>NC_073389.1:19072511-19672511 GCF_028641065.1 Leucoraja erinaceus | reverse complement strand
GTTTCTGTCTTCAGAAACCTTTGGGCATGTAAACCAAGGTCCATGTTATCCTGAGTACTTCCTGTGGCACATGATTCATGATGCTGGAAATTTCAGTGCTAAAATTCAACGTTACCTTGTCTTTTTTAGGGTACCCTGTTGCTGTTGCTGTTGCAGTTAATGTGCCTGTAAAGCTGCAGCAGGTAATAATTCCATTGTTCTAGTTCATATTGATGACTCAACTCTCTTGACATTAGACTCTTAAATGATGAGGGTTATATTTGATATTTCCAGTTTGGGAACATGTTTCATAAGGTCATAAGGAATAGTAACATTAGGACATTCGGCTCATCAAGTCTACTCCGCATTCAATCACGGCTGATCTATCTCTCCCTCCTAACCCCATAACAACATAACAAGTGTCTTCAAAATTTACTGTAGCCGACAGCAGACATGCCAGAACCCACCAGGAAGTTTAAAGCAAAATATTAAATATAATTTCACAACATAAATAGGATTTTCTTTCATCTAAAACTCAGGTAGAGAAGGTTCAGATTAAGGACTCAAATTTTTCAAATGTGGAATTAAGTAATTATAGCAAAACCAACAAATACAAAATACGCACCATCAAATGAGAAAGCTGTTGAAATTGGAAATAAAAACAAGGAGGAAAAGAGGTAAATTGCACACCTAACCTCAATTGATTATAACGCCTGCAGTGTGTACAAATCACCAGCAGATTTGCAGGGGTGCCATAGAATAGAAGAAACATTCGCCACTTCACCAAGCACTCAAAGCAAAAGCCATGAAAATAACTTTACACAACAATTATAACTTTACAACTCGAGCACAACAAACTGAAGGACAAAATGTACTACAATCAAAGACATTATTCCCTCACAAAAAGAAGTGTTAGCAAGATAGACATGAATGCCTGGGATTAACTGGAACTCTGCAATGTCTGGTATAACAGAGATGAGTCATAGCCTAAAGTGAATTGAAAAAAGAACAATAAAAAATCTGATCAATACCCCTGTGAAGAGCGAGATGGGCAAAGACAATTGCAAAAAAAACCCTGTTCAAAAATTTTAATGAAAGACCAACAAGGATGAACAGAGTGTTTAAGAAGGAACTGCAGATGCTGGAAAATTGAAGGTACACAAAAATGCTGGAGAAACTCAGTGGGTGCAGCAGCATCTATGGAAGGAAATAGACATCGTTTCGAGCCGAAGCCCTTCTTCAGACACACTATTTGAACCAAAATGCCAATGATTACCTTAGATTTTGTGACTCTTATGTACATAAACCAAGAGTTTTCTGAGAAAGACAATAGCTACATGCATAAGTGCGTGTATTGCATATCAACTGGCTGGAATCTCTGGAAGCCCACATTAATGCAGTGGTCCTAACATTTTGAAGAAGAGTTCTCCAGCAATTTCCTCACTGACTGCCAACATTGTGGACTTTGGAAGGGGTAGGATAGGGACACACAATCCCATTTATATCAACGGGACGATGGTGGAAAGGGTCAAGAACTTCAAATTCCTGGGCGTGCATATTTCCGAAGATCCTTTCTGGTCACAGCACACTGATGCAATTATAAAGAAAGCAAATCAACGCCTCTACATCCTGAGAAGATTACGGAGAGTCGGTATGTCAAAGAGGACTTCCTTGAACTTTTAGAGGTGCACAGTAGAGAGCATGCTGACTGGTGGCATCATGGCTTGGTTCGGCAACTTGAGCCTCCAGGAGCGGAAAAGAATGCAGAAATTTGTGACCACTGCCCAGTCCATCATCGACTCTGACTTCCCCACCATCGAAGGGGTCTATCGCAGTCACTGCCTTAAAAAGGCTGCTAACATCATCAAGGACCCACACCATCCTGGCCACACACTTATTCCTCCGCTGCCATCAGGTAGAAGGTACAGGAGCCTGAAATCTGGTACATCCAGGTTCAGGAACAGCTTCTTCCCCACAGCCATCAGGTTATTAAACTCACCATCAAACAAACTCTGAAGCATAACAGCCTATTACGCTTCATCTGTTTATTTATGTGTACATATATGGTCTATGCTATATAAACACATTGAACTGTTCTGGATTTATGCTTACAATACTCTGTTGTGCTGCAGCAAGCAAGAATTTCATTGTCCTATCTGGGACACATGACAATAAACTCTCTTGACTCTTAACTCATTAGAACTCCATTGAACATAGAACAGTACAGCACAGGAAATGGGCCTTTCAGCCAACAATGTTTGTGCTGAATATGATGCCAAGTTAAACTGATCTTATCTGACTACGCATTCCATATCCCTATATTGCCTGCAATTTCATGGGCCTATTCAAAATCCCCCTATCGCCACTGTAGTGTTTGGCTCCACCACCCGGCAGAGTGGCATCCTCCAGTGGGTACAATAATAAGTCTTCCCGCTAATGCTGATTTCAAGCCAGCGCAGTTACCGCACTCATTTCAATGGTGAGGAACAGTCTTAAAAGTAGATGTGCATTGCAGGGTTTTTATTAACTCATATATTAATTCAAATATATGTACATGTATTTAAACATTTGAATATTTAGGTGTTTCAATTTCTGTTAATCCACTCTTTTAAAATGTCGCAGCAGAAATAATTTTTATTATTTTACGTGTCTTTCGAATTGTCAATAACTTTAATAATTGGTTCAGCTTCAGGGGTTGGCTGAACAACTATCAAAATGCCTTGATAAGGGCCCATCAGATTTACACTAGTTGTGGCTGGAAGATCGATCTTCTGTTCTGCAGGGCTCACTACCTGTTTCAAGGGCATGGCTGTAAATTTAAAACAGGCATTGAGATCTTGCTGGTAGTAGTGGACAAGTGACAAGACTTGAGCAAATTAAATTCAATAACCCTCCCAAACTGCTATGGTTTTGTGAACATTTGACTTGCAGGGAAAGTACAATGGTAATGAAGAGGGAGGGGGTGGAAAACAAATTGCCTCATGTGAGTAACCTGTGGAAACCCACCACGTGGATTGATTTCCCAGAGGAGAATTTACACTTTTAAATCAATTTTAAGACATAATGTTAACAGTATCCTCAGAATTTGTTGAGAAAAACATTGATGGTGTTCATCTTACATTAATTAAGATCAAAATATAACTTCTGAATGGTTCACCTTTGTTTTTCATTAAGCGTTTAGTTTAGTTTAATTTGGAGATACAACACGGAAATAGGCCTTTTGTCCCACCGAGTCCGTGCCGACCAGCGATCCTCCTACTCCAGCACTATACTAAACACTAGGATAATTTACAATTTACAATTTTTACCAAAGCCAATTAACCTACAAACATGTATGTCTTTGGAGTGTGGGAGGAAACAGGTTTTCTCCTGATGCTTTGGTTTCCTCCCACATTCCAAAAATGTGCAAGTTTGTAGGTTAATTGGCTTCAGCAAATTGTCCCTAGTGTATAGGGTAGAACTAGTGTATGGGTGATCACTGGTTGGTGCAGATTCAGTGGGCCAAAGGATCTGTTTCCACACTGTATCTCTAAACTAAACAATAGGATATAAAGCAGGTGAATCAGAAGACAACTCTCTTGAAATTTCAACGATAGATAGATAGATAGATAGATAGATAGATAGATAGATAGATAGATAGAAATAATTTATTTGCCACACAACCAGGGTCGGTGGTATTTGGGTTGTCAGCAGCGGTACAATAATAAAGAACACACAACCACAATAAAAATGTAACACAAACATCCACCACAGCATTCATCACTGTGGTGGAAGGCACAGAAGTCCAGGATCGGCTCTTGCCCACCGGAGACCGCGGCTTCAGGCTGGTGTAGGCCGCTGGCCAGCGGTCGAAGATTTAAGGTTCTGGCCACACCGCAGCCAGAAGCACCACAGACCGCAAGGCCAGCGGTCGAAGCTCCCCTCCAGGGGTGATGGTAAGTCCATGCCGGACCCGCGGTAGAAGTTGGCCGCGGGCCGGCAGTGATGAGTTCTTCTTCATCCCCCATGAGGGATCCCGGGCTGTAGACACCGCACCAGCCGGAGCTGTGCAGACTGCGGCATCAGGCTGCCGGCTGCCCCGGGCCAGCGAAACGGAGCGCTTCCCTCCAGCGAGCCCCAGCGAGGGCTCACCCGCTCCATGCCGAGAGTCCACGCTGCGCCCGCCGCTGAAGCCCCGGGCGCATCTCCGGGAAAGGCCGCGCCGATCCTTGCTGTTAGGCCACGGGGGAGGCGACCTGGAAAAAGTCACCTCTCCGTGGAGGAGGGCGCCGAAACGGTTTCCCCCCCCCCCCCCCCACCACCCCCCACACTAAACACACCGAGAAACATCAAAAACATACTTTAAAACACACTAAAAAAATTTAAAAAGTTGAAAAAACTAACGCGCTGCTGACAGGGCTGCTGCCCCTACTCCTCTCAACATCTAGCCTGCCAAGTTTCAACTTACTGACTGCAGAGTGCCACTAACTATTACAAATATTGTTCTTTCAACGCTTCATCAAGTATAAAAACCTGTGGTACATATCACTTCATCTAAGATTAAGACATTGGGAGCAGCCCTTAAAATATAACAGTTGCTCGGTTTATTGTTTTCTCCATTACCCCTCCCAAGAATGCCTTTGCAAACCAATCAATACTACATTATCTCTTCATTAGGTGTCTTGTGAAAAGCAGCAACATATTAAATGGGAAAGAAACTGAAATGGTTGGAGCTTTTCACTTTCAAACCTGATGCTGTTTTATCAGAAATCGGTGCATAAATTCATTCAATGGCTATTTTCAAGAAGAATATATGTGATAGAGACATGAGCAACTGCAGATGCTATAATCAGATGAAAAAAAAACCCAAATGACTGGAGGAACGCAGCGGGTCAGGCAGAATCCATGGAGGCAATGACTTAATGTTTCAAGTCAAGACTGCTTCAGAACTAAGAGTATAAAGTAATAGAGAGTCATAGGTATCATAGTCATACGGCATGGAAATAGTCTCTTCGTCCGAACTTGCCCACACCGACCAACATGCCCCATTTACATTACCTAGTGACACCCACCTGTGTTTGACCCATACCCTCTAAACATTTACAACCCATGTACCAGTCCAAACATTTTTTTTAATGTGATAGCACCTGCCTCAACTACCTCCTCTGGCAGCTCATTCCTTATACCCACGACCCTCTGAGTAAAAAAGTTGTTCCTCAGGTTACTATTACATCTTCCTCCTTCTCCCCCTTCCCCTCACATAATGCCTATTTCCTCTAGTTCTTGATTCCCCTACTCTGGGTAAAGAACTCTGTGTATTTACCCTATCTATTCTTCTCATGATCTTGTACACCTCTATAAGATCACCCCTCATCCTCCTACATTTCTAGACTGCTCAACCTCCCCCTTTAGTTCAGGTCCTCAAGTCCTGGCAACATCCTCATAAATCTTCTCTGCACCATTTCCAGCTTAACAACATGTTTCCGATAACAGGGTGGCCAATGAGGAGAGACAGACAGAATGAAGAGGTGTGAGTTAGAAGTGAGACTTTGTTGCAATTGATATCTCATCAATAAATTAGACAATTAAGTGCTTGATGTTGCACTATCTGCGCATTCGAACGCTTTACGACACACCAGAAACGTTACAGATTGTACATTTTTAACAGCATGGTGAATCCTAATTACTGACAAGCAAGCTCTCTTGGCACTGAAAATGTATTGCTACAAGTGCAGAATAACATTTAATTCCAACAATTCTTTGCCCTTTATGTACTTCAGTTCTTCCATGGTTATATATTTTTTATACGTATCATAGAAAACTGCACAGGAGCTTATCAAATTATATTTCTGAAGGTGTAGGATGCAAGAGTAATTTCCCATTAATGGAGGAGTTCCAGCTGGCTGCCAATCTTGCAATAATTAAATCACTTAATAAAATTCAGGTTGTGCTGTGAAAACAATCACCTTCTGTTGACCTGAGTTGTATTCAATTACTCTGACTGTGCCTGGTTACTTGAAAATCTTTGCTTCAATGTGACAACAATGGAAAAAAATAATAATACAATGATGTCCTTTGAAACATACTGTACAAAACCTACAAACATATTTATCAATATACGTTCACACTCTTGCAATAGACAATAGGCAATAAACAATAGGTGCAGGACTAGGCAATTCGGCCCTTCGAGCCTGCACCGCCATTCAATGTGATCATGGCTGATCATCCCCAACCAGTACCCCGTTCCTGCCCTCCCCATATCCCCTGACTCCGCTATTTGTAAGAGTCCTTTCTAGCTCTCTCTTGAAAGCATCCAGAGAACCTGCCTCCACCTCTGAGGCAGAGAATTCCACAGACTCACCACTCTCTGTGAGAAAAACTTCCTCGTCTCCATTCCAAATGGCTTACTCCTTATTCTTAAACTGTGGCCCCTGGTTCTGGTCTCCCCCAACATCGGGAACATGTTTCCTGCCTCTAGCGTGTCCAAGCCCTTAACAATCTTATATGTTTCAATGAGATAGCCTCTCATCCTTCTAAACTCCAGAGTGTACAAGCCCAGCTGCTCGATTCTCTCAGTATTTGACAGTCCCGCCATCCCGGGAATTAACCTTGTTTCGTTTTCACCTCATACTGCACAAGCAATTGCACCTACAAGAGAAATGAACGCAAGATGTTATTTTTTTCATCAAATTATGGACTCCGAGAGGTTTCACAAATAATTAGGAGCAATATCCAGAGAAATATGTTTGTCTTTTCCCTCTTGCATTTTGCATTGATAAGTCTTTATTTTTTTAATTCACATGGTTTGCAAGGTTGCAACACCCATCCCAATTCTATTTGAGGAGGAGATAGAGAGTGGCCTCAGTGACCTCCTCAGGGAACATGTAAATATCAGCCATTACGACAGTCGATCTTGAGTCACCTATTATTCTACTGATATTCAACATAATGTTTCTATCACCCAAACTCATCACCCAGAAATAATACTTTGGTAAAATTGGAGAACAATTCCAAAGACATTTACAAACAGGATTTATCTGGTGAATGTCTTGAGCAATTCAGAATAGGTTATATTTTCTTTGACTTTCCAACTTAGAACACATCTGGCTCAAAAATCCCAGCCATGCTCATAACTGGAATAATTGGATTGGCCAGAGGTACTTTAACTGTGAGATTCAGAAAATCCCCTCAGAAGAGGAAAACTCATTTGGAATAAAATAATTCAAATGTAAATGAAATGAATCTTCAATTGAGATCACCTTTCACAGATGCTATAGGAATATTATGACCTTTGCAGTAATGTGCCCATAGTGTGCTTTGGCAATGTGAATCTATGTTGATCATTGCAGTCGAAAAACTTATTTGAAACAATAATTTTCAGAAATATCTTGTTAATCCTGACCGTTAATAGAAATAAATCTAAGATAGCACAGAATGCCTCTTGTTCCTGACCAAAATGTGCATTTATTATAACCAAGACAACTTTCATATTTTTAATCCAAAGGTCCTCCTTTGCTTATTGATATCAATATCCTTTAATCAATATTCAATACTGGAGAATAGATCACTTTGATCAAGAAATTGTACATACTTTTTAAATTTGTACTTTCATATCTTCCAACATTCTTTATGTATCATCTTGAATCAATTAAATCAGTGTTAACTGATTACCGAATTAAAGGATGGTCTTTTAGGAAGGAGTTGTGGAGAAATTGCTTTAGTCAGAGAGCGGTGAATCTGTGGAATTCTTTGCCACAGAAGGCTGTGGAAGCCAAGTCAGCAGATTTTTATAAGACAGAGAGAGATAGATTCTTAGGTTACACAAAAAAGCTGGAGAAACTCAGCGGGTGCAGCAGCATCTATGGAGCGAAGGAAATAGGCAACGTTTCGGGCCGAAACCCTTCTTCAGACTGATCGGGGGCGGGGGTGGGCGGGGACAAGAAAGGGAAAAGGAGGAGGAGCCCGAAGGCTGGGGGATGGGAGGAGACAGCAGGGGGGCTGAGGAAGGGGAGGAGACAGCAAGGACTAACAAAATTGGGAGAATTCGATGTTCATGCCCCCGGGATGCAGACTCCCCAAAGGGAATATGAGGTGCTTTTCCTCCAATTTCCGGTGGTGCTCGCTGTGGCTATGGAGGAGACCCAGGACAGAGAGGTCGGAGACGGAGTGGGAGGGGGAGTTGAAGTGCTGAGCCACCGGGAGGTCAGCTTGGTTATTGCGGACCGAGCGGAGGTGTTCGGCGAAACGATCGCCCAACCTCCGCTTGGTCTCACCGATATAGATCTGCTGACATCTAGAGCAGCGGACGCACTAGATGAGGTTGGAAGAGATGCAGGTAAACCTCTGTCGCACCTGGAACGATTGCTTGGGTCCTTGAACAGAGTCGAGGGGGGAGGTAAAGGGACAAGTGTTGCATCTCTTGCGGTTGCAAGGGAAAGTGCCCGGGGAGGGGGTGGTACGAGAGGGAAGGGAAGAATTGACAAGGGAGTTATGGAGGGTGCGGTCTTTGCGGAAGGCAGATATGGGGGGAGATGGGAAGATGTGGCGAGTGGTGGGGTCACGTTGGAGGTGGCGAAACTGACTGAGGATTACTTTTTGTATGTGACGGCTGGTGGGGTGAAAGGTGAGGACTAGGGGGACTCGGTCCTTGTTGCGAGTGGGGGGATGGGGAGAGAGAGCAGTGTTGCGGGGTATGGAAGAGACCCTGGTGCGAGCCTCATTTATGGTGGAGGAGGGGACCCCCCGTTCCCTGAATAATGAGGACATTTCAGATGTCCTGGTGTGGAACGCCTCATACGTGGAGCAGATGCGGTGTAGGAGGAATTGGGAGTAGGGGATGGAGTCCTTACAGGAAGCAGGGTGGGAAGAAGTGTAGTCCAGATAGCCATGGGAGTCAGTGGGTTTATAGTGTATGTCGGTCAGAAGTCTATCACCTGCAATGGAGATAGTGAGGTCAAGGAATGGTAGGGAAGTGTCGGAAATGGTCCAGGTGTATTTGAGTGCCGGATGGAAGTTAGTGGTGAAGTGGATGAAGTCAGTCAGTTGTGTGCGGGTGCAGGAGGTGGCACCAAAGCAGTCGTCGATGTAGCGGAGGTAGAGGTCGGGGATGGGGCCCTGGTATGTATTGAACAAGGATTGCTCGACGTAACCTACAAATAGGCAGGCATAGCTGGGGCCCATGCGTGTGCCCATAGCTACGACTTGTATTTGGAGGAAATGGGAGGAGTCGAACGTGAAGTTATTGAGGGTAAGGACCAGCTCCGCTAGGCGGAGGAGAGTGTCAGTGGCTGTTTATAGGTTGCTTCTCTGGTCGAGGAAGAACCGGAGGGCTATGAGACCATCGTGGTGGGGGATGGAGGTGTAGAGTGATTGGACGTCCATGGTGAAGATGAGGGGGTGAGGGCCTAGAGAATTGAATGCGCGGAGACGACGGAGAGTGTCTGAGGTCTCTTGGACATAGGTAGGGAGGGATTTAACCAAGGGTGATAGGATGGAGTCAAGGTATTTGGAAATGAGTTCGGTGCGGCACGAACAGGCAGAGACAATGGGTCTTCCGGGACAGTCAGGTTTGTGGATTTTAGGGAGAAGGTAAAATCGGGCTGTGCGGGGCTGGGGAACGATGAGGTTGGAGGCTCGGTCGGGTAGGGCATTGGAGTGGATGAAGTTGGTGATGGTGCTGGAGATGGTGGCCTGGTGCTCGTCAGTGGGGTCATGGTCCAGGGGTAAGTAGGAGGAGATGTCCGAGAGTTGGCGCGTGGCCTCAGCTCTGTAGAGATCGGCGCGCCAGACTACCACGGCATCTCCCTTGTCAGCGGGTTTGATAACCAAATCTGGGTTGTTGCGGAGTGAGTCGATGGCAGAACGTTCATGTGGTGAGAGATTGGAGTGAGACAGGGGAGTGGAGAAGTTGAGGCGGTTGATGTCGCGACGGCAGTTATTGATAAAAAGTTCTAAAGCCGGAAATTGGCCACGAGGGGGGTCCTCGAGGAGGGGGTGCGTTGGAGATGGGAAAAGGTCATCAGTGGGGTGCGAGGACTCCTTCCCATGGAAGTACGCTGTGAGGCGGAGGCGACGGTAGAAGCGCTCCAAGTCGTGGTGGGCGCGGAATTCATTGAGGTGGGGACGGAGGGGGACAAAGGTAAGACCTCTGTTGAGGACAGACCATTCGGTGTTGGAGAGGGGGAGGTTGGGGGGGATGGTGAACACCCGACAGGGATGGGGGTTGGGGCCGGAGGAAGGCAGGTGGGTGGACTGGGGACGAGGCGATGTGTGTGGTGGGGGGGGGGGGTGGGGGTGGTCAGGGGGGGTGGGGGGGGTGAGAGGGCTGTGGTGTGGGTGGGGGGAAGAGCAGGGGCCACACAGTTAGAGGGGGTGGGTGGAGACTCAGTCGAACTGCCACTGAGGTAGACCAGGCTGGGTCGACTGGCACTAGGACCCAGTGGAGTCAAACCCAGGAGAGTGGGAGTGAGCAGCGTGAAGGCTTCAGGCCCAGTGGAGAGTCCAGGCTCCAGGTAAGGCGACGGCTGTGGATTCTTGAGATAGATTCTTGATTAGTACAGGTGTCTGTTATGGGGAAAATGCAGGGGAATGGGGTAAGGAGGGAGAGATAGATCAGTCGTGATTGAATGGCGGAGTAGACTTTATGGGCAGAATGGCCTAATTCTACTCCTATTCCTTATGACCTTGTGACATTATGACCTTAATATGACTCATATTACATAATATTAATATTAAACTAAACGCTAATATTAATAACATTATCATAATTGTTCATAACTGTTACACAGCGGTCATAATCGTTACACAGAAATGTTTTTGTTTAATACTCTTCCCTTCCAAGAAATTCCACTTTGAAAAGACGAGCTGTTTTATTGACTAATCCATGTGCTACAAACTGTTCTTTCTGGTCAGCTTTTGTACACACTACAGGCGTATCACTGAATTTTAACTGAAAAAATTGTTTTAATGATCCTTTTATGTCCAATTTCACATAGCCATCCTTTAAATGTGTTACATGATTCTGATTAATGTAAATAAAAATGTATTCTGCAGTTTTTACTTTAAACACTATGATTGCATCTTATTGTTTTTTAAGCAGCTTATTATTTGGCTACAAAAAGAAATCACCATGGCAATTGTGCTGTGACCAGACATTTAAATAGGGAAGTTGATTTATAATCATTTTTTATGTTTGAACTTTGCAATACCCAGAACGTTCGAAACCCTCAGGGAATACCGCAGGGAACACAGAACCTAAATGGCCAAGAACTGTCAAAGCTGAAAAATGCAAGAAACATTTGGGAAACTGGTCTTTCAGCAATTTTACAAATGTTGTACTCTTTATTACAAATGTTTGTGAAAGACAAAAGGACAGTTGTTTTTGATCTTCACCTCTGGTAAACATTTATTTATTTATTTATTTATTTATTTATTATTTTATTATTTATTTCGAACAGAATAAAAGAATAAAAAGCAACTGTGAAACAACATACAAAAAAACAAAACAAAAATATTTATAAAGTGTCATAAACAATATCTATAAATAAATGAAATCGTATGTGTCCGAAAAGGAGCAGGAAGAAGCCAAAGCTTATTAATTCCCACCCCATATTCAAGTGCTTGAATTATCCTATACAAATTTAGCAGCTATATGTACACCATATGTACACCAGCCACTATATGTACACCAAATTATTTACATTTAAACACTAATCAAATATTTACAAAGCCATACAAAAAAAGAAAAAAAGAAAAAGAAAACAAAAAACGCTCATATACTATAGCTGCTAAATTTGTTTAAGACAATTATAAGCAGTTGAATATGGGGTGGGAATTAATAAGCTTTGGCTTCTTCCTGCTCCTTTTCCGACACATACGATTTCATTTATTTATAGATATTGTTTATGACACTTTATAAATATTTTTGTTTTGTTTTTTGTATGCTGTTTCACACTTGCTTTTTATTTTTTTATTCTGTTCGAAATAAATAACAAAATAAATAAATAAATAATCTTAGTCATATATACAACCCATCACTCTATAATCACCCTTCCCAATACAATCAGTATAACAAATGTCCCACTCACAATCACCTATCCTCATCCCAATATCATTTTTGTACATCTTTTTAAACTGAATTATGCTTGTGCTAAGTTTTATCTCCTGTTCCAGACCATTCCACAAATTCA
This sequence comes from Leucoraja erinaceus, assembly GCF_028641065.1. Classification (NCBI taxonomy): domain Eukaryota; kingdom Metazoa; phylum Chordata; class Chondrichthyes; order Rajiformes; family Rajidae; genus Leucoraja; species Leucoraja erinaceus. The sequence continues at coordinate 19,660,365 of NC_073389.1, read as the reverse complement.
CACCACAGATTGCTATGCACATACTTTTAAGAGTTGTTCTGACATTGAGTTTTTTTTTTAAATTATGTCCCCCTCTCAAATTATACCCACCCTGTATTTCCATAAACAGTTTTTGTATATTTCTTGGAAGTAAATTATTTCTTGCTTTGTACATGATTTGCGCAGTCTTAAATTTAACCAGATCAGTGAACTTCAGTGTATGTGACTTTAAGAATAATAAATTGGTATGTTCAAGATATCCAACCTTATTGATAATTCTTATTGCTCTTTTTTGTAATGTGCATAATGGCTGTAGGTTGGTTTTGTAGGTGTTACCCCATATCTCCACACAGTAACATCACAACATACTTGCTTGCAGGCACTGTGCTAATTTGTATGATTTGTTCTTCACTGCTGAAAGTATATTGAAATCAGTTGTCCTCCAGCACATCAGGCTGCAGACGCAACTAACTATCCCATACACACAAAATGGACTAACTCAGAGGGTCAGGCAGCATCTCTGGAGGAGATACACACAAAATGCTGGAGTATTTTCAGATCCGAAACGTCACCTATTTCTTTTCTCCAGAGATGCTGCCTAACCTTCTGAGTTAGTCCAGAATTTTGTGTCTATCTTTGGTATAAATAAGCATCTGCAGTTTCTTCCTACAAAAAAAATCATACGGCGTCTACTGTGCAATTATTACCAGTTTAAAAAAAAATTGCAACATTAAGATAAAGATAAAATTAAAAGTGTAACTACAGGAGACCAGTCGACATAATGGAAAGATTGTATCTTTTTCCTGGGCTATGAATTATCTAGGCTGAGTATCACTTTCTTTTCTTGTTCCTTTTAATCATCTTCAAAATATTTAAATTCCTAATAGTGGTAGTTCCATAATAGAGAACTATCTCACAACGCAGGCTTTGCCTGACTGAATGTGGCACAGGGGCGTAGCCAAACCTGGGATCTGTCGATGTGTATTCTCAGGATAAAAACTCTTTCCCAAGTTGCTCCGTGTTAAGACACTTTCTGACATTATGAGATGTAGGTTTGCTTTGTACTTAGTAACCTTGATCTAAACGCTTCGATTACACTTTTAAATAAATGATGAAAGAGTTGCATTGCTTTAACACCTTTCACAGCCTCAGGACATCCCAGAGTATGCTTTAGTTCATGTACATCGCCATCTTCACTGAATGGTGCAAAAACAACAATTTTTGTTGCAGAAAATTCTGAAGCAGGTAAATTTAGTTTATATTTATTTAGTAATTTATTTAAAAATGTGTAATGCAATGGAGGATGGAAGGAAAGCTAAAGTTATAATTAAGAGAGATTGTAATATCCAAGGAAATACAGATCAACCATTATAACATTAGGTAGACACAAAATGCTGGAGTAACTCAGCGGGACAGGCAGCATCTCTGGAGAGAAGGAATGGGAAAGGTTTTGGTCGGAGACCCTTCCTCAGACCATTATAACCATTATAACATTGATCTGTATTTCCTTAGGTATTGCAATCTCGCTTAATTTTGACTTTAACTATCTTTCCGTCCTCCATTGCATTGATCATTACGCATGTTTAAAAAAGCTCGAATTTAAAATAGCAAAGTCTCGCAATTGAGCTTCCAAGAATGACATAAAGCTAAAAATCATAGCAAATTTTAGTTATAGAGTCTTTTTATGTGCTGCAAAATGGCAAGAAGCATTTCACTTCACTACACCTAGGTGTATGTGAATGTGACTAATAAAATACCTTTGATACCTTTGATACAGTGGGAAACAGGCCCTTCGGCCCAACCTGCCCACATCGGCCAACAAGTCACATCTACACTAGTCCCACCTATCCCCTAAACCTGATCCAGGTACATGTCTAAAAGTTTGTTATAAGTTGCAATAGTACCTGCCTCAACTACCTCCCCTGACAGCTCATTCCACACACCCTCCACCATTTGTGTGAACAAGTTACCCCTCAGGTTCCTATTAAATCTTTCCCCCCCTCACCTTAAACCCATGTCCTCTAGTTCTTGATTCCACTACAAATTGTTTGCAGTGACAATTCACGGCACTATGAACAAGGTCTTGTTTGCCCATTCTTATGTATTTTTTGAAAGGATATGCTGAACCAAGCAGACAGAGGTAATGTAGTTGATGGAATTTATCTGGATTTAAAGGATTTCATAAGATGCCATAAATAAACAAATGAACGTCAGAGTTTGTTCAGGTTTGCAGAGATGTGCTAACCGGCACAATAGAGCAGCTGTCTCAGAACACCAGAGACCTGGGTTCGATCCATCAGCTCTGTGGCTGTTTTTTATGTGGTGGGCGGTGGGAAGTGATTTTCGGACTGCCAACTCATTCTCCTGTAATCAGCACAGCAATGGTTCAGTAGCTCTGATATCTGTGGCCAGTTCGTCAGGAACAGTGCAGTTAAAATTTCACCACAGTTGAAAAGCATCTGAATAATATTAATCAATCTGCAGACGAGTTCCAGCCCGAAACGCCATCTATCCATGTTCTCCAGGGATGCTGCCTGACCCGCTGCATTATTCCAGCACTTTGAGTTTTTTTTGGTAAATCAATATTTGCAGTTTCTTGTTTCTACTACTTAACAGTAATAAAACTTGGTTTTCACTAATTTCTTGATCTTCTATGAGTCAGCCAGGAGTCAAATTCAATGTCTCCGGTTTCCAAACCCCCCACCACCCTACCATCTCTATCTTTGGGTCTGTAGGAGGGTCCCAACCCAAAATGTCACCTAATCCTTTACTCCAGACCCGTTGAATTACTCTAGCATTTTGTGTCTATCATTGGTATAAACCAGCATCTAGTTTCTTCCTACAGATCGAGCAAAATCACTGCACGGAATATCCATTTAACACAGCAAAGAAGGATGAATTATTTGTGGACATTTCAGAGGATTGAGTCCCCTGCTGTTCATTTTATCTTGCCCCTTTTTATTTTATTTTTTCTATGTTAAATCTTCCTTCCACGTTTTCTTCTTCAGTCAAGTAGCCATATTTTTGCTGAAAACAAAATAATATCAAACTACCATTGTATTCTCAACATATATAAATCTGTTTTGTGATAGGGCTCAGAAAGAACTGCAGGTGCAGCATAACCAATAATTTGTCGAAATTTCATTCATGTCAATGTTTGTCGTTCCCCCCCCACTGTGCTTATTTTTAATGGTTTATCCACTTTATTTCCGTGATTCTTTCATGGCACTGAACATCTTTTGGAAATCAATTGTCCACATAAGGTCTGGAGAGAAGGAATGGGTGACTTTTCGGGTCGAGACGCTTCTTCAGACCAAATAATGATATTTTAGGTTATTTTATTATTGAATGTTCTATCTGGAAGTTTCATCATTGTGGTGGATTTAAGTCTAATCTCTTTGTAAGTAGTGCACCGTAACTGATTACATTGGATTTGTGTGATTATGACCCAGAATGTGTTACCCTCTCTCATCAAACAACATGACAGCTTACCTTTAGCTGGTGATGCTAAGTTCATGCTTTGAACATCACCAAGAGTCTGACCAAATTATGGCAGAATGTGCCAAGGTAAAGCCCCATATCGGCCAGCCATCAAGTATCAATCTGCATTAATCCCATTTAACAGTACGTCAAGTGTTCATCCCGAATCCACCAACATTTGTGAGAAGTCTTCTGCAGAATAGAACTTAGAATTGGGGGGTTGCATTTTGGTAATGGATCTATACTGAAGTCCAAATCAATTGTGCAGGGGACCTATACTAGAACCCAAATAATTTGTCCAAAATGGACCTATTTGTGCATACTCTTGCCGGTTCTGCTGCCAAACCTTTTGGATGAGTGTAAGCGCTTTGCAGGATTGAAGTCTAGGACTGTGAACAAAAGGTGGCATCACATCTGTCACCAAGCTCTGGCATTGGAATCCATCACTGAAATTTCCAAGAAGCCTAACAACAATCTTAACTTGACAGAAATTCCCCAATTCCCCCAAATATGTTGGGAAATTACCTTCCAGATCCTGCCCTGATTCTGGCACAGGTTCAATCTGGGATGGACAATAGATCCGAGTGATGCTCACAGTCCAGGATCAAATAAGAAAACAAAGACATTTGCTGTTTAAAAGGGTTCCCATGATGGAATTAAAGAGGGGTCACTGAAGTAGAGTGGGAGCAGAGTCTGGGACAGAACTGATCAGAGATTAGATTTCAATGTGAGCTGGGAATCAAAGGCGAAGATCAGTTTTAAAACAATATCTTCTTTAATGTTTGGAATTGTTTTGTATATCTTAATTATTGAATGATTGATTGAAAGATACGGTGTGGAAACAAGCACTTCAGCCCACCGAGTCCACACCGACCATCGATCACCAGGGTTGATTTACAAAGGCCAATTAACCTAAGAATCTGCATGTCTTTGGGATGTAGGAGGAAACATGTGTTCCCTAGAGAACATGCAAATTCAACACAGACAGCACCTGAGCTCGGGGTCAAACCAGTGACTCTGGAGTTGTCAGGCAGTAGCTTTACCAGCTGTGCCACTGTGCTGCATCCTAATTTGAAAAAATATGAAAGCTAATTTCCAGATGGGTTCAATGTTAATAGTTTTCTTTCAAATCCCAACTGTGAAAGCCTTTGTCCAATAGGTTTGGAGGCATCACTGGAGTCAAGACTGTCGAGAGTCAGTGAGAAAAACCTACCACACTGGATGCACAATTTTACATGTACAATACGATATGATAGAATGTTATTTATCCCAGGAGGGAAATTGGTTTGCCAGCAGTCATAAAACACACCATGATACATGAAACATGAAGTTAAAGTGACGAGTGGAAATTCCAGGATTGGGGATGTACAAAGATTGGGGAGGGGGCAGAAGGGAGAGGAATTGTACAGTTTGATAGCCACAGAGAAAAAGGAACTCCTGTGGCGTTCCGTGCTGCATCTTGGTCTTTTGCTGAATATGCTCCTCAGGTTGACCTGTGTGTTATGGACGGGGTGAGCTGTATTTTTTCCAAGTTTGAGGAGCACCCTCCATCCAAGTTTGAGGACCACGTTTGAGGAGCCTCCCCTCCAAGCCCAACATGAATCTCACAGTCCTCCCGGGCTTATTCAGGTGAGCATAGGACTGATGGAGCAGGTGGATGATGACATCCTCCATCCCCACCGTGGTTTGGTAAGCAACCTACAGGGGGCCAGGTGGGGTTTAACCAGGATCGCAGGTGAGTGAGCACCAGCCTTTCCATGAACTTCATGATGTGTGAAGTCAACGACACCAGTCTGTAGTCAATGGAGGAGGAACTGCAGATACTGGTTTACAAACCTTTTCATGCTGGCCAAAATCAAGGGAGAACTTATCCATCCGAAATAATTATTCTGTTACCAATGAAGCACACGTGCATTCTTTGAGAAAATACAGTATTTTGCTCCTTAAAACCACCTAAGTCATTTTAGTTTGAAATGACCAGTCTGAAGAAGGGTCTCGACCCAAAATGTCACTCATTCCTTCTCTCAAGGGATGCTGCCTGGCCTGCTGAGTTACTCCATCATTTTGTGTCTACCTTCAAGTCATTTTAGTTCATTTGCAATTGTACAATAACACATCAAAGATAATTCAAATGTTCAATCACACAACATTCATTTGGATGACTAGTAATTCTTTTGGTTTTATGTATGTGGAAATCATCAAGGAAAACATGCACCAATCAATTTACCAACAAAGATGAACACTAAAACCTGCCCAGCAATGATTTTCACCTCATCTTAACTGATTCAGTCTTGTTCTTTCAGATAACAAGTTACAAATATAATAGAAACATAAAAAATAGGTACAGGCCATTCGGCCCTTCGAGCCAGCACCACCATTAATTGTGATCATGGCTAATCATCCCCAATCAATAACCCGTGCCTGCCTTCTCCCCACGTCCCTTGATTCCACTAGCCCCGAGAGCTCTATCTAACTCTCTCCTAAATCCATCCAGTGATTTGGCCTCCACTGCCCCCTGAGGCAGGGAATTTCACAAATTCACAACTCTCTGGATGAAAAAGATTTTTCTCACCTCAGTCTTAAATTGCCTCCCCTTCATTCTAAGACTGTGGCCCCTGGTTCTAGACTCGCCCAATATTGGGAACATTTTTCCTGCATCTAGCTTGTCCAGTCCTTTTATAATTTTATACGTTTCTATAAGATGCCCCTCATTCTTCTAAATTCCAGTGAATACAAGCCTAGTCTTTTCTGTCTTTCGTCATATGACCGTCCCACCATCCCAGGGATCAATCTCGTGAACCTACGCTGCACTGCCTCAATCACAAGGATGTCTTTCCTCAAATTAGGAGACCAAAACTGTACACAATACTCAATGTGGTATTACCAGAGCCCTATATAACTGCAGAAGACCATCTTTACTCCAATACTGAAATCCTCTTGTGAGAGTTAGTTGTTAATTGATTGTTGTCATATTTAAGCATTCCTGTTGTAAAAGGCCAATGGTAATGCATGATGGGATATGGACAACTCCCATCGTGACAAGGGTTGTTTTAACTTAAGTTGAATAGTTCACAGCTCTCTTGCAAGGTTTTTCAATGTAAGTTGAAGAGGTTAATCAGATAAGAAGGGGCCCAGAGGATGCCATTGGGGTGACTGGCTTTTGGCAAAGAGTGAAAAACAACTCCATATTTGGAGGTGGATGATGGTTTTTGTACATTACATCATGCATTTGGTTTTATATCTGTAAATATATAAACTCACGTTTTCTGATATTTCCGTGTGTGTGCTCCTGGAGATTCAGACGTAAAACTGTTGCCTCTGGGTCTCTAGGTCCACACCCGTCAGACGTTAAATTAAAGCTTTGTATGGTCTTAAGAATTTGTACTTTGTCTATCTTTTTAAATGAACTTTTTCACTTGTTATGAAGGCCAACATTCCATTAGCTTTCTTCACTGCCTGCTGTACCGGCACGCCAACCTTCAGTGACTGGTGTACAAGGACACCCAGGTCTCGCTGCACTTCCCTCTTACCTAACCTAACCCCATTGAGATAATAATCTGACCTCTTGTTTTTGCCGCCAAAGAGGATAACCTCACATTTATCTATATTATACTGCATCTGCCACGCATCTGCCCATTCACTCAACCTGTCCAGGTCACCTTGCAACCTCTTAACATCCTCTTCACAGTTCACACTGCCACCCAGCTTTGTGTCATCTGCAAACTTGCTAGTGTTGCTCCTAATTCCCTCTTCCAAATCATTAATATATATGGTAAACAGTTGCGGCTCCAAAACCGGGCCTTGCGGCACTCCACTCGCCACTGCCTGCCATTCTGAAAAGTACCCGTTCTTTGCTTCCTGTCTGCCAATCAATTTTCTATCCATGTCAACACCCTACCCCCAATACCATGTGCTCTCATTTTAGTCACCAGTCTCCCGTGCAGGACCTAATCAAAGGCTTTCTGAAAGTCTAGAGACACTACATCCTACTTAACAGTAATAAAACTTGGTTTTCACTAATTTCTTGATCTTCTATGAGTCAGCCAGGAGTCAAATTCAATGTCTCCGGTTTCCAACTCCCCACCACCCTACCATCTCTATCTTTGGGTCTGTAGGGGGGTCCCAACCCAAAATGTCACCTAATCCTTTACTCCAGACACGTTGATTTACTCTAGCATTTTGTGTCTATCATTGGTATAAACCAGCATCTAGTTTCTTCCTACAGATCGAGCAAAATCACTGCACGGAATATCCATTTAACACAGCAAAGAAGGATGAATTATTTGTGCACATTTCAGAGGAATGAGTCCCCTACTCTTCATTTTATCTTGCCCCTTTTTATTTTATTTTTTCCATGTTAAATCTTCCTTCCACGTTTTCTTCTTCAGTCAAGTAGCCATAGTTTTGCTGAAAACGAAATAATATCAAACTACCATTGTATTCTCAACATATATAAATCTGTTTTGTGATAGGGCTCAGAAAGAACTGCAGGTGCAGCATAACCAATAATTTGTCGAAATTTCATTCATGTCAATGTTTGTCGTTCCCCCCCACTGTGCTTATTGTTAATGGTTTATCCACTTTATTTCCGTGATTCTTTCATGGCACTGAACATCTTTTGGAAATTAATTGTCCACATAAGGTCTGGAGAGAAGGAATGGGTGACTTTTCGGGTCGAGACGCTTCTTCTGACCAAATAATGATATTTTAGGTTATTTTATTATTGAATGTTCTATCTGGAAGTTTCATCATTGTGGTGGATTTAAGTCTAATCTCTTTGTAAGTAGTGCACCGTAACTGATTACATTGGATTTGTGTGATTATGACCCAGAATGTGTTACCCTCTCTCATCAAACAACATGACAGCTTACCTTTAGCTGGTGATGCTAAGTTCATGCTTTGAACATCAACAAGAGTCTGACCAAATTATGGCAGAATGTGCCAAGGTAAAGCCCCATATCTGCCAGCCATTAAGTATCAATCTGCACTAATCCCATTTAACAGTACGTCAAGTGCTCATCCCGAATCCACCAACATTTGTGAGAAGTCATCTGCAGAATAGAACTTAGAATTGGGGGGTTGCATTTTGGTAATGGATCTATACTGAAGTCTAAATCAATTGTGCAGGGGACCTATACGAGAACCCAAATAATTTGTGCAATGGACCTATTCGTGCATACTCTCGCCGGTTCTGCTGTCAAACCTTCTGGATGAGTGTAAGCGCTTTGCAGGATTGAAGTCTAGGACTGTGAACAAGAGGTGGCATCACATCTATCACCAAGCTCTGGCATTGGAATCCATCACTGAAATTTCCAAGAAGCCTAACAACAACCTTGACTTGACAGAAATTCCCCCACGATATGCTGGGAAATTACCTTCCAGATCCTGCCCTGATTCTGGCCCAGGTTCAATCTGGGATGGACAATAGATCCGAGTGATGCTCACAGTCCAGGATCAAATAAGAAAACAAAGACATTTGCTGTTTAAAAGGGTTCCCATGATGGAATTAAAGAGGGGTCACTGAAGTAGTGTGGGAGCAGAGTCTGGGACAGAACTGATCAGAGATTAGATTTCAATGTGAGCTGGGAATCAAAGGTGAAGATCAGTTTTAAAACAATATCTTCTTTAATGTTTGGAATTGTTTTGTATATCTTAATTATTGAATGATTGATTGAAAGATACGGTGTGGAAACAAGCGCTTCAGCCCACCGAGTCCACACCGACCATCGATCACCAGGGTTGATTTACAAAGGCCAATTAACCTAAGAATCTGCATGTCTTTGGGATGTAGGAGGAAACATGTGTTCCCTAGAGAACATGCAAATTCAACACAGACAGCACCTGAGCTCGGGGTCAAACCAGTGACTCTGGAGTTGTCAGGCAGTAGCTTTACCAGCTGTGCCACTGTGCTGCATCCTAATTTGAAAAAATATGAAAGCTAATTTCCAGATGGGTTCAATGTTAATAGTTTTCTTTCAAATCCCAACTGTGAAAGCCTTTGTCCAATGTGTTTGGAGGTATCACTGGAGTCAAGACTGTTGAGAGTCAGTGAGAAAAACCTACCACACTGGATGCACAACATTACATGTACAATAAGATATGATAGAATGTTATTTATCCCACGAGGGAAATTGGTTTGCCAGCAGTCATAAAACACACCACGATACATGAAACATGAAGTTAAAGTGACGAGTGGAAATTCCAGGATTGGGGATGTGCAAAGATTGGGGAGGGCACAGAAGGGAGAGGAGTTGTACAGTTTGATAGCCACAGAGAAAAAGGAACCCCTGTGGCGTTCCGTGCTGCATCTTGGTCTTTTGCTGAATATGCTCCTCAGGTTGACCTGTGTGTCATGGACGGGGTGAGCTGTATTTTCCAAGATGCTCCGCAGTTTGAGGAGCATCCTCCCCTCCAAGCCCAACATGAATCTCACAGTCCTCCCGGGCTTATTCAGGTGAGCATAGGACTGATGGAGCAGGTGGATGATGACATCCTCCATCCCCACCGTGGTTTGGTAAGCAAACTACAGGGGGCCAGGTGGGGTTTAACCAGGATCGCAGGTGAGTGAGCACCAGCCTTTCCATGAACTTCATGATGTGTGAAGTCAACGACACCAGTCTGTAGTCAATGGAGGAGAAACTGCAGATACTGGTTTACAAACCTTTTCATGCTGGCCAAAATCAAGGGAGAACTTATCCATCCGAAATAATTATTCTGTTACCAATGAAGCACACGTGCATTCTTTGAGAAAATACAGTATTTTGCTCCTTAAAACCACCTAAGTCATTTTAGTTTGAAATGACCAGTCTGAAGAAGGGTCTCGACCCAAAATGTCACTCATTCCTTCTCTCAAGGGATGCTGCCTGGCCCGCTGAGTTACTCCATCATTTTGTGTCTACCTTCAAGTCATTTTAGTTCATTTGCAATTGTACAATAACACATCAAAGATAATTCAAATGTTCAATCACACAACATTCATTTGGATGACTAGTAATTCTTTTGGTTTTATGTATGTGGAAATCATCAAGGAAAATATGCACCAATCAATTTGCCAACAAAGATGAAAACTAAAACCTGCCCAGCAATGATTTTCACCTCATCTTAACTGATTCAGTCATGTTCTTTCAGATAACAAGTTACAAATATAATAGAAACATAGAAAATAGGTACAGGCCATTCGGCCCTTCAAGCCAGCACCGCCATTAATTGTGATCATGGCTAATCGTCCCCAATCAATAACCCGTGCCTGCCTTCTCCCCACGTCCCTTGATTCCACTATCCCCAACAGCTCTATCTAACTCTCTCCTAAATCCATCCAGTGATTTGGCCTCCACTGCCCCCTGAGGCAGGGAATTTCACAAATTCACAACTCTCTGGATGAAAAATATTTTTCTCACCTCAGTCTTAAATGGCCTCCCCTTTATTCTAAGACTGTGGCCCCTGGTTCTAGACTCGCCCAACATTGGGAACATTTTTCCTGCATCTAGCTTGTCCAGTCCTTTTATAATTTTATACGTTTCTAAGATCCCCCTCATTCTTCTAAATTCCAGTGAATACAAGCCTAGTCTTTTCTGTCTTTCGTCATATGACCGTCCCGCCATCCCAGGGATCAATCTCGTGAACCTACGCTGCACTGCCTCAATCACAAGGATGTCTTTCCTCAAATTAGGAGACCAAAACTGTACACAATACTCCAGATGTGGTCTTACCAGAGCCCTATACAACTGCAGAAGAACATCTTTACTCCAATACTGAAATCCTTTTGTGAAAGTTAGTTATTAATTGATTATTGTCATATTTAAGCATTCCTGTTGTAAAAGGCCAATGGTAATGCATGATGGGATATGGACAACTCCCATCGTGACAAGGGTTGTTTTAACTTAAGTTGAATAGTTCACAGCTCTCTTGCAAGGTTTTTTAATGTAAGTTGAAGAGGTTAATCAGATAAGAAGGGGCCCAGAGGATGCCATTGGGGTGACTGGCTTTTGGCAAAGAGTGAAAAACAACTCCATATTTGGAGGTGGATGATGGTTTTTGTACATTACATCATGCATTTGGTTTTATATCTGTGTGTATATAGACTCACGTTTTCTGATATTTCCGTGTGTGTGCTGCTGGAGATTCAGACGTAAAACTGTTGCCTCTGGGTCTCTAGGTCCATACCCGTCAGACGTTAAATTAAAGCTTTTTATGGTCTTAAGAATTTGTACTTTGTCTATCTTTTTAAATGAACTTTTTCACTTGTTATGAAGGCCTACATTCCATTAGCTTTCTTCACTGCCTGCTGTACCTGCACGCCAACTTTTAGTGACTGGTGTACAAGGACACCCAGGTCTCGCTGCACTTCCCTCTTACCTAACCTAACCCCATTGAGATAATAATCTGCCCCCTTGTTTTTGCCGCCAAAGTGGATAACCTCACATTTATCTATATTATACTGCATCTGCCACGCATCTGCCCATTCACTCAACCTGCCCAGGTCACCTTGCAACCTCTTAACATCCTCTTCATAGTTCACACTGCCACCCAGCTTTGTGTCATCTGGAAACTTGCTAGTGTTGCTCCTAATTCCCTCTTCCAAATCATTAATATATATGGTAAACAGTTGCGGCCCCAAAACCGAGCCTTGCGGCACTCCACTCGCCACTGCCTGCCATTCTGAAAAGTACCCGTTCACTCCTACTCTTTGCTTCCTGTCTGCCAATCAATTTTCTATCCATGTCAACACCCTACCCCCAATACCATGTGCTCTCATTTTAGTCACCAGTCTCCCGTGCAGGACCTAATCAAAGGCTTTCTGAAAGTCTAGAGACACTACATCCACTGGCTCCCCTTCATCCATTTTACTTGTCACATCCTCAAAAAATTCCAGAAGATTAGTCAAGCATGATTTCCCTTTCACTAATTCATGTTGACTTGGACTAATCCTTTTACTGCCCCATTTTTACTTCTTTAATAATTGTGTCCAGCCTCTTTCCCACCACCGAAGTCAGGCTAACTGGTCTGTAATTCCCCATTTTCTCTCTCGCTCCTTTCTTGAAAAGTGGGATATCATTAGCTATCCTCCAATCCACAGGAACTGCCCCTGAATCTATTGAACATTGGAAAATGATCACCAATGTGTCCACCATTTCTAGAGCCACCTCCCTGAGGACCCTGGGATGCAGACCATATGGACCAGGGGATTTATCATTCTTCAGTCCCATTAGCCTACCCAATACTATTTCTCGCCTAATGAAAATATATTTCTGTTCCTCTACCCCCTTAGATCCTCTGTCCACCAGTACATCTGGGAGATTGTTTGTGTCTTCCTTAGTGAAGACAGATCTGAAGTCCCCTCGTACTTAATCTTTTCAGCTGATGAAGTTGTGGAATGTATTCCCTAGTAAGGAATACATAAATTTCCCATGCAAGTATTAATCAACACTCTGGATGTGTATATTAGTTTCGTACAGAGAAAACAAAGTAAAAATAAACACATTTATTCTTGCATTGTTTACCATTTTTGATGTAATCAGGTCACTGCTTCAATGTCGCTATTTCTAGCATGCAATAGTTTTGGATAACACTGCTGCAGCTCTGCCCAGAGACAGTCTTAACAATCGACACAGTGGCACAGTGGTAGAGTTGCTGCCTCACAGCACAGAGACCCGGGTTCCATCCTGACAATGGGTGCTGTCTGTACGGAATTTGTACATTCCCCCTGTGACTGCGTGGGTTTTCTCTGGGTGCTCCGGTTTCCTCCCACATTTCAATGATGGCAGGTTTGTATGTCAATTGACTTCTGTAAATTGTCCCTAGTGTGAAACTAAGCTGTTAATGTAGACTACATATATTGTGGCACCTGTTCACTAATAACGCTTGACTAACCTGGAAAAATATGGTATAAGCAAAATATGTTTTGGAATCTCCGCCAACAGAGGGTGCTACGGCATAGAATAAATTCATCTGAATATTGCTGGCATGTTAAGTTATTATTTTTATGATTGTTGCCTTGAATGTGAGAAAAGGCTTATGAAGGAATTACTCTGTCCCATCTTGACTTTCATTTTAACTACCAAAACTGTTGCCTGTCATTCATTATACCCTTATTCCTCAAATCATTTGATTAGACTTCAGTGGAAACACCAAAAATCAATTATTTTATTATTTCAGTTCTCCTCTCCCCATGAAGGTTTTTTAGCATTTTTCTTTTCCCCTGCATTTATTGATGAGTTGATTTAGTTATAAAGTGAAATAGTTGTTCCACAGATCTTTTCCAAAAATAACTCGTTTTTTCAGCCACACTTGATCCAGACTTGCAGCTTGCCCATCAGATGTTTATGCAGTGCCGGATTTACGTATAAGCTAAACAAGCTATAGCGGGGGGCCCCCACTTTCTAGGGGGCCCCCCGAAAAATATTGATGGGCCTCGAGGTCTAGGGGGGCCTCCGGCCAAGGCAGAACACCTACCGTTCAACTCTGGGCGGCCCCCCTCTCTATCTCTCTTTCTCCATCTCCCCCCGCTATCCGTGTCCGGGCCCCGCTCGCTCCTCATCCGCCGGCATGGCAGGCCGCCTTGCACATGCGCACAACCACGGCCAGCACATCATCGGCCGCACTGCGCATGCGCACTGCAACGGTAACTGGTCGGCGCTGGGCACTTTCTCCTTCGCTTTGAATTGTGGGAGATTTGGCCGCCATGGCTGTCCTGTCGCCGCCAGTGTTGGGGGCCTCACAAGTGGAACAGCTTAGGGCCTCTCTTCATCTAAATCCGGCACTGTGTTTATGACAAAAATGATTTGCTGGAACGCCAAGCAATTTTATCCTCCAAGCCAAAAGTCAGCACTAAGCAGTATTTTGCAATTCAGTTGAGTCAAATAGTCATACATAAACATAACAGCATAGGAAAATGCTTCTTTCCCATTTATGTTTCATTTGGTCACACCTTTTCTGCTCCAGAAGTAACTGATCACACACAAGGCACATTATTTTATCCTAAAGTTTGAATGCATCTATGATTCAATGGTTTCATTATTATCACGTGTACAGCGGTACAGTGACATTTGTTTTTGTGCATGCAAATCAGAAGATTATTGCCACACATAAGTATAATGTACATAATACATAGAAACAGCCCACTGCGTCTGTATGCAAGAGCCGCCAGATTTTGGCGCCATTTCACGGCCCCAGCTGCATCAAGGCCTGTTACAGCTGCCGCCTCAATCCGGTCATCGCGTGAACCGTTGTCCCTCTCCTTGCTGGGCCATCTTCAACCTTCGTGCCCAGGTGAACAAATCTGCCAGTTAGAGCAGCATGTGAGCTCTGTACATGAGTCCAGGATGTCTCCGAGCGGCTACAGAACATTCTGAAGGGGGTGGGTGAGAAGCCGGAAGCTGTTGTGCACAATGGCACAAATGGCATAGGCAGGAAAAGGGATGTGGACCTGTGGTGAACATCAGGAGCTAGGCTGAAGACACAGCACCCCGAGGGGAGTAATCTCCAGATTATTCCCAGTGCTACTTGTTAGTGAGGGGAGGAATAAGAAGGCAGGACTGACAAGGAATTTGAGTAGGGTGCAGTGGTTGAGATTTTTAGACCACTGAGGTCTCTTCTGGGGCAGAAGTACTGTAAACAAGAGGAACGGACTTGCATCTAATCTGGAGGGGGACTAATTTGCTCGTGCTACCGAAGAGGGTTTAAAACAGAAAGGTTGGCAGTGGGAACCAAACTAGTACTGTAGTCAGAAATCGGAAGGATTAATGGAAAGGTAATGGTTAGTACCGGTAAATGTATCAAAGGAGGGACAAGGCAGGAAGAGGTGAAGAAATATGTTGAAGCTGATGGGCAAAAGTTTGTTTATTTTAATGTGAGGAGTATTGTGGAGTGAGCACATGAACTTAGAGCCTGAATAGGTGCTTGGGACAACGATGTTGTGGCCATTGCAGAAGTGCGGTTGTGAGAGGGACACAAATGGCAGCTCAGTGTTCCAAGGTTTTCATGTTCCAGACGTGATCAAGAGGGAGGCAGAAAAATGGGGGAGTTATGCTACTACTCAGGGAGACTGTCATGGTGGCACTCGGAGGACATACTGGATGGTTTTTCCACTGAGGCAATAAGGGTAGTGCTTAGATTTAAGAAAGGTGCAAGCATTCTCATGGGATAGTACTAAACATCCCCAATTGCAAGTGGGAAATTGAGGGACAGTGTGGAGGAAAATATTAACATCCTTTGTGTTTAAGAAGGAACTGCAGATGCTGGAAAATCGAAGGTAGACTGGTGAAGTGCTGGAGAAACTCAGCAGGTGCAGCAGCTTCTTCCTTCGCTCCATAGATGCTGCTGCACCCGCTGAGTTTCTCCAGTACTTTTGTCTACCTATTAATATACTTTCTTTGTAGAAGCTCGCGTATAGTATAAACGCTTAGTTTAATATTTACTCAGTTTAATAGTTAAACGATTCAGCTCAACAATTAGTACGAAAGGGCAAGATGTGTGTGTTAACATGTTGACTGTGAAGTGAAGACTAGCTCAGTCGTCCACTGCATCCCGCCAGTTGACCGCCCAGGTCGGCGTTGACTGGTCGGCCCAGACCAAGAGAGGTTCACGTGATTGCTCGAGCTCGATGAACGACGATTCGAGACCAAAGTGGCTTGGTCCGTCACATCTTACTTAATTTTGATTGGAATTGAACAAGGTAACAAAAGGGTGTTTGGATGTGACAGTTGGCATCTCTCATTGACCAGGTGTAGAAGAGGTTTGTGGGAATCGGTAAAGTAAGATTAGACGTATTTCCTCTTGTCTAGGAATGTGTTGAAGGATAGATGGTAAATGTAAACATGAAATAGTAGACGTAGATAAGGAAGCTTGTTTCTCTCAGCAGAGTGTAGCAGCAGACCACATACCGCTAGTAGCGTAGATATGTTGCTGGAAATGGGGGGTTTATGATTGGCTCGGAGAGGGGATGGTGGCATGATCAGTCTAAAAGGTGAGATAGAATAATATAAAGATGCCCTAGTATTGTGTTTGACTTGAATTAACCATCTGTTGTTGAAATAGATTTGACGTAACGAAAAGTATGTTGTGACTAATCAAAAATAATTGGTACCCGTGAAGTAAATAGTATATTTTTGTATAGTTGCATCTAACAAAAACAAAAGTTGTTTACTGCACGGTATAACTGTTAGCTAATCTTGCTATGAAGTCAGAGAACTGGTGAGCAGTTAACTACCGCCGTCTCTCCATGATATCATGCAATAAAGTCTCTTGAAGCAAACCTGCAATGTCTCCGCTTTTCATTTCCCTTTAATTTCCCTCTAAATTAATTTCTTCCACAGACAGATATGTAGACAAATTACCGAAAGGTACCAAAGTGAGAGGGTTGGCTTCGAGGGAAAGCCTTTAACTTCCCCAATATTTACTGGGACTCGTGCAGTGCCAAAGACCTATCCAGGGCAGAATTTGTGAGGTGTATCGAAGAGGGTTTCTTGAAACAGTATGTGAATAGTCAAACACTAGAAGGGAACATACTGGACCTTATGTTGGCAAATGAGCCTGTCCAGGTGACTGGTTATACAGTGGAGGATTGTGCGTTTTACAGTGGATTTTGAGGATAATGATCATAATAACTTCATAAGCTTTAAATTTGTTTTGAATTGGGAGAAGGCAAGAGTTTGTGGGAAGATGGAGCAAGGCAAACTACAACATCATTAGGTAGGAGCTCGGGAGGGTACACTGGAAGCGGTTGTTATTGGGTAAGTCCTCATCTGGTATGCGGGAGTCTTTCATGGGCCAGTTCATTGAAGTTCAAAACTGGCATGTTTCGCTGAGGAGAATGGATAAAGATGGCAACCTTGGATGACTAAAGAGGTTGTTAATTTGATGATAAAGAAAACAGAACCACATGCAGGGTGTAAAAGGATGGAATCAGACAGGGGCTTGGAGGAATGGATTGAAAGGTGGAAATAACTCAAGTAGACGATTAGAAGGGCCAAAAGGGGCCATCAAATGGGTTTGGTGAGTCAGATTAAGGAAAATCTCAAATCTTTTTACACCTCCATTAGAAACAAAAGAGTAACCAAAAGAGAACCATTCAAGGATAAAGGAGATGATTCTTCAGAACAGGAGTTACTCCCATTTGTCTTACTAACTTGATCAAGTTTTTAAGAAGATGATGAAGATGATTACCATTAAGGTGATAGCTTTAAGCTGATAGGAGTAAGCCTTTTTACACAGAGGTTGGTGAGTGCCGGGAACGTGCTGCGGTAGTTGAGGATGATACGATAGTGGCACTTGATCATTTTGGATAGGTCGATGGATATGCAGGGAATGTAGGGATATGGATTATGTGCAGGCTGATAAGGGTTGGTCTTGGCAACATGTTCGGCACAGACATTGTGAGCCGAAGGACCTGCTCTTGAGCTGTACCGTTATATACTGTTTTCGATGTTCTATGTGACATGCATTTCTTGTTCATGCATTATTCAATGCATCATTCACTACATATGTTAAACATAGAATTTGTGTTCGAGCTTCAGCAAAAAAACATAACTGCAACCACCTCGAGTTACTTTAGTGGATGGGGCAATGATATATATCTTTTATTTGAATTAGTCACTGCAAAAGATTGGTCACGAAACAAAAGCTGTGCTTTTGTAATTTCAGTTCATCACCTGTAATTGTGAAAATTGGGCAAAGGGCCCTTACCCCTTGCTTTGTTTTCATTTAGGTTTCATTAATCCATCAGTTTTCTTTCGGTACCAGAAAGGATGAGTAATCACAAACGTTAATAATAATTGCAACAATGAGTTGTACGTTTCAGTGTATGACTGGAAGGCTTCAACTCTACAATATATATCGATTCCATTGCCAAGTATGCCAATATTTATAGCAGTAATGACACCTGGTCCGAATTGTGTGTTTGTATATCTACTGCTGAAACCACAATTCTTGACTGTGTTGCCTCAGAATTAGTTGTTCATGATTTTCGGTCTATCCTCCACTCCTAAAACTTGTATAAACTTGTTCATTCCAATTTCTGCCTCTCATGCACTATCCACACCTTTTATTCCCTTATTCTTGACCAATGATCATAGCACCAGCCAGCAACAGCCCAACTTAAAAATCTTCATTCTGGTCTTTAAACATCTTCAGGATCATGAGTGCAGCCACGGTGGCACATCGGTAGAGTTGCTGCCTTACAGCGGTTGCAGCGCCAGAGACCGGGGTTCGATCCTGAGTGTATGTAGGATAGTGTTAATGTGGGGGGATTGCTGGTTGGTGTGGGCTTGGTGGGCCGAAGGGCCTGTTTCTGCACTGTATCTCTAAACAAAAACTAAACAAAATCTCATAATTCCCCAAATCTGTACCTTCATCCCACTGTCCATTTTTAAGACTGCTGTGAACTTCTCTTCAACCACATGCACATCCCCATTATGGTTGTGCCTTCCCGCTGTCTTCATATATCATGGTCCCAATCTCGGGAAATCCATCTCCAAACCTCCATGGCTTTGCTTCTTTTTTGCGGAGAGAACAATGAGAGCCGGTTGTAACTTTATCGGCACTCTTTACATGGCAACTCTTTACATACTTTGGGTATGGTATGCAAAACAAAGAATTTCACTGTGACGTCATATGTGATAATAAAGTATCAATCAATCAATCAATCAATCAATCAAAGGAATCTGCAAAAGTGTCCTGACCCAAAACATCCCTCGTCCTTTTTCTCCAGAGACACTGCCTGACCCGCTGACAGTTACATACAAAAAATTAATGGCAACAGATGCCAAACATTGGTGCTCCTGCTCTGCACATTCACTCTTCTGATGGTGCAATGATATCTCGGTTGATACTTTATTTTCAGATTAGGTTCAAACCATCCCCGATATCAGTGCTGTCCGCTCTAGTTATTCCATTCATTAGTGTGTTTCACATGCATCCAACTCTTTAAATTCCTCTTGAATGTTTTAGTAATCTATCCTATATTTATCCTATATTAATGGGCCTTTTCATCTGGACTCGTCAACATATCTTTATCATTGTCAACTCCAATAGACCTTGTCATCCACCTAATGGGTTAATCTTTGTTTGCTTCAAGTACATTAGGCCACCACTATAATCAAAGACAAGTCTCACCCAGTCACTCCCCCTTCTCTCCTCATCCATCAGGCAAGAAGTACAGAAGTGTGAAAACGCACACCTACAGATTTAGGGACAGTTTCTACCCAGCTGTCATCAGGCTACTAAACCATCCTATCAACAACTAGAGAGCAGTCCTGATCTACCATCTACCTAATTGGAGACCCTTGGGCTATCTGTAATCAGAATTCACTGGACATTATCTCGCACTAAACATTATTCCCTTTATACTGTACCTGTATATTCTGGATGGCTCGCTTGTAATAATGTATGGTCTTTCCGCTAACGTGATAGCATGCAATAAAAAGCTTTTCTCTGCACCTCGGTACACGTGACAATAAACTAAACTAAATATTAAATTTCTTTGTTCAGTAGCAGCTCGTCAAATACATTTCAAGTAACACTGCCTACCTTTGCCTGACTTTTGAAATATGAATTTTATTAAGCATATTTTATAAATATGGCCTGTGCATCAATGTGTAAACATGCGTGTGAGGGAAGTGAATTTCTGGTAATATTCTTTTTGTTGTCTTTGCTTTATCTAAACAGTGAAAAAGTCATTGTGCAGAAGGAGAAAGGAGTGTGTACGTGTACAGGCGACAGGAGCACGAATATAACATAATCACAGCAAACACTAACTGAGAGGTCAAAGCTTCTGTCCCACAAGATTACAGCCTTCCCAAATCCCCTTGCTCAATAATATCTGATAATCATCTGAACTTCTGATAGAAGTCCACAATCTATTCAAATATTTGTTTATTGTATAGGGCAGGAGCAAGTTGTAATTGCATTTTACACCAGACCCATGTTCTCCAAATATTCATTACGTTCTTATTAA
Organism: Leucoraja erinaceus; assembly: GCF_028641065.1. Lineage (NCBI taxonomy): Eukaryota > Metazoa > Chordata > Chondrichthyes > Rajiformes > Rajidae > Leucoraja > Leucoraja erinaceus. Next base: position 19,639,955 of record NC_073389.1, on the reverse strand, counting down.
TGAATTTACCTTCATTGCTCTAGTACTGTTTTAACCTTTTGACTAGGTTATTGTCCGACAGTAACATTTATCAAAGTCCATCGATAACCCAATGATGACTACTACTCAAGATTGTCTCCAGCAGTTTGTGTTTGTTTTAAGATTCCAGCATCTACAGATTTTTTGCCTCGATAAACTGATTCTCAGAGATTTTTCTGTGGACAACAAAGTACTGGTAAGCATATCTACTACACATTGAGCTGAATTTATCACCAATTTGTTTCACAGCAGATTTGTAGGTTCATTGGCATCTGTAGTGTCTAGAATAGAAACAAGAGTGTTTTCCTGTCATATGTCCTAGATAGAACGATGAAATTCTAACTTGCAGCAGCACAACAGAATATGTAAACATCCGTAAAGACCAATATAATAAACAAGAAAAAAAAGTTCAGTGTGTGTATCTATACACATGCTCATATATATATAAATACATACTGTATACATATATATATATATACACCTGAACCTGGACTTTATAGTTTTCAGGCTCCTGTACCTTGTTCCCAATGACAGGGGTGAAATGAATATGTGGCTAAGACGATGGTGGCTGTCGTTTTGAGGCAGCGACTCCGGTAAATCCCTTCGATGGTGGGGAGGTCTGAACCCATGATGGACTGGGCAGTGTTCACAACTTTTTGCAGTCTTCATCATTCCTGGGCATTCAAGTTGCCAAACCTGGCCGTGATGCAACCAATCAATATGCTCTCTGTACACCTATATACACCTGTAATAGAACTAATGTATGGTTGATCGCTGGTCGGAATGAACTCAGTGGGCTGAAGGGTCCTGTTTCCATGTTGTATCTTGAAAACTAAAACTCATTTTAGGGTGGTACACCGGCGCAGGGGTAGAATTACTGCCTAACAGGGCCAGAGAACTGGATTCAATCCTGACTATGGGTGCTGTCTCTACGGAGTTTGTGCATTCTTTCCGTGACGGCTTGGATGTTCCCCGGTTTTCCCCAAAGTGATTTTTTTTTTTAAATCAGTTGAAGTATAACACAGGCAATACTATTTTGTCTACATACAAACTATCTTTGCCCATTAAGCAGTCACTAGATTTCACCAAAGTATCTCACTGGAGATTTGAGAGAAGCCACGGAGATGCTCCATGTTTTCGTCATTATTTGCTTTGAACTGGAGGCAAAACATTTGAACAGTGTTAGTTGTTTTAATTAATAATGGGATCTTCAAATCATTAATATTACAAGCAAATGTAATTTGAGAGTTTGTCACTTTATGTTTTGTATTAACAACTCTGCTCAGACATGTTAGACGTAACACTTGTTATTCTGATGATTAAATATGAAAAATAATGGTTAGTTGGGAGCCGCTATTAACTGAGTTCTTTAGCTTGTATTATACTATGAATTGATTTGAATTGAATGCATTTTATTACCCAAGTATGTATACATACATGGAATTTGCCTTGGTGCTTTGCTCGCAAGTAACAACATGATATATAGTAAACAATTAAGAATAAAACATTATAATTTAAACATGTGAAGAATTAAATTAAATACCAGAGCAAAGGAGGCTACAGACTTTTGGTTGTTGAGTATGGCTGTTTTTATGACTGACTGTGGTGGCTTTTACAGTCCGGAGTCGCCTTCCAGAGGGAAGTGCTTCAAACAGTTTGGGGCCCAGGTGAGAGGGATCAGAGATGATCTTACCCGCTCCCTTCCTGGCCCTTGCAGTGTACAGTTCATCGATGGGGGGGAAGGTTGCAGCCAACAACCTTCTCGGCTGTTCGAACGATGCGCTGCAGCCTCTGGATGTCGTGCTTGGTGGCTGAGCCAAACCAGACCATGATGGAGAAGGTGAGGACAGACTCTATGATGGCAGTATAAAACTGGACCATCATTGCCTGTGGCAGATTGTGTTTTCTCAGCTGCTGCAAGAAATACATCCTCTGTTGGGCCTTTTTGACAGTGGAGTCGATGGTGGCTTCCTATTTAAGGTCCCTGGAGATGATGGTTCCAAGGAACTTAAATGACTCCACAGATGTGACTGTGGTGTTGTTGATGGTGAGTGGGGAGAGGGGAGGGGGAGCTCTCCTAAAGAGCTATGGAAGAACATAGCTCAGGCTATTTATATAAATGTCATGCGAACTGAGATGAGATTATAAACTCACTGCATGTAGTCTACTTCTTATAATGCAAATAGATAAGTCCATAGAGAGGACTCCACAAAATGTATTTTGAGATAATAGCCATCTCAATATGGGTGCTGTACCACCATGCTTTTGTAATACAGGCAACATAATATCCACAATGATACAGAGGCATTTACTAAGCTACAATACATGCCACAGTACTTCACTTTTATGAGGAATACAATATAAACAAAGAATCTACTGATCTGGTGAAACTGCAGTATGATTCATACAGACCAAATGCTTTACAAAATGTACTTCATCATAAGCTTCCTTAACATTAGACCAATGGTTAACTTTCAGAACTAGTACTGCTCAATACCAAATAGTTGTGCTATAAGTGGATGAGAAAATATGATGCCTAATGTAATATAAGCATATTTATTGGATTGGAGAAGAATCCTTAATTCGTACAAAGGTGCCATTTAACTCACCTTTATGTAATATCACATGCCTGTGATTTAAATGTTTTGAGTTTTATTGTATTGAGAGAATTCTATATTGTATGAACTTAATGTTGTGTGCAAATTAACTAATCAGCATAATTAATTCTAACAATCATTATATGCATGAACAGCTTAGTTTTTCCAAGGTTAAAAATCTTTACAAGATTTGAAGCATTGAAATACAAGGAATTAAGTTTCTACTTGATGAGCTACGCATTTGTGTCAATTGTACACTTGGCAACATTGGAAAAAAGAACAACGATCGCTGTATTATATTTCTCGAGGAAATTGAATTTAGATGCCATTGTTTAGGTCATGAAAGGGATTGTGCTGAATCTATGAACAGGGATGCAATGAATGCCTTAAATCATTTAATGTTGTGGTTTTTGAGCAGCAAATCTGGTTAGGAACAATACAAGAATATTTAGCTACAGTTTCAGCACTTTATTACTGGATAATATGTACAGCTGCAGCACTTCTAATGCCATAAAGGAACTAATCAAATGGAGCAAGTGTTCTTTTTTAGTGATGAACACTTACAATCAAAGATCTTATAGCGAAGCTATAAGATCTTTGCTTACAATTGAGTGATAATCTGTCTTTCAAACTTCATAGTTGGGGGGGGGGTCAACATAAGATCATCGTTGATCTGATCATCACTTCATCTCCATTTTCCTGCCTCTTCCCTGTGACTCAGTAATTATATATCTTCCTCTTGAATATATTCAATGATTGAGTCTCTTCCGCTCCTTGGGATAGAAAATTCAAAAAATTCAAAACCCACAGAGAGGAGAAATTATTCCATATGGACAACCTCTTATTCTGAAGCCATGTCCTACAGTTACAGAGTTCTGCCCAATTCCCCCAACCCTCTTTGGGAAACATCTATCTTACCAAACCCTTTCAGACCACTTTCTGTTTCAGTAAAGTTAAATCTCATTCCTTTAAATTCCAACAGCTGCAAGGTCGACCTAGAGGCACAAGGAACTGCAGATGCTGGAACCATAAGGAAAACACAAAGTGCTGGAGGAGCTCAGTGGGTCAGGAAGCATCTGTGAAGGGAAATGGTTAACATTTTGGGTCAGGACCCTTGTTCAGAAAGACTTGTAGGGGAGAGAAAGCTGGAAAAGAGACGTGGGGGTGGGACTATGCTGGGCAAACTAAATCCCCATTCATAAAAGAGAAGGTGAGGGTATATTGCGCAGGAGGGCTAATAATTGACAATCTGCTGCTGCCTGCCCACTGAGTTAAAAAGTTCCCACGGTAGACTCACGATACACAGTGTATCGTGAGTCTTGCGTGGGAACTTTTTAAACTCAGCGGGCAGGCAGCAGCAGATTGTCGCTCCCTTCAGTTTTACACCACCTACACCCCTCTGATTCCCGGCCATGTGTGTGACCCCTTCCCTCCCCTCTCCAGCTCCCCGCCCATTGCACCGGTGCCGGGGGCTTTGCACTGTCTTCACGTTGCTGTCTTTGCACTGTCTTCACGTCGGCGATGCCAGCAGGTCAGTGCCAGTCACCGGAGACGTCAGGACCAACGGGACACCGACCCCCAGGCTCACTGCAAGCACGGAGATCCCAGAGACCCACAGCCAGCAGCAGCCCAGCCCCGTTCCAACTCCAGAGGAACACGAAGCTGAAGGTGTGCAAGGTACGTCTTGGTCTTGGGGTTGCGGATGAGGGGGCGCAGCTCGGGCTGTGGGCGAACTGCCACTTGTCGCTGTAGCGGCGCATCGGGGAGCGGGTTCCTGTTGGTCCTGATGTCTCCGGCCACCCCCCTGGACTGGAGCTGAGAGACGTCAGGACCACCAGAAGCCGCTCCCCGATGGGTCGCTACGGCGACAAGTGGCAGTTCGCCCACAGCCCGAGCTGCGCCCCCTCATCAGGACACCGACCCCCAGGCCCACTGCAAGCACAGAGATCCCAGATCAGCAACTTCAGCCCAGCCCCGCTCCAACTCCAGAGGAACAAGCAGAAGCTGATGGTGTGCAAGGTACGTCTTGTTCTTGGGGTGGCGCAGCTCAGGCTGTGGGCGAACTGCCACGTCGCCGTAGCGGCCCATCAGGGAGCGGATTCCTCTGGAGTTGGAGGGACAGGGAGACACAGCGGCATTTGAGAATGGTGGGCAATCACTTCCAAAGTTCTGCCCACACAGTCAGTACACTTCTCCTACACTTGTCTCCAGCACTAAGATCATCTCGCAGAGAATGATCCCAGCCTAACCCTCCCTATTCTCTCCTATTCTGCAAGAAAAAACTACATTGAAGACTCAAACTCGCGATCGAGTAACTGCCGGGATCTAGGCGCAAACTCGCGATCTTGCGGATATGAGCCGAGCACTCTACCACTGAGCCAGCGTTAAAATCTACGCTAAAAATCTTCCATTCCGAAAGCCGAAAAATTCTGAATTACGAAAAGTGTCTGGTCCCAAGGCTTTCAGATAAAAGGTTGTGCACCTGTACCATTAAGTAAGCTACCAAAACAGAATATAAGGTGCTGTTCCTCCAGTTTACATGTGGCCTCACTTTGGCAATGGAGGAGACCTAACACAGAAAAGTTGGAATCTTCCCATTCCATACTGACCTTTCTCTCTGAGGCCTCTCCATTGCCACATGCAAACTGAAAGAACAGCATCTCACCTTCTGCTTGGGTGACTTGCAACCCAATGGCATGAACCCATGGCATCAAATTCTTCAATTTGATGTGATATCTTCCCCTACCCCTCCCACCCTGGTGCACGCACATGTCTCCCACTCTTCCACGCCTGCCCCTTGCACATAACTATGTTGCCTCTGTTTAATCACATTATGGTTTCCTAAATGACCTTACACTACTTCCTCAATGATGGATTCCAGCACTTTCCCAATGACAGATGCAAATTCCTTATACCCAATAATTTGTCAAGATCTTTGAGGCCATTTTGTTACTTCTTGAAATATTCATACAAATCGGGCAGCTTAATTTTGGAGGAGGGATCAACAGGGACTCTCAAAAATAAAGAATCATTATCATCATCCAGTCAAGTTATATTTAAAGTAAAAATGAAAATCACCCTCCTTGTACTTTGACAGAAAATGTCTAGTTATAATGACTTCCTGCTTACAAAATTTCACTAAGAGATGGATTAATTTTGTTGAATTCTGAAGGTATTTGTTTGGCAAACAAAAAGTATATTCTTAATTTTAATAGACTAGTTTAATTTAGTTTATTGTCAGGTGCACTGAAGTACAGTGAAAAGCTTTTGTTGCGTGCTAACTAGTTTGAATTTGGCCCATCATTTAATCCTCAGTTCCTTTTCATTTAAAAATATAGCTTTATGCCCAATGATGACACCAAGCTTCAGAAAGCTTCCAATTGCCTTGTACCATCTGAAATTCAGATGGGATATTCAGATCAACTGATGAAGCAGGGAGCAGTGACAAAGGGCTCGTTCCTCATTTGTGTTAAGATTTATGCTGGTGAAAATAAGATAATTGACAGTTGGCACAATCCAGCTGTAGTCCCACTCCTTGGTTCTGTGCTCATTAACACAGACTAATGACAAAAAAAAAATCAATACTCACGGGAGTTAGTTAGTTAGTCACTTAAGTGCTTTCCCTATTGTAATGATAGAGGGACAAGAGCAGAGGTGGGCTATGCAGCATTGTGAAGGTGTTTAGGAAGTGCTCACATCAGCTAATATTCAGGTCAGTGAATTAGACAGCTGCCATTGGCTTCACGCAGGGGCAGGTGATACAGCTGCATCTGCTGGCAACAGAACCAACAAACCAACGTTGAAGGAACATGAACCCAGTTAATGGACTGGAAACAGAATATTTGCACATGTTTTCAGGAGCAGATCAGACAAAAACAAAAATGAATATTAAAGTTACGTGTAAGGGTCAATGTTTTCACACAGAGGGTGGTGGGTGTATGGAACGAGCTGCCAGAGGAGGTAGTTGAGACAGGGACTATTGTAACATTTAAGAACCATTTAGGCATGTACATGGATAGGACAGATCAAGAGGAATATGGGCCAAACGCAGGCAGGTAGGGGTAGTGTAGATGGGACATGTTGGTCGGTGTGCGCAGGTTGGGCCGAAAGTTCTGTTTCACTGTATGACACTATGGTGTCACGGTGGTGGTGCACCGGTAGAGATGCTCTTTTATTACGTCCCCCAGAGCCCTGGGTTTGATCCTCACTACAGGTGCTGTCTGTACAGGAGTTTTGCGTTCTCCCCGTAACCTGCGTGGGTTTTCTACAGGTGCTCGGTTTCCTCCCACACTCCAAAAACATGCAGGTTTGTAGGTTAATTGGCTTCGGTAAAAATGTAAAATTTTCCCTTGTGTGTAGGATAGTGCTGGTGCACGAGGTGATCGCTGGTCAGCACAGACTCGGTGGGCCAAACGCCTATTCCCATACTGTATCACTAACATTATATGTTCTATGATGAGAAAGGTTTCTGATTTTATGGTCACTGCTGATCAATGTGATATAAAACAAACTTTCACTGATCCCATGCCTTGCTCAGGTACTCTTATTTTTCAGGTAAATCATGGCTAAAATGTAAGAAAATGTTATGTGGTCAAATAAGAGGCATAAGGCCATAAGATACAGGAGTAGAATTAGGCCATCAAATCCATTGAGTCTATTCCATCATTCAATCATGGTTGTCCATTTTTCCCTTTGAACCCCATTCCAATGCCTTTTCCTCGTAATCTTTGACGTCCTTACTAATCAAGAACCTAGCAATCACTGTTTTTAAAAAAATCAATGTCTTGGCCTCCGCCAATGTCTGTGGCAATTTATTCCACAGATTCACTAGCCTCTGGCTCAATAAATTCCTCCTTATCTCCATTCTAGAAGGTCCTTTTATTCTGAGGCTGTCCCCTCTGGTTCTCAACTCTAGAAACACCACTATCGTATCTGCTTCCACCATCACCCCCGCAGTTCATTCCTGGTACCCTCCAGTTAAATGGCGATGTGTGGAGCAATTATTTTTTTAGGGTGGAGGGTGCTGGGAACGCACTGCCAAGCTGGTGGCAGAAGCAGATATGATAGTGGTGTTTCAGATGCTTTTAGATAGGCATGTGATAGGCACGTGAAGTGTGAGGCACTGGCAAACTTTTCGCATCCAACATTTTGAATTCTTTACTTTTTTCTTTTTACGAATTAAGCTGGAGCAAAATTAACAAAACTATTTGAAAGGTGTCTGACTGTAAGATTCTCAAATGGCGAATATGAGGAAACTGCAAATAATTGGGAAGGCAAGACAGTCAGAACCTTTTTCCCAGGCTAGAAATATCAAAGAGGGTATAGCTTTAAGACGCGAGGGTCAAAGTTTAAAGGACATGTGTGGAGCATGTTTTATTTTACACACGGGCTAGCAGGTACACTGGAACCCTTTGCCAGGGGTGATAGTGGAGGCAGATATGGTAGTGGCATTTAAGAGGCTTTTTGATGCAGGGCTATGGATCACATGCAGACTGAGATTATTATTTTATCTTGGCATTATGTTCAGCACACACATGGTGGGCCGAAGAGCCAGTTTCTGTGATGTACTGTTCTGTGTTCAATGTACAATTGGTTTCTTAAAAAACAGTAGTATGCAAGTTATGCTTCAGTTATACAAGGTATAGCACCTGGAGTACAGAGTACATGTATTGGTTTCCTGATTAAGGCATGATGTTAATATCAAAGAATATTTGCTGGATTAATACCTGGAATGGAGGAAAGGATGGAAAAGCTTTTATCCACAGAAGCTTAGAGGAGTGTGGAGTTGATTGAATCATATAAAATCCTGAGGGGGTTACGTGGATGTGGAGAGAAGGTTTCTTCTTGTGGGAACTAAGGGATCACTGTTTGATCCCTCAGTGAATAGGTCAGCCATTTAAGACAAATTAGGTAATTCTGTTTTCACTCAGAGAGATAAAAGTCTTATGAACTATTTTCCTCAAAGGCAGTGGGAGCAATATTTGAATAACCTTAAAGCAGACAATGATAGATACATGCTAAGTAAGTAGTGGAAGGTTATTGTGGGTAGACAGTAATACAAAGTTGAAGTAAGTCAGATAAGCCATGATATTAATAACTAGCAGAACAAGCTCGAGGGATCAGATTGGCTCCCCTGCTCCTGATTTATAATTCATACCATTTATAGTTCATGATTCTCTACATATTCCTGGCATCCATTCAGAAGAAAACTATCTTTTTTATTTCAAATACTTCCCTTCTTCTTGATTTCTTCTTGATTTCATAAGGAAATCATTTCTTTCTTATCCCAGATCACCTTCCTTTTAAATGATAACATCAAAGATAAAATTGTCAGACTAACCCATTTACAATTTACTGGATGAATTGGAAGTTCACAAGTTAGAGGAGTAGAATTAGCCCATTGAGTCTACTCTGTCATTCAATCTTGGCTGATCTCTGCACCCTAATCCCATTTCCTGCCTTCTCCCCATAACCCTTGAAAACCCATTCTAATCAAGAATTTGTCTATCTCTGCCTTAAAAAATACACTGACGGCCTCCACGACCCTCTGTGGCAATGAGTTCCACAGATTAAATATCCTCTGACTAAAAAAGTTCCTCCTCACATCTTTTCTAAAAGAGAACCCTTTGACTTACCATTGCAACTCAATTTCACAGACAAACATCATGTTCAATATAGTTTTATTAAGACTAATATAGACTTCAGCACAGACATGATACCCAGGCAGCACCCACTCCAGGAGTCAGTAAAGAAGGCAAATTTATATTTATATTTTCTTTGCCCAGGTTTTCAAGTAACCATGATTTAACTGCTGATTGTGGAAACAATGAACTGCAAATGCAGTTTTCAAGAAAAGGACACAAAGTGCTGGAGTAACTCAGAGGAGCTCAAGGCAGCATCACGGAAGAACATGGATAGGTGACGTTTCACGTCAGGTCTCTACTTCAGACTGAATCAACCAGTTTGAAGAAGGGTCCTGAACCGAGACGTCACCTATCCATGTTCTCTAGAGATGCTGCCTGACCCGCTGAGTTGCTCCAGTACTCTATGTTTTTTCATGACTTAACTGCTTTTATTTTTCTCCCCAAGCTCTCCAAGGATAGCTGCGAGCTGGTTTTTATGCCATCAATTCCATGTTTCAGTGGAGGTTGAGCCTGGCATATTTCAGTGAGACATATGGTAAACTAACTTCAGGACCACATGTCAGATGGCCAAGTCAACTCCCAGCATAGCAAATGTAGAAACAAAGAACTGCAGATGATGGTTTATACCAAAGTGCTAGAGTAACTCAGCCGGTCAGGCAGCATTTCTGGGGGAAAAGGAAGGGTGGCATTTTGCGTCTGAAGAAGGGTCCCGATCCGAAACATCACCCATCCTTTTTCTCCAGAGATGCTGCGTGACCTGCTAAATTACTCCAGCACTTTGTGTCTATCTTCGGTATAAAGCAGCATCTACAGTTCCTTTCTACACAAGAAGGTTTTACAGTTGTGTCATAGTTCACAGTATTCAGAATGTCCCTATAACATGTTGCTTATTTGGACATATTTCACACATGATTCTAGCCAAACCTAAGCAATATGCTGATAAAGATATATTTGGATGAGCTCCTGATAATGGTGTCTCAAGTTGTGTCTATTACATTTCAGTTCTAAACAAGATTTTGGTGAAAGACAAAAAGCAGCTCTCTTTTCCAACACTGGATTTGCTGCATGCAGGTAAGTTGGGCATGATTCATGTTACGCATATGTTACATAAATCCTCAGGGATATATTTTAGACAGCCCTTGCCACATTGAGCTAAGTGCAACAGTCTATAAGCCACAAATAATATGAATGCAATCACTCCCAGCCCTGACCTACAACTGTTGTATCAAAGAACCTGCTTTCCAATCTGTACAGCAAGAGATGTATTCATTCACTGAGGCCAAGTTCAACCCAAACTTCCAAAATAAATTTGGGTAAAAACATCTCCGGCGTGAGTTGGTTCTCAATGATATTCCGAATGAAAATGCACAAACAGTAGTAAATCAGACTTCTTGCTCAGAAATTAACTGGGTGAGGTTCATTTTGCCTATCCGCACAACAGGTCAACAAAAGCAGATACCATCTCACTGGGTCTCCACTCTGACCTGGACCATGTGGATAACAGGAACACAAACATACGGCTACTGTTGATCGAATACATCGCGACATTGAACACAATGAACCCCTCATGAAGTCCTGGGTTCCCGTGCATCCATTTGCAACTGGATCATTGACTTCTTCACTGGCAGTCCTCAATCAGTGCAGGTTGGTAACATCTCCACCTCACTGACCATCCACACAGATGCAACTCAAGGCTGCATGCAGCGCCCCCAGCTTTACACTTTTTACTGCCACAATTGTATGGCTAAGCACAACCCCAACGCCATTTCCATAATGATGATGGTGGAATCAGGGGCGGGGGACGAGCGGGTATGCTAAGTCAGCATGTAGCAGAGAGATATTACACATGGTTCCACGGTTCTATCCATGTTCATTCCACGACCTACAACTAAAACCTCTCACTCAACGTCATTTAAACCAAGGAACATATCAATTACTTCAGGAAAGGGAAGGCAGGAGATCATCTATATACATACAGAATCTCTTGCCAAGTGTAATGAAATCGAGGACCAGAAGACATCAATTTAAGATGAGGGGGAAAGATTTAATAAGAATCTGGGGAATAACTTTTTCACACATAGGGTGCTGGCTGTATGGAACGAGCTGCCGGAGGGGATAGTTGAGGCAGATACTATCACAACATTCAAGAAAACATTTAGACAGGTACATGAATAGGCCCGATTTAGAGGGATATAGACCAAATGCAGGCAGGTGGGACTAGTGTAAATGTAATATGTTGGTCGGTTTGGGCAAGTTGGGTCGAAGGGCCTGTTTCCCAGCTCTATCACTATCACATTCCAGTTTTCATTGGTGGAAAGTTAGCATCTTCAAATTCCTGGGTATTAACATCTCAAATGATGTGTCCTGGGTTCAGCATAATCATGGAATTATGAAACAGGTGTACCAATGCCTCTATTTTCAAGGAAATTAAAAAAAATCCGGAATGCACCAATAAACTCTACTGATGCATTGTAGAACGTTTCCTGGCAACTTGTGTTGTGACCTGTTTACGGCAATTTCAACACACAGGAATGCAAGCGACAACAGAGAGTGGTGGCTGCAGCCCAATCCATCACAGGCACAGACCTCCCCACTATTGAAAGCATCTGTATGAGGTGCTACCTCAAGACGACAGGATCTCCATCAACTGGGCCCTGGCCTCTTCTTAATGCTACCATCACCGTGCAGGAGCCTGGACAGTAGTACAGTGGTACAGGAGCCTGAGAACTATTAATCTAGGTTCAAGAACAACTTCTGCGCATCAACCATTAGTGGACAAGCCAAACCACAACCTACCTCAGCATGAAACCACTGCAGACTTTACACTACAACGGTTGCTCTTCATACTTTTGCTTTTGCTCCATCACAGTTTAGTTTATTTATAATAACTGATGATTTATTGTATATCTGTTGTTGCATCCAATGTGCCTGAAAAGCTGCGCCAACCTATGTTTAGTAGGTCTGCAACGAGAATGTAATCTACCAAAGGGTGAGCCAGTCACTGAACCTTTGGGATTTCTGAAGTTGGATAACAGATCATTGGAATTTTAATGTAGTTACTACAGTTAAGGATAAATCTCCTAACATTTTAAATTATTTTAAGTGTACAACAATTTTAAGAAGCATACTAACAGGACTGACAATAGTATGTGGTATGGCAAGAGTTTTATTGTACAATTGCAATATTTTAAACAATTTCCAGTTTTAAATGTGTTTATTTAAGGCCAAGTAATTAGTGTTTCAAAGTATTCTGTCAATTGATAAAAGTGTTGTCACTGTTCCATTGAGGTCAGTGCAGATACATTAGCTTAATGTGACTGAGACAGATTAATCAGCTGGTGGGAAAGGGCTGTGTTGTCATTCTGAACACCATTCTCTGCATCACAGCAAAAAATAAGACATTCTCTAAGACGTTGGTGAGACCGCATTTAGAGTATTGTGTTCAGTTCTGGGCACAATGTTATAGGAAAGATATTGTCAAGTGTGAAAGGGTTCAGAGAAGATTTACAAGGATGTTGTCATGACTATAGTGTCTGAGCTATCAGGAGAGTTTGAGTAGGCTGGGTCTCTATTACAGGGAGATCGGGGAGGATGAGGGGTGATCTTATTGATGTTTATACAATCATTAGAGGAATAGATCGAGTAAATGCACAGAATCTCTTGCCCAGAGCAGGGGAATCGAGGACCAGAGGACTTTTTCCACACAAAGGGCAGTGAGTGTATTGAACAAGCTGTAAGAGGAGTTAGTTGCAGCTGGGATTATCCCAACATTTAAGAAATAGATCTAGAGGTGCATGGATAGGACAATTTTGGAGGGATATGAACCAAGTGCAGGCAGATGAGACTAGTGTAGCTGAGACATGATAGCCAGTGTGGCCATGTTGGGCTGAAGGGCCTGTTTCCACACTGTATCACTCCATGACTCTATGACTCTAAATAAATTGCAACAAATTGGGAAGAGATTGAATAGGTCAGATTATTTACTCTGCAGGGTGTTCATAAATTCATAAATTGAAGGAACAGAATTGGGTCATTCGGTCCATCAAGTCTATTCTGCCATTAAATCATGGCTTATCTACCTTTCCCACTTAACCCCATGTTCCTGCCTGCTCCCTATAACCCATGACACCCTTAAGAATGAAGAACGTATCAATCTCCACTTTAAAAATATCCATTGACTTGGCCTCCACAGCCTTATGTGACAATGAATTCCACAGATTCACCTGCCTCTGACTAAAGAAATTCCTCCTCATATTCTTTCTAACGGCTGAGGCTATGAGGATGTGATACACTGAAATATCTGTGTGCAAAAATGTGCGCTAAAGTACTTAAAAAGAAATCAATTCTTGACAGGATCACTGTCAAGAATTGAAAGACATATATATTTCAAATGGAACACATAGAAATATTTGCCATTATAACATGGCCTTAAACTGTAGACAATGCTAAAGAAAGTTTTAGACCACACGTCATGTAGTTGACGACGAATCATTCTATTGAAGGATATTTGTCTTTCAACTCTTGACAGTGATCCTGCCAAGAATTGATTTCTTTTTAAGTGCCTATTTTGAAATATTGCTCAGTCCGTCAATTAGGCAGATAATTCACTCCATGCAGTTATTGCTTAACAGACCGTTGTGAAAATGCATTTCACACAAAATAGTTTGCGTTGGCACATTTGCAGCACATTCGTGACAAGAAAACAACCCATCTTGGGCAAGAAAGCTCATGAATTGTATGATATTTTTAACTGATACGCATACATCGCCTTAAACGGCTATTGATCCCAATTGCAATTCAGATAATATAAGTTCCTTTCAAAATGATGCTCATTCTTATTTTATAATAATGTAGATAATGATATTGAGTAACATATTTTGCATGAAAGTGGAGGCAAGTATCCTTCAATAGAATGGTTCGTCGTCAAGTCCAGAAATGTCCCATATTGCACAGATAATGTATGATGCAAAAATAATGCATCAAGGAGTACAAAAATAGTGGGGCTTGGGGAAAAAAATACTGATCTGTACTGGAACTGCAACACTTCACTTTGTGTATTAATGACACAATAGTGATTGTATATACATATATACGTGTGTGTGTGTGTGTGTGTGTGTGTGTGTGTGTGTGTGTGTGTGTGTGTGTGTGTGTGTGTGTGTGTCTATGTGTGCGTGTGTGTGTGTGTGTGTGTGTGTGTGTGTGTGTGTGTGTGTGTGTGTGTGTGTGTGTCTATGTGTGCGTGTCGGTGTGTTTCATAGTTGGGAAAGGGGAAGTACAACAGGATCTGGGGGTCCTTGTTCATCAGCCAATGAAAGTAAACATGTAGGTACAGCAGGCAGTGAAGAAAGCGTGTCGTTGGCCTTCATAACACGAGGAATCGAATATAGAAGCAAAGAGGTCCTTCTGCAGTTGTACAGAGCCCTAGCGAGACCACACCAGGAGTATTGTGTGCAGTTTTGGTTCCCTAATTTGAGGAAGGACATTCTTGCTATTGAGGGATTGTAGTGTAGATTTACAAGGTTAATTGCCGGGATGGCGCGATTGTCATATGCTGAGAGATGGAGCAGCTGGGCTTGTATACTCTGGAGTTTAGAAGGATTAGAGGGAATTTTATTGAAACACATAAGATTATCAAGGGTTTGGACACGCTAGAGGCAGGAAACATGTTCCTGATGTTGGGGGAAGTCCAGAACCAGGGGCCACAGATTAATAATAAGTGGTAAGCCATTTAGAATGGAGATGAGGAAACACTTTTTCTCACAGAGAGTGGTGAGTCTGTGGAATTCTCTGCCTCAGAGGGCAGTGGGGGCCAGTTCTCTGGATACTTTCAAGAGAGAGCTAGATAGGGCGCTTAAAGATAGCGTCGTCAGGAGATGTGGGGAGAAGGCAGGAACGGGGTACTGATTGGGGATGATCAGCCATGATAACATTGAATGGTGGTGCTGACTTGAAGGGCCGAATGGCCTACTCCTGCACCTATTGTCTATTGTCTATATGTGTTTTATATATGTTTTATATATGTTATATAAATGTTATAAATATATTAAATCTACACATTTTATATATCGATTATAGGTATATTATATATATAAACAAACAAACAATAATAGGGCAAAGACAAAAATAATGCCCTCAAGTCTATGTAGTTTGGAGCATATTTGGAAGTTGTAGTGTTTAATAACCTGATGGTTGCAACTGCAAACTCAAAAATGAAGGTTACAAATCTCACAATTTTGCCATGCTGGGATCCTGGCCACAGTAAACCTGTCAAGATTATTCAAGTTAGCCCTGCTCCAATGGCTTAATGTTTCTCCCATTCCTTCCTCACCAACAGCATTACTGGCTGTTTATGACGGCCCAACAGTGGGCATCTGGCAGGCTCGTTGGCAGAAATGTACTTTGCTTTATCTCCATTTTTATCAGTGCAGTTGTTCCATCCATTATCTTTGTTTTGCATAACTTTTCTTCCTAATTAATTTGATTGAAGCTAGCTTTGTCCCTGCTGGTATTGCATATGCAACAACCAAACTGAATCGCTTTGTGTGGTTTAATAGATGCTAATTGCTTAATGGTGCATGCAAAATGAATCAATAAATTGAGGTTTGGTAGCTGTGGCACAAACATCCCACAATTGCATTGCAAATCTATGTTTTATTTCTTTTTTAAATGCAATTTGAACAATTCCCAATATTTGGTTCACATATGATCCAAAGTACTATTATTGTCAACATTACAAACAATGTGACCATAATACATGGATGGCAATGTGGTGGCAGCAGTAGAATTGATGCCTTATAGCGCCAGAGACCCGGGTACGATCTTCACTACGGGTGCTGTATGTGTGGAGTTTATAGGTTCTCCCTGTGACAACGACTTTTCTCTGGGTACTGAGTTTCTCTGGGTAATGGGTTTCCGACCATGTTCCAAAGAAATGCAGGTTTGTCAGGATGACATAGAACTAGTATACGGGTCTTTGTTGGTCGGCACGGACTTGGTGTGCCAAATAGCCTGTTTCCATGCTGTAGTTTGAAACTAAGTTATGTTAAGACATATAGTAACGTCAAGGATGATGTGCCTCTGCTATTCTTTGAAGTGGGAAATATATTTTACATTTTTGCTTTCAGATATGCACGTGAATATGCGGAAAATTTAAGATATCAGGATATCTTGAAGGATCACAGGCAAGTAGAGGAGATTAATTTAACTTGGCATCATGTTTGACACAAGCATTATGGGCCCAAAGGGCCTGTTTTGTTGCTATAATGTTCTATTTCCCAATACATTGGCTTAGGCATGTCCCAAACAAAGCCTCCAAAGAAATATAAATGTGAGAGATGTTGGCTCTGCAACCAGCTCTGGTTGGAATTTATAAGCAGAAGCTGACAAGAAGCTGAGTAACACAGAGGCTAAATCACTCAGGGGATTTGCTATTAACACTTGTACAGATGTTGTGAATGATAATGAACAACAAAAATACCAAAAATGGGCTGACAAACCAACTGTAAAATACACATGATTCTTTTAAACAATTTAATTCTGACATTTTGGGTGCTGAGACATTATAATTTTGGCAAATCAATGCGCAAAAACAATTTATAATACAACAGGCGCTACATGCTGTGCTAAAGGTCACATCTGGCATTGTTTTGTTTATGGATGTGAACTTCAATTTGTAAACTAGACTCTGAAGAGTTGCTGTTTCAAATTACAAGTTCTAATGGTGCTAAACTTGCCCACTAAGATATTGGTCTGTTCCAACTTCTGTCAATTAAATAGTTGTAAAAGTGAAGACCTTGATTGCACAGTAGGTTAGAGTTTAGGACCTCCTTGCTCCTAAACTCAAATCCTTGCAATGAAGGCCAAAATGCCATTGGCTTTCTTCACTGCCTGCTGTACCTGCATGTGTACTTTTAGTGACTGATGTAGTAGGATCAGGTCTCGTATCTCCCCTTTTCCTAATCTGACACCATTCAGGTAATAATCTGCCTTCCTGTTCTTGCCACCAAAGTGGATAACCTCACATATATCCACATTATACTGCATCTGCCATGCTTCTGCCCACTCACCCAACCTATCCAAGTCACCCTGCAGCCTCATAGCATCCACCTCACTGCTCACACTGCCACCCATCTTTGTGTCATCTGCAAATTTAGAGATTATACATTTAATTCCCTTGTCTAAATCGTTAATATATATTGTAAACAACTGGGGTCCCAGCACCGAGCCATGCAACACCCCACTTGTCACTGCCTGCCATTCTGAAAAGGACCCTTTAATTCCTACGCTTTGCTTCCTGTCTGCCAACCAGTTATCTATCCATGTCAATACCCTACCCCCAATACCATGTGCTCTTATTTTGTACACTAATCTCTAATGTGGGACCTTGTCACCACATTCAGTGACTCTCCCTTATCCATTGGGAGTTCTACTAGTTACATCCTCAGTTGTAGTAATGTATTGTGATGTCAAGTCCAGTAGGTCAAATACAAACATCTTCATTGCTTGGGCATTTCTACAGAAGGAAGATATTGGGTTGGGGGGGGTGGGAGGGGGTCAGTTGACGTGGAGGGAGTTCCAACAAATCCCTTGTGTTCGGAACCCTCAGCAACTTATGAGTGGACTGACCTAGCTTCCAAGTTAGTTTCAAAGGTATCTTGAAATCTTTACACTTTAAACAGCATCTCAGAAGTGGCTCACATTACACAACAACCAGGACCATGTGGTGGCAACAAAAATCAATGAAAAGAGTAAGCTGAGAGAGAAGTGAACAAAGAGCGAGGTTCTTCATGTCCCAGGAGACAACACTTTGTAGCCAACAGTATTTCATTCAAGAACAAAGGAGATAGGAGCAGTAGTTGACCTTTTGTACGCATTCCTGAACAATTTCCACCTCGTCAATCCTCTAGCTACACAATCCACAACCCTCTAATCCTTTTGTCTGACATCTTGGTTGAGTGTTCATCTTGGGACTTTATACAAGCATCTGCCTTTAACCCCACCCCCCTCGCCTGTGTTCCCCTATGATCTGCCATGCTTTGTCCAGCCCCTACATTCTTCCTACGACCTGTCACACTTTGTCCTCCCCACTCCGCACAATCAGTCCCAAAATGTCACCTTCCTGTGTTCTCCAGAGATGCTGCCTGATCCGTCGAGTCACACCAGCACTTTGCATCTTTCCTTTCTGAACTTTCGAGTCTGTTTCCCTCATTTATCAAAATCAAGGCTGATCTTTAATTTCAATGCCATTGTCCTGCACTGTCCCCATATCTCTGAATTCCCCTACTCTCAGTTTTGAACAAACTCAATGACTGCCTTCAGACCCCTTCCATGTAGAATCCCGAAGAGTTATCACCTTTTGGGTGAAAGATTTTCCTTCAAAGGCCTATTTCTTATTGTGAGACACTGATCCGAAGTTTCAAGTTTCAAGTTTACATTTATTGTCACATGCACCATTTGGTAAAGGGAAATTTGGGTTCCCATACAGCAATACGAATAAAAAAAAACACACAACACACGATAGAATTTAATATAAACATCCCCACACAGCAGAATCAGCATTTTCCACTGTGAGGGAAGGCAATAAAGTTCCGTCATCTTCCTCTATGTTCACCCGTGGTCGGGGCCTCTGCAGTCGCCGCGACAGACGTCCCGATGTTCAGGCCTTCTCGCTGGAACTCCGACATCGAAACCAAAGAACATTCTCAGTGGCTTGGAGTTCCGAATCGGCCACTTCTTACCGGAGACCGCGGCTCCCGAAGTCCACAGGCCGAGCTGGGCGGAGTTTCAACACTGACGGCCCTCGGCAAAGGGAACACCAGGACTCCTCGATGTTGAAGTCAGCACCGCCCGCGGCTGGAAGCTCCGTAAACACAGCTCCACAATAATAACACTCCGGAGCTTCAACAAGCGATCCCGGTAAGGTATCGCCCGCCCCGCAATGGTAAATCAGTGCTGCGCCGCCGCTGAAGCTCTGGTCGGTCTCCGGCAGGAAAGGCTGTGCCAATCCAGATGGTGGGGGGGGGGGGCGAAGACGTGACTCGGAGAATAGTCGCATCCTCGCCAGGAAGTGACTGAGAAAGGTTTCCCCCTTACCCTCCCCCACATAAAAATACTAAGAAACCTCCAAAACATACTTTTTAAACAGACTAGAGCCCCTGGTGGTTAAATTCCAAACTCCTCAGCAATGGGAAACACACTCCCTTATACCTAGCCATAGAATCATAGAGCATGGCCCCATTTGCCCACACTGATCACCATGCCCTATCTGCACGTCCCACCTCCCTGCTTTTGGCCCATATCCCTCGATATCTGTCCTATCCATGTACCTGTATAAATGTTTCTTAAACATTGCAATAGTACCTGCTTTAACAACCTCCTCCAGCAGCTCATTCCATACACCTACCACCCTGTGTGTGAAAAAGTTACTCCTCAGGTTCCAATTGAATCTTTCCCTCCACACCTTAAAACGAATTCCTATGGTTCTTGATTACCCTACTCTGGGCAAGAGACTACTCCAGCCTATCAAACCCTGCACAATATGTCTGTTTCATTGAGATTGCTGCTCATTCCTCTAAACCCAGGCATGGTCTATCCAAAAAAAGACACAAAGATAGGTTCTGAAGATAGGTTCCTCTCTCCAGTTCCCCTCCCTCTATCCTGAAGAAGGGTTCTGACTTCAAATGTCATCTTTACTTTTTCTCCAGGGTTTCTGCCTGAGCCGCTGAGTTGCTCCAGCACTTTCTGTCTATCTTTGGTATAAACCAGTTCCCTCCTACACATATGGTCTATCCAATCTCTCCTCACATGGCAAACCCACCATCCCCAGCACCAGTCCTATTGCGCCTGTTGCACCTGTGCCAACCATTGCTGGGGAGATGGACCTTTTGACCACAGGTCATGTTGAAGTATCTGCTTTGGCAATTAAACTATTGCCTTTCCAGATGGTCAGTTGCCACATTATAAGTCTGGGAGCAGACTAGAATGTGTGTAACTCAGTTGCTTTGTTTTGCAGCTATCCTGCATCATAAAGGGGAAGCTACTTGTCTATTTCACAAAGCACTTGATGCCATGAAACCATCTGTGCCATATTTTTTTTTAATTGAGCTCCTTTCATCATGTTACAGATCAATAAAGAGCGAGCCCATTTCCAGATGCTCTCTCATTCTTTCTTTTTAATGACTGCTCACTTTTTATTTCCCTTTCAGCCATATTCTCCAAGGGTTTCATATTGTTTATACTGGCACAGATTCAAAAATAACAATATTTGATAACAATTCTGTGCCCAATTTGCTGATCAATAGTAAAGTTTTTTAATGGGCTTGAACAATGTCATCTTCTCCTTTTGCAAACAAACTTGAAACCAAACCCGTTCAATTGAAGTTCATCCTCGGCTATAAAATGAGTTAAACCTTTCCTGGTAACTGATCCATCACTTTTATTAATCTACATGTGCAAAACAGAACTTTAGGAGATCCCAAGAACGTAAACTGCTAAGTAACTGTTTTCCTTCTTCCTTCAGGATGGAAAACATGGTGAACAACATAATTTCTTGGCTTACAGTGGAATCAGCTCACATAAATCCCGTTATTGCACACCTTTTATTATAACAAGCTCCCCATTTGGTCCTGGGAGATTACCATTCTGCAATTTGGAGAAAAGCTGACAACTCCATAAAATGAAGCTTGATAAAAATACAATATTATTAGTCCCTGGGAGTTTATAAGAATGAGAGTTGATTGCACTGAAGTCAGTTACAAGACTGATCTATTTTAACTATGGATTAACTTCCAGGTGTGGTAAACCAGAGAGGGTAGATCAAATATTTTTCTAGATCCGGCTTCTGTAATGATACAAACAAGAACTAGACTGAAAATAACATTGTCTAAAACTGCTTAACCTTGTAAAAGGGCAATAGTTGAACATCTCGGTGCTGAGATTGTTACAACATTTCATTACACCAATCTTGCATAAAAATAAATTGTTAGTTTGTTCTGCTTACAAGTGTCTTGTTCAATCTTCTTTACATGCTGTGAAATTTTACACAACAAAGAGTAAACCTCACCTACCTGGAGGCTTTAGGATTTGGATTGTTTGATCGCTTTAAGTGTGAAATAAGAACAAAAGGCGAATGGTGATTTCAAGGTATTTTCATGCAACGTATCCCCAAAATAAAGTCCTGAACTTCCTGCTGCTTTCATACTGGTTTGGTTTCACTTATCTTAATACATCAAATACCATCCCAAATATGGTGTAAATTCAAAAGATGAATGTGAAGAATTATTTGATGGAAATTAATTTTTCATTCAGGATAATTCATGTCAACGTTAGGAAATATTTAAAGGCAGTATGACTTTTCCCCTCATGCTTTAGACTTTAGAGATACAGCATGGAAACAGGCCCTTTGGCTCATTGAGTCCACGCCAACCAGCGATCACCCCATACACTAATCACTATCCTACATACTTGGGACAATTTACAATGTTTTAAAAATTAAAGCCTATTAACCAACAAACCTGTATGTCTTTGGAGTATGTGAAGAAATGGGAGCACCTGGAGAAAATCCACACAGTCACAGGAGAACGTACAAACTCCACACAGACAGCATCAACAGTCAGGATTGAACGCAAGTGTCTGGCACTGCAAGGCAGCAACTCTACTTCTACGCCACTGTGCTGCTCTTTGGCAATAATCACCAGCATTTGACAAAGGTGGTATTTGGTAAGTTTGGTGCTTTAGATGTTGGTGAAATGAGGTAGTCACACTATCTCCAAATATTGTAAAGGTAAAACATCACACACACTTTTGTGGATACAAAAGATAGACTCAAAACACTCGAGTACCTCAGCAGGTCAGGCAGCATCTCCGGAAATTATGGATGTGATGTTTTGAGTCCGGACCTTTTAGATACACACTTTTTGGATACAAACTCGGTACATTTATTTTTTTCCCTCCTCTGTTAAAGATCAACCTTTCACAATATACTTGAGTAAGGATACGCTCCATAACCACCCATCCCAGTAGTAATTGGGTGCATGGATGGTGCGGAGAGAAAATAAAGAGTCAGGGTAAGTGCCAGAGTTATATTAAATAATGTATTTCTTCCAATTCTGTACAATTAGTCAAATAAAATAAGAAACTGACGAATGACTCTGCATATGTGGCCTGATGGTTGGCCTCAATCAACTGGGAGAGAAGTGCAAAAAGATGGCCAAGATCAGAAGGGGATTTGCCTATAATCGAGTTATAGTTAGGACAATAACTGGAGGACTTTGTGGTTGGAGCCCAGGGGGAACAATAGGATAGATGAAGGATGGAGAGAAGGGCGTCGTCAATCGTTGGGTTGTGGGAAAGTTCCAATTTTATGGCAACCATAGAGGATGTTGAATGTTTGTCTTAGGAACCAAGGATGATACGCATGCTGCCACTGCCCAATGCAAAATAATTATTCAGCCTTTTACTGCAACTCTTAGCATTGCTTCTCCTCCCAGGTATTTTTCAGAAACCCATCCTCCAATTTAAATTCAGACTATGTGTAAAAATTGCCTTAATGAAAAATTCCACCTCTTCGAGACAGCATGTTAACTGGCCATGCGCTGTGCTAGATTTAAGAAAAATTTGTGATTACATCTTCAATCCTTTCAATGTTTTAACTGTTCTGAAGTACACTTTTACTATCAAAGTGTTTGATTGTTTTTAGTGGAATAACATTGTTGTACCTAAATCATACTCGTCACAATTTACTGACTAGTCTTATCTCTGGAAAAGTAATTTAGTGTGTGAATCAAACCAGATACTTAATTTCTTCAAGAGAGAAAAAAGTTTTTTATTTAATCTCTGAATGTTGGTGATCAGCATCAGAATCTGCTTAATGGTAAATTTCTCTTTTTTGTTCATTTTTTGTAATCCTCTCTCTGGATGTGTTGCAAGTGATGTTAAATGACTGACTCTATGAGTCACAACTATCTAGGATCTCTTCTTGCATAAATTTATAATCATTTACTATCAAGAATAATTCACGTGCAGCTTTGACAAAGCTTTTCCTCAATCATCTATTGCAAAGTAATCTGTAATTGACTGCAAGAAGAAATAGAGTCATAGTCAAACAGCGTGGAAACATGCCCTTCAGCCCAACTTGTCCACACTGACCAACATGTCCCTTATACACTAGTCCCGCTTCCCTACATTTGGCCCAAATCCCTCTAAACATGTTCTATCCATGTACCTATTTAATTGTTTCTTAAACGTTATGGTTTCTTATTGTTCCTCCTCTGGCAGCTCATTCCATATACCCCTCCATCACCTTAAACATATGTCCTCTGGTTCTCTGGGCAAGAGACTGTGCAGCTACCCGATCTACTCCTCTCATGATTTCAAACATTTCTATGAGATGACCCCTCATCCTCTTGCACACCAAGGAATAGTGTCGTAACCTGCTCAACCTCTCCCTATAGCCCAGCCTTAGAGTCCTGGCAGAATCCTTGCAAATTTTCTTTGTACCCTTTCCAGCTTGTGGTGCTATACAACTGAGATTTTATTTGAAAGTCAAGCTATAAGCTACAACTGTTGAACTGCTTTTGCTGATGTGCCCTTCTTATGATTGAGATGATGACTCATCATTTCTGGATCTCCTGATTTATTTCTGCTGGCTCATCATGGTTGAAGAAGGGAGAGGTATGATGATAACTTTTAACAAGCAGCGACAATTATGTTCAAGCTCGGACAGATTGTAAAACACATGCCTATCCGTCACAAGGACAACTCGGTTCAACCTCGATGTATTGCCTTCTTCTGCAACACTTGCACTTCCCTCAGCTTAACTGCTGCAGAAATCATATCAGCCTGTTCCCCATAGAAACATAGAAAAATATGTGCAGGAGTAGGCCATTCGGCACTTTGAACCAGCACCGCTAGTCAATATGATCATGGCTGATATTCTAAAATCAGTACCCCGTTCCTGCTTTTTCTCCATATCCCCTGAATCCTTTAGCCCTAAGAGCTAAATCTAACTCTCTCTTGAAAACATCCAGTGAAATTGCCAACACTGCCTGCAGTTGCAGAGAATTCCACAGATCCACAACTCTCTGGGTGAATAATGTTTTCCTCATCTCAGTCCTAAATGGCCTACCCTTTATTCTTAAACTGTGTCCCTGGTTCTGGACTCCCCCAATATCGAGAACATTTTTCCTGCATCTAGCCTGTCCAATCCTTTAAGAATTTAATATGTTTCTATAAGATCCCCTCTCATCCCTCTAAATTCAAGTGAATACAAGCCCAGTCGACCCATTTTTTCATCATATGTCAATCTGCACCTGTACTTCCTTCAGTCTACTGATTCTCCAGGCAATATTCTCCCGGCTGGCTTTCTTCACCTCATCTCAACCAAGATTCTGTGGCTCGTCTCTATCCTGCAGCAAGTCCAATTCACCCAGCAAAGATGTACCTACATTGGCTCCAGGTAATTTGTCACAAACTTGAAACTCTTGTGTATAAATGTGTCACCAACGTGACCCTTCGTCTCCAAATCAATTCAGTGTTGGTTGGCCCCACAGGTATTTCTAATTTTCTCCAGATGCCATTCCATTTAGATGGGTAAAGTATGAGACAACAAAGTTCATGACACAAGGCCAGTTAAATAACTCAATGACACCTAGGTGACACACTGGCTGATTTATCAGCTTGCATTTTGACAAACGGAGTGAAAATGAATTCCCCTGGGTATTTCAGCTTTTCTCTCTTTGTAAGTTTCTCCTCGAGAGGACAGTTTAGTAAGATGTGTTTTGAAGATTCACTGCCTACAATTGAATGAATGAATGAATTAATAAGTTTATTGGCCAAGTATGTACACATACAAGGAATTTGCCTTGGTGTTCCGCTTGCAAGTAACAACACGACATACAGTAAACAATTAAGAATAAAACATAAAACATTTAAACATTAAGAATAAAACATTTGAATGGAATAAAATACCAGAGCAAAAGGAGACGACACTTCTGGTAATTGAATATAGCTACTGCTCGTGGGAAAACATCTGTTTTTATGTCTGGCTGAGTCGCCTTCCAGAGGGAAGTATTTCAAAGAGTTTGTGGCCCAGGTGAGAGGGGTCAGAAATGATCTTACTCACTCGCTTCCTGGCCCTTGAGGTGTATAGTTTGTCAATGGGGGGAAGGTTGCAGCCAACAACCTTTTCAGCTCTCAGCACTTGGTAAGCAAATTGGGTTCATTGGGCCTCAGCACCTCCTTGTGTAACTGGCTACTGGACTTCCTCACGGACAGACCCCAGTCAGTGTGGGTTGGAAACAACACCTCCAACATCATCTCTATGAGCACCGGTTCCCCTCAGGGCTGCGTCCTGAGTCCACTGCTGTTTACCCTGATGACCCACGGCTGTTGTGCCAGGTTTAGTACAAACCACATCATGAAGCACGCAGATGACACAACTGTGACTGTGGTGTTGTTGATGGTGAGTGGAGTGAGGGGAGGGGCAGCTCTCCTAAAGTCTACTATCAACTCCACTGTCTTAAGAACATTGAGCTCCAGGTTGTTACAAGGCACAGTGTCTGTATATTTGTCGAGGCTTGTGGTTGCTTCCCTGAACACATTGCAATCAGTGCAGTCAAAGCAGGACTGTAGGTTTTCAATGCCCTCGCTTTTCCACCCTTTCATTGTTCTGACCACAGGCTTAGCAGATTTTAGTTTCTGCCTGTAGGCCGAATTAAGTTGAATGAAACAATAATTGATTGGTGTTAACATCTTGCGGCTCCTGGGATGCCTCCAAAATATAAAACCAATCGGGCAGACAACAGACTATTCACTAGCTTGGTATTTATCTGATCTACAGTACCTAGAAGGTTCAAAACTTTGGTGATGGGCAGCCTAATGCAAGCAGCCTTTCAATACAAAACTGGATAAACTGAACAAGTACAAGCCCAGAGATGTTATACGACCCTTGAGATTTATAGGTGCTTGTCAGAGGATAAATCTAAACAATCATGTTGAATTGTGAACAGTATATTTGCTACATAAGCTTGTATAGTACTTTCATCCATATGAACAGTACATGGTTTTCCCAAGAGTACACTGCAGTCCTTCATGTCTCTCTTGGAGAGCGGCAATGGCATTCGAAGGCAGCACGGTGGTAGATTGCTGCCTCACAGTGCCAGAGACCCAGGTTCAATTCCGATTAGGGGTGCTGTCTATACGAAGCTTTTACGTTCCTGTGACCGCATGGGATTTCTCCGGGTGCTCCTGTTTCCTCCCACATTCCAAAGATGTGCAGGTTTGTTGGCCCTTTGGTTTCAACAAATGATCCCGAGTGTATACGATAGAACTCTGTACAGTGGATCATTGGTCGGCACAGACTCGATAGCCTGAAGAGCCTGTTTCCACGCTATATCTCTAAACTAAACAGCAATCTTGTTTTAATGTCTTCCTCCCTTTCTTACCTGTGCATA
Organism: Leucoraja erinaceus; assembly: GCF_028641065.1. NCBI lineage: Eukaryota > Metazoa > Chordata > Chondrichthyes > Rajiformes > Rajidae > Leucoraja > Leucoraja erinaceus. The sequence continues at coordinate 19,613,246 of NC_073389.1, read as the reverse complement.
GACAAGGAAACGTGAGGTTTATGTCAGTTTGTGAACTCCAATTGTTCAGCTCCCATTGTAAAGGGTCTGTCCCACTTGGGTGACCTAATCGGTGAGTTCTGGCGAGTTTGCCCTCGACTCATACTCGCAGCATGGTCGACACGAGGTCGTAGGAGGTCTTCGTAACTCTCCTTCATGCTCGAGAGTGATCTGTGCTAATTCGAGGCCTCAGATAGGTCGCGGCGTTTTTTTCAATATGTTAAAAAATGCCCGTGAGTCATGTGTGGTGAAACTACTGATAATTGTCATTGTTACCTGGAGACTCAATAGACTGCAGATGCTGGAATCTTGAACAGAAAAATAATCTGCTGGAAGAACTCAGCGGGTCAGGCAGCATCAGTTGAGAGGATGGTCAGATGCTGTTTTGGGTCGGAATGCCTCATCCCAAAATATTTTTTTGAGAAACCTGTCGTATCTTACACAAAGGCTTTGAAAAAAAACACTGCTGGAAACTTCTAACTAAATTGACTCCTCAGAGGTTCAATAAATTTTAAACAGAAATTTTGTTTCATGCCGAGAGATAAAGTCTTGGATAAAACGAGAGATAAAATCTTTCTGTTGACAGATTAAAGGTTGCAATATACCTTTGTTCTGGGACACCGTGTCAGTCACACTGATAGTTTAAACGAGTTAATCAAAGAATACTTTGGAAAATGAAGCCACGTTTTTTTTTTTTTGTTGATGGGTTTCCATCAACAGTTTTATTATCCTTTGGCTGGAATTAGAAACAAATAGAAGAGCTTTGGGTCCATGACTCATTTCTACTCTTTGATAATGGCACCAAACAGAGTCAGTAGATTAATGATGTCTGATTATTTCCCGATATGGCATTTAATTTATTTTAATTGTTCTCTTAACTCTTCCACCGATGCTCTATAGAAAGAATACTGTCAGGTTTGCATCACAGCTTGGTTTGCGAACAGTTTGGCCCAAGAAATTGCAGAGTTGTAGATGCAGCTCAGTCCATCTCACAGACCAGATTCCACATCACTGACTACATCTACATTTCACACTGCCTCGGTGAAACGGACTACATAACAGAAGATTTGTCCCTCCCCGGTCATTCCTTCTTCTCCATGTTCTTATCAGGCAAAAGATACAAAAGCTTGAAAGCATGCACCACCAAACATGGGAAAAGCTTCTTCCCCTCAGGCCTCTGAACGGTCCTTCCAAAAGCTAGAGAGTCTAGTCTAGAATAGAGTAGTCTGAAGAAGGGTCTCGACCGAAATGTCACTCATTCATTCTCTCTAGAGATGCTGTCTGCCCCGCTGTGTTACTTCAGATTTTATGTCAAGCACCATATACTGTGTCCTGTATCTTCCACTTTGCTCCACATATATTTTAACTTGAGTTTAACGTGATACTGTGCGATACTATATATATTACTATAAGTCTGATCTTGACCACTTCCTGTTGTTCTGTATATTGATTTTAGAAAAAAACTGCCACTTACGGCTGTGATTTTTGGCCATCTTACTGCGCAGGACAAGAGGATTTTTCCCATTGATTAAAAATAAAAGAGTTATTAGTGTTTATAAAATGTTGAGATTCTCTCTCCTGAAGGCCATGCCCCTTCCAGAGGGACTATAAAACCCAGAAGTGTTGAGTGCCTCAGTCAGTCGCTGCAAGTTGGAGGAGCGTGAGGTTCACGTCTCTCAATCTGAGCTGTGAATAATACTGAACACATGTCGACTAAACTGTGAATGGTTTTACTGACCTGTCAGTGCCCTTAATGTGGTTTGAAAATATAATTTGGAAATGCTGAACCTGTGTTGCCTTTGGTTTGGAAATGCTAAAGCTGTATGGCTTTTGGTTTGGAAATGCTAAAGCTGTGTTGCCTTTGGTTTGGAAGGCGGGAACTCCTCACGACCATGAAGGCAACTCCCCAGCAACCAACCGTGACCATGTGGCGACTGCACTGCAAGTCTCCTGCAGACACCTAAAAAGTCGCCTAAGTGGGACAGGTCCATTACAGCCTAAAATCAAGGACTGAATAATGTTATCAAATGCATTTATTTTGAAGTGTTGTTGTCAGTGCCAGCTTTTCAATCAATAAATATATATCAAGAAATGTTGGCTATATGTAATCGTCACAAAATATTGCATTAAAGTAGTATGTTGTGGCAGATTTTATGTAATTATGTTGGAAAGCATAGGAAAACAATGTTGGAGATTGATTATGATAAGTGAAAAGAATATGCAAAGTCAAATTTTATTTGCACATCGTCTAAGTGGGACAGGCCCGTAAGGAAGAGATACTTATCAACCCAGCAGTATGACTTGATTTCTCTGATTTCAACTATCACCTGCGTTCCCTCCCCTCCCCCCCCCCCCCCCCCCCCCTTCCCCCACCTTAGTCGTCCTACCAGTTCCACTGGTCACATCCTTGTATCCCTCATGTTATGACATCTTCCTCAGCCAAAAATGGGCTATTACTCCACTCTTCCTGAGCTCATCTGTTTCCCGCCCTGATTTGTTCTGGCCTTTTCTCACCTCCTGTTTATCTCCCTGACAACAGGGAGGAAACGACGTTTACTAAAGAAAAAGAACATCTCAGATGTCCTGGAATGGAAAGCCTCATCTTGGGAGCCGATGCGGCATAGACAGATAAATTAAGAGCAGGAGGGTTGCATCTTTGCTCGAGGCAGGGTGGGAGGAGGGATAGTCCAGATAACAGTGGGAGTTGGTGTGTTTGTAGTAGATGTCAGTCGATAGTCAGTTGGAATTGAAGAGATCAAGAAAGGGGAGAGAGGAGTCATGGGTACACCAAGCGAACTTGAGGGTGTAGTGGAATTAGTAGTAAAGTTAAAGCAATCAACGAGTTGTGCGTGGCTGCAGGAGCAGCTCCAATGCAGTCATCAATATAGCAGAGAATGTTGAGGTTTGGTGTCAATGCATGTTTTGAACAAGTGCTGTTCAATGTAAACAACAAAAATGCAGAATCTGCTGGGCCCATGCAAGTGCATGGGGCTACACCTTTAATTTGAAGTAAGATGTTTTGTTAGTGTAGTTGAGCTCAGTTCATTGTCAAGTGTACCAAGGTCCAGTGAAAAAGTTTTGTTGTGTGCTAACCAGTCAGTGGAAAAACTACACATGATTACATTTGAAGCCATCCACAAATACATGATAAAGGAAAAAACGTGAATAATGTTTATGCAAGATAAAGTCCAGTAAAGTCTGAACAAAGTTAGTCCGAATGCCTCCAATAAGGTGGATAGTAGCTCAGGACTGCTCTCTGCTTGTTGCTAGGATGATTCAGTTGCCTGATAACAGCTGGGAAGACACTGTCCCTGAATCAGGAGGTGTGCATTTTCACATTTTATTGCCTCTTGCCTGATGGGAGAGTGGAGAAGAAGGACTGGCCGGGGTACAACTCGTTCTTGATTATGCTGCTGGCCTTGCCGAGGCAGCTCAAGGTGTAAATTGAGTCGATGGAAGGGAGGTTGGTTTGTGTGATGATCTGGGCTGAGTCCACAATTCTCTGCAATTTCTTGCGGTCTTGGATGGAGTTTTCCCAAACCATGCTGTGATGCATCCCAATAAAATGCTTCCAATGGCGCATCTGTCGAGGTTGGTGAAAGTTGTTGGGGACATGCCGAACTTCAACGGTTTCAAAGGTATTTTATTGTCACGTGTACCAATTAAGGTACAGTGATATGCAAATTGCCATACAGCCATACAAAAAAAAGCAAAACTGTACACAATACTCCATATGTGGTCTCACCAGAGCCCTATACTTCCTAAGCCTTTGAAGGAAGTAGGCATTTGGTGTGGTGGGTTGTTAGAGGTATAATTTATAAAAATGTTGCGGATTTGAAGTCCACTAAATGCTTTCTCTCTATTCCAATGTAACATTTCTAACACCTATTCTTTTCACGCTACGTCTAATACTTTACCCACTGACAAGCCTGTATAAATTCACTCTACTCTCATCTTAATTATGATAATTCCATATGGAGATTCCTTAAATGGCTTTATTTTAATTTAGTGCAATGAGGATCAACTGGGAATAATAAGCTTTGTCACCAAAGATTTCCAATTTCAGCCATAAAAGTGAAAAGCGATAATGTCGTTCATCATCTGTAAAACTGCGCAGTTATCAATGTCAGAAATATGGTGTATTTCATTTAACACTGATATTTTAAATGACTGATTCTTTTGATTCCAGTCATCATGAAGCCGGCAGTACAGTGAGGTATTTAAAATGACAAACTGCTGAAGTATTCAGTGTTCTTTTCAGAATTACTGACAAGTACTGGGTGAGTGAGAGTGCGCAATTAAAGTAAAACGAATGGTAAAATCACAAAGGAAACGTCAGCTGGCAAGAGCTACCCACTTGGATTCCTTGCACGGCATTTACAAGGATTTTGCCAGGACTAGAGGGTCTGAGCTATCGGGACAGGTTGAGTAGGCTGGGACACTATTCCCTGGAGTGAAGGAGGATGAGGGGTGATCTTTTCGAAGTGTATAAAATCATGAGAGGAATAGATCGGGTAGACGCACAGTCTCTTGCCCAGAGTAGGTGAATGAGGATCAGAGGACATGGGTTTAAGGTGAAAGGGAAAAAAATTAATAGGAATCTGAGATGTAACTTTATCACACAAAGGATGGTGGGTGAATAGAACAAGCTGCCAGAGGTGGTGGTTGAGGCTGGGATGAAATGGAAAGTTATTTTGAGCGATTTGATATGTTGTGATATAAAATTATATTGGACCTTGTGCTGGTGTAGGCCACAGAGCTTCAGAGAATCGTCTTGTTCTATCAAATGGTCAGTAACCAAGGAAGTACTAATTCTCCAGATGCATACATAATTACCCAAGAACATATTCCCTCATTGACATTTCACAATTCTATTAACCGCTCATTATACATCATTCCTGGGGATCACTTGTGCTTAGAAGCCCATGGAGGGCAATGCAGAAATGAATTTATTCGGGAAAAAAAACTGGGTTTGGGAGAGGAAGGCGAGTGCTATGAGAATTCAAAGGTGATGGGTGGAGACATAGATGGATTGGCTTCAATTCCCTGGTGAAGAATAATAATTAATTGGGATGCAATATCAAGCACTAGTTATCTGATATAATGAGGAAGGATTTTTCTCTCAAATAATGATGGACAATCGATATCCAGCTGGAGGGTAATGTAAACCATAGCGGTAACAGCGAGAGGTTCGGGAGCCCCCCGACCACGGGTGAACAACAGAGGACAACAGAGGAGAATGACTGAACTTTGGTGCCTTCCTTCACTGTGGGAAACTTTGATTCTGGTGTGTGGGGATGTCTTTGTTAAAGACGATCATGTTCTGTGCTCTTTTTTATTCGTATGGCTGTATGGTGAGCACAAATTTCACTGTACCAATTGGTACATATGGCAATAAATGCCTCTTGTCTTGTCTCACAAATTTAATAAAGGAGCTTGTTAATATATTTTGCATGTTCATGTGAAGATATAGATTCATTGTTTTGTCAATTCAAAGGGACTTCAACATTACTTTATTTTAAACCATAGCAATGCATTTGTTTTTTTTTAAACATTGAACAAGTCTGTGAGGTACTTGAGTTATTTGCGGGGGTGGGGGGGGGGGGGGGGGGGGGGGGGGGGGTTGGGGGGTTTGGTTAGCAGATATTCAGGAACTTGTATACGCAGACCTGTGTGTCTCACCCATTATTATTTTGGGGAAATTGACCAAATTATCTCTCTGTCCTTTCTCTGTATGCATCTCAATGCCAGGCATCTCTCCAAAAACCACGGAAGTGACATTTATTGTTTTATAATGTGCGAAGCAATTGAGAGTTCACCAAAACAAAAACACACATCCATTTGCAACGTGACTCTACTGCAGTGCTGCCCAACGCAGACCAAAACACACATTGGGGAACCATAAACGACAGGGATGCACCAGGTTTCTTCTGAGCTAGCATTCAGTCTTTCTAAATTGACCGCAAGGATCGTAGAGGAGATGCAGAAAAAAAAAACAAGATCCTCACAAAGTGATGCACAAGCCATTGGGAGCAGGTGGGGGAGATTTCAGCATAATAGCTTAGTCTCTTAAATAAAATGAGCTAGCCTAATGCTGCACCCATCAGCTGCAATAACTGACAACCAGACAGACTGATTGCAGGCAAATGGCCTCACTGGGAGTTTGCATTCCCAAGCTAAATGGTACCACTATCATTCACAAACTAAACAGCAGTACGTGGGAAATCTGAAGGAATATTTAAGCTTTGTCTGCACCACAGCTTTGAACTCTGTTTATTTTGAAGCAAAAGTAATACAAAAGGACGAGAGATCATCTGGCCAATCCCCCGAAAAAATTAAAGGGTGGAACCCAGGTCCTTGTGCACAATTTGCATTTCCAATTCTGCATCCTCAATTAGCTCTGAGTACTATCGTTAGACTTTAGAGATACAGAGCGGAAACAGGTCATTCGGCCCATTGAGTCCGTGCTGACTAGTGATACACTAACGCTATCCAAGAGATACACAACGGACATTTTTTTTGCAATTTTGCAAACCTGCACATCTTTGGAGTGTGGGAGGAAACTGGAGCACCTGGAGAAAACCCATGCAATCACAAGGAGAATGTACCAACTTCGTACAAGCAGCACCCGTAGTGAGGATCAAACCCGTCTCTGGCGCTGTAAGATAGCAGCTCTACTGCTGCACCACTGTACCGCACTGGATCGATAATGCCTTTCAGGAAAAGAAACCTGCCATCCATATCAGGTGTAGCCAGTATGTAATATCAGACCAACTGCAACATGGTGAACTTCAATCATTACCATGGATGTCCAGTCACTTTACACCTCCATCCCCCACCAGGAAGGTGTTAAAGCCCTCTGTTTCTATCTCAACCGCAAATCCAGCTAATTTCTGTCTACCTATACTCTTCTCCCCCTAGCAGAGCTGGTCCGTACCCTCAACAACTTCTCCTTTGGTTCCTCCCACTTCCTCAAAATCCAAGGCGTAGCTTTGGGCACTCGCATGGGCCCCAGCTATGCCTGCCTCTTTGTAGGGTACGTTGAACAATCCCTGTTCCAGGCCTATACTAGCCCTCTCCACCAACTCTACCTCCACTACATTGATGACTGCATCGGTGCTACCTCCTGCACCCATGCATAACTCACTGACTTCATCAACTTCACCACCCATTTCCATCCTGCACTCAAATTCACTTGGACCATCTCCAACATCTCCCCACCATTTCTAGATCTCACCATCTCCATCGCAGGTAACAGACTATTGACCAACATCTACTACAAACCTACTGAATCCCATAGCTATCTTGACTACACTTCTTCCCAACCTGCTTCCTGTAAAGACTCTATCCCCTATTCCTAATTCCTCCGTCTACGCCGCATCTGCGACCAGGATGAGGTTTTCCATAACAGGGCATTGGAGATGTCCTCATTCTTTAATAAAAGGGGAAGTACAATGGGATCTGGGGGTCCTTGATCATCAGTCAATGAAAGTAAGCATACAGGTACAGCAGGCAGTGAAGAAAGTGAATGCATGTTGGCCTTCATAATACGAGGAATTGAGTATAGGAGCAAAGAGGTCCTTCTGCAGTTGTACAGGGCCCGAGTGAGACCACACCTGGAGTATTGTGTGCAGTTTTGGTCCCTTAATTTGAGGAAGTACATTCTTGCTTTTGAAGGAGTGCAGCGTAGGTTCACAAGGTTAATTCCTGCTATGGCGGGACTGTCATATGTTGAGAAAATTGTGCGGCTGGGCTTGTACACTCTGGATTTAGAAAGGTGAGAGGGGATCTTATTGAAACGTATAAGATTATTAAGGGTTTGGACTAAAGGCAAGAAATATGTTCCCGATGTAGGGGGTGTCCAGAACCAGGAGCCATAGTTTAAGAATAAGGCATTTAGAACGGAGATGAGGAAACACTCTTTCTCACAGAGAGTTGTGAGTCTGTGGAATTCTCTGCCTCAGAGGGCAGTGGAGGGTGGTTCTCTGGATACTTTCAAGAGATAGCTTGATAGGGCTCTTAAAGATAGTGGAGTCAGTGTTGTATAGGCCATGGTATTAACCAACTGATCCACAGCTGGCTAGACACAACATTTTGGAGAAAGCGGGTCAGGCAGCATCTCTGGAGAAAAGGAATAGGTGACACTTTGAATCGAGACCCTTCTTCAGACTGAGAGTCGGGAGAGGGGGCAACTAGTGGCATGAAAAGGTACAGAACAAGTCAGAGTCGACACCGATGATTCAGGAAAGATGGAGCCCACAAAGATCCATTGTTGGCTGTGGAAGAGGTGATAACGAAGAGACGCAAACAGTGAAACTAGCACGATGATTAGGTGGAGGGAATGGATGGGTTACTTAAAATTAGAGAGATCATTATTCATACCACTGGGTTATAAGTTGCCCATGCAAAATATGAGGTGTTTTTTCTCCAATGTGAGTGTGGCCTCACTCTGAGAGTAGTGTTGGCCCAGAACAGAAAGGTCAGTATTGGAATCTTTCTCACTGCAATTCTGCAATTCACCTCCAACAGACTTCCCATTGGAGAATTCTTCCAACCTGTGGGAAACTATTCAACCTGCAGCGATGGCTCTCCAGAACTAAAGTGGACCCATTCTAAAGAAATCATCCCGTAGTTTGCAGATTAAACTTGTATTGGCATGTGCTTGGAGGGTGAAGTTTAAGATATCCACTGAAACCTAACCACTGAGGTTTATGAGAAAATGGGTCATGTAAGCAATTTCCCTAAGATAAAGGTCTTAAACCTACCCCTGCTGTATAATACATCCCTCTGATGCACTGCATTGACAGTGGAGTGGGCTGCTGGAGGCCCTGCAACAGCCTGGAGCACGGCTGCACTGGCCTCAGCATCAAGTGGCCCAGCGCGAGGAACGCACACAACCTACAGTGGAGGAGCAGCAGCGGAGAACACCAACAGCTACACGTGACCAGGCTGACCCTACAAAACCGCCAGGACATCGGACCTTCATGGTCAGGTCAAGAACCCTGTACTTGCAACAACTGGGACTTGAAAATGGCACCAAACTGGTGACTCTGTATACTGTATCTAAGATGTATCGAAGTGTGGGGCTCTCAAGGGTCGCGCCATTATACTGTTGAACCCCTCGGCCCGGGAGTGGTTCAGTCCGGAGGCGGTACTTAACCAGAGGGTTTAAAGGCAGGGGTTTGGGTGCCATCTTTCTCTTGTTTGGACCTTCCTACAATCGGGAGGACCATAATTAAAGGTGCCTCTCAAAATACTCAACTCCTCTCTTCCTTTTTGAGACCCACGCACCACAGAAGTGCTTTTGTATAGTGATACCTGAACTGTATGCAAAGATGAATTTTAGTGTACCTCAGTACATGTTACAAATGAAGTATGCTTGGACCATTGAACATTAAGAAAGATTTTTGGCAAGATCCTGGAAAATGTGGTTCACTTCCCATAGTTTAATAGTCACTTCTCAGTTAAGACTAATTTTGATAATGAAATTCACCATTCTCTGAAATGCGCCAGGTCAGACATTGTCAAATGGAGAAAAGGATGTTTGAAGATCAAGACCAAAAATCATGTGCAAAACTAATATCAATAAGGCAGTCGATATCCTGACCCTAATGTATGCTTCTGAAACCTACCTGCACCAACCATCTCAAGGCACTAGAAAGGTGACCTCAATAGTCTTCACAAATTCCTCTAAATCTACTCGAAGGATAAGCAAGGCAATGTTGGCATCTTCTCCTCAGCCAACATTACCAGCATTAAAGCTCTAATTATACGCAGTTGGATCTGTTGACACGTGGCGTAGGCCCACCCAAATGTCCTTGCTCACTGGGTCTGGGAATCCACCCGAAGGGTCGTCGGGCGGTGTAACCTGGAGGGATCTGGAGACATTGGACGGTGTAACCAGGAATAAGGGCCAGTAGGAGGGTGAACCGGTGAATGCCTCCAGTGCCGTCAAGGTCGACTGCAAGAGGCGCCCCGGGAAACAAAGATGGCCGGGTTAAGGATAGGGCCATCGGTTCGTGGGAACTGTTCCATTCCATGGAGCATGCAGGCTGAATGGACTTTGAATAATGGGGCCAAAAATGGCGGTCCAACATGTGTAATTTGTGCAGAAAGAATTTCACCGTGCAGTTGCATATGTGACAGATAAAGCATCCTTTGAACCATTGACAGGCCACATTGTGCTCATGACGGACACCAGACTCATGAAATAGGCATTCTATTCTCTACTCCGCAGGAATAGATTATCAGGCAGCCAGAGGATGAGATGTACGGATGTGCTCAAAACTTGAAAAATTGCAACAACCTCTCCAGCTCCTGGGAATTCCTGTCCCATGGCTGCTTATCGAAAAGGAGCACTTAAGATGACATTATTAATCTTGAGTGCAAATATCAGAGGTACACAGATGTTGACAATGAAGGAAGGAGCCCACCGCTACACAATCTACCCACACACCCATCCCTCTCATCAAACGACACACATCCATCTAGACTGAAGTCATCCTATATCCCCAGAGAATATCCAAGTACAAGAATTCTTGTCAAATCCAAACTAATTAAACCAAAAGTCAAATTTTTAGACAAATGCTAGACAAAATATCACACAGATCTTCTCCCATAAGTGGTATTCAAAACAGCACAGCATTAATCCAATTTGCAGTGCAAATAACAAAGCCAAACATTTAATCTGAATTCATGACAACTCACTGACTCACACCCTTCAATCTTTACCCTTAATGGTAACTAGACCCAAACATAAAAGAATGACAGTAAACTGATTACACATTGAAAGATAATTCCCGAACAAACATTATAATTTACAAAAGGAGGTAGGCCAACACCTAGGATATGAATAGTAATAACCAACAGGCTTTTGGAAAATGTTGCTTAATAGTCATGTGAATCCAAACTATATTACACCAAAGCTAGTATCTATTGTTTTGTACATTATTTGATACGTACGGTATAAATCCTCAAAGTTGGCTCTAACCTCTGAAAAACCTTGTATTTATAGACTATTCTTCTGCTATCGGGTCCCTGACATCAATTTTATTTTTCCTCTCCATTTCATCTGCACAGTAAGAACACATTTCTATCTGGGTGTTTTCTATTTAATTGATAGCTGCCAAGGCCTGTTTTGGAAAGATTAGTTTTACAAAATGATGATGATATCAAATTCTGACCTTTTTGGCAATATATATGAAACAAAATGATTTGCGGAGAATAACAAAATAAATAAATAATGTTTCCATCAAAAAGAAACACCAAAAATGTATTTTGATACAAATTATGTCATTGCATTAACTATTAGAAAACACCATAAACCTTACAAAAATGGATAAATGATCAATCGTGATTTTGAACAACCTGCTATAAAGTTGATAGACTTTAAAGGATCGCTGTCATACGAGGAGGAAATAATAAATTAAATGCAAAAACGCAAATCAATGAAGCATCGCTGATCATGTCTTTCACAGTGTTTCTTAAATCAATAGATTTTTACTCTTTCTTCATTCTTTCAGAGACTAAAAACAGGATGAACCTCCAGTGAAGTACCCATAGATGCCATTACATTTTGTGGTGCTTGCTGTATGCATGTTTCCGTAATACTTTATTTAATACCTTTGTAAGTTGGTGCCCCTGTCTACTGTTATGATACTTCAACAGACCCAAACACTTGATGTACAATGTTGGTGGAAATAAGTATTATATGATTCTGAATATATGTTAAATTAATGCAACAATCTGCTGGAAGAACTCAATGGATTGACATGAAGAGTTCCAGCCTGAAACATTGACTGTCTGTTGTCCTGAACATACTGTCTGCAGCTCAACCTGCTGAGTTTCTCCAGAAGATTGTTTCTTGCTCCAGATTCCAGCATCGACAGTCTTTTGTTCTCTAATGTATAAGTAATGCTTGTGTTGAAGCTCTAGCTCCAGCATTCAGGAATCAGAATATTTGTGTTCAGAATAAACGCACGTTTAAATATGCAAACAATAATTCTATAGGTTAAAGCAGAAAACATTTAGTTTCTTACAGGATGACTCTTTCCCAAGATTAATCTTCCAGAAATCTCCTCGCTAAACAATTAAGGTGCAAACAGACTTGTTAAGGTGCAGAGTGACATATTGTTGATTAGTAAAGGGTGTCAGGGGTTATGGAGAGAAGGCAGGAGAATGGGGGAAAGAGAGGGAAAGATAGATCAGCCATGATTGAATGGCAGAGTCGACTAGATGGACCAAATGGCCTAATTCTGCTCCTACTACATGAAGAACGCCCCTTAAATAAAGCAATGCAGATCTGCTTGATTACCAATCAAAGAAAAATTAAAGAAATATCAATTAAAAATAAATCACTGAAAGAGGATACAAAAGCACAATGCTGGAAATCATCAATGTCAGTAGCTTCATTGGTGAGAATTAGTCAGATTAATTAGTCTGAAGAAGGGTCCTGACCTACGTCACCTATCCATGTTCTCGAGAGATGCTGCCTGACCCGCTGAGTTACACCAGCACTTTGTGCCCTTTATGTTGTAAACCAGCTTCTGCATCTGCAACAAATGCAAGGGAGCTTAATGCTGTGAGTGAAAGCGCCACCACTCTAAATGCACTGGATTTTATCACACCAGGCCTAGAATACATGGGAAATTATTATGATTAGCTTACAAAAAAAAGCTACCCTAGACTCTGCAGTTATAATTGAACTACACACACAATACAGAGGACATGGAAACATGGAAGCTTATAGGGAAAATATCTGGTTAGAATAATAGTAAAATAAATGTAAATAGTCATTCCTAGTGCAGTGTAATTTACGTTTATTGCTAACTGTCATCCAGATAAAAGTGCACTGTTTAAACATTCTGTGTGTGCTGTTGATCTTGGCCAAAGTAGCCAAACAAATAATACAACTGTCTTGCGCTTATGACACAAGTCAGCTAGGCTCCCCGTTACAAACCAGTCATTGATCCCTCTGGAAAATTCATGTACTGATGATATTGGGTGAGGGCAGAATTGGACTCAGCTGCAACAGCTCAACATACATCATCTATGCAGGAAAACCATTGTCTGAGTGAGCTATCAATAGACAAAGAGCATTAATGGAGAACTTTACCTTGGAAAATACAACTTGCTATTTTTTAACACCTGAATTAAATATACAAAAATCCATTTTTAACAAACAGTATCCTCATGTCAGTTGGTAAAATATAAGCAAATAGTTGCATTAGACCTTGCCTGTAAATTGCATGATGGACAGAGATAAGGCAGGGATGATATGCAGCTCGTTGTTTGATCAATCCCGGTGCAATCTCCTGTATGAATTTTGAAACTTTTCATGTTAATTCATTAGAAATGCTACCAATATGTTATTTATATTGTTGCAGCTACACATCACAATAGAATTACTATCTGTTTAGAGAATTTTGGTATGCTGTGAAAAATATTAATAATCAGAAAGAAATGATTCACATGTTAAAACATGTTTTTAAATATATGGAAAATATTGGCATCTTAAATGCAGAAACTTATAAATAGAACCATTCTTGCAAAATATGCCTTGCCTATTTCAAAATAGTTTTCATTGAAGAAAAATTAATACTTTTAATTTCAGCACTTGAAGAAAAGGCCTCCATTATTGCAAGTTAACCCTTGCTCACAATGAACTAATAAAATGAAATTATTCTCCATTGACTTTATAAATTATGGTTTACAAAAATTATATCATTAATATATATATTTGATAACATTAATCAAATTAATGCACACAGCATGTGTGCATAATGAACAGATGTTGCCTTGGTGCTCTCAAGTCCATTTCACAACCATTTATATTGTAATTTGTGATTTATCTCGAATATAAAAGACTTAAAAAATGATCTATTCATATTAGTTCCATTAATCACCTGAACGCATCCCTGTTCATTAGAACAACCGGGTAACATCAGAAAAAAATGGCCTGCCGGGGTTATGCGCCCATGAGCCCATGAGGCACCGACCAATCCAATCACTTTTTACATTGTAGATGTAAAGCCATCAATCCAGTGGTCAGAAAGGAGCCAATGACAGTCTGCCCTTGTCTGCAGGCAACCAAAGGGTTCCCAAGTGCATCATCAAAACCCCCTTGCTCAGTAACCTGAAGTCCATTGTTGGCTGCAAAATAGACTGCAGGTTAACAGCATTCCCAGGCAAGCTGTAAATCATCCAAACCGACATCCCGGCTGACGACACTTCATCAGGGAAATCATTTGTTTTCGTTCCGTAACCCACTGAGCCCAGTCTAAAATGCCAAGTTTAGTACAACTCTATCTTCTTCAAGGGCTTTAAATATCTTTCCTCGAATGTATTTTACCAAACTTACTGCCAAACTTATTGTGTTCGTTGTCACCATCCCGTGCCCTGCTGAGAAACATGCATCTGAAATGGATCCTCTTTATTTTGCTAGGTAGCATAACACGGCATTGTTTATGGGGAAATCATTCATTATACTGCTTCCTCTGAGATTCTGTCCAAAGCTGTGATTCCAATTCTTCTTTCTATTACTTTACTCTCCAAAGCAGCCTCACTTCCACCATTCTGAGCTTGATCTCCCTATTTGCAATTTGCTTATTCACCATTTCTTCTTTGTTTTGTATGATCTCAACCTCCACATGGCTTTAAGAATGTTTTCCCTAAACACATTACATTTTCTTTCAATGCAGGATGCACATAATGGTATATAACTGGAATAAAATCAAAAGGCAGTAGCTACAAATTTATTCATAATGATCAGGATCAGGAATATCATGATCATGATCCGTCATTCAATAATATCACAGATGGTCTAATGTTGACCACAAAATCGCTTTCCCGGTGCCTCTCACGCAGTTCAAGAAACAGATAATTTCTACCTCTCTGGGGGAAACATACTCTTCACTTCCACACTGCGATTCCCCTCAAAATCCCATCTTTCAATAAGATCATTTCTCATTCTTTTTTTGCTCCAATTAGTCACCCAACAAATCAATAAGGTTCATGAGTTGTTGAAGCATGGGCAAAAATAAAATAAAATGAGACATCAAGATACTTTGATCAGACATGAATAGGAAAGGTTTCGAGGGATATCGGCCAAGTGTAGACAGGTAGGATGAGCATAGATGGGCCATGTTGGCCGGCTTGGGCAAGTTGGGCTAAAGGGCCTATTTCTGTGCTGTTTGACCGTGACATGAGGTGGCTCCAGCTGGAAGTGGGAAGGTGCAACTGTAGCTGGGCATGCTCATCTGGTCAGAAACCATTCAGGGATTTGGGAACTCTATGATTTATGTACAGGGAGAATATATTCCTCAGTCTACCCAGATGCACAGTAAAAGACAGAAGGAATGCTAAGGAAATTGAGGTCCAAGGGGACAACATTTGAAAGTGAAGGTAACATTACCTCACAGCATTGGGGGCAGGTGGATGAATAGATTATACTGAGATTGCAGAGAGGTTGGTACTGTACAACATTTGAGTATCATGCCTTAGAGTATGAGACTATGAGGGGCCTCTTGGATATACTTGATGATCGTGGCTGGAAGTGATCTGTTGTGAGTCGAAATGAGCAGCCTCTATCAATATTCAAAACTTAAGGTTTGGAAGGTATACAAGGATAAGGAACCAAAGCTGAGAGACCACTCTCTGTGCAGGATCCGCAGCCATTAACAGATGTAAGGGATCAGTTAAATAAATCCATTATGACCGGTGAATTGTTTGTGCATTTAGGAAACAGCATTCTAGACAGGTGAAGGAAGATACATGTTCAGTACAAGGATACATGGCAGAAAAGAAGGAAAATTAACAGTGCTGATAATTATCCCTACTCATCTCTCTACTCATTCATGGACTTCTCCAACACCACCTGCACTAATCCCTGCCCTTCACAACATCTACATCATTAAACGTATAAGTTTGAAAGATGTGCTGCATAGTGGCGAAGCTGGTGGACTGCTGCCACACAGCGCCAAAGTCCCGGGTTCGATCCGGCCATAGAACATAGAATAGTGCAGCACAAGAACAGGCCCCTCGGCCTAAAATGTCTGTGCCCAACATGAAGCCAAGATCATCTCTTACTTACCTGCATATAAGTAGATAAAATGTTCAAGAAGGAACCTGCATATAATCCATTTCCCTCTATTCCCTGCATAACTATATACATAAAAATGTCTACGATGCCGCTGTCGTATCTGTAGGCCCACTATTGTACCTGACCTCGGGTGCTGGCTGTGTGGAGTTTGCACCTTCTGCATGTGACCACATGGGTTTCTTCCAGGTGCTCCAGTTTCCTTCCACATCCCAAAGAAGTGCAGGTGTCTAGATTAATCGGCCTCAGTGGATTGCTTTTGGTGTGTAGAGAGTGGATGAGGAAGTGGGACAACATAGAACGTGTGTGTGAACGGGTGATCGAAGGTCAGAATGGACCTGGGTGGACTGAAGGGCCTATCTCCATCCTCTATCTCTAAAAATTAAAACTTTTCCAATAAGGTGATATCACTGAGTAAAAATGCATGTTATTTTTCCTTACACTGTATTTCAGAGTCGGCAATCAATGTTTAATTTAGTTTTAGTTTGTGGCCTCTCTTCTATGCAGCCCTCTCCAGGTCACTCTGGTTTGGACTGCCTACATAAATCTGCCTGCAGAACTCAAGGTTATCCCCAAAAACACTGCGACTTTAGTGAACAGACCCAAGTTTTCCAAACGCTAACATCAACAGGAGAAAGATGTAATTGAGCACTTGGCAGAGGAAGTCTGATGGCAATCAAATGGCACTTTACACTTTCGAGTTTAAAGATACAGTAAGCAGGCTCTTCAACCCACCGAGTCTGCACCAGCCAGCGATCACCCCATACACTAGCACTATCCTACACACTAGGGATAATTTACAATTTTTAACTGCAGCCAATTAGCCTTGGAGTATGTCCTTGGAGTGAGGGTGGAAACCGGAGCACCCGGAGAAAATCCACGTGGTCACACGAAGAACGTACAAACTCCGTACAGACAGCACCCGTAGTCAGGATAGAACGCGACTCTCTGGAGCTGTAGCTCTACCGCTGTGCCACTGTGCTACGCACACCTCTTAAACTAAAGCAGGATGCTATATCTAAGACACAGAAAACAATGTATTAGTATGCACTGAGCACATCATTAGAGGTATATTAGATCCCATGTGGAAATAGTCGACAGATGAATAAAAGCTGGGAAGTATTAATAAAGTGTCACATCACTGACCAGCAGTTGCAGCACATCAAACTGTGTTTATATAATTAAAACTTGCAAGGTAATACCAGTATTGTGTTGAACACCAATATTTTCCTGGAATCTGTAACTAGTTACATTTCCTTGATCATCAGACTATGAGGGCAATGGGAATGTCGGTGATTGGTCAGAAGCAGTAGAAAAATCCTGGAAGGATTTAACATAAAACAGACAACTGCCCGTCATCCTCATTGTCTTCCAGATGGATTAAAGAGACAAATCGATCAAAGTAAATCAGAAGTGTTTAAGAAGGAACTGCAGATGCTGGAAAATCGAAGGTAGCGGGTGAGGCCGCATCTATGGAGCGAAGGAAATAGGTGACATTTCGGGTCGAAACCCTTCTTCAGACTGATGTGGGCATTGGGGGGGGGGGAGGGGGCGGGAAGAAGAAAGGAAGAGGCGGAGACAGTGGGCTGTGGGAGAGCTGGGAAGAGGAGGGGAAAGAAGGAGTAAGCAGGGACTATCTAAAATTGGAGAAGTCAATGTTCATACCGCTGGGGTGTAAACTACCCAAGCGAAATATGAGGCGCTGCTCCTCCAATTTACGGTGGGCCTCATTCTGGCCATGGAGGGACAGAAAGGTCAGATTCGGAATGGGAGGGGGAGTTGAAGTGCTGAGCCACCTGGAGATCAGGTTGGTTATTGCGAACCGATAGGAGGTGTTGGGCAAAGTGATCGCCAAGCCTAAGCTTGGTCTCACCGATGTAAAGCAGCTGACACCTAGAGCAGCGGATGCAATAGATGGGGTTGGAGGAGGTGCAGGTGAACCTCTGCTACACCTTGAATGACTGCCTGGGTCCTTGGATGGAGTCAAGGGGCAAGGTAAAGCGACAAGTGTAGCATTTCCTGTGGCTGCAAGGGAAAGTGCCAGGAGAGGGGGTGGTTTGGGTGGGAAAGGACAAATTAACCAGGGAGTTATGGAGGGAGCGGTCTCTGCGAAAAGCTGAAAGGGGAGGAGATGGGAAGATTGGGCCAGTGGTGGGATCCCGTTGGAGGTGGCGAAAATGTTGGAGGATTATTTGTTGTACGTGACGGCTGGTAGGGTGGAAGGTGAGGAGAAGGGGGACTCTGCCCTTGTTATGAGTGGGAGGATGGGGAGTGAGAGCAGAGATATGGGGTCCTTGAAGGGAGCAGGAATTGCTCTCAAGTTATAGAAGACACCCTGGTGAGAGCCTCAGCTATAGTAAAAGAGGGGACCCTCCATTCCCTAAAAAATGAGGACATCTCCGATGCCCTGGTTACGTAAATCAGAAGATGGCCCTTGAAGATACATAATTAGATACAAATATCTGCTTAAAGTGACAGCAGATAGCAAATTAGACTGATTTACAGAATGAGACTTCCTATATCAGTTCATTAAAAAATATGTACTTTCAGAATCTGGGCAGTAATACCAGCTTTTATTGCCCTAGACTAATTGCCTTCAGAAGTGTGTAGAAAGGAAATGCAGATGCTGGTATATACCGAAGGTAGATACAAAGTGCTGGAGTAACTCAACGGGTCGGTCAGCCTCTGTGGAGGAAAAGGATGGGTGACGTCCGGGGTCGGGACCCAATTTCAGTCTGAAGAAGGGTCCCCACCCGAAACATCGCCCATCCTTTTTCTCCAGAAATGCTGCCTGACCCGCTGAGTTATGCCAGCACATTGTGTCTGCCTTCAGAAAGTAGTGATTAGCTGGCTTTTAAAATCTGCATAAATGAATGGCCTTTTCAGGGCACATCAGAGGGCAAGTCAACCACACAGAGTGGTGTCTAGAATTATACATGGGGCAGTTAGGCAAGGATAGCAAATTCCTGCTCCCTTCAAGAACATTTATGAAACAGACCGATTTTTACAGATGTACCCGATGTGGTCTCCTTTGGCGAGACAAAGCTTAACCGAACTCCTTTGGCGAGACAAAGTTTCACCGAACACCTGTGGTGGTTTGCTAGCCATTTTATAGGTATGTTACAAAACCTACCTGAATCGTGGCTGAGCATCTGCCCTACCCCGTGTGCGTGATTTTGGCGCTGTTTAGAGGGGGCGGGTTTAAAACGCGATTTTTACTAGGCTGTTGCAATTGAAAATGTTCAGCCTAGTAAATCATTAACGGAAAATCGCTGAAAGACCCCGTCGCAAAAGATATTATTAGTTTTTATGGCCTTGTATAATAGTTATAGTAGTTTAAAAACCACTCTCTAAACTCGCAACCTCTCGCAGCCCCAGGGTTTTATAAAGCAAACAATTAAAGGTATGTACCTTATTTTTACATTAAATGGGGCTTCTTAAGAACCCTGTTTATAAAGTTTTCTATAGCGAGTAATTCATTTTGGGCTCTTTATATCCCGCAGTATTTTTCTGGGCACTTGAGGGCACAAATCCAGCGCAATGTGAACGTTCTAAACCAGTGCGTTCACAGGAACCCACTAGAAAGCTGATTTAAATGGACTTTAATTTACAGCAATTGAACACTAAATTCCTTCCATTTGGTCTATAAATTGATGTAAATGAGATTTAAAAATCATGTTTTATTGTGAATTATTTGTGAGTATTATTTGGACACTTGGGCTATTTAAAAATGTTAATCATTTATTAAGAAATGGATAGATGTTTAGATCTAGTAATTGAAGTTTGAAATTAACTACAATTGGGTAACTAACTAATTATATGCTTTAATTTCAGGTCATCCAAGTAAGATTATTTTATATTTGTTTCAGAATGCTTCAATCTATGATAACTGAAAATTTCATTCAATTCTCTTAATTTTTAAGAAAGTTATGGGCTTTTGAGTGTCCACGATCACAGCTTTTTTGTTATGTCCATAGAAAATCAATAGGGAACAAGATGCTAATTTCCGAGTATGAAAATGGCCATAACTTTTGTATTACTTGAGATATGAAAGTGAATTAGGTGTCAAATTAAACTTATTGTTATGCTTTATCTGATGGGATAAATTGCAGACTTGATTTTTTAAATCTCAAAATTTTGTAACATTGCTACATTTTAACTCTCATTGTCATTCTGACACTGACCCTCTGACCTGGGCCATATCAATTTCCATTTCACCCCTTCCCCCTCCCTTTCCTATATTTCTCCCTCTGGCTTCATAATTTGCATGTCTTTTGTTCTTATCTCACACTCGTTGTTTTTTTCATCTCTGGCCTTTGTCCAACCATTTGACAATTGACAATTTCTCCCTCCTGCCCGTGACAGCTCAATTTTATCTAATTTATGACAGAGGGAAATCTAGTTCATTTCCTCAGAACATTAGAATAGGTGTATAACTTTGTGGATTTTGATTTATTGTAAATGAATTTTTTTGATTATCTCAATTGTTGGTATATCGAAGCTATTACCTCATAGAGTAATGGAAACAGGCTCTTCGGTCCAACATACCCACACCGGCCAACATGTCTCAGCTACACTGGTCCCACCTGCCCATGTTTGGCTCATATCCCTTCAAACCTATCCTATCCATGTACCAGTCTAACTGTTTCTCAAATGTTGGATAGTCACTGCCAAGGATCCTATAGCAGAGCAAGATGGGTTACTCTTTGTAGTAAGGGGGCAGGCGAGAGAGTGATGGGGGGTAAGGCCTAGTGGGGTGAAGGAGTGCGTGGGGCAGCGAGGAGAGATAGTTGCACCCCGCGGCAGGAGAAGGAGTGCGGGGTCCGGGGCGGCGAGGAGAGGGGCATATGGGGGGGGGTGTGTAGTCTGAAATATAGTTGATTATTGTGATTATTGCAGGGAGGTTTACAATGTTTCTTATTTAATGTCCCTTGTCTAGTCTGAAATAAAGTTGATTATTGGATTATTGGTGTGTGTGTGTTATATACATTTATATAATTTTTATGTATGTGTTTATAAACATGTTATTCTTTAACACGAATCAACAGAATTATGAACTAACAGAATTATGAATCTAACCCTATAACCATGCACAAAAAGTCCCCCCCTGTCAATCACCCTGCGAGTTGGGTCGGTTCCGGTTACTACAAAATCAACTCAAACACTGCTTGTGAGCCATTTAAAAAGAAATGATTTAAAAAACATTAAAAAAAGACAATTACCAGAGTCAAATTTTATTCTTGACAAGAAGTTTGAACTGACAGATTTATGAATCTAACCGACACAAACTGTTGCCCCGCAACATTGATTACAGTGCGAGTCAGGTTGGGTTAGGTAGGCTCAGGTTGCTAAAATGGGCGTGGAAAAATGCCCATGATCCCCTCCATAGCGTACTACACATCAGCCCATTGCATTCAGCAGGAGTAACCTATCTTGCTCGGCTATAGGATCTTTGGTCACTGCCTCAACTACCTCCTCTGGCAGCTTGTTCCATGCACCCACCACCCTTTGTGTGAAAAAGTTACCCCTCTTCACCGTAACCCCATGTTCTCTAAATTCATTTCTATTGCAGATCGCATCAGATTCATGGAATAACCAGGCTAGAAGAGCAAACAGAGGCAAATTATCACTCTTCAATGATAATATCCACTTTTCACTAAGGAAATTAATAGCATATCATTTGAGCACAGAGTCATAGCCATATAGTCTTATAATGGAGACAGGCCCTTTGGCTCATCTTGCCCACACCGGCCAACATGGTCCATCAACACATCCCATATCCCTTTAAACCTACCCGATCCGTGTATCTGTCAATATTTTCCTTAAACGTTGCGATTGTACTTGCCTCATCTACCTCCTCTCATTCCAGACACACATCACCCTTTGTGTGAAAAAGTTATCCCTCAGTTTCTTATAAAATCTTTTCCCCTTCACCTCAATCACAATGAAGGCTGCCATCTATTTTAATGGACCTCAGCTGCAGCACCATAACGATGAACAATTCACAGTCATTGCAAGTCAAATTATCTCTTTTGTGCTAACACATGTGTTAGATAGTAAAACTGCTGATATTAGCTAAATTTATGGACTAGAGCCACTCAGAATTTAATCACTTTAAATTTAATGTAACGGTGAATCTGTTGGCAAATATCATGATTTACTTGCATGAGTAGTTCCCTGGTTATGTAAAAGATAATGTACATTAACTGACATTATGTCTGACTGAAAATAAAGTGATCGTAGTCAAATCGGTCAAAATTGCAGCTTTTATTGAAATGCCTTGGAGAATATAACAGTATCCTTGGATCAAGTGCTTCATGAGGAGCAGAATTTGAAAGACAATGACAATTTATTAGCCACAGTGAAGTGACTGCTGTGACCTGAGGTGATGGACTGGTCTGCTGGAGTTGTGGCACAGTAAAGACAACCCCCTGAGAAGCTCAAATCGTGGACTGCATCATTACAAGATGCATGAAGAATTGTTTCTGCTGCCTCAAAGATCAAACACACTCCCTGAGGAATAGTCCCTGACAGGAAGTTAAAACAGGACCAGTGTGTAAGGAGCTTTTGCCAATATTGATAGAAAGGGAGAGGAAACAGGGAGGGGGAGAAAGAGAGAAAAAGAGAGAGAAAAAGAGAGAGAGAAAGAGAGAGAAAAAGAGAAAGAAAAAGAGAGAGAAAAGAGAGAGAGAAAAGAGAGAGAGAAAAAGAGAGAGAGAGAGAGAGAGAGAGAGAAAGAGAGAGAGAGAGAGAGAGAGAGAGAGAGAGAGAGAGAGAGAGAGAGAGAGAGAGAGAGAGAGAGAGAGAGAGAGAGAGAGAGAGAGAGAGAGAGAGAGAGAGAGAGAGAGAGAGAGAGAGAGAGAGAGAGAGAGAGAGAAAGAGAGAGAGAGAGAGAGAGAAAAGAGAGAGAGAGAGAGAGAGAGAGAGAAGAGAGAGAGAGAGAGAGAGAGAGAGAGAGAGAGAGAGAGAGAGAGAGAGAGAGAGAGAGAGAGAGAGAGAGAGAGAGAGAAGAGAGAGAGAGAGAGAAGAGAGAGAGAGAGAGAGAGAGAGAGAGAGCTAGAGAGAGAGAGAGAGAGAGAGAGAGAGAGAAGAGAGAGAGAGAGATAGAGAGAGAGAAGAGAGAGAGAGGAGAGAGAGAGAGAGAGAGAGAGAGAGAGAGAAGAGAGGAGAGAGAGACAGAGAGAGAGAGAGAGAGAGAGAGAGAGCGCTACAAGAACGAGTAGCAATCAATAAAGGGCTATAGGCCTATTGCAAGTTTATGTACAGGGACATATCTATCCATGCACTGTATACTTGTATTTATACTTATGCATTATAAATATGTATGTCATGTTTTATACTTTGGCAATATAACAATGTTTTTTTTATCATGCCAATAAAGTTTTAAATTGAAAATTGAAATTAAAATTGAATTGAGAGAGAGAGAGAGAGAAAGAGAGAGAGAAAGAGAAAGAGAGAGAGAAAAAGAGAGAGAGAGAAAAGAGAGAACAACAAAAATACGAGAGAAAGAGAACAAAAAGGCTGCAGAGTGAACAAATAAATGGGAGAGAACAAAAACACGAAAGAGAAAAACGAGAGAGAAAAAAGCAAGAGAAAATAAACAAGAGATTAAAAAAAAACACAGGAAAACATAACATGAGTGAAAATAACGAGAGTAAGGACCAAGGTTTCCCTGCGGGTATTGGGTAAAATTGCTCTTTCCCTTGTACGAGCATTCCACAGATAAGCACCATTTAATAAAGGCTTAATAGAGAGACGTCATTGTTCTGTGGACGGCCTGATTATAATCATGTACAGTCTTTCCGCTGACTGAACAGCACGTAACAAAAAAAGCTTTTCACTGTACCTCGGTGCATGTGACAATAAACTAAACTAAACAGAGTGGAGATGATCAAGTATAATCTCTGTTAATTAAGATGGTGTCTAGATTTATTTTTAAGAATAAGAGTAATTCTATAATCATTCTAAGTAACTACTCTCTGCTCCCGACATTTTACTGGGACAATTACCCATTTTTTTAATTGGGAGAATCTGTTCTAGTTGAAGTCGCACAATATTTTCTGGATTTTTTTTTACCAGGCTTTGTTTTCAGAATTAATTGGCATTGTTTGCTGCGACCCACTAGACACCGACAACTCAACGGTTGAAGCAGAGTTGTCAATAAAAGCTGTTATGAACATTCGTAAGTCATGCCAAAACTCAGCTGTCTATACAAGTTCCTTGCAATCCTTCCAAATCCTTAAATAGAGTATTAATGTTGTTCAAATTCACTGGGCTGAATCTGTTGGTGAGATTAGACATCCTGTAACTGAATGAATAATATTGGGAAACCTCAGTGCAATCAAGTGCCCCAAATATCTACATTTTCTGCCTGTACCCTGATTAATATGCTAGCTCCAGTAAACTGGTAACACTTACTCCATCCCCCTTATTTAACAGACGTCTAGTTTGTAAGTGAGTACGATCTAATAAAATTTCTATTGAGAAAATATCGTCACAATCTTAAAACTGTTTATACACAATTCTTTACATCCTTAATCATCACGTCTATTTTGCACTGTTTCCCGCAGCATCCAATTTTTCTGAACCAACTATGAACTTAATTTCCACACCAAGCTTGCATTATTAATGGAGCAGGCAGATTTCCCTTACGTGAACTATCTTCTACTTGGGAGGAATACTTTTATTCCACTGCTCAGTGTAGGTTCAGGTTATGTTTGTCAAATCTTCAAATATTATATTCCAAACAGGATTCAGTAAAGTGAATTGTGCAACTTCCTGCAGAATGGATACACTAAATTAGTACAAAGCAGCCCCAAATAAAGACAACCAATTATTGATTGAATGCATGGGAGTAAGCCAATCTACTTAATCTTCTACCGTGAATATCACTTTTATTCCCTCTCCCCTCCCTCAATTCCTCTTCTATCCAGAAATCTATTGACCTCTCTTTTGAATTAACTCAATGATTGAGTTTCCACAGCCCTTCGAGGTAGAAAATTCAAGACCACTCTCTGTGAAGGCATTTCTCTTCATCTTAGTGCTAAATGAACAACCCCTTAATTTGACATTGTGATTCCTCATTCTGGATCCCCTCCCTACATTCACCCTCCCCATCCTTCTGTTTTTCTTTAAATGTTAAATAATGTAGTATACCTGATTTGTAGAAACATGCTTATTGCCTAATATTCCAAGCATGTGTAATAAAAACAATATGTTACAACTAGTGAGCTGCAATGCAAGTCAAGGTGACGACGAATAGCAGGATTAATCCAGTCAGTATGCCTTGGAACAGTACAGTAAGTTATTGCCTCTGAAATATGACTCATATTGCAATGGGACATTGTTAATATATTTCAGCAAATTATTCTCTTGGAAAACATTTTGGGACGTTTTACTGTGCTTGAAGGTGATATATAAATGGAAATTCCTGTATCACGTCATCATTCATAAAGGGAAAGGGATTTAATAAGATGGCAATGTGAGCAGAGCCTGTTACATTGAGTGTCCTAATTATGGGCACAGTAAGAGTTGGTGCTTCATAATCTGAGCAAGGAGCCACAATCCCACGTTTGTTCGAGCTGCAAATCAAAACTGTGCAACACCAAGTTCAATTTTATTATATCAATTAAATAGCGTCTCCATTCTTTGATTCACTTGGGTCGATATGAACTGAGACTTTATTTTCAAATACAGTCATCAGAC
Organism: Leucoraja erinaceus; assembly: GCF_028641065.1. Taxonomy (NCBI): domain Eukaryota; kingdom Metazoa; phylum Chordata; class Chondrichthyes; order Rajiformes; family Rajidae; genus Leucoraja; species Leucoraja erinaceus. Next base: position 19,587,427 of record NC_073389.1, on the reverse strand, counting down.
TCCAGACCATTTTTTTTCCAAGTAAATAGCTATATTCGGAGAATTAACCTGATAAAATGTGCTTATGCAAAGACATCAAACATGACCTTCGTATCCTGAGAATGTTGCTCTGCTGAACAGACTGTGCAAGTGCAAGTTTTCACTGGGAATTAAAGTTGATATTGATTATCATTTCTATTACAAATTTAATTCGCATAATTTGTAAGAATCTTGCATGGTGACTCATGACAAGTAGATATCCAGGACGTTTGTAATCGGTGACAAATTCACAGACAGAGAGCTTGCAAAATTGAAGGGACCCAATCATGAATCATTGAATAATGAAGAAGGGAATAGTACACTGATGCATTTCTCAAAGATTTGTTAGTATAGATTTAGCATTTACAAATATCAGAATGTATGTGCCAGAGATGGCTGTAAATCTGTGTTTTACAGAAGCGCGAGGTAATAAATTAAACTGCTGCATTCAACCAAAACAACTGATTAATCCACAACAATCTCTCTGGGTTCCTTGCTGAGCCTCGACTGGCCAATCAATTATTTTTTTTATCCTTGGCAACAGCAACTTCAGACCGGCTACTTAAAGTTCCAGCCTGGAATATTAATTCTGATTAGAAAGGAAGTTAAACATGCCATCAACATTGCACAGCTGATTATCTGCAAACACTATTTCTCTGAATTTCAGACAAGCTTATCTCAGGTACCAGACTTGTTATACGCTTCCTTCAAAGTTTGGTTCCTCAGAAGTAAATGCACTTCAGAAGCAGAGAACAACATCCCAGTCACTTCCACAGACCAAATTTCTGGCACCAAGCACTCACTGGGCGGCTCAGTGGTGCAGCGGTAGAGTTGCTACCTTTCAGCGGGTTCGATCCCGGGTTCGATCCTGACCACAGTTGCTGTCTGTATGGAGTTTCTCCTTGACCACGTGGGTTTTTTCCAGGTGCTCCATTTCCCTCCTACACTCTAAAAATGTACATGGTGGTACGTTATTTGGCTTCGGTAAAATTATAAATTGTCCCTAGTGAAAGGCTTTTCACTGTACGTCAGTACATGTGACAATAAATTAAATTGAACTAGTGTGTTGGATAGTCCTAGAGCTCGGGGTGATCGCTGGTCAGCATGGACTTGGAGGCTGAAGGGCCTGTTTCCGCACTGTATCTCTAAACTAAATTGAACCATACCTTCCTATACAATTAACATTCAAGTTTTGAAATCGGAAACAAAAGATTAAAATTCCTTTGTGCATCGTCTACTTATGCATTGGAAATTATCAGACAATAATGCACCGACATTTGCAATGGGTGGGCAGCTGTTAGTTGAGTAGATAACACTTGACAAGACCTCCAGGGATATGCCAACCCTGATTAGAAACCTCAAATATAACAGACGCTGGAAATAAAAAAAACATTAAAAACACTCCCAAACGTAAGAACAGGGTAAAGTTGAAGTGACTTTACTCTGAAGTTAAGAAATGATTGATACCTGAAGTGGGAAGTTAAGTGCCCACACACCCACACAGCAGCTGGAGGGCTACACATCTCTCCCCAAAGTTTAAAAAAAGAATCACCCTTTTAAAAGCGCATTTTTTAAAACATTGACAGATCATGACAGATCATCTCAAGGACAAATCTTTAATTATTCCTCCTTTAAAAATCTTCTGAATATTTAACTTAATTAAAAAGACGGATTTGACACCTTACCACAGAATGGCTGACCTCCTGCGAGGCACTGCTATTTTTGTACTATTGCTGAAACTAGTGTGTTGACATCTGACATTTCAGTGCTCAGTACCCTGACTGCTCATTGCTCTCATGTAGGTGGCATGATGCATTCATTTACAGACAAATTAACTTGAGGGTTGGACCTTATTACCATTTTGTTCTTGATGTGCAGGATTAAAAAAATTGGGCTACTTAGTGCACTCCTACATTATGCACGGGTGAACAGGGAGTGGGGAAAGTACTTCTGAGAGAGTGGAGTGTCCAATCTCTGCAGGTTTCAACCCAGCCCAACAACAGCCCAGATTGTCCTTAAGGCACTGCTTTAAACATTCTTGCTTCTCATGGACTTTGAAAATATGCCTCGTTGGATACCATTTCACCAGATTACGAGCTACTAGTGACCAAACTATGCAATGCATACACCTTGCCTATTTATTGTTCCTAGAAATTAACATTGGGAGTCTGTATTCTGGGAAGAGTTTTGCATAACTGAGTGTAATGCTTCAAACCAGTGAGCATTCATGCTCCTTCATGTGCAATCCAGAGGAAGATTTTGATCAAAGCTAGGTCACAAATTGAGCAGAGAATCTTTTCCCACCATTTTCATTGTCTCGTTCCCTACAGAAAGATGCCCTCAGACTTCTGTGGCTAGGATAATTATCGGGAAGAACATATTTAAGTCGCAAGATTATTGCCAGAGTATTTCCCTGGATCTTATAACATTTCTCCACAGAGTACATTTATAATGCCTCTAAATATTGTAAAATTGCTGGGATATTTTTGTCTTATTCTTCCTATGCTGTCTTCCACTATTGCAGGAAAATCCTATATTCTAGATTTTTTGATTTTTTTTAAAATCAACATGATACTCTCTAACTTTGTAAATCTTAGTTCCTGGAAAATAACAGATGGATACATCTGTTCTGTGTCATAAAGGTGAATTTATTTAGGAAAAATATATCAGGGTATGAGAGGTAACAGCAAAACAGCAATAATTTTTGAATAAATAGCTGTTTTTTAATGCAAAAAGCAGTTACATTACTTTAAAAAAAAAAATCATTTTTGTTGATTGAAATGTTTTTGATCATTTGTTTTTGTAATTTGCTTCCTCTAACCGATCCAATACCATGGAATGGAATGGAAGAAGACACATGGAGTAACTCAGCGGGTCAGGTGTGGCGTCACCTAATGGTCAGATCACTTACTGTCGAGCCCTCGTCAGTGGTTACAAGGACTGTCACGTGACGTTGTGGGTTAAGGAGAGTGTCCTGCTACATCAGCAGATCTTACCTTGAGATCACCAGTCAACAGATAGCTGAGCTCGAGTCAACACCCTCGCTCAGCAGCAGCAGCAATGACTCAATATGTTAGTGGGTCCCAAACGCACATGTATGTTAAACTTATCTCACCGAATAAAGTAATCGTTTGATCACAAAGTTTGGACGCTACATAGGCAGCATTTCAGGAGAACGTGGATAGGCAACATTTCGAGTCGGGATCCTTCTTCGGACTGATTGTGGTGAAGGGGAAGAAAGCTGGCAGAGTGGTGGCAGCAAGACAAACCTGACAAGTGATAGGTGGATACAGGTGACAGGATTTTTGAATGGCAGATGGTTGGCAAAGGCTAGAGATGAAAAGACAAAAAGTGTGAGATAGGGTATTGCACCTCTTCTATCCTCAACAGTGAAAGAAGAGACAAAGTGCTTAAGTACCTCAATGGGTCAGGCAGAATAGAATACCTAATCTACATGGAGTTAGTGACAATTGTTATTGAGGTGAATGTCTTATTAACATCCACCAAGATGTAACAGAGTGTACAAGAGTATGACCTGCCCCTCCAATTTGTCCAATTCCGTAGTAGGAAAATTGATGCAATTTATCTGGGTGTGTCACTTGGTGAATGGGTGTCAGAGAATACTTGAGCACAATGGAACTTAAAGTTTTGTCATTTTAGGCACTGAACACAAGTGCACAATACCACACATTGTCACAAAATCTGCAACATTAACAGTTCTGCAAATACAATTCTCAGTAGATTTGAGACTTTTACTCTATTAAAGTTTGGCAAAGCACAGAAGTACCAAAAATTGGAATTATTTATGGCCAAGAATTACTTTGTAAAAAGTTGTCTGCCTCTCCTTCAGGAATAATCTTAGTTTAAAGAAACAATTGTTTTAGGTTCCAAATTTAATGACTCAATTTGTGCAAATTTTGCACTTATTATGATAAAGGCAAACTAACAAGTCAATATTGCGAGTGATTGAATGGAAATAACTAAATAGGTTTCCCACATCTGCCTAATATTTGGTGCAAAAAAATAAAATATCTGAGTAACAATATCTATTTACTTTTATGCCACTTGCAAAGTGAAATTGATCGTTTTCCTATGCGACGAATCCCGTCTTGTATTACTTCCCACTGCAATTTATGAACTACATTTCATGGCTCCCAGATTCACTACCAAACTGGCAAAACTACCCAAGGAAATAGCATGTCAGTCAGTGTCAACTCATTATGCTACTTCTAACCTCTCTGCTGGAACGGATGTTTTAAAACTGCATCCAAAGCGTTTCATGATGCATATTAAAACTATCCCATCAACACAATTCAGAGGCGCAGGGTGGTGCACCCTACAGTATTAATGAAATAAAATGTCAACAACTAAGGCACCACATTGTCGGCTGCTCTGGAAGGTTAGATCACATAATATCCAGGGAGATCTATATCCAACTGGATATAGAGTTGGAAGGAAACAGAGGGTGGTGGTGGAAATGTGTTTTTAGGACTGGAGGCCTGTGTCTAGTGGTATGCCTCAGGGATTGATGCTGGGCCCTGTGCTGTTTTTGGTTCATATTAATGATTTGGATGAAAGTTTACAAGGCATGATTAGTAAGATGATTATCAAAAATGATCAGCTGGGTAAGTGGGCTGAGGAATGGCTAATGGAATTTAATGCAGATAAGTGCGACATGTTGCATTTTGGGAAGTCAAACCAAGGCAGGACATTCACAGTGAATGGTATGGCAATGGGGAGTGTTGTAGAGCAGACAGATCGAGGAGTATACGTAGAGAGTTCCCCAGAGTTGGCTTCAAAGGTAGATAGGGTGGTAAAGAAAGCTTTTGGTACAATGGCACATTAGTCAATTGGAGTATGTTTCAGTTGTCCAGATGTTAGTAAGGTCATATTTGGCGTATTGCGTTTAGTTTTGATCTCGATGCCCTTTATGAAGGATGTCATTAAGCTGTGAAAAGAAGATTTAAGAGAATGTTACCAGGACTTGAGGGGCCGAGCTTTGGGGAGAAGTTGGGCAGGTTAGGACTTTATTCCCTGGAGTTCAGGATGATGAAGGGTGATCTTATAGAGATCTTATACAATCATGAGGGGAATACAGATAAACGTTTGCCCAAGGTAGAGGTATCAAAAAACAGAGGACATAGGTTTAAGGTGAGAGGGGCAAGGAACCTGAGGGGCAACTCTTGACTCAGAGTGTGGTGGGTGTATGGAAGGAGCTGCCAGAGGAGATAGTTGAGGCTGGTAGTATAACAACATTCAAAATACACTTTTATCGATACAAGGATAGGAAAGGTTCAGAGGGATATAGGGCAAATGTGAATATAGGACCAGTTTAGATGGGGCATATTGGTCAGCATGGATGAGCTAGGCCAAATTAACTATTTCCATGCTGTATGACGCTATTTTCTTACAGAAGCTGGTGTAGAGTAATGGGAGACTCACTTGGAACACAAACTCCAGCACAAATCATTTGAGCAAAGTGATCAATTCCATAAAAATTCAGTGTAAACGCAATTATGGATGGCCTTTTACAATAACAGCATCTTTTCAGCGAATTATATATATTTGGACCAACTTTTCAGCTCATAATTAAGAACTAGTTACGTTTTTAAAAAAACAGTAGGTGGCAGTTATTTTATTCACAAATCGCATTTTCCACAGTTGCTCTCCAGAGTGCTCCTTTATGGAAGTGAGGGGAACCTAATTGCTATTTGGGAGGTTTTAAAGAACACATTAAAACGATTGCCTGTTTTGCTTTCTAAATAAGGGCTTAAAATTAATTAGTGAGCCGCAGTTCACAAACCTGTAAACAACATTATTGTTCATCATTAGATACTGTGGAGGAAAGGAGACTGCAAGGCATGGCTGACACATTATTAGGTATGCAAAGGGAAAGGCTTGAAGCTGATAAATTAGTCCTTCACTCAGTTGTTTGTGAAACTAGGTTTGGCCAGTTACATTAAAAGCATTAATTCATCATATCAAATGACAGTGCTTGTTTGGGCACAAGAGAGTCCCTATTCTCAGAATGAAGCCGAGAATAATGAAACTTAACCAGAACTATCATTGGGAAGATATTTCCTGCAATTACAATATCTATTGACAAAATAAATACCTTTCAAAAAAAGAGTTGAAATATCGTCTTTAAAAAGTAAATCTGGTGGCATATACTGGCTTCCAATGCAATTTCAGCAGAAAAAAATCTATGCACTTAAATGGTGCCTGAAAGCCTAATCCAAACATGCAGCTTTGTGATATACAAGATCAATTCATTAAAAGAAGACTACGACTGGCTCACCATCTAAGGACATGAATCTTGGGTGGGAATCACAATTAAGTGAACCAGCCTGGCTTCATTAGTAAAAAGAAATGTGTTTGACATAATAGATCTATTTCCAAAGTACCACTTGGCTGAATGGTGAAAGAAGTTTAACTTTACTCTGCTTATCATATGATCAAATGTGGCAGTGATGGGCTCGGCTCTGAGGGTAAAACGGTTTGTGGAACAAAACATCAGGAACTTTTTGAAGTAGGGCAACAATGGAAGAGGAGAAGGCACAGCTGGGATGTGAACAGGCACAATACATGCCTTTCCAATACGAGTTTACTTTTATTTGCTTCAGCATCAAAATCACGGAAATTATAAATCCTGGGGATTGGAAAAGAGATTTAGCCAAATTATTTTATGGTAATTGTTCTAATACCAAATCAATACCCTGCCTCAATGCCTTCAGATTGTGCTTTGCATCTTGATATTCTTTAAAGTATAATAATAAACATTGGTAATGTTATTATGTAAATATAATGGAATTAAGAGAATGAAAATAATTGATTGCATGTACAGTATGTATGTATATATATATATGGCATGCATATTGCATGACTGCATACATTGATTCATGACTGCATTGCAGCTGGGATTCATAATGGGACCCCATGGCACTTTGCAACAACTCTTGTCAAAGTATGTTTTCATTAAATTCATATTTTTCATTTCCAAGGTACAATATGGACAGCCGATTAAAGTGATCAACTATCAATGTGCATGCACAGAGATAGTGATGGAGACACAAGAAACTGCAGATGCTGTCATCTTGAGTGAAAAAACAAATGCTTGAAAAACTCAACGGGTCAGACAACATCTGTGGAGAGAAATGGATGATCAACATTTTAGGTCAGGACCCTTCTTCAGATTCATGGAGTAGAGGGGAGAAAGCTGAAAAGAATAGTTAGGTATGGAACAAAGCCTGGCAAGTGGCAGGTGAAAGTGGAAGATATGGAAATATTTTGCTTGAATAGCATACAACCCATCTGCAGGAATATTGCATTCTCCATTTTCAAGTAAAACCCCCTCCTCACTGCTGCCCCTCCCCTCCCCCCCCAACCCCCCCAAACAAAACACCCAAACACCCCCCTCTTCATCTCTCCCCCTCCTGGGGATGCATTTCCACTTCTTTTTGTGTAGGAAATAACTGCAGATGCTGCTTTACACCGAAGATAAGACACAACATGCTGGATGGAGTAACTCAGAAGGACAGGAAGCATCTCTGGATAGAAGGAATGGCTGATGTTTTGGGTTGAGACAGTCCGATGAATGGTCTCGACCCACAATGTCGCTCTATTTAGACATGCTGCCTGTCCCGCTGTGATACTCCAGCATTTTGTGTCTATCTGCATTACCTTGTTCCTTTCCCCTTCTTCTTTCACTCATCTCCTATCACTCCCTATTGCATTTCCCTTTTATCCACCTCCCCATATCCCTTCCACCCATATCATTCCAGCTTTACATTTCACCATTCCTCATCTTTCTTTATCTGACACCCTTTCTTTCCTTTTCATCACCAGCCTTTGTCACTATCTGTACCCATTTGCCCATCACCCTCCTTCACTATTATTCACCTATCACTAGCTTCATCCCCACCATGCTTTAACAGCTTTCTCACCCCATCTGTCTCGACCCAAAGTATCACCTGTCTATTTACCTCCACAGATACTGTATGACCTGCAGAGTTCCTCCAGCCTTTGTTTTATTGTACAGTGGGCTAACTGCATGTATTAAATATAGATAAATCGGTCTTGGCATTACTGCCTCCAACCAATCAGTTTAATAAAGTTCCAACATTATACTAAACTATAGCTAACTTCTAATCTTTTCTTCAATAACTATTCTCAGAATGGAAAAACAGAAAAAGAAAAATGAAATGTGCAAGCTTTAAAACAAGAAGAATCTGGACAGCTATATGGAATATGGAATGCTAACAAAGAACGTTAGAGATATAACGAGGAAACAGGCCCTTCAGCCCACCAAGTCTGCACCGACCAATAATCACAATGTACACCAGCATTTCCCACACACAAGGGACAAATCACAATTTGCAGAAGCCAATTAACCGGTAAACCTGTTTGTGGGTGGAAACCAGAGCACCCAGTAAAAACCTATGTGGGAGAATGCATAAACTATGTGCAGACAGTGCCCATAATCAGAATCAAACCCAGGTCTCTGGCACTGTAATGCAGTAACTCCACCACTGTGCCACTGCGCCACCTGACAAATAGAATTACTCAGGGAAATAGAATGCATTAAAAGCAAGAGTGATAAAAGAAAAGAAAATCAATTAACTAAAAGCAAGTTGAAGTTGATATTTCAAGGGATGATTCCCAACGAGAACTCAAAGGATTAAATTGCAACAAATCTACAATTTTCAAGTACAAAGAATAACCAAAAAAAAACTGGATACTTACTTTTAATTAATTATTTTCACAAGATGCCTGACGATTCAGAGATAAGAAGAACTGAGTTATAGCAGGTTCTCAGATAAATCTTGCAGTTGTTTAGGGAGTTATTAAAAGGTTCTTAGCTCGATAGCTATCAATACTACTGAAGGCCCAATGTTCTTTAAAAATCATCTTCAGTGGCAACGATAATGTTTATAGAATTATCTTCTCTTTAGAGTACTTATAAGTTTTCTATTTGTTTCTGAAATCGAATACATCATTCCATGATTCTATGATGGTCATCATATGCTTACATATAAAATATATATTTTTTACAGAAACGTTAAATGATTAATGACTTGACAACGGTTCTTTGGTTATATGAGTGATGTAAGTTTTTAGCCAACGAAGAAAATCTTTGCTTTTCGGATATACATTATGTACAGTTTATGCCATAAAATATTGGTTCCATTAAAGTTTCAATCAAAACCTTTGTAGTAAAATCGAGCCCGTCTGTAATATAAATATAGTTGAACATATTTGCTCCTATACTCGCAGGAAATTGATTTATTTAATATTACATCACTTATCAAACCTCATACTCCCAGTTGTTCTATAATTGATACGCTGAGGCAAAAGGCCAGACAACAGTTTGTTTTTAGTCTTGCTGACTGGATGAAAACAGGACTTCATATTACAACATGAAGTGGCAAATGCTTTTCTATTTGGCATTGTACAAGACATACACGTTATAAATATGGTATAATGGCTAGTTTACTGTGTCATTTTAAAGTCATTTTCAGGATCTGTGTGTCATAGTCTTAATGACTATCCTTAATTACATTGGAGAAGCTGGTGATAAGCTATCATCATAAATCCATGCAACCCTTCTGATGAAGGGACCTCTATAAGGCCACAGGGTAGGCAGTTCCAGGATTGAAACCCAAAGGTCATAAATGAGCAGCAATGTATTTCCAAGTCAAGATGTGTTCAACATGTCCTCTGGTTCTCGATTTCCCTATTCTGGACAAGAGGCTCTGTGCGTCTACCTGGTCTATTGCTCTCATGATTTTGTACGCAATATGTTCTCGGTTTGAGATAAGATGGGTGACATCTGATACTTTCAATCATCATATTTTACTCATGACTTCAACCATTGGTGTTTTTGTTCCACTGGATGACATACTTGATGACAAGCTCTGCACATCCGGAGAACAGGCGAGATCCTGGGGAGGTGAAGGGGGGGATTGAGGGAGAGGAGGGGGAGGGAGTAGGGAGGGAGAGGGGGGAATGGGGGAGGTGAGGAGTGAGAATGTGGGAATAGAGGGAGAGGAGTGGGGGTGTTAGGGAATGGGGAATAGATGGACTTGCCCCACCCCTCTCTCGCCCACTCTCCCCCTTCCTCCCCACTATTCCCCCTCTCTCCCCCGTACCCCTCTCCCCCTCCCTCCCCACTCTTCCCCCTCTCTCCCCCTCCCCCGTACCCCTCTCCCCCTCCCTCCACACTCTTCCCCCCTCTCTCCCCCTCTACCTCCCCCGTACCCCTCTCCTCCTCCCTCCACACTCTTCCCCTCTCTCCCTGCCCCCCCCCAACTTCTCCTGCCCTCCCCCTCCTCCCCCAGCCCTCCCCCCCCCCCCCCTTCCCTCCACACCATCCCCTCCCCACCCTCCCCCCCCCCCTCCTTTCACCCTCACCACCTCTTCCCCTCCCTTCCCCCCTCCTCTCCCCCCCCCTCTCTCTTCCTCTCCCTCTCTCTATCTCCCCCCTTGTCCTCTCTCTCTCTATACCCCTGTCTCACACACTATCTCTCCCATCCTTTCTCTCTCCTCTCACCTCCCCTCTCCCTCTCTCCCCTTCTCTCCAGCTCTCTCCCTTTCTTCCCCCCCTCCCTCTCTCCCCACTCTCTCTCTCTCTCCCCATCTCTCTCTCTCTCTCTCTCTCTCTCTCTCTCCCCCCCCCCTCCCCCTCTCACCTCTCCTTTCTTCTTTCCTCCCCCCTCCTCCTCTCCCCCCCTCTTTCTCCCCCTCTCTCCCCTCCCCCCTCTCCCCTCCTCCCCAACCTCCCTCTCCTCCTCCCCTCCACCCTTTGTCTCTTGCCCTTCTGTCTCTGCCCCCTCTCTCGGTCTCTCCCCATTCTCTTCTCTCTCTGCCCTCACCCTCTACCTCACCCCCCCAGACTCACCTGTGAGTTGGGGGCTATGCGTCAGTGGATAGGGCGGTTATTGGGGTAAAAGGAGCAAATTAATAATATTAATATAATATGAAGGGTGGGGGGGTAGTTAGCAGGCGTGCGGGGGGGGGGGGGGGGGTAGTTAGTGTGTGTGGTGTGAGGGGGGTTAGTGCGTGTGACGCCACATGCCGCCCCCCCCCAGCCCCCACCCCGCAACCGCGCGTTGGAGGAACAGATCCAATGGGTCTGCACTTGTTCTAGTATATATATAAAATGCAGATCAGCGGAAAGAGAGTTAACCTTTCAGATTAAGAAAATCGAAGGTAGACATAAAATGCTGGAGAAACTCAGCGTGTGAGGCAGCATCTATGGAGAGAAGGAATAGGCGACGTTACGGGTCGAGACCCTTCAAAACATTTCAGATGTGTCAGATTTGTCAGATATTTCAGTTGCAGAGAGGGAGGAGGAGGAACTTAATGAACAAAGAAATCATCAAAATGATATAAGAAACCACCTGACATGCCAAAGGATTTCATGTATTTAATCCACCCCACCCTCACCTCCACTACAACTTGCCGAGTGTTTCTAAAGTTTCTGTTATTATTTCAGATTTCCACCTTGTCAGGTAGATGCTAGAGGGCAGCTGGTTAAGATGTTCCACATTAATAAGACAAGGGTGGCACAGTGTCACAGTGGAAGAGTTGCTGCCTTACAGTGCCAGAGATCTAGGTTCGATCCTGACTGTGGGAGCTGTCTGTACAGAGTTTATACGTTCTCCCCGCGTGACCGTGTCACTTTTTCTTGGGTGCTCCGGTTTTTTCTTCCATGCCAAAGATGTGCAAGTTTGTAGGTTAATTAGCTTCAGTAAAGATTGTAAATTGTTCCAGGTGTTTAGGATAGTTCTGGTGTACAGGGATCGCTGGTCGGCACGCTCTTGGCGGGGCTAAGGGCTTATTTTTGTGCAGTGTCTCTAAACTAAACTGGCTTAGTCCTTCAGCCTTTCTTTAGCATTCAGTGCTCTCAGATGTTTCATTACATGATGTGAAGTGTGTTCAGTTGGCTGGTCACTGACCTGTGATGATGTGGACATCCGGAGGACAATATCATCTATTCTGCAACTACAGCTAAATACATATATAGTATATTCCTATCTTCTTGATATATGTTTCATTAAAGTTAGTAATCTGAAATCATTCAGCCGTTTGAATAGATTTCACCATTCACTGATTTCTTGGGCATCCATACCTCTATTCCATTTATTTGCCTTTGTCTCTCACTCTGACCAAATACTTAAGTAAAAAATTATCAACGGTAAATTTAAAATAGTTTTTTTCTCTGTCAATCCTATCAAATGTGTTAATGGTCTTAAATACTGTAGCTCAATAAGATGACCTGTCAACCATTTACATATAACAAGATAATCAGGCCAATTTGTTCTTGTAAGTTCAATGCTTGGCATCATCCTGCGGAACGACATGACATATTCTTTGTAATATGCAGTTCAATACTGAATGCAGTATCACAGCAACATGAAGATTACTCTCCCCAATTCAAGTATGGCTTCATGATGTATGGACTTCAATTTGAGAAGATAACAGCATTTTATTAACCGGTTGTTCAGTCTCCTTGCTTATTAACAACATAAATGACGTGCTATCCTTTTGCTCCTGTGGAGAAGTTTATTTTTCACTATTAACTAAATACTATGATTTAGTTTAGTTTAGAGATACAGTGTGGAAACCTGCAGATCCAATACAGATCGACCAGCGATCCCTGTACACTAACACAATCCTACACACTAGGGACAATTTACAATCTTTACCAAAGTCAATTAACCTACAAACCTGTTCATCTTTGGAGTGTGGGAGGAGAGGAAACCAGAGCACCTGGGGAAAAACCACGGGGTCACAAGGAGAACATATAAACTCTGTACAAATAGCACCCATGGTGAGGATTGAACCTGGGTTTCTGCCGCTGTATGGCTGCAACTTTGCTGCTGTGCCACCATGCCGCCAAAAATGATTTATCTTTCTCAGCTCCTTGTGAATAACTTCCCTCTTTCCCAGATTAACCCAAACACAGTCTGCCTCCAGGTCCTCTATCCACATATGGTATGTCATATCATCTGTAAATCTAGATATTTCTCAATCCATGTCAACAATATAGGGTATGTGGAGAAAATCTAAGGCATTAATACAGATCAAATGAAGGGGTACGCTACTAGTCACTTCCTTCTAATCAGTATAAATGCAGAAGATGCCAACTCTCCCATTACGTACCTGTCAACTACTTAATGATTCATGCCAAACAATTTCCTCCCATTCCATACACTCAAGTTTGCAAAGAATCTCCAACGTTGGCTCTCAGTGTATTTGCCTGCCTAAATCTGCTGTGCCATTAAAGTTAGAGATGGTATAGTGTACTTTAGTTTAGTTTAGAGATGCAGCGTGGAAACAGGCCCTTTGGCCCATCAGGTCTGGCGTTCCACGCATATTTACACCATCCTACACACATTAGGGACAATTGACCTACTTCCCTGTACATCTTTGGTGTGCGGGAGGAAACCGAAGGCCTCAGACAAAACACGCGCAGGTCACGGGGTACATATAAACTCTGCACAGACATAGTCGGGATTGAACACGGGTCTCCGGCACAGCAAGCTCTGCAAGGCAGCAACTCTACCGCTGTGCCACTGTGCCGCCTTCACGATTTTTTTCATGATTTGTCTAAGTCTGACTATTTTCTTAATCACAGACATTCAATGTATATCAGATCTATTAGGCTCTGCCTCATGATTTATTTCACACACCTTGTAGCGCTTGTACAATGTTCTCCCAATTAGTCTGTTAAAATAATATATCATATCCTATAACAAGTCCTCTATTCTGATATCCATTATTTTCCAATTCTGTTTTCTTTGTTATATGCAGGTACAATGAAATGTGTTTGACAAGACAACGGATCACCTCAGCAATAATATTACAAGGATAATATAAGATAAAAATGACATTGGTAAGGTAAAAAGACAATAATAAAAAAGTCAACATATATGATGTGAAATGTGTTTATGAGTTCAGAAGCCTGATGGTAAAAATTGTTCTTAAGTCTGGTGGTGCGTGCAGCCATGCTCCTGTATCGGCTGCCTGACGGTAACAAGGAGAACAGTCTGCGCACTGGGTTGTTGTGGTCCTTAATGATGCTGTGTGCCTTCCACAGGCACCGCCGATGGAAAATGTCCTGAATGTCCGGACGACAGTTGGCAGTGATGTGCTGTGCCGCCTTCACCACTCTCTGTAGTGATTTGCAGCTGTGGGCAGAACAGTTCCCGTACCAGGCTGTGATGCAGCCCATTAGCAGGATCTCAATGGTGCATCTGTAGACGTTTTTGAGGATGCTGGCGTTCATGCCAAACTTCCTCAGTCTTCTCAGGAAAAAGAGCTGATGGTGGGCTTTCTTTATTATTGTGTCCGTGTGCAGTGTCCAGGAGAGGTCCTCAGTGACATGCACACTGAGGAACTTGAAACTGCTGACCCTTTCAACCTCAGCATCACCAATGTGGATGGGGAGGTGTCCACTCCCCTGCTGTCTCCTGTAGTCCACGATCATCTCATTAGTTTTGCTGACATTGAGAGAGAGGTTATTGTCCTGGCACCAGCTGTTTAGTGCCTTTACCTCCTCTCTGTAGGCCGTCTCATTGTTGTCTGTGATGAGGCCCAGGATGGTCGTGTCGTCAGCAAACGTTAGGGTGATGTTTGAGCTGTGCTTAGCAGTACAGTTGTGCGTGAACAGGAAGTACAGGAGAGGACTGAGCACACAGCCCTGTGGTGCGCCTGTGTTGAGGATCAGTGAGGAAGAGGTGTAGCTGCCAATTCTCACCACCTGTGGCCTGCCCGTCAGGAAATCGAATATCCAGCCGCAGATGGAGGTCTCCAGTCCAAGATCAAGGAGCTTGGGGACAAGTTAATAGAGGGAATAATAGTGTTGAATGTCGAGCTGTAGTCAATGAAGAGCATTCTCACATATATTTACTTTGTCCAGGTGGGTGAGCGCAGTGCGTTCGTTGCCATGGCGATGGCATCGTCCGTGGCCCTGTTTGGGCTATACGCAAACTGAAGAGGGTCCAAGGTGTCAGGGAGAGAGGAGCAGAAGTGAGTTTTGACTAGTCGCTCGAAGCACTTCATGATGACTGATGTCAGTGCAGTATTTCTATATTCATTGCTACTGGCACATTATTCACATTTGTTACTACTCTTACCATTTCATATATTTTCTTTTTAAATGTTTGCTCTTGGCTTTGATAACCTTGAGCAATATTTTCCTTTTTGTTGCTTGCTGTATGACAACAGCTCCACCGCTGCGCCTCCATGCCACCCTTCTTAAAGAAATATTTCTTCTCAGTTTATTCCACTTCAAACCTTCTTTGAATGTCAGAGAAACACTGACAGTTCAAACAATTGATATCCTTCATGTTCAATGGTTCAACAATACTATATTGTCACGTGTGCACTACACAATTAATTTCTTTTTGCATGGCTTGCACTCACACTAATCGCCATATTTTGGTGCCATTTACACAAGGAAAAAAAAAGATGAAGCTCAGCCAGCTGATAAAGTATTTCTGCAGACATCATGCTGTTTACAATTGGAATGCCTGATATTGTGCAGGCCTGGCCACTCAGGCTAAAGCCAACTTCAAGAATTACTGGAAGATCTTCTCAGCAATACAGGTGAATGTAATGCTAGAGGATTGCCAAATGAATGTGTCATGCCATGAACAGGAACATAGTTTAGTTTCGAGATACAGCTTGGAAACAGGTCCTTTGGCCAACTGAGTCCACACTGACCAATGATCACCTGCACACTAACTAGTTTCATCCTACACACTTGGGACAATTTACAGAAGTCAATTAACCTACAAACCTGCACGCCTTTGAAGTGCCCGGAAAAAATCCACAAGGTCACAGAGAGAACATACAAAGTACAGACAGATCGCACCCCCTGTGGTCAGGATCGAACATGGGTAACTGTTGCTGTAAGCAGCAACTCTACAGCTGCACCACTGCGCCGTCGTCCCTTTCTATAGATCAAAGAATTCCAACCAAGCATAATTGTGTGTTAAAAGTTGCTTTCAAAAGAAAGAACAATTCTAATCATAAGACAGTGGAATAATAAAGTTGATATATTTTTATAGACTTAGATAGTGAAGAAATACAGTGAAGAAAGCTAATGGTATGTTGGCCTTCATTGCGAGAGGATTTGAGTTTAGGAGCAAGAAGGTCCTACTGCAGCTGTACAGGGCCCTGGTGAGACTGCATCCAGAGTATTATGTGCAATTTTGGTCTCCGAATTTGAGGAAGGACATTATTACTATTAAGGGAGTGCACCATAGGTTCACCAGGTTAATCCCTGGGATGGTGGGACTCACATATGATGAAAAGGGTTGACTGGGCTTGTATTCACTGTAATTTAGAAGGATGAGGGGGGGGGGATCTTATAGAAATATATACAATTCTTGAAGGATTGTACAGGCTAGATGCACAAAAAATGTTCACGATGTTGGGAGGGGGTCGAGCACTAGGGGTCACAGTTTAAGAATAAGGGGTAGGCCATTTAGGACTGAGATGAGGAAATACTTTTTCATCCAGAGAGTTGTGAACCTGTGGAATTCTCTGCCACAGAAGGCAGTGGAGGCCTATTCCCTGGATGTTTTCAAGAGAGAGTTAGATTTAGCTCTCAGGGCTAAAGGAATCAATGGATATGGGGAAAAAGCCAGAACGGTGTACTGATTTAAGATGATCAGCCATGATCATATTGAATATTGGTGCTGGATCTAAGGGCCGATTGGCCTACTCCTGCACCTATTTTTCTATGTTTCTATGATAATGCAAAATTAGCATCCATAATATGCCATTGTGAATTTTCATAATTGTTAACCATGTGATGCGGTGTAAAATTATGTATTGAATTACTGTGGCAGAGTACAAAGTAATAGTGTATCACATCTGTGGAATAGTATTAGGCCATGAAATAGAAACTGCAGTGTTGTGCTATATAGAGGATCAATGATGCATTTCCCTTAAATTGAATACATCCCAAACACTCAACCTTGCCAAATAAAAATCAGCAATACTCAGTAGAACATTACAGGCTGTTGAAAAACCTTTTCAAACACACACTGTCAGCATTGCAAAATTTGTGATCGACTCGCCAGCAGTTTCTTTGAGCAATCCATTAACGGTGCCCACAAATTCTATTTAATTCCAGTCCAAAATCTGAGATGACCTTGCGTTGCAAAAATGAGACTTGGAAAACACTGCAATTTATTTCCTGAAACAACAAAGTGTCCTTTCACTGAGCGCAGGAATGTGTGTGTGTGTGCACGTTCATGTGAAATGGAAAGATTCAGCACTGTAATATTTGAGCATTGGCTTAAGGCCCTGCAGGAGTATGGGGCTCACCTGGATCAGGAACTACTCCAGTAGACCGCGTACGTGGGTGGAACGGACTTGGGACTGTACAAATGACGGCAAAACGGTATGTGGTAAATGGCGCCTGCATGTGTAAATATGCAAAAAGAATTTCACTGTGCAGTTGTACATGTGACTTATAAAGCACCATGAACCATTAAAATCCATATACAGTGTATTATGAAACCTAATGCTACCTTTTGATAACTTGATACTAATGAGTGTTGGTGCAGTTCAGAGCAGAGGGCCTCTTTTTTTCATTCATTCCTGATAACTGTTTGCTGCTGGCAAAACCAGCGTTTAATACCCATACTTAACTTGCGCTTGAGAAGTTGTGGCAAGTCTACCGTCAAAATTACACCAGTCACAAGGGGAAGATAATCTCAGATATAGGGAGCAAAATACAAAGTGCTGGTGTAACTAGTGGGTGACACAGCATCTGCGGAGGGATGGATAGGCTATGTTTTGGTTTGGGATGCTTCTTCAGACTGATTGCAGTGGGTGGGGTGGAAAAGAGGTAGGAGCATGGCAAAGTATACAGGTAAGAGGGGATTGATTGGTTTAGATCAGTTTAGAGGGATATGTAGCAAACATTGGCAAATGGGACTAGCTCAGATAGACATCATGGTCAGCATAGATGAGTTGGGTGGAAGAGCCATATGACTCTACAACAGGTAGTTTGGAAAGGATTAGATCAAAATGTAGAAACAAGGAACTGCAGATGCCAGTTAATAAACAAAAGGACACAAAGTACTGGAGTAACTCAGCAGATCAAGCAGCATGTCTAGAGATTATGGATAGGTGATGTTTCGGGTTGAGACCCTTCTTCAGACTGAGTTCATTACTTCAGTGTCTGAAGAAGGGTCTCGGCATGAAACGTCACCTATCAATGTTCTCCAGAGATGCTGGCTAACTTGCTGAGTTACTCCAGCACTTTGTGTTCAAGGATGAGATCAAGATGATTTATCCCCTGTGTTGTTTCACTCCCATTGAGTACAAATTTAAAATAAATGTGCAGTTAGCGACCAGATGAGGTTCTGATAGTCAACTGAGCCACACTTGGTGGTGGAAATCAATTTCACACTCCGTATACATCTCTGCCGTAGCTATTTTCAGTGCTAATTCCAACTGATGCACACAATAGACTCATTGAGATGTACAGATCAGAAACAGATCCTTAGGCACCTTAAGATACGATGGTCAAGTACCCATCTACATGATGCAATTGAATCCTCACATCTCCATCAACCTCTCGCTCCTGATTATCCTGCCAACCTCCTTCCATAGGACAAATTGTGGCCACCAATACCTTATTGCCTAACTTTTCCTTGGCACGTGTATGGAAACTGGACCAGTGGGAATATCCTAGGTCAGGTAGGAACCCTGACTTCCAAAGCTTTGAATCAACAGTGCTAACCGCTCCACCACTCTACAAACGTTGCATCATCCAAGCTATATTTTCCCTCTTATTTGAACAAATTACCGTTTCCAACTTTATAACAGTAAAACATTTCAGAAGATTTAATGTAATGGTCCAAAACTAGTTTCAGCCCTCCGGAGATTTAAAAAGCATGACTTCAATAAATCTGAAGAAAGGTCCCTCCCAATATATTGCCTATCCATGTACTCTGGAGATGCTGCCTAAACCGATTAGTTACTCCAGCACTTTGTGCTTTACACATCTGCATTTCCTTGTGGCTATCAATAAAGTTGTTTTGTTTTCATGTTGACAGCAATAGAACCTTCTATTTTATGAATGAACACATCTGGTTATCATTCCTTGCTAGAGGACACCATCGTCATAAAAGTTCTGCATGGAAGAGTTCAAATCTGTCCTGAGACCCTCGTTCGTACCTTTCCAATGTCCAATAATGCTCTTATTTTTTCCAGAAATTCAATCAACTGGACAAATGGCTTGGATTTGCTAAAATCTGTGAAACCTTTCTGATCTTGATCATTCACAACTGTTGTAAATCACGCATTCCTTCCAATCCTCCAAAGTCATCAGAAAGCCTTCACGTTTGGAAGCTTCACTCACAGATGTACACACAAACGGCAGTAAATAATATTACACTCTATTCTTGACTAGCCAATTATTGCACATTATAGGAAGCTGGCTACAATGTTTCCATACATTCTTAAAGTTCAGTTTGCACATCATTTTATACAGCTGGGCCCTTAAGTCTTAACGGGGACTATGCAAAAGCATATTCCTGGATTGTTTCAGTATGACTGATAGAGATAAATTACCTGAAACTTTATTCAAGTAATTGAATGCTGTTTCATCAATTCGATTGAATTGAATTGATGAAACATAATTTCATCAGTTGATGAATGGTGTTGATCAATTACCTGACAATAGAGGTCATAGATTCATAGAGTTATATACAACAAGGAAACAGGCCTTTCAGCCTCACCTGCCCACACTGCCAAAATGCCCCATCTGCACTAGTTCCATCTGCCTGCATTTGGCCCATATCCTTCTAAAACTTCTATCTATGTACCAAGTCTTCAGGTGTGGCCTGAATTGAAGATTTCCAGCATTCTGTTTTTATTTGAAATGTCCAAATCCTGCAATTAATTACTATTGCAAAAATGGCAGAATTTATCTTCTAGTCACTTCTGAATTGAATGTAACTTTACAACAATCCAGTCATTCTAAGGTTCCAAATTTTTTTTATTTTTTCCAATACTGGAAATTTAATTAACTGAATATAAATCCCCAGTTAAAATACAATAAGCTTACAATTTAGATCAGATGTGTCATAATTTGCCCGGTACTAAAACCTGTGCTAACACTCACTTATATTTTGACATATTAGGAGTTGGAAATACTCAGAATGGAAATCCAGATTTTGCAGAAATACAAGCTCAAATGAGTATTCATTAACAGTGCAATCCAAGCTGTTCGGAAAAATATTTTGTGAAAATGAGCAGAAGAAGACTGGTGTCTATTCACAATATTAAGCTTTACAAGTCCATTTGCCCCTTCCCCAACACAACTCATGTTACATCCTGAGGGACAAATAAAAATAATATATATAAAATAGACTTACAATTATAAATGTTGCAAAAAATGCACAAAACTAAATTTAGCTATTCAGAGCAATAAATCAGTCTGTGACATCTTTCGACCCTGATATAACATGGGCAGCACAGTGGCTAGTAGAGCTGCTGCCTCACAGCACCAGAGATCCTGATTTGATTCTGTCCTTGGGTGCTGTCTGTGGGGAGTTTGCATGTTCTCCTAATGACTATGTGGGTGTTTTCTGGATGCTCCAGGTACCCCCCCCCCCCCCCCCCCACTCCACATTCCAAAGATGTGCAAGTATGTAGGTTAATCGGCCTCTATAACAATTGCCCCTAATGTGTAGGGGGTAGATGAGAAGGTGGGATAACACAGAACAAGTGTGTACAGGAGTTCAATGGTAAATGTGGTGTTGGTGGACCTAAGGGCCTGTTTCCATGCTAAAACAAACTAACAAGTACATAACTATTGTGTAGTTGGTGCATCATGACAACCAAAATACCCCTGTCAAAACCTGGAGGATTTAAATCAACCTTATGTGCCCCATCCATGCAAAGCCAATTTTATCTTACAGCTACAAGTAGATGGTCTTCAATTCACCACCATTATACTCTTGTTCTGATATAACATAACTAAATGTTCAGTCAGTATTCCCTTTACTTTCAAGTTCTTTTTGGCACTCCCCCCAGCCAGCCAATTAGTGTTTGAAAGATGGCAAGTTTGGGGTTGCTCTCCAGAATCTCAGAATTCGTAATTATTCGGGAAGACAGAAGGAATGTGATCACAGGGTTATCTGCAGAAGTATCAGCCTCAAAGGAAAGGAGAATTAAAATATATATATTCCTCAGAGATGAGACATTTTATAATCTTAGCCTCCCCAAAGAAAAATGTTCGATAAAGCCATAGAACTTGATATCTCTCAGATTGAAGCAAAGTTACCATTAAGCTAACATCAATGCACATGGATCCTTTCAGTCAGAAAGCATTGGCATAAATATAGCCACGTATGATATACATGGATTGTAACATGTGCATTATTTAGAAAAATGACAAATTGTGCCATCACACCAAATGACCTGAATTCACCAGTGAAAGAGCTGTGGGGTGCTGACAGATTTATTGGCATTGAGAAAATCTATTCTACATTAAAAATGAACCTTTCATTAATCAGTATCAAATGAATATAAAATAGTTCCATCCAGTAAGCTTGTTTGCAGTTACCAGTATTATATCAAACACATTAATGTCAAAATTATTGGCAACTCTCATGCAGCAGAATTATATTCACAACATATTTCACAACCTCACCATACATCACGTCAGGTGGAGTGGTGAAATAATTTGGGTGTGCACCAACAAATGCATCTCAATTCAAAACACTTCTGTGACCTAGTTTCATTTTATACTTTACCTGAATGTATGTTTACCTGAAAGGAAGCTGCCTGCAGAGCTTCCAAATAGTTGGAATACATGGAATAGCTTAGTTTATTGTCATGTGTACCGAGGTACAGTGAAAAGTTTTTTTGCATGCTATCCAGTCAGCAGAAATATTATGCATGATTACAATCAACCCATCCATTGTGCACAGATACACGATAAAGGGAATAACGTTTAGTGCAAGATAAAGTCCAGTAAAGTCTGATTAAAGATTAAAGATAGTCCGAGGGTCTCCAATGAGGTAGATAGTAGCTCAGGGTCACTCGTTTCTTTTTAAGCAGGACTTTGCAAAGCCTTCCAATCTTAAATCACAATATTTTCCTTATTTTCTACTTCCATTTTCAGAGACCAAAGATACAAAATAAACTATCTAGCTCCCAAATACCTTGATCTGTGATGACAATACTGTGGTAAAGACACTGGAGGTTGAAACAACGTGCTGGAGAAACACATCCTTTCACAGATGCTGCCCAACCCACTGAGTTCTTCCAATAGTTTGTTTGGTGTTCATCAAGGCCATGATATTTTAAAGACTTGTTTGTTCTGGATGCTTATTATATGGACCTTGTTGAGAGGCAGATGATGAGGAGATAAGGAGGCGTTTCTTTAGTCAGAGGGTGGTGAATCTGTGGAATTCATTGCCACACAAGGCTGTGGAGGCCGTCAATGAATAATTTATGACGGAGCTTTACAGATTCGGGATTGATAAGAGTGTCAAGTTTATGGGGAGAAGGCAGGATAATAGGGTTGGGAGGGAAAGATAGATAAGCATGAATGGTGAAGTAAACGATGGACTAAATGGTCTAATTTGGATCCTCAGAGTTTCTTTTAAGAATATCAGTATTCTTAATTATCAGTGAAGATGGAAGGAAAGATAATATCGGGAAAGACCAGAGGAAGGGTCATATAGTTACCTGCAGAACCATCAGCCTCAATGGGAAGGAGAATTTCCTTTATTTTTCATATCCTCAGAGATGAATTGTTATTCAACCAATTGCTATTCTACATGATAATTCTTCAAAGATGATTCATTGTCAGATGTTTCATGAGAATGTTTCTGAGATAACCAAATATATTTTCTGGGAATTGGTAAAATTCAAAATTCATAGCTCAATCCCAACTGGGGTTTCCCCACATACTGATAAACTATTGAAACAAAGTTCCAAACTATTCAACCATCATTGCTTCAGGACAAAACTTATTTTGCTCCATTCATGCGGGAGCTTCGATCGCCCCGACTGCGGAAGTTTTGATTGCCCCCACCGTGGGAGAAAAGAAAAAAAGAAGGTATAAGTTATTTGCCTTCCATCACAGTGGGGAATGTGAGGTCGCCGAAAAAACAGGATGGACGTGCTGCCTGCGCTGGTGAGGACTCGGGGGGAGAGCCGTGAGTGTAGTGATCTCGGTGTTTTGCAGGGACATGACTCCATGAGGACATCCTGGAGTCTAGTGCAATTGTGGACAGTTTTCTGACTGTTTGGGCGGACAGGGACTGCAGAGAGAGAGACAGTGGTCGGTACAACTCTGGTCACATCGCGGTGAAGGAACGTGTGTGTGTGGCCTGGACATTGAACTGATGGCTGTGGGTCTCCGCCTATGCTGTGTGCCCTGGGGATTCTCACACACCGTTGTGATGGCTGTGCAAAGTACTATTGATACAGGATCATTATATATTATAACAAGTACTTTAATTAGAATACATACAAACACGATCAAAATGAGTGGCTCCGTGTCTTAAGTTGAACTAACCAACATGGCTGCCCGCATTCCTCCAGGTGGTAGTATGGAAACATGACATGGATTATGGATCAGGTCAGCAGCAAAACCAGACACAGATCAAATCAGCAATACCGTTTGATCTACAATGGGTGCTTAAGTATGTTTAATTTTTAAGTGGTTATGTATCTTGTTGCTTTTTTGTCTGATTGTTGGCAAATCAAATTCCTTGTAATGTTTATGTACATGGCTAATAAATTAATTACAATTACACGTTACCCTGGTTTGACTTAACGAAATGCAACACCTCACATTTATCTGAGTGAAACACCATTTGCCATTCCTTGCACGCACTTCCCTCGTAAATCCAGATTATTTTATAAACTTGGATAGACCTCAGTAGCAATAATAAAAACAGAAAATATTAGAAACACTCAGCAGATCAGGCAGCATCTGTGGAAACAGGAATAGAATTAGCGTTTTGGACCAAAGACCTTGCATCAAAATTGGAAAGGAGTAAAAACAATCAATAGAGAATAGGTGCAGGAGTAGGCCATTCGAGCTAGCACCAACATTCAATGTGATCATGGCTGATCATCCACAATCAGTACCCCATAACTGCCTTCTCCCGAGATGTTAATTCATGCAACGTTAATTTGTGTGAAAATTGTGTATCACATTGTACAGTAAGAAGTGTGGAGGAAGGATGGAAAGAGCTCTGATAGAGTGAGGACAGTTTTGCCATGGGGATAAACTCTATACAAGGTTATTTGTGTAGAGGGGATATATGTTGGCCCATGTGGGCAAGTAGGGCCAAAGGGCCTGTTTCCACACTGTATCACTGGTTCATAGAAAGCGGGGGCAGTTAAGAAAACAGGTTGTCTGTTCATGGAAAAAGATTGAACAAACGACCATGTCCATTTTCCCTCAACTGCCCCCTATAGCCCGTCAACCAGATGAACTTGGTGAAATTTAACCTGTAAAAGAATGGGTTGGTAGGAAACATTAATTTAAAAATGTTTTTTTTTTTAGTTGGAATCTTCTTGTCTCTTCTTAACTAGGTGTCATGCTTCAAAAACAAAGCAGAACACACTGCAGAAGGATTAAAAAAAAAACAATGAAAACAAATGATCCAGTCAATTGCAGATTCATTTTGCTTTGTGTGGATTTGTGATATCAGCATCAGTGGTTGCCAAAATCACTTTGCACGATAGCTAACTGCTGCAAATGATGTTTTATTATCAATAATGTGGGACATTATGTCTCCTGAACTGGCAGGATCATGGAAATAGCAACGCAAGAGCCATAAGCATGGGATAATACTATCCAAACCTCCAATCACATAATTTAAAATATATTGAGCACCTTTGGATATTGTTCCTTCCTGGCAATTTCTGCCAAAGTACTATTATTTTTTAATATAGTAGATCAAACACATTTTCTGTAAACTTTTTTTTTCTGCAGCTCCACACACTTCTTAAAACAACAAAAGGATTTAGTAATTAGTATTTGTTGTTTTAAAAATGTCCACATGCAACAAGATGTCAAAAGCAATCAACAGATTAGTGGCAAATCAAAGTAAAATGAAATCATGTCATGAAGGCATATACATCATTGTTGCAATGGTCTAGGTTCAAGGTCAGCATTAGTCCATTTATCTCTCCTCGAGCAAGTCCCAGTAGGACATAACAATAAGCAATTGATTTAATCCATTCATGTTCCTCTAGAACTCCTGCCTTTCGGGTCAGCTATTCTGAAGTGAAATGCATGCTTTTTTTCTTCCAATTAGAGACCAATTTCCAATTGTGAAACCACTTCTAGAAGTCAAAAAAATGTCACTGCTGAATCCAAAGCACATTGTACTATATTGGAACAAAACAAAATGTGCCTGTAAACATATGCCTTGAAATATTGTGCACAAAATAGTTTTGTGTACAACTTTCTACTACCCCCAGTGCATCTTTGGTGATTCCAAATTCTCAAATGTCACATTCTCAGTCCTTGGACAGCAAATGAAAAGTATTGATTTAATCACACAACAGCCCATGGCAACACTTTGCAATTATTGCCTGAGAGTGATGTCGAGCGATTGCCAGATTGCATGGAGTCAATGAACTTTCTGATGCACCACACACCTCCTGGGAAATTTTAACATGAGCTTTGGTGTGTCAACAGTTTGATCATTTTTACATGTTCGTACAATAGGGCTTGCAATTTCACAGCAGGTTAACCAACAAAAACAAGTAAACAAACAGCGCCAGGATCTATAAATGTTTATTAATCTCACAATAATCCCTTTAAATATTCCATTATCATCACATCCACACATGTGTCATCCCTTTCACAATTCTGAAAGTTAAAAGGTTTAGTCCCAACAGTTCTCTCTTCCTACACAGATAATTTTACACTTTATTAAGTATGTGTGGGAAGGAACTGCAGATGCTAGTTTACACCGAATATAGACACAAAATGCTGGAGTAATTCAGCGGTTCGGGCAGTATCTCGAAAGAAAAGAAATAGGACACAGCTATCCAGCCATAATATAACATCCTGACAGAAATTCCAGGGAAGCAGAGAACAATGCTTACTTCTGAGATGTTAATTCATGCAACCTTAATTTGTGTGAAAATTGGGAAATTAAAGGGCCTGTCCTACTTAGTCGATTTTTTAGGCATAGCAGGTCGCTGAAAAACTGGAGACTGGACCTCCCTACGACAATGTCTACGACAAGCTACAACAACCTACCACCTAGTCGACGTCAAGCTATGGCAAGCTACTAACAACCCATTAGGATGTTCACCTAAGACCACACCTATGACCATACCTACGACAACCTACGACCACACAGGTGACAATCTACGACAACCAAAGTCAACCTACATCCACCCGCGACAAGCAACGACCCTGTCGGTGACAACTGAAGACAATTCAGTCGCCGGTACCTGTTGCCGGTTGACGTGAGTAGTCACCAATGGAATTCACCGAAGTCAGCACCAGCGACAACCTACATCACCTGGTGACAACCTATGACAGCACCTACTTCAGGAGAAGTTAAGCTATGCTCATTGGCATTAACCCACTGATGCCGACTACAAATGACCAACCAACTGGGCTTAAAGAATTGTAATACAGACATCTATCAAATTTGCATAATGCAGAGTGGATGACCACAACGGGATTAAGCATGTTGTCAGAATTCTCTTATGTTATGTTGTTATTTTTGGAATGAATATGCTGGAGGATTTTGAATTGATGCATCATTATTTCTACCAATTTGAATCATTATATTGACATGAAAACAAGCACCAAGGGCATCGGATTGTTTAAAAGGTTGGCCAAGTCAGGAAGGCCAAAGAAGATCAACGCCTGAGGAAAGATTTAACTATGGAATACCACAGAAAGCACTTGGTCACGACTCGTGGTTAGATCCAGAGACCAGAGGGCAAAGTTTTAAACTGAAATAGGCCCTAAAATTACCACACCAGGGATGTGGTTAAGTACTTAATAATGAAAGGAAAGATTAGGTATTCTGGAAGGTTCTTTTGTACACTTTTCCTAACATTAAATAACTAATATCAAGCTTTTTTGAGCATTCAAAAAATAAATATTTTGAGGCAAATGCAATAGGTATCCCCATTCCTTCTCTCCAGAGATGCTGCCTGTCCTGCTGAATTACTCCAGCTTTTTGTGTCTATCTTTGCAATAGGTATCAGTGAGATCTGGTTGGTTTACTGTCTGAAGACCTGTAACACGTTATTGATCAAGAGTCTGATTGTTCTGGCTCAGCCTTAAGTAAAAATCATCGAACATCTGAGTGTCCAGCAATTTGTGACTTTGATAGGCCACTTGACAATACAATACAAAAGCTCTGTCTGCGGTTTGAAGGAAACGTCGATAGAGAGGAAACTATTGGTAGCCAACAGTCGTGGGTCTGCAATCACTCTGGAGAAGGCATTTACAATGGACAGTGCCGCCAGGCAGGTTAACAAGTTGCCATTTTGATTGAAATCTCAACGTAAGTTAAATTATTCCTTCACAGAGATATGAAGATAGAATAGTTACATCACCCATGTCACAGTCACTGATGTTTTTAGCTGATCTTGCTGTCTTTCAATGCTAGTCAAGCAATTTAAACACAAAAATATATACTGACAATCCAGTAAATTAACAAACAGGTGATGTACCACAATAAGGCATCATTCTTTGACAGAACAGTAAAACACAGGTAAAATATCCACTGGAAACATTTTCAAGATGGACAGGAGAGTCATTTTCCATTTTCTTCCAGCAGTTCTTGCAATCTTTTCCTTCTATAAATTTGCTTTATCTAACATGAATTTGTACATCACTCAGTGTCTTTGCTGGGGGGGGGGGGGGGGGGGGGGGAATGCTTTGCATAAAGTCGTGGCGGAGGTAGGTACTCTCACTACATTTAAGAGGCCTCTTGAGAAGCACCCAAAGTAAAGTAGTATGAAGACCTAGTGGGAAAAAAAAGTCTGTTTCCATGCTGTATGCAATATATCTTGGGATACAGCTGCCTGCTCAAGACACTTGCTGGTCTCCCGACTCATTCTCCCCCATAGAACAAGTACATCACTAATCTTATGTTTACAGATAGTCCAAGAAACTGGCAAATCAGAGGTGTCAAGGTAAGTTTGCACATATGATCTGCTGAAAGAACAACAATTTCCTGAAAACCCCAATCCTTCATTCCCCATCAAGAGACAAGAGAGTCTAATTGTCATAAGTACCGAAAAAACAGAACAATAAAATTATTGCTTGCAGTAGCATGACAAGTCTATGAACACAGTACTCACAACATAATAAATAAAATAAAGTTTCATAAATCTAAGAAAATTATTAGTGCAAAGCAAACGCCTAAAGCCCCTAGTGCAACCTAGAGTTTAGTTAGAATGTTCAAGAGCCTCATTGTTGTTGGGAAGAAACATTAACTAATCAAGCTGTTCCTGAACCTGGAAGTGACAGTTTTCAAACTCTTATACTTTCTTTCCAATGGCAGGAGTGAAATGAGAGCAGGGCCAGGGTGACGTGGGTCTTTTGTTAATGCTAGCTGCCTTTTCAATGGTGGGGAAGTATGTGCCCGTGATGGATATCCACCCTCTCCTCAGACTGCAGTCAAACTAATGGATGGAACTGCTGATTATGAATGGAAAGAGCCAGGGCTGAGCAGGGCAGAGTGTCCAGCAATTTGTGACTGATAGGTCATTTGACAATACAATACAAAAGCTCTTTGTCTGCAGTTTAGCGGTGATGAGAGGAAACTATTATGAATGGAAAGAACCTGGGCTGGGCTGGGCAGGGCAGGGCCATTTCCCTCAAATGTGCATCTGCCACTTGCCTGGAGATTGCACCAAAACCACACTGAAAGAGGATGTGACTGGTGAGTGTATGCAGTCAGTCAGTCAGTCAGGGAAAGATCTGATCCAAGAAATCAGAAAGATCTTAGATCTGAAATATTGGTCAGCTTCTATGCGTTCCAGATGTTGCTTGGTGTTCTGAGAACATCACCTTGCATTGTTTTCAGATTGGAAACATTTCCAGTGTTACACTTTTTGATCACTAAGTGACTGGAAGCTGACAGAGGAACCCAAGATTGGTTATCAAATGCAACTTCAAACTTCAGGAAGGTTGTTTTGAGGCTGGGATGTTAGCCAAGCAGTCACCATTCCACAAGAACCCAACGAATCAGTCATCTCTAACCACCTGCGTGTTCAACTGCACCACTTGCCCAGTGTTCAGCTGTACCCACAAAAGTAAGTTGTAGCTTTACTCAGATCTAGTTTTACACAATTGATGTGTCCTTCAGATCCAGCTTTGCACTCAACCAGAACTTCCCCCTTGGTTCACGTTGAGAGCAACGTTGTTCTGGACCTCTCGCAATACAGTGGGGAAACAGAGTAAACACAAATCTACTCAGAATAGACACAGGATGAACAACCATGAGGAATGATGATTGTAGATTAAAGGGCTTGTGCCACTTGGGCGATTTTTCAGCGGATTGCAGGCGACTGTCAAGTTTGCGGCACTCGTTAAAAAAAACGGGAACTGGAACAGCGAGTGTCAGAGTGGAACACACACACACACACACATTGCAAAGGCAGGGTCCAGGGAAAGCTGGGGGAGCGCTGTCTGAAATTCACATGGTGCAAAGCTAAGGTGATACAGACACACATCACGATGAACAGGAAGGTTGACGGCTAGCACAGTGTACAGTAAGTCCTTTAAAAGAGGGCGGAAGGGGGGAGAGGGGAGAAGGGGGGAGAAGGAGTGGAGCCACTTTTAAGAAGCCAGACAACTTTTAATAAGCCAGAGATACACAGCTGTGAGGTTTGGCGGGCATTTAACATTACCGGTCGGTTATCCTTGGTTCTGAAAACTCGTGCTTACCATTTTTTTCCCCCCAATGAGCCAATGAAAATGCCCGGTCAGCAAAGGCGATTAACTAAAGCTACCTACGACTAGCTCGACTACCTATAATTACATGGCGACCACACTACAACTGCACCTACGAGTATTGAATTCCTCCATGGCGACTAATTTTTGGTCGCAGAAACATTTTCAACATTTAAAAAAAATTTGTGGCGACCATACTGAGGCGGCGACTAGTTCCCAGAATGCGGGAACTCCTCGCGACCATGAAAGAGACTCACCTGAGACCACCAGCGAACATGTGGCAACCATGTGGCAAACGCAAAGTCTCCTTCCCGCACCTAAAAAAGTCGCCTAAGTAGGACAGGCCCTTAATAGTAAATAGCTACATCTAGCTTCTTATTTTTACTTGCTTCATTTAATGACTTTAATTATGTCTTTTTGTTTCTCCTATCTTTTTATTATAAATTGTAATCTTTATTGTCTGTCAATATCACAGACATCTGAAATATTTTGCAAAACATTGACACCTTTGATAACTAGTGAGGAATCCACTCCCCACCTTGCCTCCTCCTAAAGCCCACTGGCCACATAAAGTCTTGACCGATTTCCTCTGGTACCCTTTGGGGAAGGATGATAATATCTTTTTTAAAATATTTTTATTAGAAGCAGTAAAAAGTATAAACTGCGGCATATGACATAATACATTTATTGTTCAGCTTCCATTTTAATTTTAGCAAAGATGAAATAGTAAAATAGAGAAAGAGCAAGAGAGAAAGAAAGTGAAAGTGAATGTGTAAGAATAGAACCCCTAAACTACCAAATGAGCATAGTCAAAGGGTGAGTAAGTAAAAACTTAAAGAAATAAAAAAGACAAAAACGGAAAAAAGAAAAAAACCCAACAAAGAGTGTAGATATGCCAGCGTCATTTCTCTCCCCACCCAAGGATGATAATATCAACCGGTCCTCTACATCTGTCCCAGGTAAGAGCAGATGATCATGGATTGTGAGCAGCGAGCTGTCCCAGCTGGGTTTCTACTTAATTAGAAATAATAGATCTAAACAAGAATTGTTTTTTTTAATGGCCAATCACAGCAGCAATGAAGTGGGGACAAAAGAGTGGTTTAGTCAAACCTTGAAATTCAAAGTGGCAAAAAATATGTGCAGATGATAAGTTTGGAGATGATGCATGTGAAATCAATTTTGTTCTGATGAGTCGAATGCAGTTTTAACTCTTTTGTTACCGTAGATAGAATTTCACAGTCACCTTCCTGCTAGCCCTAGCCAAGGGAGATGGAAGATGAGTGTTTTCCTTGCAGCTGTGTCAAGCAGATATGGCTTCTGGCAGACAACATCACAATTGCAACTGAGTAGATTTAAAAGGGCTTGCTAATCTTCAGTGATTCCTTTAATATGACTCTACTCAATTTAATCTCTGCAAAGTCTTTAAGCTGTCTGTCAACAATTTTGACTCCTGAAATCCTGTTAAGACTCCAACAGATGGTTGCTGCTACTCCGGCAATTTCAGGGCACCCACAATCTTTGAACTTCATTATTTTATTTCTACACCTGAAATCGAAATGGCTCGAATCCTATTTTGCAGCCGTTTTTTTTTAAATGAAGAAAAAGTTATTCATTTTTTTCCAACTCAAGATTTATTGACTGAAACTACTTAAGTGCTGGGGGAAGATGGGGAGGAGTCAAAAGTCAAGTCTAGAGTGTTTTATTGTCATGTCCCGAAATGGAACATAAAATTCTTACTTGCAGCAGCACAACAGATAGAAAAAAACATTTTATTCTGTATAACCCATAATAAACAACAAAAGTTAAGTAAAAACAAACACAGAAATATATAGACAATAATTGTGCAAAGTCAAAAAATAATGTCCCCAAGTCTATATAGTTTGGAGACTATTTGGTTGAAGTGTTTAATATCCTGATGGTTGCAGGGAAGAAGCTGTTGCTGAACCTGGACATTACAGTTTTCAGGTTCCCATGCCTTCTGCATGACAGCAGGTGTGAAATGAGAGCCAGGCTGGTGTGGGTTTCTGATGATAATGGCTACCCTTTTGAGGCAGCGACTCTTGTAGATCCCTTCGATGGTGGAGAGGGAGGGAGGGAGGAAGTGGTCAAGATTGCAGAAATGTAATGAAATTGGATTTCTAGTCACTCATTCCATCACAGGTTCCAGTGAAACAGTCATTGGGAGCAGGTCTGCTAGTGCTTTGGATAGGTACTAGTGATGCCTGCTTCCACTCTTCCAGTAGGAAAGGCTCTTCTTTCATTTTTCCTCTTCTCGGAACTAAAGAGCCCATTCATAAGATGTAGCAGTGGTAACTCTGAGGAATCTTTTGATTGAACAATCAGATCATCAATTAGGCAATAAATCAGCATCTTTCTGACAAGGTCTGAGCTCTCAATAAGACACCTGCCTACTATTAACTCTTGAGAGGTAGAGTGAGGCCTTTTTATGCACAGTTAGTGACAGCTTAAAAACTTCCTTGATGCACTGACTTGTAAAGGGCCTGTCCCACTTGCAGACTTTTTTAGGCGACTGCCGGCGTTATTGACTGATGTATCAGGTCACCGAAATATTCACAGCGTGATGCATCGTGACGCAGGGGTGACGCGGCGTGATGACGTATTGACACGTGATGTTTTTTCAAGTGTCGCAACATTTTTTTTTGTCGCCTCTGGATTTTGAAATGTTCAAAATCTTTTGGAAACAATGATATGACGCCGGCAGTCGCCGAATAAGTCGCCAAGTTCGACGAGCCCTTTACTGTGAGAACAAAAGTGGAGTTATGCCCTTACACAAAATGGAAAACATCCAACGTCAAATTTTGTTTGTTGTCATTTTCTAGTCCTTTCATAAAATAATATGAGGTTGGTGGTTACATGGAACAACCTGCTGGAGGATGAAATTAAGGTGGATACCAACACAGCATTTAAAAGACACTTGGGCAAGCACTTGGATAGGAACCATTTGGAGGGATATAGGACAAACACCGATAAATGGGATTAATTAAGATGGGGCATCTTGGTCGCTGTGGATGAGTTGGGCTGAATAGTCTGTTTCTGTGATGTATGGCTATGACTCTAA
Organism: Leucoraja erinaceus; assembly: GCF_028641065.1. Lineage (NCBI taxonomy): Eukaryota > Metazoa > Chordata > Chondrichthyes > Rajiformes > Rajidae > Leucoraja > Leucoraja erinaceus. The sequence continues at coordinate 19,554,383 of NC_073389.1, read as the reverse complement.
TATAATTTAACCTACTACATTCTATCAAGCCCAGTAGATTTAAGGAAGAAGGTCCACAAAAATGTCTGGGAATATTTTCTTCTGTCAACTCTGTGATGCCATTTTATTTTATTTTAAATTACTACCGTTTAACTATCACCATGTGAAAACCCTCTGACACTACCTTTCAATTTTTATTTTAGACCAGAGTTACTTTTCTCATGTAGTTTTACCTTTTCTTAATGACTCAACCTGCCTTATTTTGAGATAATACAGTGAGATGCTAATTTCCTGTGATTTGTGCTTTTGCTGCTTGCAGCCACCACCTTGTTCTGAATTATGAATGGATATTGATCAGACTTCTACTTGAAATAAAATTAGCCATCATTCAAGTAGACATTCAATGAACTGTTGCAGTATTTGCAACCTTTTCTACAGATTTCCACATTTAACTTTTATTTTATGGTTTTTTGTGACTTAAATAATGAATACTTTTGCTGCTTGTCACAAAAACAGATCAAGAAAGTTTTAAAGAACAAGCACTGCCCTCAACAATATTATATACTTCCAAGTTGAAGCCATAACAAGTAAAATGAAAAATAATTTCAAAGATTTTTTTTACATTTTACATAATGCAGGACAAACAACAGCAGTATTTGTCTTTTTTGCTTCCATTCCATGAACATCTCTTTCTGATAATGGTAATAAATATTCAATTAATGATAACATGTGGTAGTACATAAAATTAAACTTAATATTCGGGAGCATATACAAAGCGCTGGAGCAACTCAGTGGGTCAGGCAGCATTTGTAAATGCACAGATGACATCTTGCGTTGGGAAACCTCCTCAGACTGATGGAGGAGTGTTGGGAGAAAGCTGGTAAAGAGAGGATGGTGTAGATCAAACCCTGGTAAGTGTTAGGTGGATACAGGTGAGGTATCCATATGTCACTTGCCAGGCTTTGCCCCAGCAAATGCCTTCGGTTCTCTTGGGTGAAGTAGAGCTAAAAGATCTATACCAGATTCTGGCACTCAATTGTAATTAGACAGTGCATTTGCTGAAGATTACTGAACCTCAATGGTCAATGGTACTTCGATGAGAGACATTTGGAAAAGTGTCAGGTCACTGTTGTCCATAGAGCAGCTCAACAGTCAAAGATGGGGAGTAAAAAAATGATAGGAAAAGCAAAACAAAATGAAACAATTAATTCTCCCATCCATTATCAATGAGATGCAGGTTCAGTATTTAGTTCATTAAATATTTATTTGTTAAGGATTTACACATCATGCATTCTATTTCTTCCTTTGAAGCAAAACAAAATATATTCACACACAACAGTTTCTATACCAAGGGAAATAGATGACAGCAGAACAATTGGAATGGATGAAGTCTTACTGTCATCTGTGAGCTTTCCAGTGACTGCAAATACAAAGAACTCGCTCTCTCTCACACGGTTCCCAAATAATAACATGACAGGGTAACAGCAATTTGAACACTGAGAAATGCTCTTTACTCTCCAGTTTCATGAGCACTGACAGTCCCTTTAGGACTTCTGCTATATGCTGCAGCTTCAGAAGATGACATTTTGAGTGACAAAGGTGGAGTCAGTGTGTCACTGAAACCTCAACGTCCAGAGAAGTTGTGAAAAGCTCTAAATAATGGCACCTCACAAATTGCATGAAATGTTAAGGTGATGGTCGAAAAGACATTCGGTCAGGAAATGGTGGTGGACACCCAGGTTCAATCCTGACTAATGGTGCTGTCTATATGGAGTTTCTATATTCTCCCCATGACCGTATGGGTTTTCCCCAGGTGCTCTCCACCCACACTCACACTCCAAAGATGTACAGGTTTGTACATTAATTGGCATCAGTAAAAATTGTAAATTTTCCCTGGTATGTCGGATAGTGGTATACTGGTTGTCATGGACTTGGTGGGCTGAAGGGCCTGTTCCTGCACTGTATCTCTAAACTAAAAAGAAACAGGTGTTATAGTATTGAGAGGATTTGGCAAAATGTACATATTTTAATATAAATTTGGCAGAATATGGAAAACTGCAATGTTGGAAGAAATGTGTGCTGCTGCAAGGTAAAGTATCATTAACTAGAATGCAGGAACAAAAGGGTCCTGTGGTGAATGATAGGAAATGATGGAGACAAGATATTGCATTGGGGAATATTTAACCGTATGCTCTTGATGTATCTGGTGAACTAGAAGAACCCTATTGGTTATGGGAGGAAAGAAGGAGGGGAACAATGGGGGAATCACATCACACAGTGGAAATAATTATGCAGGTCCTTGAGATGATAATGAGGTGGGGGAGAGGGGAAGAGGGGGAGGGAGGAGAGAGGGAGAGGGGGAAATACTTAGGAAGTGAGGAATTACAGATGAACCACAACAAATTTAAGGGGGAGGAAACATAGCTATTTACTTCAAGAGGTAATATCTCTAGAGCTACCTCTTTGTGCTTCATTCACCTCATGAGAACACAATACCACTTTCATTATTTTCTATCAGTTGGAAATGCCAAGCATTTCGGTTATTACGAATTGTGAATTGACTGTTAAAATACTGCAAACAATTTAATTTGAAGTGGGAGCAAAAGGTCCAAGTAGTTTCAGACAAAATGGAATATAAACTGACAGTTCTTGGATAACAGTGACTGTTTGACAGAGTACCATTTCATTCCTCTCCCATGTTTCTGATATCATCATTGCCTGCAATCAAGCACATTTGAAGAACTATCATGTTGTCTAGTTGTTTATGAGCTATATATTCCCTCGTTATTGGCATCATTTATAAGCATGGACAGACCAAGATGGATGGATGCCCTAGTGAAAAATGAATTCAAAATGGAATGATGGTTCAGATATTTTTTTTAATGCAGTATTTAAAATTGCAGTTGTCAGTTAAAGCAATCCTCCTACATAACTCAATTAGAGGTGAAAATGGGATATCAATTAAATGATGCTGATTGATGCTTTAGATCAATCATTGGAAAGGTAAGATGATAGATGGATGATGACCAAGTTGATAATGTCTATGATAGAGCAGACATAGATGAATTAGAACCGCAACAGGCTCCGCTTGCCGTTCCATGACTGCAGATGGAATTTATAATAAAGCCATGTTTTATGTACGAGGATTCCTTTAAGACTGGTGAACAACTTAATAATAAAGTATTCAAAACTGATCCAGGAACAAGCTGCTCTGCCTCAAGCCTGTTTTACTATTCAATTGAAGATAGACACAAAATGCTGGAGTAACTCAGCGGGACAGGCCGCATCTCTGGAGAGAGGGAATGGGTGACGTTTCGGATCGAGACCCTTCTTCAGACTGCTGAGGAGATTTCGCAATGGAGCAGACAAAATGTGAGGAGATTTCAATTGTATTGTAGCCTATCTATTTGCAACCCAATGCCCCTTGTGGGCTACACCTTTCCTTGATCATCGTTGCTGGCTTTGATCTGTCCTTTTGTTCTCTGAAACTTTTCATATCTCTCATTTCCCTCTCCCCTGATTCTGAGTGAAGAAGGGTCTTGATCCGAAACATTACCTACTCCTTTTCACCAGAGATGCTGCATGGCCCGCTTTGTTACTCCAGCTTTTTGTGTCTATCATCGGTGTATACCAGCATCTACAGTTTCTTCCAACACCAATTCCATTTCCTTACATTTATTCCGTTTACAAAAAAAAAAAAAACACCGTTTTAAAACTTTAATTTCCTGATTTTCAAACACATTGGAGAACAGCATTCCTGAATTCATCAGGTTATCTATCTCATACCAAATGGTACTGCATTGATGTTTAGAAACTATCAGGCTCTTCAATCCCAAATATCATTCTTTTGCTTATTGCTTTTGTTTAATTCACAATGTTGGCATCATGTTCGACATGAACATTGTGGGCTGAAGGGCCAGTTCCTATGCTGTACCTTTCTACGTACTAAAGTTATTCCTTTGATTTACTTTAGTTTTAATACTGATGCCATGTTTAGCTTCTTTCTCCATTATCAAGCAACAAGTGGCAGGGAGTGACTGGAGACATATAGTAGGTCACAATGGAACTGCCAGAGGAAGACTTGTTATGCAAACCTCTCGGAGAACTGAAGAACTTTATCGGTTCTGAGATGGAATAACAAACTTCAATTGTCTTTTAACTTTGTACAATGTAACTAAACTGCCATCCCAGTAGATTCTGGCAAGTTTCAAATTTCAGCAGCATTACCTGCCATAGTTAACCTTCAAACTGTTTTAGTGCAGATAATGTTCTCTCTATTTTTGTGTCTCTTTATCTGGAGCTCACCTCTTACACCAACACCCTGAACAAACACATACTTTTTTAAACTTGGAATTGTTTACAAAAGTTGTCTCCCAATTTCAACTTATCCATTTAAGTCACCCACCTCGTTAACTTGTTTTGTTTAGTATAATTTTTATTATTGTCACATGTATGTGGTACATTCAAAAGCTTTTGTTTGCATGCTATTCAGTCAAAGAAAAGACAATACATGAATACAACCATGCCCGAAGCAGGGTCTCAACCCAAAATGTCACCCATTCCTTCTCTCCAGAGTTCTGTCCTGCTGAGTTACTCCGGCATTTTATGTCTATCTTTAATGCAATCAAGTTTTCACAGTCCACAGATAAAATATAACATTTAATGAAAATATATAGAATTGTAAGTGCAAGGAATGCAGTTTTTGAATCTGTCTCTTCCTTTTACACTTTTATAAAATCTTCCACTCCAGTTGGCCTTTCCATCCCGAACAAGTTTTGTTTTTCTATTTTCTCTTTCCATGCTTCAATACTGTATTATTACTATTACTTTATATAAATTAGCCATTTGGTTCTTCTTTATTCCCACATGTTAATTGTGTTTGTGTAAGCCGCTCCTTTTAATTTCTTACCATACTTTGTCTAAATTGCATGGAGCTGCTATCGGGATGCTTGAAATGCATTCTAACATTCTATGGGGTATAATCATCTATACGACATCCCACTTTCATGATTGTACATTCATTTATCAATATTTTCAAGTTAGGCTTGGCATTGTTTGAGGTTCCCCTTCTGCTCTGGTAAAGTCACACACTGGTAATCCCATATGAACATTTAACCAAAGTTGTGATTTGCTCTTTGTGGCCGGAATCCACAGAAGAAAGGGAGTATGCACAAACAATACAACTGTGTTCTTGCCTCACAATGTTGAATCTTCAAAAAAAACAAATGGGCGCAGAATTGGATAGGGATTAGTGAGAGTTCAATCAGCGAATTAAATTGAAAGGATCTCCTGCACGGTATCAAAATAAAAATGGTAATACAATAGGATAAAACTTTATTCATCCCAGGAGGGTAATTGGTCTGCCAACAGTCATAAAACACAAGAAGATACATGAAACATTAAATTGCAGCGACGAGTGGAAAGTCCAGAATTGGGGATGTGCAAAGATTAGGGGGGAGGGGTAAGTCAGTCTACCCCATGACAGAAGGGTGAGTAGTTGTACAGTTTGATAGCCGCAGGGAAAACAATCTCCTGTGTCGTTCTGTGCTGCAGGTTCTCCTTAGGCTGACCTGTGTGCCATGGAGTGGGTGGGTTGTATTGTCCAAGATGCTCCGCAGTTTAAGGAGCATCCTCCCCTCCAACACCACCTCCAGTTAATCCAACTCCACCCCAAGGATGGAGCCAGCCTTCCTGATGAGCTTGCTAATAATTCAGGCGTTTAACCAGAATGTATGCAAATGTTCCACATTATTTTAAGTGTTTAAGTTGATGTTTACTTATATTTTCTACATCTTGCAAAATGATTTACAGTGGGGTGGATCCAGCTGCAGACTGCAAATTCCCACTGAGAGGAAACACACAAGATAGGTCTGAGCAGCATTTGACGATAAAGCCTGAGGCATTGCATACCTCATTTTTCAAGAACTTCTGAGATATCTATGTCTTGAAATGTTGAAGGCTCACGTGGACTGGAAGATTGTATGAATATGTAAAGAGAAAGAATGACAAGAATTGATGACTATCCTAAAAGGTGATGGATAATGACATCAATGGATGATCACCATGCTGTTTTTAACTGGTGAAGTTTTAGCTTAAAGTTCATCGTGCAACGTGCAATTATTTTTATTTCAAACCGAGATCTGAGACCTCTTACACCAGAACCTAATTTTCATCTTTGCCAAAATCAGCTTTTGAAGAGTATCCACTCTATCCTGCATTCGGTGAGAAAGAAGCACAAAAATACACTTTCACTTGATTGTAACAAGTGTATAGAATGGAAAGTGTTAGGTTTAATTGATAACCAGTTCTCAAAAGGACTATTGAATTGTACAAGCCCCAGTACAATGTAAAGGCCAACAATTCAACATTTTTGTTATCAATAAATTATATACAAACAAAACATTATCTTCCAAATGATATTGCTTAATCAACTGTCTGGTCTTGCAGGTAACAATGATGATTATCTTTTGCATTACATTTCCTAACATCTGTAGCTATGGGAATTAAATTATCAGGGCTGCACACATTTCCATGCCTGGCATAAGGCTCTTTTGCAAACATCACTGGTTGTATTTTAATGTTTATTGTCGCACCTCACAGGGCAGGTTTATTTAGAGCCTAGCTAATTTTCTTTGGTCATTGAAAACTGGAAGACATAAGCGCAGGTACATTATGTTGCAGAGTAGCAAATAATGGAGAACTTAATTGCTCAAGAAATGTTCTATTTCCAAACAATTGGACAAGGACTAATTCAGGAAGTACTCAAAGTACAGAAGATAAATTAATGAAATACTAAGGTGTTGAAGGAAAACAAAAATATATGCTGAGATGCTGAGATTAATAGGAGCTGATTATTGACTTCAGGAGGTCCCATAATGGAGAATACGCCCCAATCTCCATCTACGGGGAAAGTGTGGAGTGTCCAGCTTTAAGTTTCTGGGCACTCACATTTCAGAGGACCTCACATGGTCCACCAACACCGCTGCGCTGGTCAAGAAGGCACAGCAACGACTGTTCTTCCTGAGGACATTAAAAAAGACTGGTCTGCCCCAACAGCTGCTGACAACCTTCTACTGCTGCACCACAGAGAGCATATTAACGTATGGCATCTCTGTGTGGTATCTCAGCTGCACGGAGGCGGAGAGGAGAGCTCTTCAGCGCATCGTCCACAGAGCGCAGAGGATTATTGGGACACAGCTACTAGCCTTGGAGAGCATCTACCACACACGGTGCCTCAGGAAGGCCGTCAGCATCCATAAAGACTCCTCACACCCTTGTAATGGACTGTTCGAACTACTTCCCTCTGGCAGACGTTACAAGGCCTTCTACGCCCGAACCTCCAGACTCAGGAACAGCTTCATTCCCAGAACTATAGCGGCTCTGAACCGGCCCTGCTGAGTGCCCTCCCATCCCCCCTGGACTGTCTCCCTTGGATGATCACGTCGCACAGACACATCTGCACTTTAGTCTGTGAACTGTTTTGACTGTTTTCCTGTTCTTTTTACAATCCATGCTCTCGGGAAATCCAAATTTGATTAGTTATTTATGTTATGACATCGGTTGGAAGCTGCTTATGTGCAATGACAATAAAATATATTATTATTATTATTATTATTGTTATTATTAGTGAAGTAAATGCCAGAAAATATCTCCTGAACCCGGTATCAGGAGAAGGTGGAACACAGGTTTAAATTAATGCCAAGAGAAATAGCATTACTCTTTCAGACTGAATATTTTCATTTTTGCTGCTTTTTATTGGCTTAATGTCATTCATTTAACAAAAACGCCCATTGTAATTAAAAAGAGAATCCCTCTCTATAGGATCAACTCTTAGTCATTTGTTCAAACAGTTTAAATAAGAATTTAATGGAGACATGTGGAACTGCAGATGCTGGTTTAGCAAACAAAAATCACAAAGTTAGATGCAAAAGGTTGGAGTAATTCAGCGGGTCAAGCAGCATCTCTGATGAAACGGTATAGTTGACTTTTTGGGTTGAGACCCATCTTCAGATTGAGAGTCAGGGGACAGGAAAATGAGAAATATAAAAGGTACATAGAACAAATAAATGAAACATCTGCAAAAATCAACAATGATCAAGGGACGGTGGAACAGACAATGGTCCATTGTTGGCTGGTGGAGTATGTGATACAGACAGTGAAACGCAACAGGACAACAGTGAAACTAATACAACAATTAGGTTGGGAAAGGGATGGAAAGAGAGGGGATGCAAGGTTTACTTGAAATTAGTGAAATCAATATTCATACCAATGGGTTGGAAGTTGCCGACGCAAAATATGAGATGTGGTTTCTCCAAAATTTGTTTGACCTCTCTCTGACAATGGAGGAGGCCCAGGACAGAAAGGTCAGTATGAGAATGGGAAGAGGAGTTAAAGTATTTGGCAACCAGGAGATCAGGTAGGCCAAGGCCGACTGAACGAAACACAAAGTGCTTGAGTAACTCAGCCAGTCAGGCAGCATCTCTGGAGGACATGGATAGGCAATTTTACAGACAATAAGATTACTGTACGTTGTAGATTACTGGAACTATTCAAAATGGCTCTTATATTCATCACCATCCAGTGCAACGGCATTATAACAGCATCGGGAACAGAGCTGTTGGTGTAACAATGTACTGAATTACAGCAAATTCAAAAATAGCAAAATGAAACGTGACATTTTAAGAAAACAGGAAAAAAAAAAAACAGTAGACCAATTAGCCTGATCTCACTTGTTGGCAAAATTCCATAATCCACTGTTAACAACGGTGTAACAGGACACTGAGGAAATCATTTTATGTGAGGCAGAGACAACACTGTTTCATGAAAGGAAAGTTCAATTAGAGAAATGTTTATTCTGATGATTTAACTAAAGTAAGAAACAGTGAGGAGAGTCCATCTGAATTTGATAAGGTACCGACAAAAGGCTGTTACATTTGGATTGATCATAACATATTAGCGTGGGAGGTGGATTGGTTAAGATGCATGTAAGAGAGAAGGAATAAGTGAGTCTATTTTTTACCCTAGATGGAAGTCTGTTCCAAGTGGAGTAACATTAGGATCAATTAAGAATTTTCAGCTATTTACAATATTCATAAATGACTTGATGAAAAGCAAATAGAGTGCTCTGAGGTTTGCAGAGCTACAGTAGACATGAAAGGGCAAGAAAGTGCAAAGTATCATATGGAAATAATGTGTTTATTCACTTAGGAAGGTAAAATAAGAAATTGTTTTTTTTTTAAAGATAAACTAATAAACATTGATACACAGAAAAACCATGATATTAAGAAACTTAAGGAAAGATATATTTATTGAAGGCAATTGGAAGACAAATTATACATGGCTCTGTTATTCCAAAAATAAATATAGAAATAAGGAAACTTGAGATTATGGAGTGTGTTAACGAGTCCACACACACAACATTGTGCACAATTGATGTTTCAGTCTTTTTGTGGAAATCACCAAACTAAATTTCTGAAAATTAACATAGCACTTTGGTCTAATGGCTTGCAGCTATCAGTCTGAAGAAAATCAAGCTCATCACCACTCAATTATAAGCGAGTGCTACAGTGTTGAAATGGCTGCAAGAAGGAGCACCAAATTACATCTACCTTAGCTTCTAATTCTCTGTAGCTGGACCTACACCTAATCTGAATTTGCAAGGATGTTCGAATTCAAGTCATAGTTGAAAATATTCCATCAGATCCTGATTACAAGAAAGTAAAGGTTGAGTATCAACCTGGAAAGGCTAATTAAAAAAATGTGAAGTAGTAGACCTCATCTGTTGCAGTCACCAGATAGATACTAACTATTTGACTGAATAATGTCTATCCATCTTTGTGGTTTTTTTTTCTTGCCAACTATGCTTGTTCAGGATCCACAAACTTATCTTAATCGATGGGACAGTGGTGGAGAGAGTCAACAAGGCTACAAGCAAACAAAGGACATTTATTATCACATACACCAATTGGTGTAGTGAAATTTGACTTGCCATGCAGCACACAGATAAAGATAAGACTCAACATTAAAGAATTTAACAATAAACTTAAAAACATCCCCCCACAATGGTTCCCACTGTGAGGGAAGGCACAAAGTCCAGTCCCCATCTCCATGTCCACCCATAGTCGGGCCTATTGAGGCCTCCGCAGTCGCCACTACGAGGGCCGTTGTTACAGTCCCTTCTTCGCCGCATGATGGTGCTCCGGCATCGGGAAAACCCTCTCAGCGGCTTGGGATACCTGGAATGGCCGCTTCCTTACTGGAGACCGCGACTGTCGAAGTCGGCAGGCCGCGCTGGATGGAGCTCCACCACTGGTGATCTCAGCGAGAGATCCCAGGCTCCCGATGTTAAAGTTCAGCGGCGCCGCCCGCTCCACAGATACGCAGCTCTGCGATGTTTTTATCGGCGGTCTTCAGCTCACCGGAGTTCCAGTGAGGCGACCCAGGCAAGGCATCGCCCGCTCCACTCCGCGATTGCACTCCAGCGCTGCGCCGCCACCGAAGCCGAGGTTCTGGGCTGTCCCCTCAGGAAACGCCACTCCAGGCCCGCTGATAGGCCGCGAGGACGGGTCGAAGGTGCAGCCCGGAGACAAGCTGCCACTCCGACCAGGTAGGGACCCAGAAAAGCAGTTTCCTGCTTTTCAATGAGGTTCCTGGGCGTGCATATCTCTGAAGATCCGTTGTGGGGTCAGCACATTGAGGCAATTGCAAAACATGCTCAACAACGCCTTGACTTCCTCAGAAGATTGAGAAGATTTGGGATGTTGATGAATACTCCATTGAACCTCTGAAGGTGTGCGGTCGGAAGCACACTTACTGGTTGCACTACAACCTGGTTCGGTAACTTGAATGCCCAGGAATGAAAGAGATTACAGTGAGTAGAAGACAATGCCCGGTCCATCACAGTTATTGACTCACCAGCAACAATCTAGGGATCAATAGAAGACACTGCCTCTAAAAGACAACTGCTATCATCATGGACCCAAACCACTCTTGGCACGCTTTCATTTTATTCCTAATTTCGGGAAGAAGATACAGGAACCTGAAAGCCATGACCACCAGATATAAGAATAACTTCTTCCCAGCAACTATCAGGCTCTTGAATGTGACACAACTTGAAGCTCAGCAACTATGACCTTCGGTAAACTGTATCTTTGGTGAATTTTGGACTTTGATTTCTTACATTGGGATTACAGTTATTATATAATGGATCTTTTTTATTATTGTATATATCTGTGTGTGTTGGGTTTATGTGCATAATAAGCTGCTGCAAGTTGGAATATAATTGCTCCATTGTTGGTACATGTGATTATTAAACACTCTTGATTCTGGTCAAGAGTCAAGATTTTGCCCAAATGTGCACTGAAGTAGAATTTATTTGGTTTATGACCTTAGCATTTTCGTTAGAAACACATGAATAAGAACCTGCCTGCCTTCTAGCATTTACAACTGTTTAAAGATCAACACCAAATAAATCGGATACAAAGGACCCAAGGTTGTAGTTTGCATCTCCAGTGTAAACGCTGAGATTAACATTGGGTCCAGGTGAACTCTTTCAATCAGGAAGCAAAATTAAGTGAGGTCACACAATCTGATGTTGATGTCAGGTTTAATTAGGTAGACTCCTTTACTAAACCAAATCAATGCTACCGGGAAAGAATAGACCTAATCCAGCTGCAAATTTAATACCATTCACAGCCATCAATTGATTCAGAAGCTCTGACCGTGACTGAACGGAATTAGAAATTTAATTGCACATCAAAGACTAATTAAAAAAGCAGCTGTTATGAGAACAACTGCTTGTGTGTGGAGCATTCCCACTCCATGATGTTACAGTCAAGGATACAAACTGCTTAATCCCAGTCAGAGCTCGCATCTTCCTGCTTTATCTATGTTGCACCAATTAACTTTTTTTCCCGATCTTATCATTTGTAAATGTCTCCAGTGTGCTATGGGTTAATGAGCTTTGAAGATAAATATTTTTAGCTGTCAGCAAATTAGTCAGCCCCTGGCCAATAACCTTATCAAATGGGAGATTGTCGGTTTAGATATCTACCATTGCAAATTTAAATGGCCACTTTTCTCACCCAAAGTCAAAAATTATGGAAATCAACTAATTAGATTATATTAGACTGTTGGCTGCATCCATTTTTATTCTGTCAAATTGCCTGAAATGAAGGATTGCAACACACTGCGTCAAGTACTGCGATATTTACTGAAAATGCATTCCCAGCGCAGAAATTCTTGCCACAATCACATACTGACAAACAATAACTCTGCTAAATTTAATTGTGTTGCAGGAAAAATAATGTATTAACTTTCGATCACAGTCCCTAATCGCGACACACTTATCATTTGGATACAGACCCCACTGATCTGCAAACATGAATATCCGTTCAGCACCATTACTGCTTGCTAAAGACCAAATGATTTTTCATCTATGATAGGCATAAATCTTATGTTACATGTTTAAACTACATTCATAAACACTTATCACTGAATCTCTAAACATATTTTTAAAACAACTCCCATTTATTACTTGCCCAATGGAAACTATATTGTTAAGGTGGGGAAAAAATTATTGCAGATCCAAAATATCACCTATCCATGTTCTCCAGAGATGCTGCCTGAGCTGCTGAGTTACTCCAGCACTTTGTGTCCTTTTGTGATCTGTGGTTTCTCACTTTGATTGCTACTTGGCATTAATGACTCACTGGATTTATTAATGACTTATACAAGACAACAAAGGTCTCATATATCCCAGTTTACTGATGACATGGAGATTGGTGGTAGAGTAAGGAGTACAAACACAACCATAAAATTAAAGAGCCATTGATGGATTAAGTGAGTTTGGAATCATTGTGGTAGATATTTCAATGTGGAAGGTCATCCAGTCCAGAATAAAGAATAAATCCATTCCAGAATAAAGAATAAATAATGAAAAGCCAAATACATTAGATGCATTTAATTGTGTGGGCTGGAACAGTATTTCATTCATTATTGAACTGCTCCAAATGTTATTTGCATCTTGTTTTTGAAAGAAGGTAATATCCAAGCTAACCATATGGTGAAGGAGATGCGGTAATCTCTGATCTTGAGATGGTTCCACAGACCTGGAGTTGAAAGGATAAGTGAGGACTGCAATATATATGCACTGTGCGTTCTCTAGGATCATTGGTTCAGAAACTAAAGCCCCGCAGTGAGATCTACAGTCTTAAGCGGTCATTGTGTGAAAATTGAGGTTTGACGTTGATTCTCTCCTACTTTAGTGTGAAGGACAGGGCAGGAGGGACAACAAGGATGGCTGCTTCCATTGATGGATCTGTAGCTGTTGAATGAGCAGAGAACTGAGTGATGGATTTGACTCGGGCTGAAACTCAACTGATCATTTTGTTGTATTAACGCTATATAGAAAAGTGCTTCACAGGTACTGCCAATGTATGATTTGTTGATCACTAATAAGTGAAGAAATATAACCATGAATCAAAAGACAATGTGTTGAGTTGTCTAAATGTGAAACATGAGACTAGAATGTAAAAGGAAGTGGATTTTGCCAAAGTGTTGTAAGATATTAATTAGACCTCAAAACACAAGACAGGTCTGAAAGATCCGAGGTTGTGAACAACCTCAAATACCGTCTGTTCAGTCCCTCCCTGGATGCTGCCTGACCCACTGACTTTCTCCAGCATTTTATGTTTTGCATTGGTTCAACCCCACATGAAGCAACCTATACTGTAATAAGCAACCCCTGGTCTTGAAAAGGACAGCAATACAGGCAAACCAAGAACTGGACCAGCATTTAACTCCTCACTCAAGAAAAAAATGATGTGCTTGTTTTGTCCACTGTTTGTTTCTTTTTATAAATGTTATTGAGTCATAGAGTCATACAGTGTTGAAACAGGCTCTCTGGCCCAATCTGTCCACACTGACCAACATGTCCCATCAACACCAGAGCCACTTGCCTGCACTTGCCCATATCCCTCTAAACCTGTCCTCTTCATGTACCTGTCTAATAGCTTCTTAAACGTTGTGATAGTCCCTGCCTCAACTACCTCCTCTGGCAGCTTGTTCCATACACCCACCACCATTTGTGGAAAAAAGTTGCCCCGCAGATTTCTATAAAATCTTTCCACCTTCACCTAAAACCTATGCCCTCTGGTGCTCGATTCCCCTACTTTGGGCAAGAGTTCTTGTTATTTCAACAATTGCCGTCATTGTGGTTAGGCTGATGATTTGTTATTGCTTCTTCCATACTTTTACATTTAAAAAATCAACTCTAGTGAATTGTTAAAGTTCTGGTGATAAAACACCAAATACCTGTTCTTTAAAATGCTTTTCTTTATTGCGTATTGATTGTAGATTAATGTATTAAACACATAATAAATGACATTATTCTGAGTTTTTTTTAAAGATTCCAATTATTCCTTGCTCCTTTTCCTCTTCAAAGTGTTCTTTGCCATCGTGGGATAAGCAACTCTGGTGCAGAAGGGAATGCAAGGCAGATTTACTGATTACCTCATGATTCCATCAATCTCCCTGCATGATGTGAAGAGGCGCAACATAAGCAATTTACAAAGAGAAAAGTGTTTAACGATGCTTTGATCGGCAGTCCCACAGAGCACATCCTTATCCAGATTCAACCTTCTTTTCTTTGAACAAAAGGTTTACTTTTTTAAAATACAGGACAAGCATTTTATTATGTTATTCGCATAATTTCAATATCAAGAGTTTTTAACTAAATTAATAAGACATGGGCTATCGTAATTATCCTGCAACCTCTTTCAATATTCCATTTCGACCCCAACCACCTTCTAAACCCTCTCATGTTTACCTGCAACGCTACCCATTCCTTCTATCTAGAGATGCTACCTGTCCCACTGAGTAACTCCAACATTTTGTGTCTATCTTCAGTTTAAACCAGCATCTGCAGTTCCTTCCTACAATATATTATTACTTTACTACTGCAATGTTTGAAACATTCAATGATATGCCTGTAATTTGTTTCTTTCCATTATTGATTGTTGGGAACATGGTTATCTGCAACCAATTGATCCATTTCTGTATTTTTCATATAAACATCTTAAAAACTCCATCGCTTGCCCTCAGCTCTTCCATCTGAAGTACTATTAGTATTATAATTTAATAACCAAAGCAATGGCAGACGCAGTGTAATAGTCAAACTTATTCACCATTTCAAGCAAAGCCCCACAAAACAATTAATTTTCCAATTCTGACCAATGCAATTGTGTAAAATGAGAGAACAACTGCTTCCAACCAGGAGAAAGAAAAACCCAGTGACGCCCTTAGAGCATTATTTGCACTGCATTAATTGCCCTTAAAGTACTTCTGTTAAAGGTACTCACACATTAATACTCAGCAATGAAATGGTGTGCGAAAGATTTCAAATTACTAAGATTTTCACCTCCCTCGCTCCTTTTCTCTCTCTTCCTCCTTCCCTCCCTTTCCCTCTCTCCCTCTCCCTCTCGCCCCCTCCTGCTCTCCCTCCCACTTCCTTTTTTCTCTCACTCCCTCCCTCTCTTATTCCCTCCCTCCCTCCATCGCTCCCCCTCCCTAGGCTTATCCAGAATTTTACCACCGCCTAAAAAATAATCAAAGGCTCAACTTCCACTGAGAAAGAGAATTCCAAAGAATCATTGTTATACGAGAATTTATAGTCATAGCAATATGTTTAAAGCCCATAGCGCTGCAGCCGGCAGCGCTTGTAGTGGCCATTTGGCTTATTTGGATTAGATATTGGGTAGCATGCCTGATTTTAAGGGTTTGATGTGCACGGTACGACTTTAAACTAAAAACAGTGTTTTAATAAGATCAATAATCAAGTTATGCTTGCTTCTAGAAGGCAAAGTGAAGATGCAAGAGTCAATGAAGAATTCTGATTGCAGATATATAATTACATGCTATTTTTTGCTTTTGATATATGTAAAGCCTTCATGGCTACTTTTTTGATGTTTATTAATAATTGCCTCGATATATATTCGGAACAATTAGGGGCTGGTATGTAGTGGCCATTTGGCATATTTTATGTGTCATTAATTTTGGCATTTGAATTTTAGACTGCCCGTAATTATGTTAGTGGGATTTATTACATAGTCAAGGGCGTGTTTGGTGCTGGGTTTCTTGCGCAGAAGCATAGTTTTTGACTTGCATGGGGAAGGTATACCCTTCGACCATGTGACGTTTAACCGAGGCACGAGGAGTTTTCTAACATTTAAAGCGATATGCTGGAGTTTGATGAAGATTAAAGTGTACGTCAGAGTATAAGGTCGGATGTATACCTTATTGTTTTTCTTCACCAATAAAGAAACTATTAATCAAAAGACTGTGTTATGAAGATTCATCTGTGAAGAAGCTCTGAAAGTCTCACAGAGAGTTCACATGTGTATTATGATATTCTCCTTAACCATGTAGTCTACTTTAGTGGCTAGAGGGAGTAATCTCTTGAACGATATAAAAATCCGCCACTACAGCGTTATATTTAGAACCCAGAGCGCTGCAGCCAGCCGCAGCTCTTTGTTTAAATTCCCACGCGTTAAACTGACAGCGCTCTGTTTAAACTTTTGAGCGCCAAACCGGCAGTGCGGTGTGTGTATTATCTTAACACCCCTTCGCGGGCCAGATGCAGAAATTTCCTGAAATTATTCAATTTCCCTAAAATTACTCAAAGACAACCAGACTTTCCAGAATTTTGGGTAATTTCCTTCAAAATGGAAACACTGAAATTATTTTTCCCAACGTAGAAATGTCTTAGACTCCAGTGAATATGTGAGGGGGAATGTTTAAATGAGATATGCTGGACAAGTTTCTATACAGCTGCCGGGGGTTGGACCTGGAAGCAGATATGACAGTATTTAAGAGGCTTTTAGATGGGCATATGAACATGTAGGGTATGGAAGGATATGCAACACATGCAGGGGGAAGGGATTAGTTTCATTTGGCATCATGTTTGGCACAGACATCATAGGCCAAATAACTTGTTCCATTTTCTGTGTACCCACACTCAACATTGTATGTCTATGTTCTGATTCCAACCATTATTATTTTACTAATTAGAGTGCTTTTCCTGTAATTATTACTGATTTCAGTTTTACCAGAGCTCTTTAATGCTATACTTGGTCAATTGATGTCATGGCCATTATTTGCTCCTTAGCTTTCAGGCTCCAATGAAGTCAGAAGCCAAGTGGACCTGGCAAAACCCAAACTGGGCAACAGTGAGAAGGTTATTGGTGACTAAGTGTTGCTCATTGTCATTGACAATGATACCTTCTATCACTGTGTTGACATTTAAGAATAGACTGATTGGATAGCATCCGGATTGGATTTGGCCTACTTTCTGTAAATACAAGCAGGGTATTTTCAACATTACTGGATAGATTACAGTGTTATAGCTATACAGGGACGAGGGACATTTAGAATTACCCTGTGTAGGAAGGGACTGCAGATATTGGTTTGAACCGAAGATGGACACAAAAGGCTGGAGTAACTCAACAGGTCAGGCAGCATCGCTGGAGAAAGGAATAGGTGATGTTTTGGGTCGGAACATTTCTTCAGGCAGGAAAAGAAAGCAAGGCTACAGTTAACACACAGACACAAAAAAAAATCATTTTAGTCTTTGCTTCTATGCCCCTTAACATCCTAAACCAATTAAAATCTCTGGATTTGTCAAAATTACAATGCAAGAAGTCAATTAAAAACATTTTTCCAAAGATGTAATATTTGAAGCCAATACTTCCCAGCAGGTTGCAGTTTCATTGTATTGATTTTGAAACTTGTACAGTTCCCCACACTTGCCTTCCAATCACCATTGCACAAACAAGTCTTCAACATCTCACCGTGATCAATGTTTGCTTCTTGTGCTAGCTAATCACAGTATTCAGCATTTCTCCTCTGCATCTTAACAGCAAACTGCGATTTTACACCAGGCAAAATCCTGAAAATCAATCCTCCTGCAAACCAGCAGCAGTAAATGCCGGAGGATGACTCAGTTGAACTGCCACACAGAAGAGAATCTAGGGACGATTTACGAGTCCATCAAATCCTCATGGAAAAATCAAGGTGAACTTTGTTCAGGGGAGTCATTGTGTTAGGAATTGGACAAACCATTTTAAAGGAAGGAACATTGGTTGAGATTGATTGAAAATTGTTTAGTGACATTACATTAAAAAACTTTAGAAAATCAGAAGATGATCAGCCATGATCACAGTGAATGGTGATGCTGGCTCAAATGGCCTACTCCTGCATCGATTGTCTATAAATTTAAGACTCGTACAAATTTACTGCAACTGGCTAGTTTTAGATCGGCAACATTGCCCAGCTTCATTCTTGCACAAGATAAACACAAAATTCTGGAGTAGCTCAACGGGACCGGCAGCATCTCTGTATAGAAGAAATGGATGACGTTTCAGGTCGAGATCCTTCTACAGACTGAGTCAGGGGAGAGGAAGACGTGGAGATATAGTAGGGTAAGGAGTGAAAACAAGAGATCAAAGGGGATGAAGGTCAAGGAAAATGTAGAATAAATCAATGTTAGCTAGGGGAAGGTGACAATGAGGCATACAATGTAAACCTGGTGCTCAAAATGTTGTCGATGCTTGGCTTCCTCTAGACTTGGCTATTCCAACAGGGTTCTTGCTGTGTAGCTAAGTTAATAACAGTGTTAAATGGTAGCTACCCCAGTTTCTTTTTCATCTTCTATCTAATTAAGTTGATTACATTTCACTGAAGTAGCTATCTTTTATTTATCCTCTCCCCTTCTCAATTTTATGTGAAGTCCCTCATATACAATCTTAACCTTTGTCCCACACATAATGTTTGAGAGTCTTAAACCGCAGGCCATTTTTTCCAGAATTATGTACATTTTAATGTCTTCATCATTCTGTGCTGAAATTTGATCTTTATTATCCTTCTAAAGTGAAGCTTTGCCAGTTCTTAATCAGGATCAGCTTTGTGGATTAGAAAAAAACATGCCTGATGTATTAATTCATTCTATTTTCTTGATGGTGTTGGTACTGTCAGGTGAGAAGAATGGGATCGAAGTAAACACTTATAAAGGCAATAATTCTACTGGTGCATTTGACATCCCACTCTGTCCCTGCCCAAGTTGACCAGAAGCAGATCGAGAATGCCTAGAGCTGAAGATCTAGAGATACTTAGCATGTGGCCCATCAACATTATGTTGTGTGGCTTGACTCCGAGCTGTGATCCCATTAATTTGGCCTTCTGACCTCCATTAAAATGCTGTGTTCATTTTGGTTATTTTTTCTTCATTCTCCTGTACGTTTCGGATGTAATAAAGTTACAATATTTTTCTGACATTTCATGGTTTAATTTTTTAATTATTTTGACCACTTAACTGCTTTTATATGCACGATCCGGCGAGGGTATGTTCCAGGTAAAATGGTGTGGAATAGTTCCAGTTGTCGGGAATTACAAAGGAAGAAATGATTAAAGCACACATATGGTAAGATGGCATCTATCCTTTTCAACATCTTTATCCTTCAGTGTCCAGCTGAAATATGGAACAAAAAACTGTACTGCAACAACATTTAAAAGACATTTGGACAGGTACACAGCTAAAGGAAAGGTTTAGAGGGATATGGGCCCAAAATGGACAAATGGGACTCGTGTAGATGGGACATCTTGGTCGGCATGGGTAAATTGGGCCAAAGGGCCTGTTTCCACACTGTAGGACTCTAACATGAAAGGCAAAATGATGAATTATAGAATGATCATATCAATGTTATGAGCTGCTCCATTATATTCTTCTGGGATGTGGGTTGGAATGAAAATCATATGAATAATTCACCCATCCAGATATATTACTGGATATTTCCCTGCCCCAAACTTAAATGGTTTTCTCTTCACTGAATTAGCAATCGATCTAATTTGCTTTTAGAATCTTCAAGTAAATTAATGTTCATACGAGCAGAAAGCAGACAAGACACCAGGGAGGCAGCTGTGCGTCTTAATTATTTCTAAGCCAAAGTTTATACATTGATTCGTTAATAAATAATCTTTAATTCTGCCTCCACTTTCACCTTTTCAAATCCCTCTCACTATTTCAGTAATACGAACAGTTCTTTCTGCTATTTTAGTTGTTCTCAGAATAGGTTTCTAATACTCAGCCTACTTTTTTTTTAGAAATGAAATATTTCTTCCTCCTCACCTTTGACATAAAGATTTCAACATTCCTGTATTACAAGGGTACATCACAATATCATAGCACACCAGCAGAAATCATGCAAAACTGTTTGATCTGTATTCCTGTGCTTGTCACATTAAGTGTGAGGCACAGTACATCATATCCGCCTAACTACCTAGTTTATAATAAAGAGAATTGTTGGGGTCACAGACATTTTAGGTGCACAGCTCAGCAGAATATTTGGATCACCATCAATCACCACTGATGGGGATTCAGTCATGACATCAACATTCACTTGTTTAAAAATACTTGCTCTGAAGATGCAACTTTTTATAAGATATAATGTAGAATATATTTTTAAAGGAAAGAGATAGAGGAACAGTAAATGATCAATCCTTTGAATTTCAAATACCGTACATTCCATCTTCTGCTGAATATTTGTAGGAAAATTTACAGCAATCTTTCAGAAATATACTTCAACATTTGTTTTCTCTCATTAATCTATAGAAATATGTTTGTTTGTTGTTTTAAAAACTGAAACACGAGGAATGTTTAAATTGCTCTATTAGTTATTACAATATTTCAGTATTTTGTCATTTTCCATATTAAGTTCAAGTAAACACTGTGCTTGATAAATAATCTGGAAAAACGACCATGCATGGGCATGAATGTCTGATTATTTAACACCTTTCAAGGCTACTTAAGTAAAGATCAAGAAAATGCTATTTATCAACTTTAATACAGTGATTTAACACAATCTTTAACAAAAAGATTATTTGGTTCATATATTTTGTTTCAGAAATCTATCCCCCGCAGAGAAAATCACCAACTTCCTTGCCACAACTGCTAATTTCTGTCTCTCCTTATTCATTTTTGGTGAAATATTGAAAATAGTTGGGTTTTAGTAATTATATACACGTAGATTTCAAGAACAATACATATTTCTAAACACATTTGTAAATATGCATTTAATGTGGGAAAATGCCATTTATCTAACAGATTGTGCATCATTAAGTCATGCACATTAGGCTCACTAGGTACAATAACAAGAAGTAAACTCAGAAAATAGAAACTGAAGTAAAAAAACTCGGTAGGTCAATCACTTCACCAAACAGAGAAAGGTAGTTAACCTTTCAGATCAAATACCTTTCAAACATTGGACATTTAAATTATCCAGCTTTGAGGCATTGTTCTCATTTAACAGTGAGATCTATGCTTAATGCTAATTGCCAGCACAAGCAAGCCCTTGAAGGGTCTTTGACCAGAGATGTTAGCTTTATTTCCCTTTGTACAGATGTTACCTGACCTGCAATATGGTTCCAGCATTTTATAGTCATAGATTCATAAAGCATGGAAACACATCCTTCGGCCCACCATATCCGTGCAAACCATGAATTGTTAATCTACACTAACCCAATTTACCCACATTTGGTCCATAGCCTTCAATACATTTGTAATTCAAGAACTTGTCTAGATTTTGAGGAAAGGTTCTCAACTATTTTCCCTTTTGAGGCCTCTCATAAGTTTGTAAACCTTTCTCAGGCTTCCCTCTATTGCAAAGAAAACTCTCCACCTCTAGCAAATTCCTGGTGAATCTCCACGACATCCACTCCAGCACAATTAATTTAGAGTGGTGACCGAAACTCCATGCAATTCTCCAGATACTTGGATCGCCTGGATTCTGACCTTTTGGACCATGTGTCCCATTGAGACCTTGTGAAAGGCTTACTGAAGTCCATGAAGACTACATTCACTGCACTACCTCATTAGCACATTTTGTTATCTCTTTAAACAATTCAGTGCATTTGGTCAGACATAGACTACCCTTAATAAGCCATGCTATTTTTAATTAATCCCCATCTTCCCAAGCGTACATTAAACCCGTCCCTCAGGGTATTTTCTAGTAACTGTCCTGTACTGTTGTTAGATGCGCAGTTACCAGCTTTATCTCCTTGGTCTTTCTTGAATGAAAGATACCTAAGATGCCTAAGATAGTCACAAAAAGCTGGAGTAACTCAGCGTGACAGGCAGCATCTCTGGGGAGAAGGAATGGGTGACGTTTCGGGTCGAGACCCTCCTTCAGACTGGGTCTGAACAGTCTAAACAGTCTGAAGAATGGTCTAAAGCCAAAACATCACCCATTCCTTCTCTGCTGCCTGTTTTGCTGAATTACTCCAGCTTTTTGTGTCTATCTTCAGTTTAAACCAGCATCTACAGTTCCTTTCTACCCATTTCCAGCCTTTCAGTGAGTAATAGATGGTAGTTACCAGTTTTAACTCCATGGCCTTTCTTGAATGAAAGATACCCTCATTTACTGTCTTTCAGTCAGTAGACACCTCACCTGTGGTCAGTAAAATCACTGTCAAGGCCCGAACAATCTTCTACTTGCCTCACGTACCACTCATGGAAATAACTCAATGATGCAATTATTGTCCCATGTGCAAAATGCTAAGGGGTGCCATATTTTGGCACCATTTTCAAAGTCCATGTTCTAATTCTTATGAGTGGTGCCTGTTCCAGGCAATTCCCAGGTTGTTGCAGGCCCCAGCCATCTCCTTCCTTGAACACGATGACCCTCTCCTCACCCATCCACCTATGTCCCGGGGATGCCTCCTGCAGATGACCACAAGGGTGCGCTAACCCAAGCTCTGGGAATCTATCCATCTTCCAACCCACTGAGACACCTTAATCCTCCTATTTAATCCTGACATGTTTCAGAATTTCACCTTTCCTCTTCCTGAAATCGCTAGATTACCTTAGCAAACACAGATGAGAAGTATTCCTTTAAACTTTGCCAACAGATGGCCACCTTGGCCCTCAATAGACTCTATTATTTCCTTGTTATCCTCTTGTCCTTCAAATACATAACATATGTTGGTATTTTTTCCTTAATCCTGCACGTTCAAGATATTTCCTGCCTCTTTGGTTTTTGAACCATATACTCACACTTTTTTCTTGATGCTGATCTTTGCAACACTTGACAATGAGTCATAGAGTCAAAGAAATGTACAGAACAGAAACTGCCCTCAACCCACCTTGTCCATGATGACCAATTTGGCATACTGGGCTATTCCCATTTCACCCATATCCTTCTAAACTGTTCCTTATCCATATATCTGTCCAAATGTGTTTTAAAAGTCCTAACTGAATTCTCTGACAGCCCATTCCAGAGATGGACTATAATTTGAGTGGAAAAACTCCCCCTCCCGCGCCCGCGAGTTCCCTTATAAAACTTACCTTCGGCCTATGGCTTTTAGTCCCTGGAATTGCTGTCATTTCCTTTCACACATAAAAATACATGGGCCATGAACTCTCATTTACATGATTCCCACTCGTTAGCTGAAGGCTCACCTGCAAGTGGTGGCTCCAAGTCTACTTTTGCTAGGTCTTGGATTATTATTTTGAAATTGGTTTTACCCCAATTCAAAAGCTTAACTTCCAGACCATCCTTATCCCTTTCTATTGCTGGTTTAAACTTTTGGAGTTATGTCCACTAGGTCCAAATGCTCTCCTGTTGACAATCCAACCACTTGCCTGGCCACGTCCCCTAAGAATAGGTTCAGTACTACTGCTACTCTGTTCAAACAATATAGATACTGGCTCAAAAAGCTCTCCTCCACATGCTTTAAAACTCTACCTGACTGAGCTTTTCTTACTGAAGGCATTCATATTTGGATAGTTGAAAACCCCTAACCTACTTGTGTCTCCGAGTTTTTGTTTAAATTTCTGATTTCCAGTATCAACCGACTTTATTTAGATTGTCATAGCTTTGGAAACCACATCCAAATGACAGTAGATAAAATAAGGCTACAATTATTCAATAACCCCAATATGCAGAAAGAGAGATTAAAAAGACCCAGTTGTAAATCAACCCTAAAACCATTAATGTTTAAGAAAGAACTGCAGATGCTGGAAAATCAAATGTAGACAAAAATGCTTGAGAAACTCAGCGGGTCGAGACCCTTCTTCAGTCTCAATTTGAAGAAGGGTCTTGACCCGAAACGTTGCCTATTTCCTTCGCTCCATAGATGCTGCCTCACCCGCTGAGTTTCTGCAGCATTTTTGTCTACCGAAAACTATTAATGATGCTTTATTGACACAGAGAAGTATCAATGCAGGTCACCCCCAGATTAGGGCAGCATTCTGCCATGGACATAACAGGAAATGCAGCCACAAACAGCGTTTCCACACTGCAGAAGATGCATGCAGCCCCGCAAACCTATGCAGCTGTACTTCCAAATGCTCATTCCTCCTTACGGGCTGTGCATGCAAGGCATTTGTAAGCTGGAGATAACCCGTTTTGTAAAATTTATCCCAAAGCACAGAATACATTGGCAACATTTCAACAGTAGTTTTGATTTACACCGCAATGAACCGCACTGGAACATTATAATGTACGTAATGTGGTTATTTATCATGGAAAGAAACTGACTCGATAATTTCATATATATGTTACCATATGTAATTTATATGCCATTCTGAAGTTTGTTAATGTCTATATCCAGGCCAACAAATTCAATACTATTTACAAATTTGACTAAATAACTTGTGCCATGTCATTTATGCATGATAACTACAAATGAGTCCCAATCTTGTATCCCTAAGGATGTAAACACTGATATAAGGCAAGTGCAAATTCACCTCTGAAACCATTAAACTATAATTTATGTATATTAGGCACAGCATAGTTAAATAAGCAAAATTACAGAAGTTTCACAAATCATGTTAATGTACCACGGCCAAATTGGATGTCCCAAACTAAGCAAGATAGCTATCAGCTGTATGAAACCACAAAACATGTACTTAATGCCTGCTTCAGAAGTAGTATAACATTTCAAGTCCTATTTCAAGCCCAATATTACTATGATACTAGACTAAGTGGGACCCGTTGGGTCCCAGTCACATGGGGGTTGTGGGGCGGGGGGGCAGGGGTGTGGTGTAGGGGGAGGTAGGTTTGGGGGCAGGGGGATTGTGGGGGTTTTGGGGGGGGGGGTGTGAGCTCAGAGAAAAGATGGGGAAGACCCATGGGGGAGAGGGGGTATCACAGGGGGGAGAGAGGGGTATCCAGGGTAGGGGGCAGGAGCCAGTGAGGGGGACCAGAGGGGTAATGCCTGGAGCTGGTGGTGAGATCGGGACTCACAGCGGGCGCAGGTCGCTGATCGTTCTCGTCCGCCGGAATCAGAGTCTCCGCTTTCCATTTGGCGACATCTCCGACTACGCACCGCTTCCGGCTCCTCCAAAAATTGTGTCCAGTTGGAGATATCCGCCAGCCATCCACAATGTCCCTCAGCTCCAGTAAAGACGCGATGGCGCAGGAAGGGTCGGACCGTCCCAGGGAGTGACAGAAGAGACCAATCCGCGTGGCACTGACTGGCAGGAGAGATCGATCTGCGCACCCGCGGCTTTAAGATTTTTAAACCTTGCTAACTTTAAGAATATACCACCGATCAGTACAAAACTTGTTGCATTCGCAGCACAGGGGAACGATGATTGAGCTGGTGAAAAATTGTAGTGCTATTGTGTGCCGTTTTTGCACAAATAGAAAAAACAGAGTGCGGGGGGGGAGGCTTCACTCAGCGTCACCCACACTAACAATTCCCCCGCCCGCACTCACGCTAATTACCCCCTTGATATTATATAAATATTATTAATTTGTTCGATTTACCCATACCCCCGCACTAACCCGCCCTGCTACTGACGCATAGCCCCCTTGATATTATAGGGGGGGGGGGGGGGGGGGGGAAGAGGGTATTAATAATGGGGTTCGATTTACCCCAGAAACCGCCCTATCTACTGACGCATAGCCCCCGACTTGCAGTCACATCAAGGGGGGGGGGGGGGCGAGGGGGAAGAGAGTGAGGGCAGAGAGAGAAGGGGCAGAGGCAGAGAGAGAGACAGAAACACAGAGAGAGGTGCAAGAGGGATAGGGGGGTGGAGAGGAGGATAAGAGGGAGGGTGGGTGAGGGGGGGGACAGGTGGGGAGAGAGGGAAGAGAGAGAGGATGAGAGTGAGAGTGAGGGAGAGAGAGAGAGGGGGCTGAGAGGGGGGTGAGGGGGGGAGAGGGAGGGGAGAGGGGGGGGGAGGGGAGGAGGGGGAAGGGTGGAGGGAAGAGGGGGGGGGGGGGGGGGGGGGAACCATATAGACACATTCTGCAAACGTTTTACAACCATTAAGGACACTTACATTTGAGTAGACATGTGATCAGTGTTATTCACAGCTCAGAGAAACATGACCATCTGCCTTCCTCCAGCTTGCAGACACTGATTGAGGCACGCCACTTCCTGTTTTATAGTCCCTCCCCCCTGCCGCCAGCAGGGGCAGCAGAGAGAATGGGGAATTTTACATATGATGAGTGTTTGACAGCACTAGGCCTGTTCTCTCTGGAGTTTAGAAGAATGATGGGGGACGTCATTGAAATGTACAGAATAGAGAAAGGCTTGGATAGAGTGGATGTGGAGAGGATGTTTCCACTCGCGAGAGAGTCTAGGACTAGAGTCATAGCCCCAGAATTAAAGGATGTTCTTTCAGGAAGATGGAGGAATTTATTTAGTCAGAGGATGGTGAATCTGTATAATTCTTTGCCACAGAAGGCTGTGGAGGCCAAGTCAGTGGTACATTCAAGGCGGAGATAGTTAGATTTTTGATTAGTATAGGTGTCAGAGGTTATGGGGAGAAGGCTAGATAGGGCTCTTATAGATAGCGCAATCAGGGGATATGGGGTACTGATTGGGGATGATCAGCCATGATCACATTGAATGGCGGTGCTGGCTCGAAGGGCTGAATGTCCTACTCCTGCGCCAATTGTCTATTGTCTTTTGTCTAAGGCAGGAGAATGGGGTTAGGAGGGAGAGATAGATCAGTCATGATTGAATGGCAGAGTAGACTTGATGGGCCAATGGTCTAATTCTGCTCCTATTATTTATGAATTAAAAATAAAAACTGCAGATGTTGGAATTCTGCAATAATAGTAAAATATAATAAAACTCTCAGCAGGCTAAATGAGCAAAATAAAACAGTTCAGAAATTTAGGTCAGAGCATTCATTTCTAGTTTTTACCATTTTTACTTCACCATTACTTGTACTGAACACTGTCAAAATGGCAACAAAAAAAACGGAACGATGGAAGAAATCTGTTTGTCAAAGCATCTGCGGAGGCAAAAACTGCAGTCGACTTTCAGATCAAGATCCTGCATCTGGACCGAGGAGAAGGGAAAGGTTGCTAACGTACAGAAGTATGAAATTGAAAGGGATTGGGAGAGGCAAGAAGGTGAAAGCTGGAACGGGATGTGAGGGCCAGATGGAGCTAGTTGATGGGGGGGGGGGGGGGGGGGGGGGGGGGGGGGGGGAGGGGTAGTTGGAGAGAACTCAGTGGACAATAGGCGATATCACAGTAGATCAATTTAAAGGAGTGGATGGGGAAAATTGAATTATGGAAAAGGAAAACCAGGCGTATAGGTGGGGTTGTGGGTTACCTGAAAATGGAAAATTCAATGTTCATGCTATAATGCTACCCCAGCAGAATACAGGATGTTGGAATTGTACCAATATTCTCCATCAGTGTATTGACTGCTCCAATGATACTGGATACGTTTTTTTATAATTCTATGTTCAAAGCAATATTAAATCCTCTGGTCTTATATGACAAGGAGCCCAAACTTTCTTTAGTTATTTGTCTATTAATAAAAGTAAAGATTTGCCATCATAGGCCAGTGAGCATACTGCATAAATACAGTGAAGAAACACTGCTCAACAGTTAAAAGTAGGATGGAATATTCAGTCGAAGGGAACAGATACAACAGAGTGAGCCAATTAATTCATGTCATTAATTTACATTGACATTTTATTTGTTGCCTAAGTGACAATAAAACACTCTTGACAAACTCAAACTTATTTTTGATAAAGCCGTAACTTGTCTTCAAAATAAAGCCTCTTTTGTATGCTGCCCAATTGGGTTCACATTTGTCCACTCTACCTTTCAGCTTTTTAAAATTCAGTTTTACTTCATCAACATTGCTCTGCAGTGTTTCCAGTACATTTTATTTCTTTTTACTTCAGGCTGCAGATGATCATTTATTTTATCTTCCATCTGCGAGTACATACAGTAGCAGTTAAGAATGTTGCATGAAAGTGCTGCAATGTGAAAACAGAGAGCAATTGTGCCCGATGTATCCATCATATATTGTACCTTTAGTTTCATGGAAGGAACAACTTAATAATGTAATGGGCTGATTGCCGAGTTAGAACTGTGTAAAGAGAGAGCTGACACAAGCAGATTTAAATGCCTATACTTTAAACTCATTCACTGTAATTTCCAGATTTTCACTTCTTATAAAATTTCTATATTAACTTTCAGCAGTAACGTACTCTATGCAGTTACATTAATAAAAAGATTGAGTAAGGCCCACTGCACCTTAATCTTTGACTGAGGATGTTTTTTTAAACTACTCTTGTGATGATTATTCCACAAATAGGAGAATAGTCTTTTGAACAAAGTAAACAAGCACTTACTTATATGTAATTTGTAACTGATAAACATTAGGTTTCATGGGCACTCAGATCAAGAATTACCATGGTCTTGATTGCATATATGCTATTTTGTTTTAACTCAGATTCAATACAATAGCACTGGTCAGACCGCATTTGGGAGTATTATGAGCAGCTTTGGGCCCCATAACTGAGGAAGGATGCTCTGGCGTTGGAGAGGGTTCAGAGGATGTTTACGAGAATGATCCCAGGAATGATTGGGTTAACATATGATGAGCATTTAATGACACTGAGGCTGCACTCACTGGAGATGAGAAGGATGAGGGGGAAACCTCATTGAAACTTACTGAATAATCAAAGGCCTGGATAGAGTGGAAGTTGAGAGGACGTTTCCAAAGCGGAAGTCGAGAACCAGAGGCCATAGCCTCAGATTAATAAGACATACCTTCAGAAAGGAGTTAAGGAGGAATTTTGTTAGTCAGAGGGTGGTGAATCAATGGAATTCATTGCCGCAGACGCCTGTGGAGTCCAAGTCAATGGATATTTTAAAGGCAGAGATTGAAAGATTATTGATTAGTACAGGTGTCTGAGGTTATGAGGAGAAGGCAGAAGAATGGCGGTGAGAGGGAAAGATAGATCAGCCATGATTGAATGGCGGAATAGACTTGATGGGCTGAATGACCACATTCTGCTCCTCTAACTTATGAACAAGGTCAGAAATAATGGGGATAAAATGACTGACCATCAGTGGCCACAACTATCTTCCCTTTTGTCACATACTCCCAATTAATAGATTAGTTACTGGATACCAGACATGGTATACTGCTAACCTAGATGTCAGGTATGGTTACTCTTACCTTGATTTTAGAATTGGCTCAATTGTTCGAGGCCCTTTTCCAGTCTCCAATCATGATTGGAACTGAACTAATGGAAATTTCACTCAGTAAAGAAATCTGAGCAGAGTTGGTAACCATTCGATGAAGTCACAGACGGCCTTGATGTTTACATCGATGGACTATTACAATAACTACAATTAAATAATTTTTTTAATATTTGTGGATCAGTGCAGTGTATAAACAGAATACCAGATGATGTCACTTAACAGATTTTATATTATTTGTAATGTAATAAAAATGTACATATCTATGGGGGAGAACTCACTGAAACTGGAGATAAATCCAGGACTTTTTTACTGGCATTATTGATTGCGACAGTCCAAAACCTACCGATACGTAAAAGGCTGAATCTCTTTTTCTGTTCTCTCACTTCCTCCATAGTTTGGTGGCAGCACCCAATCGAGCTGGAATTATTCAACACCATGCTGGAAAAGTCATCTCTGATCTTCCACCATCACGGTAGCACAGTGGTAGTGTTGCTGCCTTACAGCGAACGCAGCGCCCAGAGACCCGGGTTCGATCCTGACAACGGGTGCTGTCTGTATGAAGTTTGTATGTTCTCCCCGTGACCTGCGTGAGTTTTCTCTGAGATTCTTCGGTTTCCTCCCACACTCCAAAGATGTACAGGTTTGTAGGTTCATTGGCTTGGTAAATGTAAAAGTTGTCCCTGGTGGGTGTAGGTTAGTGTTAGTGTGTGGAGATTGTTGGTCAGCGCGGACCCAGTGGGCCTGTTTCCCCGCCATAACTAAACTAAACCTGATCAAATCAGGCAGAGGATCCAAGAGTGCATTTAATTCAACGGTGTTAGCTTGCTGGTAAGCTACAGTACCAGCGACACAATCCTCACCTCAGGTGCTGTGTGTGGAGTTTGCACCCGCCCTGTGTGAATACGTGAGCTCTCACCAGTGCTCCAGTTTTACCTCCATATCCCAAAGACGTGCGAGTTAGCACCAATAAAAATAGCCCCTAATATGTCAGAAGCAAATGCAAAGATGTGAAAGCAGGATACTGAGTTGGATGATCAGCCATGATTATATTGAATGGCAGTGCAGGCTCGAAGGGCCGAATGGCCTACTCCTGCACCTATTTTCTATGTTTCTGTGAACAGGTGATCGATGGTCATGTTGGACACGGTGGGCTGAAGGGCCTGTTTCAATGCTGCATTCTTCAAGTCAATCAATTGAAATTGACCTCCAGTTTTGACGTCACTGAAGCCTTTCAGAGATGGGGTCACCGCACTGCACCACCAGAGACCTGGAAGCCACATGAGCTGCACCATTGTTGCAATGGATGCCAATGGGCAGTTTCATTGATCTTTTGAGTCCGGATCTGTTAAATGTGGGGTGGACATGCAGTAAATCATGATTCCTGGTGGGGAAACCAGATCAGCCAGTTTCTCATCATTGATTTTAGTTTTATCTGACCCTTCTTCATCGGTCTCTCAAATTCATTAAAATTTAAACTTAACTCATCAAATGTACCCCAGTCAGGCATACTTTAACATGCAATGATATATAATACTTCTACGAGCAATAGCTGGGACTGCAAACTGTTTCTTACACTTACTAAAGCAATTCTGAATAGTTTTTTATCTTAATTGAAAGTCAATGTTGAATATATATGGCCTTTTCTTGGCGGAACATGTTCATTTGCCCAGAAAAGAAAACATCCCTGGTCATTAGCATTAAATGTGCAATATAGTAGCAATTATAGGTTGTACTTTGACTTCACATTTCAGGTGGATTGAATTTCAAAGGCAGGAATATTAAGCTTTGATGGTCTATACAGTATGTGTACACTGTGCCCTGGGTCCCATTAGCTGGAGATGAATTTCTAAATAACTGATTCATTGCCTATTCTTGTTGAAATTGCAACCATTTTAGCGTTTTGAAAGTAGTTTTATTTTCATATACGTGAAGCCCATTGGAAATATGTTTTATTCTTTTCATCCAATCCATTTCAAAAGCGAACACAAATTAATTATGTTGAATAAAATGAAAGCAATGGACCCATGTTGATTTCATAAATATACATGCTTTAAAAAAAAGCACCAATTTCCAGCAGTGTATTTATCATTAATGCACACAATATTTCAAACTGGCCAACATCTATCACGATTGCAAGCACCATTTCTAATTACCGTCTTTGGCAAACCAGTATGTTGCAGTCTCTAAACATATCATATCGTATTATTTCTTTGTCTGTGTGAGTTATCACAGTGATTTTTATTAAACACAATTCATGGCAGTTGGAAATGTGTTTGTATGTGAATTTACATTTCAATTTCAACAACATAATCAGCAACATCAACATTAAGATATGAATATTTGTCTCTGAGCTATATGGCATCTGACTTGTAGGAAATGTACCCGATAAGGCAAAGTGAGACCTTACTATAAAAAAAAAAAACTTTCTTCATACAATACCAAGATCACTATTCAAATGGCACAAGGCAAGGAAAGTGGCAGGACTTATGAGTGTCAGTTGCCCTCTCATTCCATATCACAAGGCTTTTAGAGTTCACTATGTGACAGGGGAAGTTGAAAAATAAAATAAGATGAAAAGAGAAAAACAATTTCCAAAAGACAAAATGTTCCAAATGAAAACTTGATTTTGGTAAAACAACACATCACCAAAATTAATTAAATGTGAAATTTTGGAATTTAATACTAAAAATCCGAGGAATATTATTAAGCTGCAGGCAAACTAAAGCCCTGGCTTTACCACAGAGTCTATAGTCCACAATCAGTGCATGATTAGTGTATGTGTTCTCTGTTCAGGACATGCACAAATTTATTCACAGCAACCAGAAAGCAGCCATTTATCCATAATGACAACCCGAATGGCATAAATGGTTGGAACATAAATGACGCAAGACAGCAGAAATAGTACAATAAATAATAGTAAAACAAAAAGAGCCTGTTCAGTTTAAACGACAGGTGAAGGCAACATTTCTCAGTGCTTCTTGATAGTTTCATTGAACACTTTGTTGTGAGTTCATCATACCTGATGCATAACGGATGAACATAAGCGATGAAGTTATCTAACTCAGTGGAAGCAACCAGTGACGTTATGAATATGAATGAAGTTTGTCCAGGAATATCTAATAAGTACAGAGACGAAGGCTTGAGTTAGATGCAGACTCAGGAAGAGTGAGAGAGGCGATGAATAATTATGTGTTCGTGAGACTTGACAGGGAAATCAGTTACCAGGTGAACTGAGAAAATGAGGGAGGAATGGACATGCTCATTTCCTGGGTGAACTTGGTGGTTGACTAAGGAAAGTAAAGTGATTGATACCACAAATTAAAAAAGGACAAGAAATATTGTGTGCTATATGTGCTTCACACCACTGGGAAAACATAGACACATATACGTAAAAGAATAAATATTACCAGAAGGAGGACCATTGTTGCATTCCAGAACCACAAATCTGGAATAACCACAGCATGTGCATCGACCTGACACAGTATATACTGAATTGAGAAAATGCCGCAAAAATAATTTTGTTTAGTTTAGAGATACAGTGTGGAAACAGGCTCTTCGGCCCACTGAGTCTATGCCACCCAACGATTACCCATACATTAGTTCTATGCTATGCACTAGGGACAATTTACCAAGCCAATTAACCTACAAACTTGCATGTCTTTGGAATGTGGGTGGCAACCAGAGTACTCAGAGAAATCCCACGCAGGTCACGGGGAGAACGCGCAAATTCGGTACAGACAGCACCCTGAGGATCGAACCCGGATCTTTGGCGTCAAAAGGCAGCAACTCTACCACTTCACCACTGTGCTGCACTCAGATAAATATAGATTGATGAACGATCAAGTAAAGATGCCAAAATAAGTTTTTAAAACCTACTCTGTCTTCTCATGATCAAAACAAGAAAAAGGCAAAAATTCAGCTAGTATTAAAATTAATCAGCATTTACAAATTATAGCTGTGAGAGCCGTATTTTCTTATGAAAAATCAAACATTTTAACTACATTGACATTGTAAACCAAGTTCAGTAAAAATCATTCAGGACATCAGGTGAAATTGGATTCAGGTGGGAAGAATAATTATTGATCAGATTTTGCATGAAAATATGGGACTTATCCTTGTAACTGCTGCCATTTCCTGACACAAATAGCAGTAACTTTGGGATTTCTACAGTAACAGGTTCGATGGTCATTGTCAATGGTTCTTGTTGCTTTGCAAGAACATTCATCAAAACCATCTGGTTTCACAGCACAGTCTAGCAAAGTACCAAGAGCCACAGGCAACCTCACATTGTTCTGCAGAGTGGCACAAAGTTGCCTTAATTCACAAGCACTTATCCTGTTCAATCCACTTAAACAACCTGTACCAGGACTAAGCGGGGGGAACAGTGAGGTGAGGCGGAGGTTCACTTGTACTTCCTCCAACCTCATCTACTGTACCACTGTTCCAGGTATGCACTGCTATATATCGGCAAGACTTAGAGCAGGCGGTGACAGTTTCGCTGAACATCTCCGTTCAGTTCACCTAAACCTACCTGATCTCCCAGTTGCTAAATACTTTAACTCCCCCTCCCATTCCCACAATGACCTTTCTGTCCTAAGCTTCCTCCATTGTCAGAGGCCCAACGCAAATTGGAGGAACGACACCTCATATTTTGCTTGGGCAGCTTACACCGCAGTGGTATGAATATTGACCTCTAACTTCAAGTAACCCTTGCCTTCCCTCTCTCCATCCCTCCCCCCTTCCCAGTTCTCAGACTAGTCTGACTGTCCTCATTAACATTTTACCCGTTTGCTTTGTTACCTTCTCCTAGCTTAAAATTATCAATTCTACATTTTCCTTGATCTCCACCGCCTTTGTATCGTTTTCACACCTTACACTTCCTTATCTCTGTATCTCCCTCTCCCCCGAAAGAGTGTTTGAGTCTGGAAAGGATCTCGACCTGAAACGTCACCCATTCCTTCTATCCAGAGATGCTGCCTGTCCCTATGAGTTACTCCAGCATTTTGTGTACATCAGGACTAACTTGGTGTAAGGTCACATCTCTATTTACTCAGCTGGATGCAGAAGAACAGCTGAAGAGGACAACAGTAAATGTTAGTTTAACTACATTTTTTAATCTTTCACTTCATTTAAATCTTTTAAATACACCTGTTAATTTAGCAGATTTAGTTGAAAGATTTTTTAAGAGTTAACATTTTTAGTTATTTTGAATATTTTGGACATTCAGAAACATTTGATAATTTGGACATCCGGCTGGTACCTGGGAGGGACCCGTTCCATTCCAAGGTAGGGAATTGCAATTGAAACGGAGGTGAATTAATGCACAGACATGCATGCCCTAAGTCCTGATCCCAGAGTCCTGGGGCCATGATGACCCCAGTCCAATCTTCTGGTCATGGACTCTTCAGGCTCTGTACCAGTCTCTGCCACAGTAAATAATCATCAGAAAGAGGGAGGAAATATCTCAAGGCTATTCCCAAACCCTTTGAGGAAGTTTCTTCAAGTGGCACAGTGGTAGAGCTGCTGCCTTAGTGCCAGGTGTGTAGGTTAATTTGCCTTTAATAAAATTGTAAGTTTTCCCTAGTGTGCAGGATAGTGTTAGTGTGCGGGGTGATTGGTATTGAGCGCATAGGTGGGCCGAAGGGCCTTTTTCCACACTGCATCTCTAAAGTTTAAAGACAGTATAAATTCCTCAATGATTCATGCAATCCCTCAGGGATAAGGATAAATAGGGATGACATTGAAAATCAAGTCAACTTCGAGCAGATGGACACACCACCTCTTAGACTTGCACTCCCTTTCAAGCCCTTCTAGCTCCACCAACAGTAGCATCTGTTAGTCCCACATGGACGACAGCAGCCTTCCCAATACTCAGCTTAGTTTAGTTTATTGTCATGTGTACCAAAGTACCGTGAAAAGTTTTTGTTAGATGCTAACCAGTTAGCATAAATACAATTCATGATTGCAATCGAGCCGTCCACAGCACACAGATACATGATAAAGGGAATAACGTTTAGTGCAGATAAAGTCCAATAAAGTCCAATTAAAGATAGTTCAAGAGTGTTTTATTGTGTTTTGTCCCAGGTGCCCAGCAGTCCACAGAAAAATGCAGATCAATGCAGTAGATAGTAGCTCAGGACCACTCTCTAGTTGAAGTCTGGAGGCAGTCTGAAGAAGGGTTTCGGCCTGAAACATTGCCTATTTCCTTCGCTCCATAGATGCTGCCGTACCCACTGAGTTTCTCCAACAATTTTGTCTACCCACTCTCTAGTCGTTGGTAGGATGGTTCAGTTGCCTGATAACAGCTGGGAAGAAACTGTTCCTGAATCTGGAGGTGTGCGTTTTCACACTTCTGTAACTCTTGCCTGATGGGAAGGGAGAAGAAGGAGTGACCGGAGTGAGACTCATCCTTGATTTTGCTGGTGGCCTTGCCGAGGCAGCGTGACGTGTAAATGGAGTTAAAGGAAGGGAGCTTGGTTTGTGTGATGGTCTGGGCTGCATCCACAAATTCTCTTAAAATTTCTTGCGGTCTTGGATGGAGCTGTTACCAAACCAAAACAAGAGCAGAAATTTAAAAAAAATTATTTGGCCTTGAATGAATGCCTTACAGAAAAGCATTTTCCACAAGTTCTTTGGCCATGTTCTGGTCATATTCCTGAGATTGGGAGCGACATTTATCAAAGTGCCTCAATCTGTAAATATTTAACATAACTTTTAGGCAATAGACCCTATACACTATTCCAAGCTCTGTCACAGTAAATGACTACTAGTTACACAGAGGAATTGATTCAAGGCTGTTCCCTCAAAGGCGACCTGAAAAAGAGTACATCCCCAGTGGCTGGTCAGAACCTCTTGTCCATGACTGTTAATAAAATAACACTGTCAAATTGGATTAAAATGAGTGTTTGAGACAAAGCATGTTGATAGAACAATTTGCTGTCATTCAACTTTGATAATGAGAATTTTAACTTTGCCAATAGCATTTGGCTGTGTCTCGATGCCCATTGAAGCATCCATTTGCCACAATAAATTTGGCATCACAAAATCCTCCTCTTTTCAGCATTCTTCAAAAATAAACTTGCTCTTAATTTGCTACATATATAAGCTCTTTTATTTGTAACATTTTTACATTTACCAAATGGCAAATTCACAAAAATGCTGCATCAAAATAAGTCAATACAGAGGCTGCTTTGTTTGAGATCTTATATTAATTTAACTGATGCTGCCCCCAGCTTACCAACTCTAATTAAAGGTTCCATCAAAATCAAATCAATGGGATAAAATAAAAATCAAAGTTGCCCCAAGATAAGAACATGTTTGCTTTCAATTCTTGACAAATAAATCTTCCCGTGAGTAAAGAAAAACACTCCTCATATCTTTTCAACTCACAATTGCTGCAAATATCTCGTGGAATGTCATTGAAACTTCCCATCTAATGACAATCGTCCCTTGCAGCTCACTGCTTTTCTATTCTATGCAAAGAACAGAAAATAAAACTAAAATAACTTAAGTTTATCACATAGAGAGATTAAATGGAAGTTGAATTGACTGAGAAGGACACTTAAAATTCAGTTGCAACATAACAACATAACCAGTGCCATATATGGTGGAAGGAATAACAGATGCTGGTTTATACCGAAGATAGACAAAAAATGCTTGAGCAACTCAGTGGATCAGACAGCATCTCTGGAGAAAAGGAATAGGCGACATTTTGGGTCAGAATCCTTCTTGAGAACTTTTGCTCGTCTCCAGTTTCTCTCTTCCCCCCACTTCTATCTTTCAGTCTGAAGAAGGGTTCCAACCTAAAACGTTATTTATGCCTTTTCTCCAAAGATGCTGCCTGACTCATTGAGTTACTCCAGCATTTTGTGTCTAAAACCAGTACCATTCTTGTCCTATACATTTTACACTTGCTTTCCAGGAATGAGCAGCACTACAAAGGCCAACATTTAGCACCATTCCTGAACACTGGTGATGAGTTTTGACGAAGGTGACGAGCACTGTCCTTTTACCATCCTTTTTATTTTTTAAAAAACATCCAACAATCCATCCTCCACAATCTTGCGAAATTTTACAATCCCTGCAAGTAGTTCCGAACATTTTCAATTTGGAATGACCATCGCCTAATCCTGTACTGTGTCCCTTCACTCAAGTTGAAAAATATCTTGATATTCATCTGCTATCATGCCCTGTAGGATCTCAGTAAAAGCACCCTCAGTCTTCAAAACTCCAACAAAAATCTAATTTCTGATCTTTTTTTTTTAAGGTATTTATGATAGGGCAACTTCGCATACCAGGAATTAGCCTCGAGAATATCTCCAATGTCAAAATATCTGCTCTCTATTTAAATAATAGTCTGCATTCAGTTTCCCCATGCCAAATGCATAAAGTTTCACTTTTCCCACTTAAAGGCCTGTCCCACTGTACGAGGTAATTCAAGAGTTCTCCCGAGTTTCCCCTGATTCGAACTCGGAGAATTACGGTAATAGCCGTTCATAGGTACTCGGGACTCTCGTGGACATTTTTCAACATGTTGAAAAATCTTCACGAGCTTACCGCGTTTCCCGAACATCTGCCGTTAGCATTACGAGTTGCTAAGAGATGTCCCGACGTACCTGCTAATACATTCTACGTATTTACCACAAGTTAGATTTTTTTTTTTTTTAACTCTGGAGAGCTCTTGAATTACCTCGTACAGTGGGATAGGCCCTTTAAGATTCTCTTTGCCAAGTGTAGGTGTATCAGGTTTCAGAATCTTAATACCTCATTACCACATGTCCTCCTACTTATCCACGTGGCATCCGGAAAAGTACCTTATATTGCCTTATGGTTCTACTCTCATGTGGATTGTTAATATAAATGGTAAATAACGAAGGGGCAAGAAATGATTCTTGGGGCACTATACTCGTTAAATCCTAAAATTCTGATAAAGAATCTGTAGATGGTTATGCATGCAACCATATATGTAACTACCTCATTAGCATATCGTCCCTCCCACATTCTATAGTATAACTGTAGTGTCTGCATGTTCCCTCCCTGTTGGGTTCCAGTACGTGTGTAGACCAGTTGTGGTTAGTACTGGAACCTTTACAGAATCATTCTGGGGCTCCCAGTTTTTTACAACTACACTTACGCAAGTTTCCCATTTAGCATATTTGAAGTGCCGTGTAATAAGATGCAAGACGTCCAGGTGTGAAGAAAGGCCTCTGCCTCCGCAGAGATTGTGCAGTGGTCTCTTCTACAATACTAGTTCAGACAGAAACATGGTACAGGTATGGATAGGTACATGTTTTGACAGGTACATGGATAGGTAAGGTCGAAGGATATGGTCCAAACATGGGCAGATGGGATTAGCATAGATGGGGCATCTTGGTTGACAGCGGCAAGTGGGCCGAGAGCCTGTTTCCATTGTGTATGATTCTATGTCAGGTGCATTTTCCATAGGGAAGAAGGTTATTTTATTTTACTCATTGTTTTAAGGGCCTGTCCCACTTACGCGATTTTTTCGGCGACTTTCAAACACCCGTTATGGTTACAGAGGGTCGCCAACATTTTTCAAAATATTGAAAATCCAGCGGCGATCAGAAAACGGCACAACTCTTTGGGCCACTACTCACGACCATACAGGTGTCACCCCACGACATGTAGCGAAAGTGGGACTGGCCCTTAATTT
Source organism: Leucoraja erinaceus (assembly GCF_028641065.1). NCBI lineage: Eukaryota > Metazoa > Chordata > Chondrichthyes > Rajiformes > Rajidae > Leucoraja > Leucoraja erinaceus. The sequence continues at coordinate 19,515,209 of NC_073389.1, read as the reverse complement.
TATATTCCTGCATGTAATTCCTCCCATGTTACTTTTCCCTCTGGTTTTCTCCTCATTAAAATGGCATTGATTATTCACCTTGTCAATAATTTAAAGACTTCTTATAGGCTAGTTAACTATGTTTTCATACACAATGGCCTACTTTCTAGTGGGCACCATTTAAAAGGCACCTTCTGACAGCAAAAATAGTTTCAAGAGCTATCAGTGACACCCACCGAGGCAGATATGTTTCATTGGCTTCTTAAACACAAAGTAACAAAATCATGATAATTCTTAATGTAATTTTGCTCGCAAAATTATCATTATTTGTGCAATACAATTTGGAGTTTCTACTCTATTGTTATTTTATGCAAGCAATCAAGGTCGTGTCCGGTCTACAGCTCGAGCAGGAACCAGGAACTACAAGTTAGGTACAAGTCATATGTAGATAAACCAATAAAAGATTAAGGCAGACAAATCAATGGAAATCGGTGTCCTGCAGAAAGTTTGTTGAAAGGTTCCGCAGCAAATGTGGAGACAAATTGGTTGACATCAGGGAGATGAAAACTGGTGGTCGGAGTGGTTTCACAGGTAAATGTTTGGGGGTCATTGCAGCATCAAATATGGGATCAAGGCTGTGAACTAACTGCTTGCTCTGAATGAGCAGTCAGGGAGAAAGGTGGAGTCAGTAGATGTGGAATGGGATTTCTAGTTGGGATCAAAAACATTGGATTCAGTTTTCTTGATATCTAGTTGGAAGAATCCAATGCTCATCCATTTTGCTAATGGGCATTATGATCACATTTTCAAGATGAATATATTACAGTGATTTCAGTTGCACGTCAATTGGTGAAGGCTGCCACTGTTAACCTTGTAAAGGAAAAGTGTTTTTAAGAGAACATCACCTCAATTTCCATACGAATAATCAAGAGACTGCTTTCAAACTTAATTAGTTAAAAAAGTGAAAATTGATAGTATTGATGTTGTTGCCATTGTAAATCCAATGCCCTTATGTTTGGTAAGTGTTACATGAAGCTGCCATAATTTTAGTCTGCAGACTGATATTATTGCAAACAAATTTCTCAAGTAATCATTAAGATCTTGCCAGCAGCAAATGTTTCACACCTCATCCAAATGTCACATGTGAAGCTGTTATATTTGTCCAAGTCCACAACCTTCAGAATAAATGAATAACATTAATGCGACAATGTGCAAAGATGATGAAATCTTACAAACTAACTGTTACCATAAAATCATACACACGTGTCACAAACTATACATGTGCAAACATCCATTAAATGTGATGTATCACAAGGAACACTTTTCAAACTGGATATCTAATTCTGTTCAAAAAATAGTTCCTTAAATTAAAGTCGTCATAAGAGACATAAGCACATTTGCAAAATGCAAAATTAACTCAGCAAGGTACGCCACTTCAGTGAGGTGAGTTAATGTTCTGGGTCAGTGACATCCCATCAAAACCACGACTTCCTATTGAATGAATTTATTTTTTATCTCCCAAATACGTCAATGTCTCAATGGTCATGTTCAGAGTAATTATTTTTTTTGCACACAGATCAGCAGGATTATTGCCATTCATAAGTGCAATCCACGGTTAAGTACATAAAGCATAGAAACAGCCCACTGAGTTTATATGCAAGGGTCCCAACGACAGCTGGCCATAAAGGCCCATTGCAGCAGTCACCTCATACGTGCTCAAATACTGTAAAGCCGTTGCAGCCTTCATATCTATTATTGGCGCGTGTTGATATAATTTTTACATTTCATTATCGATTGATGGGCCAGATATAAAGCTAGCACAATGCTGTTGCGAGATGACAATGGCTAGTTTGTTTGGCTTGAATTTATTTTTCATGTCAGCTGTAAGTGAGAGAACCATGCACATGAAACATTTAATATAGCTTCAGCGCGAGTTATTCATGTTGTGTAAAAGCCTGATGACTGAAAGGCCCTTGATAGTTTACAACAGATGCAAGGCCGAAGGGGATTTGTGGATCGCTAGGATTCTACAGCATTCCCATTAACTAAAAGGTGATAGAGAAAATATATGCTGCATTACACTCACTGCAAGCATTACATGGCTATTCTTCCACTGCTATCAAAATTTAGCCCTTGGCATTGAAGAACTAATGTTAACATGGTACCCACTGGTAAATAGTACCAGTATGTTTTAATTGAGCCTTGAAAACTAAACAAGGCTTTATTCTTTCTTCGCATTGTGTACTCTATATGAATTGGGAACTCAATACTAGTTGTCTCAGTGGTACAATGAAAGTCTTTCATACTGCAGAGAGGCTTTGGAATCACACTCATCTAAGCTTCAATTCAGAACTCACAGACGTGATGTGCGCAATCCCATTTCACAGGAGCAAAAGTGCTGCGCAGTTTTGATATCAAGTCGAGCCTTTCACACATTCTCATTGATATTTCTGATTGATCTGTGTCAATGTGAAGAAACAAACACTTTAATGTTTCCTTTGGTCAGCTTAATTTGACAATTATATTTTAAATTCCCTACACAATATATATATATATACACACACACACACACATATATATATATATACACATATATATATATACACATATATACACACACACTCACACATATATATATACACACACACACACAAATATATAGACATACATATGTACATTACATATGTACACACACATACATAAATATATATATGTAACACGTCTCAATACTATTGGGATTTTTTTTTAAAGTGTGCTGACGAAAGCTCAGGATATGTATGTCCCTGTTAGAGTGAAGGGTAAAGCAGCAGTAAGGAAGCTTCACTGACCAAGGAAAATTAAGGCGTGGGTCAAAAACAAGAAGGATGCATGGGCAGATTTAGGCAGCTGGATCAAGTGCATCCCTGGATGAGTTTCGGGAACTAAGGAGTAAACTGAAAAAGGAGATGAGAAGGGCAAAAATGGGCCAGGAGACGACTCTGGCAGGTAGCATTAAGGGCAATCCTAAAAGACTTTATAAATACATAAGGGGAAAAAGGTATTTAGTAAGAGAGTGGGACCTCTCAGGAATCAAAGGGGTCACCTCTGTGTGGAGCCATAGGAGATGGGCATGGTCCTTAATGAGTATTTCTCCTCTGTATTTACCGAGGAGAAAGACAGTAGGACGGAGGAACTTGGGGCAGTCAATGGAAGTGTCTTGATAGCAGGGTATGAAGGTAGACAAAACTCCAATGCCAGATCAGGGACATTGCGGGAAACTAGAGAAGAAATTGTGGGAGCCCTGGTTGAAATTTACGAGTTGTCCATAAATACAGGATAGATGCCGGAAGACTGGAGGACGGCAAATGTTGTGCCTCTTTTCAAGAACGGCTGCAGGGAAAATGCTGGGAACTACAGATATAGGCCGGTAAGCTTAACAACTGCAGTTGGAATGTTACCAGAGAGTATTCTTAGGGCTAGGTTATACCGGCATTTGGATGGGCAAGGGGTGATTTAAGATAGTCAGCATGGTTTTATAAGTGGGAGGTCATGTCTCACAAATCCGATTGATTTATTTTAAGACGTGACCAAAAAGGTCGATGAGGGAAGAGCTGTAGATGTTGTGTACATGGATTTCAGTAGGGCATTCGACAAGGTTCCACTTGGTAGGCTGCTCTGGAAGGTTAGATCGCATGGGATCCAAGGAGAGATAGCTGAATGGATAGCAAATTAGCTCCATGGAAGGAAGCAGAGGGTGATGGTGGAAGGTTGCTTCTCGGAATGGAAGCCTGTGACTAGTGGTGTGCATCAGGATTCGGTGCTGTGCCCGTTACTGTTTGTCATCTACATTAATGATTTGGATGAGAACATAGAGGGCAAGATTAGCAGGTTTCCTTGAAGGTCGAGTCGCAGGTAGATAAGGTGGTCACAAAGGCTTTTGGCACTTTGGCCATCAGTCAGAGTATTGAGTGTAGATGTTGGGGGGGTCATGTTGCAGTTGTATAAGACGTTGGTGAGACCACTTTTAGAATATTGTGTTCAGTTCTGAGCACCATGTTATAGGAAAGACATTTCAAGCTTGAAAGGGTTCAGAAAAGATTTATGAGGATGTTGCCAGGACTAGAGGATGTGAGCAATAGGGAGAGGTTAAATAGGCTGGGTCTCTATTCCATGGAGCGCAGGAGGATGAGTGGGAATCTTACAGAGGTGTACAAAATCATGAGAGGAATAGATTGGGTAAATGCACAAAGTCTCTTGCCCAGAGTAGGGAAATTGAGGACCAGAGGACATAGGTTCAAGGTGAAAAGGAAAAGATTTAATATAAATCCGAGGGGTGATTTTTTCATACAAAGGATTGTGGGTGTATGGAACAAGCTGCCAGAGGAGGTAGTTGAGGTTGGGACTATACCATCATTTAAGAAACAGTTAGACAGGTACATGGATAGGACACGTATGGAGAGACATGGACCAAGCGCAGGCAAGTGGGACTCGTGTATCTGGGACATTGTTGACCGGTGTGGCAAGTTGGGCAGAAGGGCCTGTTTCCATATTGTACAACAGTGTTAATTGACACTATCAGTTCCTGGTTCTTGGTTGCTGTTCTCCTTTTGCTTTCCTCCCCGCCAGCCTGCCTGGCTTTCCATCTTATTTGTTAATAATAAGAATGATTCCCAGGGTAGCATCTATCCTACCGAAATGAAGTGCATTTCCATTGACCTAACACTCTTTAGAGATTTAGTGGCTGAACATTGCAAACACTGACTTTAAAAAGCAAGAGGTATACAATCTCAACTGCAATGTGACCACACACAACAATTTTGTCAAAAACATTAAAAAAATAAAACTACTTATTTAGAAGATATTTGTCCCTAGCCATCAGCCCTGATCCTGCTACCTAAAAACAATGCACATTCCATTCCAAATTAACCTACTTTAGTAAGCAAGGTAGAACATGCAGCTATTATTATATGATGCACAACGCTATTAGTTAGGGAGTGAAATTAAATGGAATATCTGCAGGACACGTGTCTAAACAAGCCTGCTTTGTCATTCAATGTATGGGTGAAGCAGTGGTGCAGCAACCCTGGTCCAAACCCGACCTCATAACTATCTGCATGGAGTTTGCATGTCCACCCTGAGATTGTGCACATTTCCTCACTCAAACTAAGGACATGAGGGTATATTAAGTGATGACTGACAATTGTCCCAAGTGAAATTAAGGGGAATTGATGATCAAGTGAGACAGAAAGGATTACAGTGAAATGAATGGGTAAATGGGACTAACGGAATAGCTCTGAAAGCTGGCAGTGACTTAATGGGCCGAATGAACTCCTGTGTTTTGAGAAACTGTGAAATGACATGAACTACTTTATGAAGATCATGGCTACTATGATTGTATTTCCACATCCACATTCTATACTACCCTCTGTGACCTTTAATATTCTTGTTTATCCAGAATCCATCCTATCCTGCCTTAAAACATTCAACGATTCTGCTTCTATCACTTCTGGGGAACATTATATTCCAAAGACTTTCAACTCTTTGACTGAAAATGCTTAAGTTCATCACAGTCCTAAATATGTGCCACCTTAGTTTTAAGCTGTGAAGCTCCTTTCATTTAGACTTTAGAGATACATTGCGGAAGCAGACCCTTTCGCCCACCAAGCCCGCACCAACCAGTGATCACTCCGCAGGCTGACACTATCCTATATATTAGGGTCAATTTACAATTTTTACTGAAGCCAATTAATCTACAAACCTGTACATCTCTGGAGTGTGGGAGAAAACCTGAGCACTGGATAAAACACATGCTGTCACAGGGAGAATGTACAAACTCCATATACACAGCACCTGCAGTCAGGATTGAATCAAGGTCTCTGGCGTTGTAAGGCAGCAGCTCTCCCGCATGCAGAATTGTGGCTTAAAGTCGAACTACATGCTTCAACACTCCTGCTTCATATGTTACAGTCTCAGTTGAGTCAGTATGGAAAGGTACAAAATATCAGGAATAGCTTACCAGAAAGAAAGAGAAAATGAAATAGAGCGTGGCTTTTGACCCTAATATCGGGGGAGAATTAGTATTAGACCAGATCCACATTCACTGGGCCCATTTACTGTGCCCACCCACTGTACAGCTCCTACCAGATTTACCTTTTGCTGATGTATATTGCCAATCAATATCAAATGAAAAGTCTAACTTCAAGAGCTTACTCCCTTTCCAAAGTTGCTGGCACTATTTCTACACTCTTGTATTTAAATATGATTATGCATAGGTATAGTAAGATGAACTGAACGCAAAAAAAGGAATTCCACTGTACCATTGAGAAGACAGGAATGCAATGTGTTAATTTAACTCACAAAAGGACATTGGAGCTTCCTCATTGGAGTCAGTGCTGAACCTGTGGCAGAGGATAAAGGAGATGTGAATTGACTGCCTAACTTGCAGTTCATCTTTGATTTTTGGTACTTCTGTGATTGGGCTTACAAGCCTGAAACAAACTAACTATTGATGAGGGCATGGCCAGAGCTTCTTTGCAGTTATCAACAAAAGTATGTACATTTTAGCCCATTACATTTGCTACAACCATGGTTGGCAGCGAGAGCCTACCACAGCATTAACAACATTGAAGAAGGACAGAAACAAGGCAAAATGTTAAAAACAAAGTTTACTTCTTTCAAAATATGACCTCAGGCCATTGCTTAGTAAATTCTTCAAACCAAACTTTGATCTGAGAGTCAGCTAATCAGTGGCAGTGCAGTTACAAGTAACTTTGTTCTCTCCCTCATTCCCTGGTTCAAAGACTATCTACTAATATCCAATGTGGATGCTTTGAGGATTGAGCAGAATTGACTGCAAAATCTCTCCCAGGCACTCATAAGCGCATATGAAAGGAAAGGTTACTAGGAAATGAGTGGGCTTGATGAGATTACTCCGAGCTGGCCTGAACTGGATAAGCCAAATAACCTCTTTCTATGATGTAAGAAAATATGGAAAAAAGGAAACCAAGAATATATTTAAATGCACATTTTTCAGTTGAATTGTCACACAGTTCCATTTATATTGGAATCATTTTCTTTTGCTCAGTGCTCGGCTTAATGTTCAAATGAGAATTGGAACTAATTGGTTTGCTCTATAAGATAGCAATGTTTAACAAAGCCACTTACCTTACACTTGCAGATCACAAGAAGACTCAAAATTAATCTTACTGTCCTGCACCTATCCTTTCAGCTTTTCCTCCTCTTATGAGTTAAATAACCACTTCTCACTTTCAGGATTCCATTGTCTTTGTTCAACTATACAGTGGCAAAAGCACTGCAAACTCCAACAAAACTCTGCATGAGACCATGTCAGGGAGCTGGATCATCCAGGAGACTGAGGAGGTCATAGATAGGAGATCGGTAAAATTGAAAATTGTCCCTTGTGTGTAGAATAGCGTTAGTGTACAGGGTGATTGCTGGTCGTTGCGGACTCAGTGGGCTGAAGGGCCTGTTTCCATGCTGTATCTCTAAAGTCAAAAGTTACAGTGAGGTGGGGTCATGCCTAGGGTACAGTCTGAAAGTAGAAGGGCGACTACCAGAAAGGGAGCAGGCAGAGAGTGCAGCAATCCCCCGTGGACATTCCCCTCGACAACAGGATAGGCAGGAGCAAGGCAGGGAGTGAAGCAGGGCTATTGGTTTAAATTGCACATTTCAAATGCGAGAGGCCTGACGGGTAAGGTGGATGCACTCTTGGCATTAATAGGTTTGTGTGACTGGAACATGATAGCTGCCACAGAAACCTGGCGAAAGGAGGGGTAGAACTCCAAGTTACAGGTAGTTCCAAGGTACAGGTGCCACAGGTAAAACAGAGTTGATCCCGGAGCCACGTGCTAGTGAGGGCAAGAACAGGACGATGGGAGATGTGAATTTGTGGCTGAGGAATTGGTGCAGGGAACAGGGATTACGATTTTCAGAGTGGGAGGGTAGTTGTTTTATTGATTAAGGAACATGTCACAGCAGTAGTCTGAGATGACATTACTGATGGTTTGTCCGGTGAGGCTCCATAGGTGGAGCTGAGAAATAAAAAGTGGATGATCACCATGTTGGGAGTGTAGTATAGGCCCCCAAATAGTCAATGGGAATTAGAAGAACAAATATGCTGGAGGAATGCAGGCGGCTGCAAGATTAATAGGGTTGTCAAAGTATGGAATTTTATCTTTATTTAGACTGGGGCTGTCATAGGTGGGGTGGAATTTGGCAAATATGTTCATGAAAGTTTTTTTGGGCATTATGTAGAGGGCCCCATCAACGTAGAGGGCAAATAATGACCTACTCTCAGCAAATTGGGAAGGGCTAGTGGCTGAATCTGGTCTCTGCAGTCAAGTGGTCTGAAAGTCACTAGTCACTATTCTGAGGGATAAAAGCTTGATTTTCAAACAGAAATTATATATAATAGATTTTTGAGAGAGTCGCCCAGCAGATTAACAAACCATGCTGAAGGCATTTAAACATCTTTTATAACCTCATGCAAAAATGTATCATTACCAACATAATTTTACAATCAGAAAAACTCATATACCCTGCGATTTCCAAAGATTACATGGGAGGGGATAGCAAATCAATACATCCTGTAGAGCAGCAGTGATTCAGGGTATGGAGGGATATGGATCATAATATGCAGGTAGAAGTGGTTAGTTTCACTTGGCATCATGTTCGGCACAGGTGCGGTAAGCTGAAGGGACTGATGGGTAAAGACAGCACCTGTAGTCCTGGGTCTCTAGCGCTGCGCCACTTTGTCACCCTACTTGCACCTGCTTTTACTGGGGTCTGAACCGGCAATGCATAATTTTATCTGTACTTAATTTATGGGGTAAAATCTGTCCTCAAATGATAATGGTTTGAACTGGTCTATTATTGCCCAATCCATTCTTTGTGAATAGATGATTTACACAAGCTCCTTTACAATTCTTTCACGTTACATCATTACTTAAGGCTGAAGAACTGATGTCAGGACCCATGCCACCACTTTTTAATATCCTGGGGGCCTTGCATCAGAACTTGATAAATTATGTATCCCTCGTTCTGATTTTTTTAAATTGAATTAATTATTTTGTTATAATTTTGTAATAATAGTTCTACATGATCCTCGATCACATCAAGATATTCTAAAATATTTATTTCATAGCTCTCTATGTACATGACTAAATGTTACTGCTAACCAAACATAAGCCACACCATTTTCCTTTGAACTGATCAGCCAATATTTTCTCAAATTCCCTCGAGGTCCTTCAACACAGTTTCTACATCTTCAGTGCATTTTTCTCACCATAGTTTGTATTTCTAGCTCTAGTTTTTAATCATAGGTTTCCCTTTTAAGTTTGTTTGGTTCTAATCTCTCTATCCACAAACTCAATTTTTTGATGTGCATCCTTTTCATCTCAGTATATCAGTTTTGTTCTTCATCCATTTCAACACAGATCAGTCAACGAGTCGCCCTTTTTTCATCTAAAATGGTCTGTTTTTAACCATTCCAGCACAATTATTCTTTCCTGCTTTTACAATTTACTTAATCATGTGTATTCACACAAACATGTGTTGGTAACCATTTTACTTCCTATAACGAGTGTGGATTTTTCCTATTTGAATTGGATAGTACTGCACAAAAACACTCTTCAATGATTTCTAAGATACAATTTCAAAGATACATCCTCACTATACGACCATCATTACATGTTCATTAAAAAAGCAGCAAACCATCTATGCTTCCATTCTAACTTCCATTGCTTGATTAAGTCAACAAGCTATGATTTAGACTTTTAGTTTTTAGAGAGTGGAAACAAGCTCTTCGCCCCCACTGAGTCCATGTCAACAAGTGATCACCTTAGCACCATCCTACTACTAGGAACAATCTACAATTTTACCAAGCCAATTAACCTACAAACCTATACGTCTTTGGAGTGTGGGAGGAAACCGGAGCACCCAGAAGAAATCCACGGGATCCCAGGGGGGGGGACGCGCAAACTCCATAAAGACAGCACCCGTAGTCATCATCAGACCCAGGTCTCTGGCACTGTAAGGCAGCAACTCTACCACTGTACCACTGTGCCACCTCATTGAGAACTCATTGTTAGTCTGCGCTGACATGCAATTCCTGCACACCAACACTATCCTCCACACACTAGGGCCAATTTACAGTTTTACCAAGCCAATTAGCCTGCAAACCTGTACTGTTTTGGAGTGTGGGATGATATGGGAGCTCCCAGAGAAATCCCATGCAGGTCAAGGGGAGAATGTACAAACTCTGTACAATGGCACCCGTAGTCGGGATTGAACCCAGATCCCTGGCGCTATAAGACACCAGTGCCACCACTGTGCCACCATGTCCCCCTTAAAGCTAGTTTGTTATTCTTCATGAATTGCTCTTGCCTGATCTCCATCAGCAGCTGGTTATGAAACCTGCACTCGCTCGTATAAAATGTTTTTGTTTCAAACAATCAGAGGACATTTTGATATAAAAACATTATACTGCAGCAACTGCAGTTGTCTTCCATAAAATGTGATCTGATCAGAGCTTCAACGCCTTAATACCAGGAAGCTACAGGATATTGCAGCAAGTCAGTATTGCTCTCCAGTGTGAACTCCGTACATCCAATTAAATTAGAATCAATTCACCACAATACTAAAGGTATGCCACCTTACTGGATAATAATCTAATTTGTTGGACAATCAAGGTTGTAGTGGAATTAAAGCAGCTTAGACCAAAGTACATCGTACAAGTTCAAACATTTTTAATTTGGTATTCATTTTATAATGTTATTCTCAAATACAAAATATTTGAAGACAGCAGAATGAAACCACTTTATTAAAATCAATGACAATGTCAGTGTTTAAAGTTTAATGCCAAGTTGGAACAATGGTGGAGAGAGAACCAAAGGAGATTTCACAGATCAGCAAGGAGAGCCTGCAAATCTATGTTCAATGGATCAGAAGTGCTTTGTGTACAGGTTTTCTTTTGTAAGTCTCCCTTCAAATGTTAAGCTGTTTTCTCAGCTAACAAAAGGATGGAAACAAACTGTGTGCAAGGACAAATGTACAAAAGAGGCTGTTACACTCCAGTGAGCAGATGACCAACCTCCTTCCTGCTCACCATTTGACACAGCAGAAGGACATTTTTGTTATTGAGGGAGTGCAGTGTAGGTTCACCAGGTCAATTCCCGGGATGGCGGGACTGTCATATATGATGAAAGAATGGAGCAACAGGGCTCATATTCTGGAATTTAGAAGGAGGAGATGGGATCTTATAGAAACATAAAAAATTAAGGGATTGGACATGGTAGATGCAGGAAACATGTCCCTGATGTTGGGGGAGTCCAGAACCAGGGGCCACAGTTTAAGAATAAGAGGCAGGCCATTTAGAACTGAGGTGAGGAAAAAAGTTTTCACACAGTTGCAAATTTGTGGAATTCTCTGCCTGAGGTATGAGGAGAAGGCAGGAACTAGGTACTGACTGTGTAGATCTAGATCTAGATATATAGATACACAAACATATGGATACATAGACAATAGGTGTAGAGATAGGCCATTCGGCCTATCAATGTGATCATGGCTAAACATCCACAGTCAGTACCCTGTTCCTGCCTTCTCCCCATATACTTCAATTCCGCTAGCCCTAAGAGCTCTTTCTCACTCTTTTGAATGCATCCAGTGCTTCGGACTCCACTGCCTTCCCAGGCAGAAAATCCCACAAATTTGCAACTCTCTGTGTGAAAAAGTTTTTCTTCACCTCAGTTCTAAATGGCCTTCCTCTTATTCTTAAACTGTGGCCCCTGGTTCTGGACTCCCCCAACATATATATATTTCCCTCTACTTTACACAATTAAAAATTGTTCTTTCTGGCAGAAATGTTAACCATTCAGAATTAAGTCTGAGATACTTTCCTTCTTTAGATTCTGAGAAAATAATTATCTGCATTTTGTGCATTACTTCCCTTCTAGCTCAAGCATAAGCAGGCTAAATGATTATAGACCACTGCAGTAAATGTTGGTTATTGGGATAGAAAATGGTTGTAGATACTGACAGCCCTTTTGGTTTGGAAATGGCTTTGTCATACCTAAAGCACATTAATACTGATTAATACTAATTTTATAACTAAAATTGGATATTGCACAATTTTTGGAACTTCTCCTCAGATCCTGAGAGCTTAATTGCCTGGAGCTATGCTCCTGGCAGGATGACGCACAGCAGGCTGATTGAGGGGGAGATTCTTGGCAAAGCAGGTCCAAGAAGAAAACCTCATCAGTGAAACACGTTGATGATAGTGGTTGGCCAGCAGTGGAAGCACCACAATGGGGGAAGAAAGCTGGAGCAAGAGGAGAGTCCCAACCATTTGTGCCTTTGGACCTGGTCTGTCTCTGTCAAGGACCATGTGGAGGGGGCTGTCCATCACTTGTCTCCCCACTTTAAAAGATGTCAGCAGCAAAAATAGAACAATCATACTCAACTTCGAGATATCGCCGACACTTGTGAAACCCTCAAATATGCATTAGTGAACTCCAAAATAGAGTTTCAAACAACTTTACTTAAAATCTCATGGGTATATTCAATTAAATGTCCAACTTCAAAAGTAACAACTATTTTGGACAGAGATTAGCCAACATCATTCAGTATGAATCAGTTTTCACTTCAGTTAAGCAAACCTTATAGTTACTCTGTGGTACATTTTGAGCATATGATCCCAATGAAAAGAGTATTTTTCCATTCAAAATAACTTTTTCCTTAAATCTGAGAAAAATCAATTGGCTGGGTTAGCCCATATTTATTACCAATGCAAATCTGTTCTGGTCATTGCTACAGGAGTTCCCCCTTCACCTTATCATTTAAATCTATACCATTCTCTGGTAGAGAATGTATCAGGTCTACACAAGCTCAATCAAACTAGTCCTGCTTCCTGCTCACCCCTTTTAGAGACACAATATATTTTTCTTTCTGATATATATCCAGGTCCCTTTTGATCACTATGGTTGAATCTATCTCAACCATGCATTGCAGTCCAGATGCTAACCACTCACTCACTGTGCACACATGCTTTCCTCATTTCTCAGAGATGTGTTACACCACATTTAAAGTCCACAATCAGCTCCTCAACCTTCTAAACTCAGACGATTCAGCACACATTTGGCAACTTGCTCCCAGAGTTTAACCTGGTACTTTATGTCAAGTAAAGCTTTGAAAACAAAGGCGTGGAACCCAAGCTAAATGCCCAACCTTTGTGTTCCGAACCCCTCGATATAAAATCTGTTGTCCTTCACCATTTCCTCATTTCTCTTTGCTTATGTTTTGTGCATTTCTATATTGAGCACGTGTTGCTCCAGCATTTAGTCTCTCGTCATTAAATAATATTTCCATTAATAGACTGAGCCACGCACACTTGCCCAAGTCCATTAAACTCCATCCACCAATAGTTTGCCTCTCATCTAGTCTATATGTTATTTTAAGATGCTCTGGTTCCATCCACACATCTTACTGCAACTCCTATCTGTTATTCAGTACAAGCAGGGAAGTACACCCCTTTACTATGAGGTATAACACCGAGCTTAAATATGAAAAGCTGAGGCCATGGTTTAGTGCCATAGGGAACACCTCTTGCACATTGCTTCAACTATATTTGAACTGAGAAAACAATGCAAAATAAATAAACAGCTTTCAGTTTTGTATCAGTTATTGGCCTCACATGCCATGTGTGTTAACGAGCTCTACTAAAAACAAGATCAATCTTTATATGTTGTTGAATGTGAGATACAACATTTTGCATTTTAAATGTAAAACCATAGAAATCAATCAAGAATGTGTGAACTTTCAAGTTTTGTTTAGCTGTTGCACGAGAAGCAAGCCAAACAAAAAAGCTTTAGTAATTGAATTTCATAACTAAACACTTTATGTTTATACTCTCACCTATAGGTGTGTATATTGCTTTTCATCTTCATAACAGATGACAACAATAATTATCAATGATTTCAATAACACTTCAACAAATAAAATAACTGATAATATGGTTGCAACTGCTGCATTTTAAATTCAAATCATTAAACTTATTTAAATGTTCTGTCACAAGATTTTCATTTATGTTTTTTTTTAAATCAGCAAATAAATGGAAAGAACAATTTTTCCTTACTGTGGTCGTTCCAACTCAGTAAAAGCACAAGATAAACTATTTGAAGGATGTTTTTCTTTCATTTGCCTCTGGATTATTCACTTACCTAGGGGCAAAAAAGAAAACACTAAATAAATAAAACATATTTTTCACAAAATTGATTGTCACATGTAACCCATTTAACATTTGGAATTTTTTATGGCAACAGTGATCACATGTTCAAATCACTGGAAAACAATTCTAACATTAAACAAGCATGACTTTTCTTACTAACGGCTGCAAAAAAAATCACTTTCTAGACAGAAGCATGTGATAGTGACTGCATGATTACAGCCAATTTGCCAGGTATGTATCTACAGTGATCAGAGCACAGTGAAAAAATGAATGTGGTCTTCAGAGTACATTGAGTTTAGCTTAGTTTAGAGATACGGCATGGACACACCAACAATCAGCCATACACTAACACTATCCAACACACTGGGGACAATTTACAGAACCCAATTAACCTACAAACCTGTACTTCTTTGGAGTGTGAGAAGAAACCTGAAAACCTGGACAAAACCCACACGGTCATGGGGAGAACATACAAACACTGTGCAGACAGCACACATAGTCAGGATCGAACCCAGTTCTCTGACGCTGTAAGGCAGCAACTCTAACGCTATGCCACCGTGCCATCCCCAGAGGTTTCTGACTAAGGGCAGGGATCAATACAACCAATGTGGAGTTTCCCCTTTTTAAGCTCTAATCCTAAATGCTTCTTTTAGGATTGTTTACAGCAATTACTGTATTAAAAGAAATCTATCTATCCGTCATTTTAATTTTTCTATATGTACCACATTTATATTGGGCCTGATCGCACTGTCAGTTCACTGGTAGACCCTTAGCTGCAGTTTGAATTACAGTAATAGTCTTCTGGACCAATTCACTGCAGTGCAGATGCATGGAATAAGCTGGAGATCAGATGTGGATGCATCTTACCTCCTGCTCCGTCGCAGGATGCATCACCAAGTCAAGCAACAGTTTCAAAAGAACCGAAAAGGGAGGGAAGAAAGGTTGGGCGTGGGGGAGAAAGGGGAGCAGGAGGAAGGTTGTTATCTTATACCTAAAATTGGAGAATTCAATGTTCATACCATTGGGTTGTAAGCTCCCCAAGTGGAATACGAGGTGCTGTTTCTCCAGTTTGCATGTGGCCTCTCTCTAGTAATGGAGGATGCCCAGGACAGAAAGGTCAGTATGAGAACAGGAAGGGGAATTATAATAGTTAGTAACCAAGAGATCCAGTAGGCCATGGTGGACTGAGAACAAGTGTTCGGCAAAACGGTCGCCGAGTCTACGCTTGGTCATAAGGTTTTAATATCCACTCAGCTGCGAAAGATAAGAACAACTGAAGATATCTTGCAGTAAGCAAACAGGAGGCTTACACTTCAGCAGAGCCTTGCTCCAATTTCTTGCCTTGATAGCTAAGGAAATACTCTGCAATGATATACATTACAAGCTTACTGTATCCATTGGAATTGACTAAAGCATGATTCATTTCATGGAATGCTCAATCTAGGAGGGAATAAAGAAAACATCCTTCACCTTTAACCAAATGTCACAGAGCATCAATGTAAACCCAGACAAGTCCCTCTCTAAGGTGCTTATTTGTGTCTCTTTTGCAACTATTTTTATTCTATTGAGTTTGTTGGATCTGCCAGGATAAAAGACCAGAACTATCTTCATTCTGGAACCCGAAACCAAAACAGCATTGCCAATGGTCAAGAGTGTTTTATTGTCATATGTCCCGAAATGGAACAATGAAATTCTTACTTGCAGCAGCAAAACAGGCATGTAATCTTGATGCTGCCAATGATAGGCACCTATTTGCAGTCAATATAATGCTCCCCAAGAAATATTTACAGACCATTGGAAGCAGTGCTATAGGTTAAAGATGTCATACACCTTTAATAGAAAATGATGTAAATCTAATTAAGATTAAATGGACAGGTATGGAATGGCCACATTCCTCTTGTTAACCTCGAAGTGAGCCAGTACCTCCACTTACAGAATTGTTTCCAAACATTGGGCACGGGGCAAAGGTCAACAAAGCCAAAGACTTTTAAGTTGGCAAGCATAGGACTAAAAGTCATAAATTATTTGCCGAGTGGTTTGAAGATCAACAAGGTAATTTTCCAAATGGACAATATAATTCATGCTACTTTGCAGATGCATCTAGAGGCATTGTTATGGGAAGAATATTATGGCACAAAATACCTTAGTTACCCATTGACAAACACTTGACCAAGGCATGACCACTGACATCATAACTCTATGCACAGAATAAAAGAAGCTGAGAGTTGCTGAAATATAATAAGTAAACACCTCTCTCTGAAGATTACGCTATTGAAACCAGTCAATATTCCCATTGCACAAAATGCACTTTAAATTCCACAAGTTTATAAAACCTTATAATTCACTTTAAATGCTGCAATTTTAAAACCTGAAAAAAAAAGCTCATAACATGTTTAATGCTGGAAGGTACATCTTGTGCAGAACAATTTGCACAATATAATTTCCAGGACAGGAAAACATAACACAAATGTATAATTTATCCACTGCAAATAACTGCACTGTGCTGTTGAAGTACAGAATCAATTATCAAAACCACACTGCCAGGTTTCTATCTGAACTATTAAAAAAAACAATGGTCCAAGATTTTCACTCTAAAATGGTAATTATAGGTACAGTTCATTTGGAATGTTTTCTAGTGTCAGCTGATTTTTTTTCTGCAACCACATCAATTTTTCCACAAGTTATTGGTGTGATGAGAACTGCAGCCAAGGTGGACCACCACATATTTCTTCTTCCAATTGTTAGGTCAAGTACACTCGCACACCATCCAAGCATGTAATAGATCAGAACTCAGCCAAAGCCCTACCTTCACTTTTCCTCACATACATATTTCAGCATGGGTCACCAAGTATTAGAGAGAGAGGAAACAGCAACTGGTTTTGCCTTCTCCAGAAAATACTTAACACAGTACTAATGACCCCAGAATTTGCAATTTGGTTTTCATTTGCACTAGACACAAAATGCTATAGTAACTGGGTGGTTCAGGCAGCATCTCTGGAGAGAAGGAGGGGTGACATATCAGATCGAGACCCTTCTTCAGACACTTTGGTTTCACTTTCACAACTATTTTGCAATTTCATTAGCAGTGCAAGCCCAAGAACCAAACAAATTTGTTCCATTGAAATTTGGATTTATAAAAAACTTTACTTCATCCTTCAATATAATTACTCCAAAGCAAAATCAGAACAATGGCATTTGTGAATCTTATTGCTGCAAACACCATATTAACAATTTATTCTTGCTTGTTAGTGATTTTAAAAGGTAAAAAAGCACCCTTAACAAACAAAAAAAGCGTGCATCTTGAAGGGATCGTGTTGAAGGTATTCTGTGTCTGGCTGCATTTTAGTTATCAAAACACACATGATAAGGAAATCACAGGTTTATAGGGAGAAGGCAGGAGAATGGGGTTGGGAGGGAAAAATAGATCAGCCATGACCAAATGGCTGAGTAGACTCAATGGTTCTGCTCATATGTCCAATGGTCTTATGAAAGAAAACAGCAAGCAAACGAATGACCAAGAGATCAAACGTTAGGGTAGATACTAGAAACAGGAAAGATGGTTCAGAGGAAAGAAAGAGAGCAAGGACCTGAAATATTGTAGGAATATTGCAGAAAGAGAATTGATAGTGCTAAAAAAAAAAAAAAGGCTTTGATATTAATAAATTATCCCTAAATGAGATAAATCCCCAAACGGGTCGATGGTTGAAAGGGTCAAGAACTTCAAATTCTTGGGCGTGCACATCTCTGAAGATCTTTCCTGGTCCGAGAACACTAACGCAATTATCAAAAAAGCACATCAGCGCCTCTACTTCCCGAGAAGATTACGGAGAGTCAGATTGTCAAGGAAGACTCTCTCTAACTTCTACAGGTGCACAGTCGAGAGCATGCTGACCAGTTGCATCATGGCTTGGTTCGGCAATTTGAGCGCCCTGGAGAGGAAAAATCTACAAAAAGTAGTAAACACTGCCCAGTCCATCATCGGCTCTGACCTTCCTTCAATCGAGGGGATTTATCGCAGTCGCTGCCTCAAAAAGGATGGCAGTATCATCAAAGACCCACACCATATTGGCCCACACACTCATCTCCCTGCTACCTTCAGGTAGAAGGTACAGGAGCCTGAAGACTGCAACAACCAGGTTCAGGAATAGCTATTTCCCCTCAGCCATCAGGCTATTAAACCTGGATCGGACAAAACTCGGATTATTAACAACCACTTTCTGTTATTTGCACTTTACCAGTTATTTATTCATGTGTGTATATATTTAGATCAGGGTATATGGACACATTTATCTGTTTTGTAGTGAATGCCTACTATTTTCTGTGTGCTTAAGCAAAGCAAGAATTTCATTGTCCTATACAGGGACACATGACAATAAACTCACTTGAATTTGAACTTAAAACAACATTTATGGTATTTGGTGGTGACAGGGTTAATTGTGAAATAAAATTGGATTCAAATGGAGTTGAAATTGAAAGAATATATGAAACAAAATTCCTGGGAGTGATTATAGATCATAAACTTTGTTGGAAGTCACATATATAATACATCAAACGGAAATTATCGAACTCCATTGCTATTCTTTACAAAACAAAGGATCTGTTGAATAAGAAGGGTTTGGATATATTGTATTGCTCGCTTATATTGCCATATATGTCATATTATGTTGAAGTTTGGGGAAATGTATATAAAACAAATATAGACCCGATAATTAAACTCCAGAAAAGAGCTATTAGAATAATACAGAAAGCTTCTTACCGTGAAACTACAAATCTATTATTCATAAATTCCGGTACCTTAACATTTTTGGATATTGTGCATGTAAAGACATTAGAAATACTTTTCTGAGTTAGGAATAAAAGCCTTCCTGTTAGTATTCAAAAAAAATTAAATTAAGAGAAGGACATTATAATTTAAGAGGGTTGTGTATTTTTGAAACATGTAAAGTGAGAACTAATGTAAAAGTCAAAAGTCAAAGTAGCCTTTATTGTCATTCAGACCTTGTGGTCTGAACGAAATCTCGTTGCCTTGCAGTCCCACATATAGTAAAAAAATGGCAAAAAAAAAAACACACAAAAAACACAAATTAACATCCACCACAGTGAGTTGAATACTCCTCACTGTGATGGAAGGCAAAAATCTTAAGTCTTTGTCTCTTCCCTCCTTATTCTCCCTCTGCGCCGAGGCGATCCAGGCTACGGATGTTGTGACCCCACCTGGCGATGGTAAGTAATGTCAGTCCCGTGGCTGAATCCAAGCTCCGCGAATGGGCCGGTTCAACTACGCGGCCCGGGGTTGTCAAAGCCGCCGAAGCTGCGGCCCTCCAGTCCAGAGGACACAGCTGTTGTCGCGGGAACTCTGGAGAACAGATCACCAACCAGCGAGCTCCCGACGATGTCGTCCACTGGGCCCACGGCCGATCCTCCGAGGTCGGATCGCTGCTGCCGCTGCCTCTGCCCGCTCTGAGGTCGGGTCGCCACTGCCACTGCCCGCTCTGAGGTCGGGTCGCCACTGCCACTGCCCGCTCCGGGGTCGCTCCGGGGTCAGGTCGCCACTGCCGCAGCTCCGAGGTCGCCAGCTCCACTATTAGGCCTCGGCGCAGGCGGAGACAAATATAGATGTGTCTCAGTTTTGGGAATTAAAATATGGAATGGGGCTTGGTGATGTTGAAATTTTGTAGCTCTGTTGAGTTTCAAAAAAACCTTAAAATGTAAAATAATTAAGGACTATAATGTAAAATGATTAAAATATAAAATAAGTAAGGATTACAATTTAGAGTAATTATTTTTTCCTTTCCTTTGTAATGCTGATATTCTGGGTTATCTTATGGATTGTATAGGATAGGCAAAAATTAGCTTTGTGACTTCAGCCTATTCCTTTTTTGGTCATTGATTATGTGAACGTTGTGTGAAATGGATACAGTGTTGGGTCATATTCACACAGATTGTAAAGTTTTGTTGGTTTTAATGTATGACCAAAATAAACTATTAATTCATTCATAGTTGATAAAAAATGATTAATACCATCCTTTACGATATTTCCTCTGAATCACAGTCTGGAGATGGTTTCATTGACTCATTTCATCTGCACCAGTACTTTAGAAACCATTAACGTACTAAAACAATGGTGGTTTTCAATTAGAGTTGAAAGACTAAGTCCTGGTATCTGGGTATACATGCATTGTTAAAGGATGCACATTTTTTGTAATAGGAATACATGCTGAATGAAGTTTCACTTATAATATGCCTCTCGTGGACACACAAATATGTCAAGGACAGTCTTTGGCTCGCAGTCAAACCAGCAAATGCCTGCTGAAAAACAGCTGGCTTCTCCCTGAAGACTGCACTAAAATCCAGCAATGCACCCAACCCAAAATGTCACCTATTCATAGAGTCATACAGCACGGAAACAGGTCCTTCGACCCAACTTGCCCACACCAACCAACATGTTCCATCTACACTAGTCCCACCTGCCCACGCTAGGCCCCTGGCCTTCTAAACCTGTCCTATTCATGTACTTGTCCAAACATCTCTTAAACGTTGTGATAGTACCTGCCTCAACTACCTGCTCACTCCATACACCCATCACCCTTTATGTTAAAAAAAGATAGCCCTCAGGTTCCTCATAAATC
The DNA here is from genome assembly GCF_028641065.1 of Leucoraja erinaceus. Classification (NCBI taxonomy): domain Eukaryota; kingdom Metazoa; phylum Chordata; class Chondrichthyes; order Rajiformes; family Rajidae; genus Leucoraja; species Leucoraja erinaceus. The sequence goes on along the minus strand of NC_073389.1, from coordinate 19,494,380 downwards.
CCCCCCACCCCTCCCCTCACTTTAAACCAATATTCTTTGGTTCTCGACTGTGGGCAAAAGATTCTGCATTTACCCGATCCATTCCTCTCTTGATCTTGTACTCCTCTGTGTTCCAAGGAATAAAGTCCGAGCCTGCTCGAGTTCTCCTTAGAGCTCAGGCAACATAATTGTAAATCTTTTCTGCACCCTTTCCAGCTTAACAACATCTCTCCTATAACATGGTGACCAATACTAAAAAAATACTATACACGTGGTCTCACCAATGTCTCATACAACTGTAACATGACCTCCCAACTTCCATACCCATGTTCTCCAGAGATGCTGCCTGATCTGGTGAGTTACTCCAGCACTTTGACATATTTAGTAAACCAGCAATCTGTAGTTCCCTGTGTCTCTATCCTACATTCCCACCTATTAATTCCTTAATTTTGTGATCCACATCCAATCCATCTGGACTCATCCCATTCTGAAGCCCTTGTCTCCATCCAACTGACAGGATTGATCCTTGTGCTTGATTGCAGCCCACTTCTACACAATCTAATAACAACCCCCTTGCAGTGTGTTCATGGGTACAATAAACATTTTTCCTGCATGTTATTGACACTGGGCACGAGCGCTTGAAAAGCAAAACATCTTTCAGAAATATTTTATCCATCACTGAACAAAAGTTAATCACAGTCAATGAACCTTTTTTTAAATTGCACAGTAAACCACTGATATTATGGTGTGCGTTCAAAATATTTAATCCTACCACACAGAATTCACCTTTCAACCACTAATGTCCCGGGCATAGATTGTCTATTGTCATTCAGTGGTGGCCAGTGCTCTGTTTTTTGCTGTGGCCTGTTGGGGAGAAGGCGCCCGAATAGCGGACAAAAACAAACTGGACAAGCTGATCAGGAAGGCCGGCTCAGTGGTCGGGGCTGAGCAACTAACGGTCCAGCAGGTGGCAGAGGCTAGAACTTTGAAAAAACTAGGCTCAATAATGACCAACCCCACTCACCCACTCCACGCCCTGAAGGTGATCAAGTGCAGCACCTTCAGCCAGAGACTGATTGCACCAATGTGCAAAACGGAGAGACATAGGAAGTCTTGTATACCAGCTGCTATAAGGTTTTATAATGCACAAAATTTTAACTTATTATGTATTGAAGATATCTGTTGAAATGTGTGGTGTTATGTCTGTCTTGAAGCTGTTGTGGCACTGTAATTTCCTGTAAAGGATTAATAAAGGTTATTATTATTATTATTATTATTATTATTAGATACATGCAGCAATCTTTATGTTCACATGCAGAATGGACTGCATCAAAGTCAAGGCAAAAGTAAAAGAAAGAAAAAAAGGGCATGGTGCAGCTGAGTCAGCCGCTATAGAGAGGTTACAGAGATAAACAGATCTATTGATCTCCTGAACCAAAAGAGCAGCACTCAACTATAGCATCGCTGAGCCTCCTTGAAATAGCTAACAGCACAGATAGACACCAAGGGAGATTCTGACATTTGAATGCAAGAGAAGTTAGCATCTTCAGAGTGGGTTATGAGTTGCCAATTTAATGATGCATTCTTCTCACTCTGCATGGGTTTCACACTAAGGGCAGCACAGTACAAAGTGAAAGTTGAGAAATGTATCTTTTTGTAATTTTAGTGAAGGGCAATCAGAATCTGTGTAAAGGCCAGAGATACCTACTGAGATATTTCCACATTGAGCAAAGACTTATCTGCACAATATTTTCATTCCACATAATAGAAGAATCTGTAACAATTAGCTCATAGTGCAGAGCAGCAGGATCCTCTTAAAAACATCTTTCCAGTGGTGTGGCAGAATATTCTACTTCATAATCCAATGGCAATTTGCAGCTATGGCTGCATGCTAATCACAGACAAAGTTGTTTGAAATTAATAGGAAGATATGGTATGGAAACCAGCCCTTAGTCCACCAACACCACGCCAACCATTAATACCTCGTTTACACTAGTTCTGTGTAATCCTAGTTTCTCATCCACACCCTACACACTCAAAGCAATTTACAGAGGCCAATTAGCCAACAAATTGCACGTCTTTGGGATGTGGGAGGAAACTGGAGCACCCGGAGGGAACCCATGCAGTCACAGGGTGAAGGTGCAAACTTCACGCAGACAGCACCCGAGGGCAGGATTGAACCTGGGTCACTGGCGCTGAGAGGAAGCAGGGCTACCAGCATGGCACAGCTTGGCATCACTGCCAGGAGGCACTCCACGTGCCATATCATAAGCTAAAATGAACTCCAACAATCCTACTATATCAGCTGGATCATTTAAATTGTATGAACTATCTAAAGTTCGAATGGAATGCTGGTGAAAACAAAGAGTACTCTCATGAGACTACTTGGTCATATACATTGGTGACAAAGAACATTCACATATTATGAATGAAAATACAAAATAACCCAAATCCCATATGGCTAATACAGGTGGATGGCAGTTTAATTGGAAAGACCTTTATATTACATGTAACCAGTTAGTTAGCAAAGCAGCTGGGTACCTTGGTGCTATTTAAAGTAGTGAAGCCCTTGAAGCATAACTTTAGTCTATCGTACATGAGAGAATTTGCCTTCAATTCAAACACATGCACCACAGCACTGAATACAATTAATTCATGTTCTACTAAAGTTTATATTCAACTAACTTTGATTATACAATCTCACAATCCAAATATTCTGCCAGCAGAGTGATGATTAAAAAAGTTTTGCAATAAGGCCGGCAATTTAGAGCGGTGCGGTGGCCTTACAGCGTCAGAGTCCCGGGTTCAATCCTGACTACAGGTACTGTCTGTATGGAGGTTGTACGTTCTCCCTGTGACCGCGTGGATTTTCTCCGGGTACTCCGGCTTCTTTCCAGACTTCAAGTCAAGTCAAGTCAAGACTTCAAACACCGACAGGTTTGTAGGTTAATTGGGTTTGGTAAAAATTGTAAATTGTCCCTAGTGTATAAGATAGTGTTAGTGTACAGGGTGATTGCTGGTCAGCGCGGACATAATGGGCTGATGGGCCTGTATCTCAAAAGTCTGCAGAAATTAGCAAACACAATCTTATTTACAATCTTATTTGAGAGTTAATTTGCAGATAAAACAAAACAGTACCACACAGCAACAGGCTCTTCGGCCCACAATGTTTGTGCCAACTGAACTGATTACATCTGCCTGAACATGATCCAGATCCCTCTATTCCCTGCACTTCTATGTGCCTATCTAAAAACACCACTATTGTATCTGCCCCCACCACCACCCTTGGCAATGCATTGGAGGTTCCCCTCATCCTCTGTGTAACACAACTTGCCCTGCACACCTTCATTAAACTTTCTCCATCTTACCTTATAGCTATGCCATCCAGTGTTGGACATTTCCACCTTGGGAAAGAGGTTCTGTCTCTCTACCCTACCTATGTCCCTCATATTGGGCCATTACATGCAGTGGGCCAGATCTTGCTGATGGGTGGCTAGAGGTTCCATGGATAACCAATGGCAAGATACAGGATGTGCACCATCACATTCTAGGTTTTCTGCTGGCACTCTGTAGAAAGTCTTGCTGAACATGCAACTGACTACCAATCGGTCCTTGGACTTGCCTCTGAATTAAGGGCCTGTCCCACTTTCACTACCTAATTCACAACCTTTTTTACTCGTGAACATTTTTCGTCATGCTAGAAAAACGCCCCGACTTACTTGATGCCACGAGTACCTATTACTAGCATCACAACCTGCTACAACCTACCTACGACCTTGTGACGACCATGCTGCGAGTATGAGTCAAGGGCAAACTCGGCAGAGGTCGTGAATTAGGTCGTGAAAGTGGGACAGGCCCTTTAGGTGACTTCCATCAGATCCTCAGCTGGGAAACAAAAGTCACTGTGGCTGGCTTCAATTTTATGTCAGAGTTAGGTAACCTAAGTAAGTAAGTGCATTGGTAAAGTATTCACATACAAGGAATTTGCCTTGGTGCTCTGCCCACAAGTAACAACATGACATACAGTGACAGTTACGAGTCTATGAATTTACCTTTGTTAAAAATGGTAAATTAAAGCAGTTCTTAAAAAACGAAATTTTAATCATCAGAACTGCTTCAACAAATCGTTCAGTTAACTTTAAGTATATTTATTATTCTTATTGTTTTAATATAAAAATGATGTTAATTGTTTTCAAATGTTTCTAAATATATCAGCAAATTTGGGAAACTGGAAGAAGGCTCAAAATTTCAACTGGTGGGTCTGAGAACTAGTCTTGCTGTCAATGTAAACCCATTCTGGTAACATGGAACCTGCTTCACTCCTTAAACTGTACAAACTTTTCTAGTATTTTATCACAGGAAGTAGAATGCCACATACTGGCTGTAACTTGATAGATAGCGAGGAGGCACCAGTTCAGTCTGTTTGAATCGTCTGAATACTTGCAAGATGGTTTGTGGGACTTATTGGTGCGTGTTTATTAGAAACAAGGAAACTTAAGGTTCATGCTGCAGTTGAGTTAGGTTGAGGGCAACTAGGAGATGTCACCAGCTCCAGCGTGATCCAGTATAACATACTGCAATTATGAATTAATTTTAAATTGAAGGCGTAAATTAATACCTGCAGGAAATGTCTAAGTGACGACAATGGATGATACTCACATCCTAATGTAATCACTGCAAGAAAGTAAAGTCTGGCACAAAAATTGAACCAAGGTACGGTAAGTATACTAGTTTTTTGCTTATTAAGATTATGCTGAAACACTCACAATGACAGTAATTACAAGATAGGAAGCAACATCTCTAGGAAAGATGCTATTTACAAAATTAAAGATCCAAGAGATGTACATCCCTATCCTGCCATGATGTAATTACAAATGCATGACAAAAGGATGATCAATATTAATTCCAGCACCAATGGGAACTAAATGAAAAACAAATTAAGCGAGTACGGTCAGGAAATGAAAGGGTTATATAGCCTTAATTATGAGTTGAAAAATCATTAAGGGTCAAGAGTTCAGTCTATTTTAATTGTCTCTGAACTATTGTTTGTAGGATGGTTTGTAGGATTCATGGTACATGTCGATGAAGAAACGATAAATCAACCAGTTGACGCTGTTATATGGCATTCAATTTACCATGATAATGTCTCAGAAGTGATTGCACATTTTAAGGAGCGAAACAGGACTCTTTAACAACTGAACAACTCTTTAGCAGTCTGAAGAAGGGTTTCGACCCGGAACTTCACCCATTCCTTCTCACCAGAGATGCTGCCTTTCCCGCTGAGTTACACCAGTTTTTTGTGACTATCTTCTCTTTTACAACAACATGGCAGGAGGCGTCGTACCTTCCAATAACATACCCTTCATGTCCTCTTTGTTAAGTCACAGATTAGCTGGGCACATAATCGAGTTGAAGAATGATACCACTGCAGAGCCACACTCACAGTAAAGCTGATATTGAGAAATGGAGTGAAATAACATTCATGGCAGTCTTGTACATTGGGAAACCTAGTTTGCCAACATAGCAGCCACTTTTCACCGATTAACAGGAAAGAAAGAGAAAGGAAGCGCTGGGTATTCTCATCATGTAAAACGTGTAATTTATGTGTGAATAGAACATTACCTGATAATGCTGCTCATCAGGAGCGAGCCAGACTTTAGGAAATAGAGGCAGTCTCAATTTTGCCTGTTGACTGCAGATATCCTTGTTGCAGATTTCAAAACTCCATTGTATTGATCAAAAGCAAGATAATCCAGTTGAGCGGCATCACTTGTACCACTTGTATATGGGCCATTGCTTTCAGCTGCTTTGGAAAGTCTGCTTGGTTCTTGGTTTCTTGGTCCTCCAAAATATTACAAATTGAATTTAAACTGGAGGTGGTGAAGGGAGGGCTTAAGCCAGAAAGGGTTATTGGGAAGAAAGAGCTACTTTAAATTTAATTGCATCTGGTTGGGTAACTATAGTTGGGTTGAGATTATTCCATGCTTTAATTGTGCGGGGGAAGAATGAATTGCTGTTTACATCTATCTTTGTAGCTAGGATCACAAATTGGATCGAATGCCCTCGTCTGCTCCTAATTGGTTTGGGTTTGGTGTAGGTCTTGTAGTCTATGTCGAGCTGACCATTTAACATTTTGCTGGCATCTCTTTTCACCCTGTACTACCAGCAATGAAATACCATTTTCAACCTTTTGAGAAAAAACTTAAGACTCTCTCATTGTTAACAAAGAACTGCAGAAAATCAAAGATAGACAAAAATGCTGGAGAAAGTCAGAGGGTGAGGCAGCACCTACGGACAAAAATGCTGGAGAAAGTCAGCGGGTGAGGCAGCACCTACGTGACATAGATGCTGCCTCACCCGCTGAGATTCTCCAGCATTTTTGTCTACCTTAGACTCTCTCTTTCGTAAATTGTATTTGCAAAGTAGTCTTTCCATGCAAGGCCTTAAACATTCATAACTTTTCTCAACTTATTCAAAGATGTTCATTGATCTGTACTTGAATGTTAGAAACACGCTGAAGAGCGCTAATGCACAGCCAATAATTTATTTTATTGCTATTTTTCATGATTGTACCTACACCAATATTTTTGCTGTACTGACAGTGGCAAAGAGCAATATACAGCCCATTCTCTAAGTTATTTGAAAAAATAGCTGATGTTACATTTTAGTTATTTGCCATGCTTAGAAAACAGATACTAATAAATAACAGTGAAGTTACATAGATGAAGATAGAACGATGCACCACACTAACAAGCCCATTGGTACATTAAGCCCTCATTGACCATTAATCACGCACTTAAGTATATTTTTATTCTCCCCTCATTCCTACTGCTTCACTCCCCACCACCCATATCTAACCACTCGCTTGCACACTCAAAATGATTTATAGTGGTCAATTAAATTATCGATCCACACACTTTTGGGATTTGGGATGAAACTAGAGCACCCAGAACAATGCTCTTGTGGCTACTGGGAGAACATACAAAGTGCACACAGATAGCAATGAAGATCAGGATTAAACCCAGTAGCTGGAGTTGTGAGATAGTTGTGCAATGAACTGTACTACTGTGAGATACATATTATAATATTTAATGCTTAAAATATTTCTGTATCTATAGTTTAGATTTTGATTAAAGAAACAACATGGAAACCGGCCCTTCAGTCCATTGAGATCACGGTGACCACCCTGTACACTAGCATTATCCTAAACGCTTGGGACAACTTACAAATATTTTTACAGAAAGCTAATTAACCTAAAACCTGTATGTCTTTTGTAATGTGGGAGGAAACCGGAGCATCTAGAGAAAATCCAATTGGTCACAGGGAGAACGTACAAACTCCGTACAGACAGCACCCGTGGTTAGGATCAAACACAGGTCTCTGGCGTTGTAATGCAGCAACTCTACCATTGTACCACGCCTGTGATAAGAAAATAATCTGCATATATCAAATTCAAAAAGCTCCAGTGTTGAATGCTCTCACTTGTTTCACATCATTTACAGCATGCTACATTGAACAAATGGATTTTGTCTAATTCTATGACCAGGCAGGCAGGAGAAGGATTCAATAAATAGTGGACAAAGTAGCTACCTCCTCACAACTTATCACTCATTCTCTAGCGGTGTTAAATGATGATCCTGCAGAGATGGAGGGAGAATGCTAAGGAGACAGGCCTTTCGGCCCAACTTGTCCATACTGACCAAAAAGTGCCATCTAAGCTAGGCCCACTTGCCCGCATTTGGTCCATATCGCTCTAATCCTTTCCTACCCATGCACCTGTCCAACTATATTTTTAATCAAAAAATCCAAATTAAAATAGAGCACAGTAATTGTCGTTAAGAATATCTAAGTAACAAGCATTTCTGGAGATGTTATAATGTAATAGTTGGACTACCCAGTGAGATATTCCTTCATCCTGCAGATGATATTATGTTTGGATACTCAAAGGAATGAGAAAGCAAAATAGCATAATAATTGTATTTGAAGAGTGGTCCCATTTTTCTCTGTTCATCAAGGCCAAATTGTGAACAAAGTTTTCTGAAACCTAACAGCAAATGTATTATTGTATCAGGGGAAAGTGCCAATTGTTTGATTAAAATCAGTGCTGGCAAGTATATGATGGAGGATTCGAAGTCTGACCTCCTCCTTCAGCCCGCGGAGTTCACAAAGGTGGTAATGAAATAAATTATAGTTGTACGAGGGAATAAAAAAATATTGAGAAGGGAAAGGAAACAAAGTGGCTTTACTGCAAGATAAACAATGGTCAACAAAGTTGCCAATACTAGATGGATACATCAGCTTTCATTCAGACATTGTACACTTGAGATTAAATATTTGGGATGAAACGTTTGAAGCATTATTTCAGTGTTTAAGGATCAGAAGGAAAAACACAACAGTAACACTGTCAGGTTATCAACTGAGGGCAAGTGACTAAAATCCACCCTGAGAAAGTGTGACATCAACGAGCACCGTCTGATCAGAGGGAGTCAGCGTAGATTTGAGCAGGAGAGATCTTGTCTACCTAATCTTGTTGAAAATGTTGAAAAGGTCATGAGTATTGGGGATTGCTTATTCCAGAAGTCATTTGATAAGGTTCCCACAGAGATTACTGGAGAAAAGAGTGCATGCAATTGGAAGTAACCTTCTGACACGAGGAAGTAATTGGTTGGTATATAGAAAAAGACTATGGATAAAAGAAACAGTCTTTGACTGGCAGTTTATGGCAAGAGGTGTCCTCTCAGGGTCTGTGCCACAGTCTCAGCTTTTCACTATTTATACATCAATGATTTTGGTGAAGAAATAGATAAACATATCTCCATATCTGCAGGTGACATTACATCTGGAAAAAGAAGGCTTGCATGGCTGGAAACTCAAACTAACAGGCACGAGGTGAAGCTGTAGAAGATGGGATTCAATGTGGGGAAATGAGATCACCCTCTTCACATCAAAGGGAAAATAATTTCTTGTTGAGAAAGTAAAACGCATGAAACAAAGCTTGGGACACGCTAACATACTAATCAAATATGTTGACAAAATTGCAATTCAAATAGTGAGGAATGCAAAAAAAATCTGAAATTATGGTTATTTGTAAAAAACAGATCAGGTCCCATCTGAAATATTGCATTCAATTTTAGGCCCCAAAACCTAGAGGAGAGTGAGCAAATTCATGAGAAAAGCATTCAAATATAATATTTAAAAAATAAGTTTATTTCTTTTGAAATCACAAAGTTGAAAGGTGAATGAATTGATAAGTGGAAAAAAGACACCAAGTGCTGGAGTAACTCAGCGGGTCAGGGCACCATATCAGGAGAACATGGACCGGTGCTGTTTCAGGTCAGCGACCTTTCATCAAACTGATTGGGGGGGGGGGGGGGGGGGGGGGGGGAAGAAACAGTAAGACAGGCAGGCCGGGCCAAAGCTTACCAAGTTATGGGAGGAATCAAGCGATGGGGGTGGGGGGTGGGGGGGGGGGGGGGGGGGGGGGGGGGTTGTCGATAGGCAGATGGCTGAACATTGGCCGGGGATGAAAAGACAGAAGGCATGAGACAAAAGAATATTGAAAAGTTGTGAATTGAGGAACTGTAGAAGAAGGAATGTGATGGAAGGGAATGGTTAGCAACCGGGAAATCATACAAGCCTTGGCAGAACAAGCACATGTTTGATGAAATGGATGCCAAGTCTACGCCTGGTCTTGCTCATCAACAGGAGGCCACAACAGGAACACCGAGCGCAGTAGATGAGATTAAAGGAGGTGAATCTGTCTCATCTGTGAGGACTGCTGCAGTCCCTGGATGGGGGTGAGGGTGGAGGTATAGGGACAGGTGTTACAGCTACGGTTGCAGGAGAAAGTACCTAGTGAGAGGGAAGGGATGAGTAAACCAAGGACATGAAAGCAGTGGTCTGTGCAGAAGATGAAAAGGGGTGGGGATGGGAAGATATGACTGGTGGTGGTGACATTGGAAGTGACGGAAATATCAGAGAATGATGTGTTGGATGCAGAGGCTGATGGGGTGAATGGTTTGGACAGGGGGAATTATCATTCATACAGCATGAAAACACTTTGGCCTAATTTGCTGATGCTGATCAAGATATATTATCTACACTTGCCCCACCTGCCTGTGTTTGGCCAATGTGCTCTGAACCGTTCCTGTCCATGTACCTGTCCAAATGTCTTTTAAATATTGTTAGATTACCTGTCTGAACTACCTCATCTGGCACTTTTTTAATGTTATCTGCAAAGTTACTATGAATGTCTTAAACAACAATATATTTGTTCCATCAGGGGGAGTGGAAGCAAGAACTGCAGAATGCAGAGAAGACGTGGGTGAGGGATCTATCCATGACAGCAAGGGGAAATCCACATTTACTAAAGAAACATCCCAGATGTCCCAGAATGGAAAGCCTCATCTTGGGTGTAGGTGCAGTGGAGATGGAGAATTTGAGAGTAGGGGACAACGTCTTTACATGAGGCAGAGTGGGAGGAAGTGCAATCCAGATAACTGTGGGAGCTAGTGGGTTTGTAGTAGACATCAGTCAAAGGTCTGATGGAGATAGAGAGATCAAGAAAGGAGCGATGTGTTGGAGATAGTCCCAGTGAATTTGAGGTTAGGGTGGAATTAATTGCAAAGTTAATGACATCAATGAGTTCTGCAGGAGGCAGGGCCGATACAGTAGTCGAGATAGCGGAGAAGGAGTTAGGGTTTGGTACTAGTGCATGTTTGGAACAAGGAATGCTCAACATATTCGACAAAAAGGCCCATGGCTACACCTTTCACAAAGAAAGAGAGGGGAGACAAAAGCGAAAATAAACACTAAAATCTCGTGTGAGTTATAGGGATAGGTTGAGTAGGTTGGGACTATTCCATGGAGCGCAGGAGGTTGAGGGGTAATCTTATAAAGGTGTATAAAATCATGAGAGGAATAGATTGGGAAGATGCATAGAGTCTCTTGCCCTGAGCAGGGAAATTGAGGACCAGAGGACTTAGGTTCAAGATGAAGGGGAAGAGATTTAATAGCAATCTGAGGGGTAACTTGTTCACACAAAGGGTAATGGGTGTATGGAACAAGCTGCCAGTGGAGGTCATTGAGGCTGGGACTATTGCATCATTTAGGAAACAGTTAGACAGGTACATGGATAGGACAAATGTGGAGGGACAGGGACAAAGTGCGGGCAAGTGGGATTAGTGTAGCTAGGACATTGTTGGCCTGGTGTGGGCAAGTTGAGCCGAAGGGCCTGTTTCCACACTGTATCACTCAATGACTATAACTCAGTGCGTCAGAGAGCATCTCTGGAGAAAAGGAATAGGTGAAATTTTGGTTGAGCCACTTCTTCAGAAGAGAAGTTGTTGAGGGTGAGAACAAGTTCCACCAGGGGGAGGAGTGTGTTAAGAAGAGGCTTTGTTTTATTATATTATGGAAACAATGTTTTATTATGGATGAAAATCACAAGGTGATTAATAAATTTAAAATTAGAACTAGGTCAGAAAATCAGAACCATACTTCAACGGAAATTTACAAAGTGGCAATGCACTCTTCTCAAAGGCCACAGATGCTAATTCAATTGACATTTAAGGCTGAGATGGGTAGTTTCATTGGGTCAACAAATCAAGGAATATAAAAGAAAGACAATTAAATTGAAATGACGTCATAACAAACCACAACTTGATCAAATAGAAGTCAGGTTCAATGAGCTTGTAAATGAGCTTGTGCAACACAATATTTCATAACAATGAATAGCTAGAAATATTGGTCATAATCATGGCAAAGCTATCAGTGGTCGTCTTTTTTTTGAGCCAAGGCAAGAACTTAGAGCATCTGCACTTGTGCAGCTATATGCCGATTCAGAATTTACTGTCAGCTGTACTCTGCTCCTCCAGAGAGAGCTATGCAACCTAGATGCCGTATTTGCCAAAATAATTTAGTTTAGTTTAGAGACGCAGCATTAAAACAGGGTATTTGGTCTGCCGAGTGCATGATGACCATTAATTAACCATTTACAATAGTTTACTTTATCCCACTTAGGCTCAGTTCATAGGCTCCTTGTACATTGCAAAAGCCAATTAACCTGCAAACCCTCAAGTCTATGAAATGTGTGAGGAAACCAGAGCACCCCGAGGAAGCCCAAATGGACACAGGGAGAACATGCAAACTCCACATAGACTGCACCCCAGGTCAGGATCAAACCCAATTCTCTAGTGCTGTGAGACAGCAACTCTACCATCTGCTACAGTGTGCTGCCCATAACGCAGAATCAATTCAATTCAGATTGAACCCATTACCCTCAATTCTAACTATCTCAATTATACATTATATTATGCCACATCTATTTACCAATATTTTCTGATTGAAGGAATAAATAATATCCCTCACACCAAAAACAAACCATTTAAATGAATCCAATTTATTCAGAATAATTTTCAAAATTCCATATATTTATAGATAAAAAAGCAAATATGAAAGCATTTTAATATAATCTATCAGTGCCCCCACCTTTCCTTGAAACTTTTGTTTGAAAGGTTATACAACCACGAGCGTGTTTAACAACTTGGTAAGCTTGCTTTCAAAATTATTTTATATTATCAGCTTCTTAGTCAATTTCACAATATCTCTGGTTGTTAGAGAATTTTTTGCCACTAACACCATTTTGGGTCAGTCATCAGGATCATAATCTGACTAAAGAGTTGTGACCATTGGTGAAGTCATAGAGACCAAAATCTCTTTTTGAGATCTTCTCGTGTGAAACTAACCCTTTGAGTTTTGTGGGGCACGTGCAAATCCCTCATGCTGGACGATGCATTGATTTCCTTATTCCCCACCATTATATCCCCCCAAATACAGTTTTGTATGCTCTGCATGTACCAGAAAAGAAAATGAGTCTTGAATCTTGTTGTTGTCCCTGAAGATCACAATCTCTTATTGTGCGACAAAGGCAAACATTTTCAAGTTCAACACCTTCAATGCTGATATGAAAAGCTCGACAACCTTTCATACTTTATCATCTCTTGAATTTTAATACGATGAAATAACTCATTGATGAGATTTAAATGTGACAGTAAAAGTTCTGAAAAATACAGGCATCCAATTGCAAAGTAATAATCAATAATAACTCTCAATTTCTGTTTGAATTAACATCTGGGAACTTTCCAATTTGCTTTTGTTAAAGTGATTGCTGCCAAATTAATTTAAACATAAAAATAAGCCAATGACAAATGTGATAGCTAACACAAAACACATCCTGTATGAATTAGCTTACATCACGAATATACGAGATTTATATTTCTTACCTCAACAGCATTAAGAATCTCACAGTAATGCTGGTTAATTTAATTAATGGGCTTCTATAAACTCTTCCTTTGACTTTTCCAATCATTTGTAAAAAGATTAATACTTTGTCAAGTCATTGAAAATTAATAAAAGAAAGCAGCCTGCTGGCATTATGCATGAAATAATGGAATGATGTGATCAAGATATTAAAATATTACAGGGAAGATGACAAAGGTCTTGTTTCTTTATATCAAATCACATTAGTGGAGATTGGTGATTCAGGATCTGAACTCAATATAAACTTTTTCATTGATGTACTAATAGTGAATATTTCCAAGAGAACATCAAATAAATGAACTCTGAAACATAAGAGCATAAAAATGAAAATGCAATTCCAGCTGTATTTCATGGGTAGTGTTTTGCATTCTAATCTACAGAACATTGCTAAATAGTTCTATCCACAAAGTATACCATCATTACGTTGTTTAAAGTTGGACTCTAGATTCAAAGGTATTCAAAGGTTTTTATTAGTCACATTCACCGAGGTGTAATGAAGTGAAATGCTTTTTGCCATTTTGCAGCACACAAAGAAAATACAGACATAACACCAATGAGAGTCTTAAACACAAAGAACATCCCCCCACAATGGCTCCCACCATGAGGGAAGGCACAAAGTCCAGTCCCCAACCCCAGTTCACCCATAGTCAGGCCTATTGAGGCCTCCACAGTTGCCTCTACAGAGGCCCGATGCTCCTGGCCGTTCTCGCCGGGTGGTGGTCCTCCAGCGTCGGGAGAGTCCTCACAGCGGCATGGGAACCCTGGAATGGCCGCCTCCGTACTGGAGGCCGCGGCTTCCGGAGCCGACAAGGCCGCGCCGGATGGAGCTCCACAACTGGCAATCTCGTTGCGAGATCCCAGGCTCCCGGTGTAAAGTTCGGCGCCGCCGCCCGCAGCTCCGCGATGTTGTTCCCAACATTATAAAAAGATTAATATGCTTGTTGACTGATGGCACATAGATAACAGCAATATCTTCCGTTATGATGAGATCCTTGCTCCTTGGACTCTTAAAATATTCATTGTCTGACACACAAAATATGCTCGATCAATACAAACCATCAAATAATAAATATAACTGCTGACACAAAAATAAGGATCCATCAACATAATGTTCTTAGAGATTTTTTTATCTTTATGCAGACACAACGTCAGAATATTGATGTTAGCTCAGTTAGCTTGGTTGTAGAACACCATTCTGTCCAAGCTTTAAAGTGTTTTCATGTTAAGTGCCTATGTGTGCATCTCACGTCAATTTCACTCCATCTCTGATCATGAGGGTCACTTGCAAGAGGGGAGTGATCTTAGCCACGTTTCACTCAAATTTATTTACAACGACAGGTAATCTCACCTAGTACCCATTTATCACTTACCTGCACTAATGATTGCTTCTCATGTCATACAGGTGACCAACAAGCACATTTTAAAATCACCGTTTCTCAAATATGTGAAACATGAAATCTGGCAATCTACCTACCTCAGCAATACCTTCAACAAAAGTGCACCTTTGGTACTTCAGATTTTTTTAAATTTAGAGATCCAGCTTCGAAACAGTCCCTTCAGACCACACCGACTAGTGCACAAGTACTATCCTACACACAAAGGCAACTTACAATTTTCACCTGAGCTAATTAACCTACAAACCAGTACATCTTTGGAGTGTAAGAGGTTACCAGAGCTCCCAGAGAAAACCCACGTGGTCAAGGGGAGAGCATATAAACTCCACAGGGAAAGTAGACGTATGAAAAGAAGCAGTGAGAGAGGGTGTTGCAGAACGCC
This sequence comes from Leucoraja erinaceus, assembly GCF_028641065.1. Taxonomy (NCBI): domain Eukaryota; kingdom Metazoa; phylum Chordata; class Chondrichthyes; order Rajiformes; family Rajidae; genus Leucoraja; species Leucoraja erinaceus. The sequence goes on along the minus strand of NC_073389.1, from coordinate 19,479,305 downwards.
TGTCAGAGAGATAAGGAGAACTTCTTCAAAGTAGGCACACCCCGAGGAGGTTTTGCAGTGGAGCAAACAAAATGTGGAGGAAGTAATTGCAGATGCTGGTTTACACTGAAGATAGGCACAATTGCTTGAGTAACTCAGCAGGTCAGGAAGCATCTCTAGAGAAAAGGAATAGGTGCCATTTTGTGTTGAAACCATTCTTCAGACTGTGGTTGGCTTGATTGTAATAGTGTATAGATTTTTCTATGACTGGATAGCAGGCACATAAAGGTATTTCACTGTACCTAGGTACACATGACAATAATAAATTACACTACGAAACAAAGTGCTGAAATAATTCAATGGGTCAGGCAGCATCTGTGAAGGACAGATGATATTTTGGTTTGTGATCCTTCAACAGACTGATGAACTAGATGGTCGCCATTTCAAGGAAAACAAAATCATCGTCATTTGTAATCTGCAGAGTAAAAGGTGCGACAATGCTGCATCTTTTACTTCCTTATTTTGCACCAAAGCACCATAGTTTTTGGATTAGTTTGAAATCATTGCTGTAGTCAAGGATGCGCACACAACATAAATATCCATTCAACTAATGATTCTTGTGACAACCAACATCCAATGGGCCAATCTATCTATGGATTGTGTTACATTATGCAAAAATATAGACAGAATGCAGAATTATATATTTTTTTGCTGAAGATGTTCCATTTGACATTATGATGCCTCAGCAAATGACACTCTGATGTGAATCCCTCTGCATTCGCATGGCCAAATGCTTCATTCCCTACAACCAAAAGGACATCAAGAAAGTGGTGGCCTGTCTTGTGGAAAGAAGAGTTATCAGGATGATTGCAATAATGCTAAGATAACCATTTACCAATGTATGTTGCAGTCAATGAACTTGTTTGCATAAATTGTTCAACAAACAGCAAAACTCATTAAACTAGGCTCTTCGCTTCATTTGTTGCAGGAAAAGATGATAATCAATGTTACTATTAAAAAGAGAAATATTGAATGATGCAGGTAAGGAATACTTGAGCTAACATGTTTTTTTGAAATAACTAGAAATTCTCAATATACTGAAGTATTAAAAATGCATCAAAAGGCTACTTAAATATTAATTAAATACAACTTCAGATTGAGATAAAACTGCTATTTTACAGAACCAGAGACCCGGGTTCGATCTCAATCTCGGTTGCTGTGTGTGGAGTTTGCATGTTCTCCCCATGACCATGCGTGTTTGCTCTGGGTACTCCGATTTCCTCCCTCATCACAAAGGCATGTGCGTTTGCAGGTTAATTGGCCTCTGTAAATTGTCTCCGGTGTGTAGGCAGTGGATGCACAAGTAGGATAATGTGCAAACTATGATTAATGGTCAGCAAGGATTTGGTGGGCTGAAGGCCTTATTTGGATGCTGTATCTCGAAAACTAAAAATAAACTAAAATCGCTTATGCTTTATCCTCAATCTATGACCTGTATTTTTATTTGCTTCTGGTATGAGGGGAAAATTCTGGCAGTATATCCTAACTATACCCTTCACAATTCTATACACCTGAATCATGTCTCTTCTGAACCTTCTCTGCTACAGCAAAAGCAGACATAGGAGCAGAATTAAGCCATTCAGCCCATCGAGTCTGCTCCACCATTCGACGATCATCAGCTGAGCCACTGTGTTTAGTTTAGTGATACAGCATGGAAACCGGCCCTTCGGCCCACAGCGATCAGCTATATACTAGTTCTATCCTACACACAGAAGCCAATCAGCTTACAAATAAACCTGCGCATCTTTGAAATGTGGGAGACAAATGCAGCACCCGGAGAAAACCCACATAGTTAGAAAGTACAAACTGAGTTCAGACAACACTCGTAGCCAGGATCGAACCCGGGCCTCTGGCGCTGTTAGGCAGTAACTGCTACATTATTGATATTATAATATTAATATTGTATTATAATAATATTGAAGGCATTTCAATAGGATCTTTTTCATGCACAAAGTGGTGAGTACCTGGAATGCATTGCCTGAAAGGATGATGGAAGCAAAGTTATTAACAGCACTTAAGAGGTGTCCAGATGAGCCACTAAATTGCCACTAGGCATTGATGACTACTGATCAAGCACTGGGAAATGGATACAAATCTGGTGTGCAGAATGACCTGTTTCACATGAAACTGCAAGGTAGTATTAATACCCTATCTGTCCAGTGTAGTTCCTTCACCACTGATAACCTCATCCTAGCCATGTGGCGTCCAGGGTGGAAATGTCAAAGACTAGTAAGCATATTTGTAAGTTCAGAAGGAAAAAGTTTAAAGGAGATGTGCGGGACATTTCTTTTTTAAACACAGAAAGTGATGGGTGCCTGGAATGTACTGGGGAGATTACGATTGAGGTAAAGTTTTACGTTTTAGATAGGCACATGGATATGCAGAGAATTGAGGGATATAGATCACATGCAGACAACGGAGAACGGAGGCAGCCAAGGTTACCCAAGTTCAACCTGGCATGATGTTCAGCACAGACAATGTGGTCTGAAGGGCCTGTTACTGCGCTGCGTACTGTTCCATGTTCAATGCTGCAGTTGAACGAATAAAATCATTGGCCTTGCTGAATAATGCATCAGTTACATCTTTAATACATCAGCAAATGGGAAACTGCTTCAAGTGGTGGACAGACATTAGCCATAACAGACAGACATTAGCCATAATACAATGCACAGACAAGGCTGACATAGTTCCTCACTGGGAGTCTGGTATTGATAGCATAGATTGTGTGCAAATCATTCTAAAGCAGACGGTATTGTCATTTCTGTCATCTTTGATGAACATCAGTCTAGGAATTAATTGCATTGCATTTCAAGAAATCAGCAAACATTGTTAGGCTGGTTGGCTGTCAATTATCTTCAGTATTTTTGGAATTACTCTTGCTCTGGGTCTTTCCCCCCTGCACAGGTTGGAATTTACGAGTGAAAGACCACCCATCACATAAGACCTTCGCACCAAGTAGAATCAGGACTTCTCAGTAAGATGGTCTTAGTTCGAAGGAACATGCAGTGCTATTGTTTAGGTCAACAGTGAACCCAATGCTAAAATGAAATGCTGGCCCATCATACCAATCAATATGATTGCAGGACAAGTTAAATACAAGTGTAAATTGCAGAATTTGATTCCTTACACACGAGATCAAACTCAAATGAGCAAGATACTGCAGACAAAATCTGATCACTTCTAGTACAATGGATTCAATATCATTGAATTTCTAAGAAATTATAATGATTCATATCTCACCGCTACCTTCCTAAAATGCATTTAGGAAATGGCAAGTAAAAATGTCACTGATTTGTTTTGGCACAGATGACAACAAAACATTCTTGATTCATTAAGATCTGGTTCTGACAGGACAAATCACTTCTGATGAAATGTTAGAAATAAAAAACTTTTGTTAGTGGAATAAAACCTCAAAACCACTCACTGAAATTCAATGAAAATTGTCTTGTGAATGAAGTCCACAAGGTTTAGGCTCCAGCCTATACACCCATGAAAATTGGTGCCCTTCCACATCACAAAGGCATGTGGTTAGTAGCGTAGTTAACCTCTGTACAAAAAATGCCCCTAATGTGAAGGGTGTGGATGAGAAAGTGGGATAACATAGACCAATTTGAACAGGTGCTCAATGGTCAGCATGAACTCAGTGGGCCACGGGGCTTGCTTTCATATTGTATTGCTGAATGAAACTCTTATGTTTTTGGCTGCTGCAGCTTTCACATACCTCAAGCCAAATGCCTGGTCATGTGGGACTGAGGAAGGTCATAGATTGGACCTTAAGAATTTCTGAACAAACCTATCAAGATTCTCCCTCATACTTTTGTCACTTCCAACAAAGTGGCATCGGACATTGGGAATATTAGCCCAAATTGTCAGGTTTTCATGCCTGACAATTCATTCAGAGTTCTCCCAGCAGGTTCCTGCTGGAGCCAAACACTGGAGTAGCAGAAAACTGTTAAGATTCTCCCTCATTTAATGTCATGCTGTGCTATTTCATTTCAGTAATTTTCATTCTGGGTTAAGTTTCATTTTAATAGAGAAATATTCTGAGTTTAAAGCTTTAACATTTAATTTTACAAGAGTGATTGTTGCTGGGGATATCTGCTCACATCATTTGCTGTATTTGCTGACACAAGATCAACAAGCCCACTTATTTAGGTTTGTGTTTATTATTGTCATGTGTTACGAGGTACAGCGAAACACTTTTTTGCATACTATCCAATCAGATCAGCTAATACTTTAGTTAAATACAATCAAGTCAAACTTAAGTACAATAGAAAGAGCAAAGGGAAGTAAGTATTTCATAGTGTAGAATATAGTTCACAGCATTGCAGGGCATCAGTTCCATAAACAAAGTCCTATATTCACAAGGGGGAAAAAACGGGTGAATTGGACAGTACCCTAGCTCATGGAATGTCTGTTCTTTTTAAAGATTGTTATTTTATTTTTAAATTGAAATCATCCAAAAAACATAAGCATTAAGAAAGCATTTAAAATATACATCTTGAAAAAGAACAGTCCTTCCATGAGCTGGAGTACTGGCCAATTCACCTCTTCCCCAATGTGAACATTGGACCCTGTCCATGGAATCGGTGTGCTGAAATGCTATATTCCGAGTTCTGTATCTTCCCCTTTGCTTTATCTAATAATAACTTCTTTTTTAATATTCCTAATGGAGAGACACTGATAAATCCTGGTCACTTTGACAGATGGGAAACCTTGGTTAAGTCAAGATTCCACCAGGTTTATTTCAGGTAGGGGACTTATTCTAACTCGCCTGTTTCACCAGAAGTCATTAAAGGACTGCCACTGTCCAGAGGCTTGTCGTGCAAATCAGCAACCACCCAGGACAGCAAGATTGTCTTTCAGAGAAGGTTGCTTTCGAAGATTAGGAAATCTGGGCAACGAGCCAGACAATCAAAGCCACAGAGGCACATGTGTGCACATACCACTGTGTCCTTAATGTGTTAATACACATGGCAATATTTTAAAACTAACTTCATGGCCATTTCTTTGAGAATGTATTTGTCCAAAATAATAGTGACGAGAAATGTTTAAACCGAATGGTCTGAAATATTTGGATTTTCAGAAATAATCACTGTTCATGCTTCAAGTGGTGGAAATGAGCTTTGTTCCAGCAGTCCAGCCTGCTGGTTTTCACTATGCTCAGCTCACTGCTGTCATTCTCCTCTTCCATTCATGGATCTTTTCTTTTGCAGTTCCTCAAGATTTGGGGTAATGGATTTCTTTGACTGCATTGTATATCATGGAGCCAAGTCTCTTGAGGGGAATCCCAGAAAGCCCCTCAGACAGCATTTCCACATAGTAAATTTCTGATAGCTAATCAATTTCTGATTAATAATGTCACAGTTAAGGAACAGATCCAAGTGATTTTCAAACACTGCATGTATGCAGGTATTTTCTTTTAATCACTATCAATTCATATGTTCCAGATTGGTTTGATATCTATTTGGCTGCTTTGAACATTTTCTCCACTGCCCAGACAACATCTTTGTGTATCAGGTGACTTCTTCTCAGGCATTTCCATGGGATCATGGATCATTGGAAAAAGGTCCCGGCCCAAAACATCATCTGTTCATTCCCCTCCACAGATGCTGCCTGACCCGCTAAGTTCGCCCAGCACTACCTGTTGCTCTGCCTGACCTCACCTTTCCCCATTGTGTCTCAAAGCCAGGCCCAGCACCATAGACCCAACTGCTGCTCTCTACTGCCTTATCATCTCCCCCCACAGCCCCACCCTAACAGTATCCTAAAGTGACATACCCGTTGTGTAGGAAGGAACTACTGATGCTGGTTTATACCAAAGATAGAAGCAAAACACTGGAGTAAATCAGCTGGTCAGTCAGCATGTCTGGAGAAAAAGAATAAGTGATGTTTCACGTTGGACTGAAGAAGGTTCCAATCTAAAACATCACCTATTCTCTTTCCGCAGAGATGCTGCCTGACATGCTGTGTCTACACAGAGCATTCCTGTTGTCAAGAGGAATGGCAGCATGGGATTTCCACACGCTCTGTCTATTCTCCTTCCTGGTGGTCACCCATCTACTTTCTGCCACTCCCATCTCTGATACCTCCCATCTCTGACTACCTCAGCCTCCTGTGTGATCTCAAGGTCATCCAGATGCTGCTCCAGTTCCCTGTGAGAAGTTGCAGATGGACACACCTCCCACAGATTTAGTTTTGTTTTGAGATACAGCACAATGTACAGCACTTTGGCCCACCATGTCCACAACAACCAACAATCCCCACACATTAACACAAACCTACACACACCAAGGGCAATTTACACTTATACCAAGTATAAACTCCATACAGACAGCATCTGTAGTCAGGATCAATCCCGGGTCTCCGGCACTGCAAATGCTGTAAGGTTGCAGCTCTACCATTGCGCCACCTTGCCATCCCTACTGAGATGTGGTGCTCAGGGACACTGGAAGTCTCCTCTGCCCTAGCTGTCATCTCTACTGCTCAAGACAAAGACATAATTTTCAAACAAAAAAAAACCAGACTGTGCCTTATTCACCAACACCTCATGAGCCAATGCCCCAACACTTACCTTCCACAAAGCAGTTCACCTAACAGGCTTGTGATTCCCTTTGTTCTGATACACCCAGCAGGAGCAGTCATTCCAGGATACTAACTGCTTTCAGCTGCTCCAACTGAAACCAGTCTCGTTAACTGTTTCTCTAATGCATGCAAAACTTTGCTAAAACTCTGGAGACTTTGCAAAACTGCATTGAAAAACTTAAGGAGGTGCAAAACCAAACCAATTTACTTTTCAGAAGCACTATTCACTCGGGGGACTGGTAAAAGGAATGTTTAAAAAAAATCAGCAATTGCTCCATTCAAGCCATGCACATGAAAGGTCCCGACACAAAACGTCACCTATATCCATGTTCTCCAGGGATGCTGCCTGGCCTGCACCAGCACCTTGTCTCCTCTTTTGTAAACCAGTATCTGCAGTTCCTTGTTTCTACAAAATCTTATAATCATTCATAAACAATCTACAATCTGATATTATCCAGAATATTTTTCTTTTAGTTTATTAACAAGGTGCTGGGATGATTTTACTTTCACTTTCAATGTGATTATGAAAAGGAGTTTTCTATGTTATTCATAGTCAAGTAGAACTGTGCAACAGTCAACATCTGTCCAACTCTGTATTTCTTTGCTGCACAGCGATCATAAATCAAGGGAAAGCAAAAATCAATGCACCTGGTGCTGGAAACAAACTACAGTATATGTCATTCAGTATTATTTCAGTTAACCCAATTTTAATTTGAAAACAAATTGAAAGGCCGGCCTTAAAATCTGTCTGTCCTTATAGGATTAAGACTCAAGGATAAGAAGTTGATGGATTTCATTTTATACGTATTGAAACTGAATGCCCAATTGAAACAAGCGGCGACAGACCCGAATGCCACCAGTCCGATTTATTTTATGCCAATTAAAGGGCAAATAGAGGTCCATCGTGATCGATCACCAGTGCATTTCATTCCGAGAAAAGGTTGTTCAGCTTTTTAGTGCAATCTCTTTCTCGAGGTTAACCTGTCTTCAGTCTGTGACAATCCTTCATCATTGAAAGCTTGCTGCTATTCTAGTTTCATTTATTTTGAACTGAATTTGAGAAAGAAAGGGCTTGCAAAGTATTTGACAACCAATGAAGTATTCCTACAGTGTATTTACCATTCTACTTCAGGAGAAAAGGAGCAGCCAATCTGCATACAACTAGTAATCGACTTAACCAATAATTTCACAAGGCAAATTGTTCCCTCCACTGTTACTGTTGGATAATCTATTATATTCTAGTTCACAATCACATTGAAACTCATAGCAAATGCACTTCTGCTGTCATGCTAATGTTTAATCACACAAGAAAGCCACTGGGACTAATATTAAATCTTTAATTGTAAATAGTTGGCAGCTTAGAAGTGGATGCAATTCCACCCACCCATCTCTTTGTCACAGCACTTCCCCCCCCCCTCTTTGTCCCACAATATGCTGAAATATATCCAGGGAATAAGTAGATGCAATGAAAATAAATTCCATTTACCTGCTGTATTTAATCAATCACATACAATCATGCCAACAGTTCAGGCTTGACTGCAATGAGTTAACTATCTATGTAATTCACCGTAGTGAAGTTGTGTTTAGAGATTTAGCTGGGATATATGAATCCCTCTGGCTCTGCAAAAATTGCCATGGGAACTTTCATATCCATTTGAAAGAGCACTGGAGCGATGATTTAGTATTTCCTCTAAAAGATGGCTCCTCTGACTTCAGTGCTATTTAAGGATCCCTCCGTAGTGCAGGCCCTGGTTTATATGCCCACCTATCTTGAACCCATAACCACCCCACTTAAATTCACCATCATCAAGGAAGATAGATATAGAAATTAAGAGTAACATTTAGTTTCATCAAGAAGGAAAGACTAGTCACACTCTTGCAAATCACAGTGCAATATTGTATTATAATTTCTGCTAAAATCACAAGGTAGGCCGTCAAGCAATCATAAAATACCAAAATATTTTCCTCAGAATAGAATAGAATAAACTGCATCATGCCTGGTAGAAACACTAAACGATAAAAATACAGAAGCTGAGAGCGAGGTTGGCCGTTGTGGACTAATTCATGATTTTTAACTTTGCCCAGGACTCTTTGCATACCCTGTGTATAGTAGGGAAAGCAGAATTTCACTGTGGAATGTCACATATGATAATAAAGTATCGATCAATCATGCTGGTTAACTGAAAAGATCAAGGAGACATAGCAGATTTTAGATGGAATGCTATCTTGAGTTGAAATTACCAGCCTTGTTACACAGAAAATATCGATAAATCCCAGGGAACTGGAATGCAACATATATTATCATGAACAAAAGTTTTCTATACATGATCTAAAGATTCAAACTAAAATAGAAACATTGCAAATATTGTTGAATGAACTGAGTGTGGACTAGTGTATTTCATTGAAATTATCCAACCAGGTTACCATAGTAAACTTGCACTGCTGTGTTGTAGTGGAAGTCTCATAAATATAAAATACCAAACAAAACTGAGAAGCATTATAAATGTTTTCGCACTTTGGGAAGAGTGTTTTCAAGCATTGGTCTAAAGTAGACAGCTAAAGTATAACTAATGCTCTTCGGAAGATTTCAATATGTCTGATTTTACAGAAATGTAACAGATGATTTTAAATAAAAGAACATTGCTGAAAAAGCTTTTATCAATATATTGCATATAAAGAAAATGTATCTTCTACAGTTACATAACTCAGTTTTGAAAAAGGGATGAAACTAAGTCTAAAATAATTCTTTACGGTGAGAATATAATAGATTCCTAGCAGCTTATTTGAGGCAGGTTCCTTTGACTGACATTTACAAATTATGTATTCCTTGTCTACAGTGACTCAGGTTGAGGACTGACAAACTCATTTTACAGACAGTCCAATGAGAAAATAACTTGAAGAAAATTGAATTTACAAGGAATATCACATTAAATTTCTGTAGTCAGAATCTGCTGGCTATCCAAATACACAATTATAATTTGACTGCTTAGGTTGTTTTTGAAAGTAGTGAATGCTTCTTCCTTCTATAGCAAATTAAAAAATAACTGTATATTTGTTTTATTTACAAAAATAAAACCCCAATGTAAATTAGGGCCTTGGGGGTTGGGATCACATTGAGGATCACAGAAATGAGGATACATCATTGAACGGCTGTGACCTATATCCACATTCAATGATGACGATGATGATACGTTATGGTCAGTTGCACCTAGCTAGGTACAGTAAAATTCATTGATTTCGCATACAGTGTCCAAAAGATTTGCCGCAAAGGTGCCAACAAAGTTACAAAAAGTATGCGTCACTTCTTCATTTCCCCTCCCCACCAGGTTCACAGCACCACCCCCCCACTCTGAGTCCCCCTTTGTTCTCAGCAACGTGGCACTTCCACCTCAGCCAGACCTCGAGACTCCATGCCGAATCAGTGGGTAAATACTTTTACCTCCCCATCCATCCTTTGGTATCCCTTGATAAAGTTTTGAAGGAAACACATGTGTAAATTCTGTTAAAATTAAAAATTAACCAGTATTAACTGCTATATGTTGCAAAGTGCTTCAAGCTTCAAACACTTTTGCCTGTATAATCGTTTTCTAAATGTTCATGAAATACATGGCTGTTCAAACATTATCTTCCTCGTTCTAGATTCCACAACTAGTTTATCCAATAAGTTACCACTAACATATTGAATTATTCCTTCATCTTCAAAATTTGAACGTGGAATACTAATTTGTATAATCTCCCCAGTAATAAACTCTTGGAATGCAAGTCTCACAATAATTAATATACTACATCAAATGCAATACCTTTTTATTCAGAATGGGTTAGAGCACACATTTTTTATTCTCTTTTATTCTAGTAATGTAGATTAACATGTTTGCATTCCATTAGCCTTTTAGATCACCTGTGTATTTATCTGTGACATATTAATCATATATACCCATGGGTTTAGCATGCATTGTATCTAAACTGGCTTGGCTTAGTTCTGATGAATATCCACTTAGTCAAGTTAGGGCAGCAAGCATTTGTGTTTCTTATGATTTCTGTAAATGAAGGCAAAGACTCTTTCGTATCACTTACTTTCCCTTTTGTTACAATCAATTCCAGCCCTCTGCATGTTCATTATTTGATCCAAGCAGGTGAATGATGATATTCCTTACATTCAAGAACATATGTATGATGAAGTATTTATTTTTGCATAATTAATCAATACAAAGGGTAGAAATGTCAGGTATGATTTGTTCAAATTATCATCATTTTTATTCTATACTAGACTAAATGGGACCCTTTGGGTCCCAGCATCACACAGGAGGGCTGGTCATCCAACACAATATTCCACCTCTCCACCAATTCTAATATTGGTGGCCAGTTGTGGGGGGGGGGGGGGGGGGGGGGGGGGGGACTTTCTGGAGCGCTAGTATGGGTGTTATGGATAAGACCACCAAATTCAAGTGCAGTTTCTTACCACTTCTAGCAGGGTGCAAGGCCACCAAATTCAAGTGCAGTAAGTAATGCCTTTCAACTTCAAGCCAAAGCTCCCAAACCACCACTTGCAGTAAGTAATGCCTTTCAACTTCAAGCCACAATTTGCAGTAAGTAATGCCTTTCAACTTCAAGCCAAAGCTCCCAAGCCACCATTCGCAGTAAGTAATGCATTTTAACTTCAAGCCATTGCACCCAAGCCACCATCTGCAGTAAGTAGTGGCTTTCAACTTCAAGCCACACCCAAGCCATAATTTGCAGTAAGTAGTGCCTTTCAACTTTATGCCACCATTTGCAGTAAGTAGTGCCTTTCAACTTCAAGCCATTGCATCCAAGCCACCATTTGCAGTAAGTAGTGGCTTTCAACTTCAAGCCACACCCAAGCCACACCCAAGCCATTATTTGCAGGAAGTAGTGCTTTCAACTTCAAGCCAAAACACATCCAAGCCACCATTTGCAGTAAGTAGTGTCTTTCAACTTCATAGAATAGAATTTCCTTTATTGTCATTCAGACCTTACGCACTGAACGAAATTTCGTGCCTGCAGTCATACATACAATAATACAATAATAAACAACAACAAACACAAATTAACATCCACCACAGTGAGTCCTCCAAACACCTCCTCACTGTGGTGGAGGCAAAAATCTTAGGGCTGCAGTCTCTTCCCTCCTCTTCTCCCTCTGCGCTGAGGCGATACCCCACCGGGCGATGGTACAACCAGTCCCGCGGCTCACCGAACCCCGCAAACGGGCCGGCTCAAACACCGCGGCCCGGGGTGGTCGAAGCTGCTGCCCTCCAGTCCAGCAGACGCAGCCGCTGGCCCGCGGCTGAACCCTGGACTCAGGTCACCGCCACCAGAACGCCGTCCCAGCCACCAGAGCACCATTCCAGCCCCTAGCTGGATCGCCCTCACGTGAGTGCCGTACCTCCCGCGAGCTGAGCCGCTCCAACCAGAGCGCCGTACCTCCCTCGAGCTGGGCCATTCCGATCGGAGCGCCATTCCACCCTCAGGCTGGGCCGCTCCGACAGGAGCGTCACAGCCCCTCACGGGAGCGCCGTTCCAGCCCCGAGCCAGACCCCCCTCACGGGAGTGAGCCCTGGACAAGTCCTGACTGGCTCTGCCTCCGGAGTCTCGAGGTCGCCAGCTCCGCCATTAGGCCTCAGCGCAGACGGAGGCAGAGAATGGGGATACGACAAAAAAGTTGCATTCCCCCGAAGGGAGAGACTGCAAACCCTGTTTCAACCCCCCCCTCTCCCTTCCCCCCCCCCCCCCCCACTGCCAGGGCTGCGCCGCCACTTCCGGAGCCATGCCACCATTTGCAGTAAGTAGTGCCTTTCAACTTCAGGCCAATGCACCCACGCCCCCCATTTGCAGTAAGTAGTGCCTTTCAACTTCAAGCCACACCCAAGCCATCATTTGCAGGAAGTAGTGCCTTTCAACTTCAAGCCAAAGCAACCAAGCCACCATTTGCAGTAAGTAGTGCCTTTCAACTTCAAGCCAAATCAACCAAGCCACCATTTGCAGTAATAGTGCCTTTCAACTTCAAGCCAAAGCTCCCAAGCCACCATTTGCAGTAAGTAGTGCCTTTCAACTTCATGCCACCATTTGGAGTAAGTAGTGCCTTTCAATTTCAAGACACACCCAAGCCAAGCCAACCAGGGGGGAGGGAGGGGGGAACTTTCTGGAGCGCTAGTATGAACCATTTTAGAACCAATAGACATTTTGTTTGCAAGCTTTAGAACCAATAGACATATTTTTGCCAGCTTTAGAACCAATAGACATATTTTTGCCAGCTTTAGAACCTATAGACATATTTTTGCCAGCTTTAGCACCTATAGACATTTTTTTTTGTAAGCTTTAGAACCAATAGACACATTCTGCAAGCATTTTAGAACCACTAAGGGCACTTACATTTGAGTAGACATGTGTTCAATGTTATACACAGCTCAGAGAAACGTGACCCTCTGCCTTCCTCCATCCTGAAGAGTGAGTGAGGCACACCACTTCCTGGTTTTATAGTCCCTCCCTTCCTGCCACCAGCGGGGGCAGCAGAGAGAATGGGGAATTTTGTAAAAACATTAATATCTCTGTCATTTTTAATCAACGGGAAAATTCCCCGGCACACATGCGGCGAAGGGGGGCTCTGAGCAAGGTGGTCAAATATGACGGCCGTAGGTGGCGGCGTTCTCTCGGAAATCGCAGCACAGATGGCCAAAACCGGTCAAGAACAGACTTTTAGTAACATAGATATTATGATCAAAAAAACATATGCAATACACTTATTTCTTTCAGGTTTTCATCCTGGGATGGAAACAATCTGTTCCTTGGGATTTTCTCTTTCTAATGTTGTCATTTGTAATTTTAATTTTGCTATGAGTACAGAATATTAGTTCAGAAATATTCCCTATGCCATCCCAGGTCCAGGGCAAAATAAGGTCACTGAACGAGAACTGCTAGTGATGTGGTTAGGCAGCTCTATTGTATAAAACAGTTTCTGATCAAAATTGATCAAGTGTCTCCTTCCAGCATGCTCTGATGAACTATCAGAACTTTTGAATGAACTTTTAAAAGCTGTGCACTGAAGGAAATAAAAAAGGAATTACTCAAGCAGACTGAAATTGGGTGTATTTTTTCCAATAATCCAAAGAAATAAACAGAGTAATCTGTCTGCAAAGTGCCGTGTCTACCTTTAAATCTGGCTGACAGTCTTTCCCTCTTTCAAATATTACAAGTAATTCACTAGTGTTAAATCTAAGTTAGATAAATGTTCATGCACCATTAGATGCCAACTAAATCTGGATTATTACTCATTAGTTCACTAATTCTGGCTCATTACTCACCCTTCCATGTTTAGTGATGGTTTCTGCATGGGGGGGGGGGGAAACAAAGTGGGAGAAAAAAAACAAAGTGGAAGGAATACTCTCAGGTCAAGCTGATTCTCACTTGTGTCTGACAGTCATTAATTGTTGAAGCACAGATCATTTAATCAAACTGCCTGCAATTTCCTGCTGTCCGAGCAAAAAGTATACCTATCAGCTTTGAATCTGCAGCACCATTTCCTACTCCCTGAGAAATGTTGTTTTAAAAGCAGGAAGTGTTTTGGATAATCAGCAAATCAGGCAGCATCTGCAGAGAAAGAAATAGAATCATATTTCAGGACAATGACCCTTTACCATACTAAAAATTTCACAACGCTTGGCATTTTCCTTCAGAGTTTCACCGTCTATACTTTCATAATTTTCAAAATCTGTGTAAAATATTATGTTTTGGACAACTTTTTCAGCTGAAAAGTTTATACTTCTAACTCATCTTACTTCAGTGTTGTTCAGCCTTCTGGGTTTTCTCTAGATTGTGTGCAATGTCCAAAGAACCAACTAACTGCAGGATTGCATAGTTTTGTCATTATGTCCATTTTTCTCTCTATTTTTAACTTTTATAAATGCCTTTATTGCTTCACTCTTTTGATGGGCTACACCTTGCATTTCATACTGGCCTTTTATGGCAATTTAAATTTATATTGTTTAATCACAAACCAAACATTAATCTCTCAATACTTACTCCACTTTAACATGTCCACCAACCAATATCTGAAAACAAATCACAGTCCTGTCTCTCCTTGGTCTCCTCCATTGTCAGAGTGAAGCTAAACACAAATTGGAGGAACAGCATGTCACATTACCCTTGGGCAGCTTACAGCCCAGTAGTATGAATATTGATTTATCTCACTTCAGGTAGCCCCAGCATTCCCTCTCTCTCTATCCCTCCCCCACCCAAGTCGCACTAGCTTCTCATTTTCACCCGACAAACAGCTTACAAAGGCCTGTTTCCTTTATCATCGTTAATTTTTTACATATCTTTCATTCATTGTTCTTTATCTCTCCACATCACCGTCTTTCTCTCTCATTTCCCTTATCCCTAACCAGTCTGAAGAAGGATCTCGACCTGAAACATCACCCATTCCTTCTCTCCAGAGATGCTGTCTGTCCCGCTGAGTTACTCCGGCTTTTTGTGTCTATCTTTTGAAAACAGATCTTGTTATCTTTCACATTGCTCGATAGGTAACTTTGGTATGAACAAATTGACTACAATGTTCACTAACACATTAATGGCCGCACTTAAAATAACACACTTCACCAATGAGACGAAGAGGTACACCATCCAATTCTGAGTGAGTCATGACGTTCAAGCAATCAAGAGTAATCTCTGTACTAGCCAGGCTTGCTTAGGTTGTGAATGAAGATTTCAGCAAAGTTTGGCAATTCCATACATCTGCCCATGCAACTGGCCACATAGTTCAATTGATCTGTTCAGCCTTAGTAGAATGCTAGCTCTACAAAAAATAAATAGAGGACTTACTTACTAATTATTTATTGCATACAAACCATTCCTTCCATTTCATCAACCAAAGAGGACTGAACAGGCAAGGTATGTGTGTCAACATGCAAGGACCACAGCATATGGATGGGAGTGTCAAACACTCTCTATATTCGGTCATTAAAAATAAAGTAATGTTAAGTGATGAGTGATGGGAGACTAGGCGTGACATTTAGTTGTCAACGTAACCTGACTGAATTAAGTACATGGACAATATAACATTAATTTACTTTACCATGCTTTACCAGGTCTGATCATCAAGATGTCCATTAGATTTGGAAGAAATCTAATTTCTACCTTAGCAGATGCTTGGGAAGGATAATGAGGGAATGGGTTAGCAGCCCAAAAGTAAGCTACAATCAATGGGACCCTGCTCCTTGCACAGCATCTCTCAATATCAATGCTTTAAAGTCCGTGGAATTCTCTGCCTCAGAGGGCGGTGGAGGCCGGTTCTCTGGAGATTTTCAATAGAGAGCAAGAAAGGGCTCTTAAAGATAGCGGAGATAGGGGATATGGGGTGAAGGCAGGAACGGGGTACTGATTGGGAATGATCAGCCATGATCACATTGAATGGCGGTGCTGACTTAAAGGGCCGAATGGAACCTCTTGTCTATTGTCTAAAACTTTATTTAAACCAATCCTTTTATTTAAAACAATCCTTTATTTAAAACAATCCTTTTAAACTACAATGGAAGAACATGTCTGCGTGATCATCACTGCAAAAGTACTCTGTAAACACACATAGAATGCCCGAACCTCTCCCTTCAACAAAATCTAACTTGGTAATCACTGCATTTATTGGCCTTTCTCCTGCATCAAAATAAAGGATTTGTCAATCCACTACCTATAACAGCATATCAAGTTTGTCTATCTCCACTAAATTGTGCACATAAATACCAAATGATTAATTAAATTAAGATGAATTTAGATGAAATTTTCCAGTGAGACTCTTTCCTATACTTAACAATGACAACTGTAGCAAAAAAGTTTTTCACTGTGCCACGTGAGATTGAACCTCGTAAGACGTGAAAATAAACTAAACTAAACAAATAATAATACTTAATTCACGAATCTCCGGTGCACATCAGGCATCTTTTGTATTGCCTGACATGTCTATCTATAACTTTTGTGGCACCTTCTGCCATTTTCCTCCAAAATGAATTTTGAAGACCACAAATGATGCCCCTGATCAGCGAAAGGATTCACAGACTAAATTTGTATTTTCCAGGTCGCACTTCTTTGAAATATTTGCTGACGCTGCATGATCATAAAAAGGCTTGGATACAAAAGGATACTTTTCACTTTCCTTTAAGAATATTCCAGTGGTGAGCCACTTTTGCTTAAAAAAAATGTCAAAAACTATCTCCAACAAACTCCATTCAAAATATCATCCAAGTTTTCTGTGAGTTAAGTGTACTCACAAAACACTTTTGACAGATCAAATATTTCATATTGCTGCATCAATATCTACAAAATGTATTTCTCAAATTCCTGTTTGAAACTACAGCCAAAGTGCATGAGAAGGTAGTGTAATAAATTTGCTTCTTACACACCCCTGTACTTAGGACAAGGAGAGTTCTTTCAAGTGAGATAAATATTAACCAAAGCATTTATAAATATTTGATTTACCAAAAATACAATTCAGAAATATTGCCACTAAGTTTTTATTATACAAGGAACTGGCAACAACCCAGATACCCAGCAACAACGGGTATCTTAATTAACTCAGTCATTAATTAGAATTTCCAAATCATGTTAAGCTTTAATTATGTTTAATTTTATAAGAATTTTGTCAAGAATAAAGCAGGCACTGGGTAATACATGTAACGGGGAAGATAAAATATCAAACAAACTATAAACAAGGATAAAGATATTATAAACCCAGTGTAATAGTGTAGGGAACAGTGATAAGATGAGATTTCAAATATTAGTGATTTAAGGGCAAGTAGATTGTTCCCAGCAAGTCTTGCCTATTGAGTTGTTTAAGGTTAATTGACACTCCATTCAAGTTTAGGAGGTTAGGTCCTGATTTTGAAAAAAAACATCAGCTTTGAAGTCAGGTAGAGAAGCAATATATTTAAATATTTAACAATAAAAACTCAGATATTATTTTGGACCCAGCAATGCAAATTGGTCCAGATTAAGTCACTAAGCCACCCCTATCATACTATGCTTTCCTGGAAAATGATTTGTGATGCAAATCGCGTTCTTCCCAAAGCCACACCATTGATGCAGAACATTTATTTTCTGTGTTGCACTATACAATGCTGTGCCACGAAATGTTATTCAGAACTTTTAAATTAATTGATGCTTGACAGAATATTTAAATTGTCATTCAGGTCCATGTCATTTTCTGTTTTTGTTTGAGCCCTGTGCCATCAAATGTAACAGGACTATATACATTTTTCAATGAATACATCTGCAAACATCATATATCTCAATGCATCATAAACCAAATACAAAAGAAGATATGTCACAGTGAAGAAAAAAAAGAACAAAAGAATAAGCAACAATGGAACCATAGCCCAAACTTAATCATAACCTGCCAATTCATGATAAACAACATCCAATGAATTCAGGAAATTCATTTTGTCAGATGATTGATGTGAAATGAGCAAAGGCAACAGGACTTATAATTTATCAACTCTGACGTGACTGACAACACTACCATACTGTTGACAAAGTTCCGCACAGCAGTCATCTTGGGTACATGGGTTCCAAGATGTATTGGCAAACTGGATCCAAAAATAGCTTGGCAATAGGAGGCAGAAGATTGTGAATGGGGGCTGCCATTGGATTGGAAGTTTGTAAACAGCAGCGACTCACTGGAATTGGTGTTGGGACTGTTGTTGTCTGTCACACACATAGACTGCTTGGATAGTCTGCTGATACCACAAAAGCTGGTGAAAATAGCAAAGACGGTCATGAAAGGATACATAGGAACATTGATCAGTTGGAAAGTTGTGCAAAAAGATAGCAGATGGAATTAAATCCAAACATATGTGAGGTATTGCTTATTGGGATATCAATACTAACAGGACAGATACAATAAATAGTAGGGACCAGAGGAGTGCTGATTTGGAGGGACTTTAGGGTGCAATTTCATAGTTCCCTGAAAATGGCCACACAGGAGATAGGATAGTGAAGAAGCAATTTGACAATTGCCATGCTTACTTGTGTAGAATGAGGAATTACAAGAATTAGGATGTCATGTTGCAGTTGTACAAAACATTGGCCTGACTGCCTTGGAGGATGGTGTATAGCTCTGATTGCCACACTACACAAAACATTACGTAGATTGGAAAGACTATAGAAGAGATTCATCAGGATATTTGCCTGGAATGGAAGGCTGTAGTTGTCGGGAGAAATTGGATAGGCTGGGTTTTTTTCTTATTGGAATGTAGGAGGCTGAGGAGCAGCTTCAGACTTTTCTAAAATGATGAGGGGCATAGATAGGGTAAATAGAGTATTTTACCCAGGGTTGGGAGTCTAAAACTAGAGGGCATAGGTTTGCAGTAAGAGGGGGAGAAATTTACTAGTTTTTCCACCCAAGATGTTTTCAAGAAGGAGTCCGATTTAGCTCTTAGGGCGAAAGGAATCAAGGGATATGGGGAAAAAGTAGGAATGGGGGACTGATTTTAGATGATCAGCCATGATCATATTGAATGGTGGTGCTGGCTCGAAGGGCCGAATGGCCTTTTCCTGCACCTATTTTTCTATGTTTTTATGTTTCTAGATACGTGGAATGAATTGCCAGAGGCAGTGGCAGAGGCAGATACAACCGTAACGCGCAAAGGCATGTGGATAGGTACTTGATAGGAATAGAGTGGAAAGATAGAAATATTACTCAGGCAAATGAGATCAGCATTGATAGGCATCACGGTCATCATGGACAAGTTGGGTCAAAGGGCTCGATAACTCTACCAATAAAACTACAAATTAGAGATTGCCAAGAGCCCACCATAAAATGTACATGGATAGTAAAACTTATTATAAGCTAAAGAATGACTTGGTGGTGCACTTAATTTGCATAAATAACTTCAAGTCCACCATTATATTGAACAACGTTTTTATTCTAAGTAAATAACATTTTATATACTGGGCAATGTAAAACATGAAGTCACAAAGTTTCAACTAAGCCAATTAGTTGTGAAATGATGAAGGATTTACCTTCTTCAAAGGGATAAAGGAAATCAAGAACGGTCCTCTCAATTCCTGTGGATGCTAAATTATTTAAAGCTTGCAAGAATGGGTGATAGCTTTCTGTCCAGCAACATTTAAGACTATTGTAGACACAAATTTATTGCAGATGTTGGAATCTTGCATTGCACAAAAAGTGCTGGAGTAACTCAGCGGGTTAGATGGCATCTCCGGAAGACATGGACAGGCGACGGTTTTTGGTCGGCACCCTATCCTTCAGGTTAATGGATCAAGTGAAGGTAATAAACCCAAGGTACTGATCAATGTTGAGCACACGGAACTGTGCAACAAACACAAAATTAGTCTAATAGCATTTTCCTGTTCCTATGCATTAGCAAATAAATGATTTGGGGTGTTAACAGCCATTAACTTCATATTCAAAGTGACTGGCTCTTTTCAAAGTATAATATATCATTGTAGTGAAGAGAGAAATTTGTAGGGTTCGTATTGGCAAATATATGAAATTTCGCAAAGTGATCCCAGAACTCATATCCGTATGGAAATATAATTCTACTGGTGCCACAGAAGGAAAAAAATGACAGCATTAAATTTCCTTTCTCCCTGCTTAAAGACACCCACTTGGACATAAAACAAGGATTCCATCTGGGAAAATGGTGCTTTGAAATTGATCAACAAGTCACAGAGATTATTTAAACGTACAGGGCTGTATTTATGCGTCCAAAAGCAGCGGACATCCGAATAGGTCACATTTCTGAACCAGACCGAGAGGCTGCCACATTAATGGTGGTACTTGGAAGCTTATGAGGCAATAAATATATCCAATGTAAAAAATAAATGACAAAGCCACAAATAAACTAATTGTGACCCAATGGAAGTAATTTTTCTGCAAAACTTGGACAGGTACTACACAAGATTAAGTGAGATTTACATTTTTTTTAATGAAACATATTAAAAAGTATTAAGGAGGCAATGTTTCTTTCGAGCTTTGAATAGGTCATAATTTAGAATTTGGCTCGTATGTATGTGATGATATAGTGCATTTTTACCTCTAATATGATTAGCTGATAATTTGGATAGACAACATATTCTGAAATTGTGTTTTCACCTCTTGTTATATAAAAAAATAACATCCATGCATATGTTTCCATAGTAACACTAATAATTATTGCTCATGCTATCAAAATGGAACATCGACATGCAGAATATATTTCCCCTTAATGCAAGCCTTCGGGTCAAATGAATTTTCATGATTCTTTCATATACTACTAGTTAACCACAGCTTATATACTGTATTTAATTTCAGCAGTAATGCTTGGCCAAACTGTTCGGACTACTCTGATACTGTCAGCTGCCAGAGTTGTGATGGATAAAGTGATCCATGTGCTATAATTATTTTAATATATTACAACTTATCTTGCCTCAAAGTAGCACAAGGTGACTGTTACTATAGTAGGCAGCTGGATTTTGCAGGAAGAATACATATGGAGATGCCCAAGTGTTTATGCAGTTCGGAACTTGCTATCCCTTCCTTGCCAGCTTGTTCCTTGACTGGGGAAGACACCAACTTTGCTTGAGCTAAGCTAAATAGAATGCCTAACTGTGTAGGAAGTAACTGCAGATGCTGGTTTACACCAAAGAGAGATACAAAAAGCTGGAGTAACTCAACGGGTCAGGCAGCATCACTGGAGAAAAGGAATAGGTGAGATTTTGAGTCGAGCTCTTAAACTGAAACATCACCTATTCCTCTTCTCTAGGGATGCTGCCTGACCTACTAAATTACTCCAGCTTTTTGTGTCTGTCTCGGATGCTTAACAGGATGCATCTAAGTTGCACTCCAGCAAAATACACAGCAATGGCTGCAAAGAAAATACGTGTTTGGTTATTGAAATAAATGTTTGGGTCTTACCATAAATGGATTTAATGCCCCAGGTTTCTGATGTGTCACGCAATTAAAGTATACATTTTTAATTGTTAGATTATTGACGTTTAATAATTTTTCATCATTCACAAAGGTGCTTTTGTGTGCTTGTGGATATCAATAATTTTCAGAAACATTCGATATCATTGCAAGATTTGGCTTCAAGCTAAGCAGAACATGGTATGGGCAGCTGTTTATGAGCAGGACTCCTTCAGCCCTGTTTAGCAGAGTATTTATACAATGGAAACTTAAGATTTACATTGTCAAGCATCACCTTTCCATTATAAAGGCCCCACACAGGCAACGACAATGGGAATCCTCAGAGTTAATTTTCGACTCTCTCATAAATGCAGGAAACTTAGAACTGTTTGGGAAGTAAGGGCTTCTGCCCATATATAAAGTACAATATTAAGCTTCCATTATAGAAATACTATGCAAAACTTTTTACCTCACCCAAAACTCATTGTAATCAGCATGGGGTTGAGTATCCAGTGCCAGGTCAGCAGCAGAATGGAATATGCACGGTTCGGAAGACGAAGACTAACAAACAGGTTATCAAAGAGTGTCCAGATCCTGAAGTCAGACATTAGACAAAGTCTGATGTGAAACTGTATTCTGATCTGCTGATATTCCACAAACAAAAGGATCTTTCTCAACCATGCCGAGCCATGCAGCATTGCAGAGAAAGAAGTGAGAAAAATTGCATTAATAACTTTTAACGTGGCATTTTAGAACAATACAATACAATACAATTTATTTGTCATTTGGACCCCGTTGAGGTCCAAACGAAATGTTGTTTCTGCAGCCATACATTACAAAACGAAAAAGACCCGAGACACAACACAATTTACACATACATCCATCACATCGCTGTGATGGAAGGCAAAAAAAAAAACGTGTCTCTCCACTGCACTCCCCCCCCCCATGTCAAAGTGTCAAAGTCAAAGCCCCCGGCGGGCGATGGTGATTGTCCCGTGGCCATTAAAGCCACGCCGGGTGATGCAAGGTCGCGCACCGGGTCTTGTTGTGAGAGCCCCGGCGGGCGCTCGCAAAGTCCCGCGGCCATTCCAAGCCGCGCGGGGCGATGGTAAATACCTGCTCCAGGTGCTCTTCAACCCCGCAACTCGGGCGGGAGAAGTCGCCGCTGCGGAAACCCTGAAAAGCGGTCTCCCACCAGGGACCCGCGGGCTTCCGGTGTTGCCGTCCGCCAGACCCGCGGTTGTAGCTTCCGAATCTCCGGGGGTCGGGTCGCAGCAGCGCTCCACCACAGCTTCACCCGCTCCGGACTCGGCCAGCTCCGCGACGGTGAGTAGGACCGCAGCTCCGCAACTGGAGCCCCAGGTCGTTCCTGTTGGAGGCCGCTCCACGTTGCAGCCCCAACGACAACGGAGACCCGATAAGAAAAGGTCGGGTCTCCCGTGCAGGGGAAAGATTTTAAAGTTACCCCCCCCCACCCACACCCCCCACACACATACCCCGACAAAAAAAAAAAAAAAAAAAAACTACATGGAAACGAGACAAAATTAATAGAAATACAGACAGACTGCAGAGGCCGCTGCTGACGAAAATCACGCCGCCCACCGTACAATGTACAATGGATGATTTCAACTTTACAGAGAGGTCATAATAACTGTTTTGGAAGAGCTCAGAGTCAAATGAATGATGCATTTCTATATAGCAGACTGACTGATACAAGTCCTGCAATGCTTTGTTATTCTTGCTTTTTTTCACTTATGCTCTGTTATAATTCACTTTCTTCAGATCATGTGTGAAAACAATGAACATACCAAAACAGATGCTGCAAATCTAAAACAAACACAGAAAACTGTCCTCGTACTCTGCATTTCACAACTTCCTTATTCTGTTTGAAGGAGAGTCTCAACACAAAATGTCATCTGTCCATTTCCTGCCACAGATGCCGTCTCACTCTCTCAGTTCTTCCAGCACTTTGTTTTTTGCCCACTTTCATTTTTTCAAAGGTTCTTTAGTTTTTCTCATTTCTAATTGTTCCTATTTACTCATTGATGATTTTTTTAACACCTGGTCTTATCCTAATGGAGACAATACACCCCTCCCCCATCCCCCACCCCCCACCCTCCCCTCCTCCCCACTTGCATGATTCCCTGTAGTTTATCTTGTTTCTTTTGTCTCCTTTTTAGTTCTGATTTGAAACATTAGCTCCATTTCTCTTTCCACAGATAGAGCCTTACATGCTGAGTACTTCCAGAATTTTTGAAGGTTTTGTTGGAATGAAAAATCTAACACAAAGTAATTTTGGAAAATAATATTTAATGCACTAAAATGCTGACTTCTCACCTGGATTGTTGCAAGAAGCTCATTTTCTGCGATACAACAGTTCACTTAATCAGTACATCTGCTACTGCCTGAAGTTACATTATACTACATTAAAAAGAGTTTTAGAATCCATTCCAACATCTCGCCCTGACTATATTGGCAACTGCTGCCAATCCATGATGTCCACCAACAAGACCAACACTATCATCCTGATCATTTCCAAATCTCCCTCCCTCTTAATTGTTCCTTTGTGGTGCCTCGATTCAAGAGTTTTCAATTCACAAGCAAACATCATTGCCTGCAGCAAGCACTGGCAAATGTACCGGCCTACTCAGTTTCAACTTTGATCATATTTCAGGAAAGAAAGAAAGATGAGGAAAAGTAAGGGTGTCAAGGATTGTGGAAAGACTTGAGAATGGGGTTGAGAGAGAAAGATGATTGAATGGTGAAGTAGACTCAATAGGCTTAATGGCCTAGTTCTGCTCCTATGACCATTGAACCTATGAATTTATAAAAAGGGCAAAAGGAGGAGAGGACAACAGAATAAGTTATAACGGCAAAATACAAATAAATAAATAGCCAAAGGAAGATAGAAAGGCCAATGAAAGCATTGATCAAAGAGAATATTGTAGTGTTGAAGAAAACGTATATATTGAAATAATTAAAGACAGAATCTATCTGGTTTATAATCAAGAAACAGCAGGTTACGCTATACAAACTGTGGATTACTGAAAGTATAATTAAAGAGCAAAGTTGCAAGGCAAGTTGAGACAGACATAACAATGTGAGACCCAGCATAGACTCAATGGACCACATAGCTTCCCTTTATGTCACGAGAAATGTCATACGATAACGTTGAGAACTACTAAATGCGATATGTTGATAAGGAGCATGAAAAGAGGCAATACAAACCAGAGGGCACAATTCTAAAAAGATACATGGAGAGATGTACAAATATGTCAATAGTGCATTGAATATTGCAGAGTGTTGAGAAAATGAAAATGCTTTTTTTTAAATCTTCTTGTGTCTTGAGTCATAGAATAAAAAATCAGGCCCTTCCCAAATTCCCCATGCCAACCAAGATGCCAGATCTCACAGTACCATATCCCTTTAAATCTTTCCCTTGCATGTACCTACCTGTCTGGATGTATTTTAAGTGCTGTTATTGTAGCCTCCTCACCTACTTCCTCTGGCAGCTCATTCCAGATACCCACCAAACTCTGTGCAAAAATGTTTCCCCTCAGGTTCCTATTATTTTTTTTCCCTCACTTTAAACCTATGCTCTCTAGTTCTTGGTCCCCCTACCCTGGAAAAAAAACAGGGTATTCATCCTGCATCCACCCTATTTATTGCGTCATGATTTATACAGTACATGTCTATAAGATCACCCCTCACTCTCCTGTGCTCCAAGGAATAGTCATATATCAGAAAAGTATCAGCATAATTTTGGGAATGATATTACCTAGCTATGTTAATAAACCAGAGTGGCCAGGGTTGTTTTCCTTGGGACACAATAGATTACAAGATCTAATAGAACCATTTATGGTAAATGGTAGCGATTGAGGAATGCAGCTGAACAGAGGGATCTTGGAATAACTGTGCATAGTTCCCTGAAGGTGGAATCTCATGTAGATAGGGTGGTAAAGAAAGCTTTTAGTGTGCTGGCCTTTATAAATCAGAGCATTGAATATGGAAGTTGGGATGTAATGTTAAAATTGTACAAGGCATTGGTGAGGTCAATTCTGGAGTATGGTGTACAATTTTGGTCGCCAAATTATAGGAAAGATATCAACAAAATAGAGAGAGTACAGAGGAGATTTACTAGAATGTTGCCTGGGTTTCAGCAACTAAGTTAAAGAGAAAGGTTGAACAAGTTAGGTCTTTATTCTTTGGAGTGCAAAAGGTTAAGGGGGGACTTGATAGAGGTCTTTAAAATGATGAGAGGGATAGACAGAGTTGACGTGGATAAGCTTTTTCCATTGAGAGTAGGGAAGATTCAAACAAGAGGACATGATTTGAGAATTAAGGGACAGAAGTTTAAGGGTAACATGAGGGGGAACTTCTTTACTCAGAGAGTGGTAGCTGTGTGGAATGATCTTCCAGTGGAAGTGGTGGAGGCAGGTTCGATTTTATCATTTAAAAATAAATTGGATAGGTATATGGACGGGAAAGGAATGGAGGGTTATGGTCTGAGTGCAGGTAGATGGGACTAAGGGAGAATAAGTGTTTGGCACGGACTAGAAGGGCCGAGATAGCTTGTTTCCATGCTGTAATTGTTATATGGTTATATTTAAAACCCCAAAAGGGAGAGCCTGAGTAGATGTGAAGATTAGCTGGGAGCTAAAGAGCTAAGGACATAGAATGAGGGTGATTTACAAAAAGAGCCCCTAAAATAACATTTAGAATTTGTTTAAAATATTCTTGAATGCAGTGTAGGAGTACAAATCAAATTAGATTAAATTGGGATCTACAAAAATATGTCAGATAAGTATCTTAAAGGATAGAGTTCACACAGCTATGGGGGGAGGGCAGGGGAGTGAGTTTATTTGTCTGTAAAATCAGTATGCACTTGCCAGGATAAATGTCCTCCTTCTGGACCTCAATGTTTCTGTGATTCTATGAAATTAAATAGATTTGAAGCATTGACTAACATTATTGCAATATGTAGATTTATAGAATTGAGAGAAATGGAAAGCCATGATTCTCTGGCGCTGTACAAAAGCAAATTGATTAAAGTTATAAAGAGTAGGCTGCAGGCAGTTTTGATATTGCTTTCCCATTGAAAAATGTTTTTGTATAAACAACCTTCTCTGAGGCAGTTTGTATTATTAGCAAGGTGTGACTCCATATGGTAAAAGACCAGATCTTTCCTTATAGTGCTATTTGCACTTGATGATATCGAAAGTAAGTATCCTCCTTTATTAGACCTATGATTTTGAATCTGAAAACATACATTTGATTGGGTTATAAAATATAAATGACCCCTTGAAGATGTTTTTAAATGGGTTTATGAATATTCATGCCACATTTCAAAAGTGCAGCAAACAAATCCAAAGCCGAATGCAGAAAAGAATCTCGAACTACAACAAAGGCCATGTAGAAACAGATAGACTGGGGGGAAAGAGTCATATATTAGGCCAACAGAGACAATTTTATGTACATCCACTGTATGACATAATCCAAAGCCCTACTCGCCAAGGAGCTGTCCCAATACATTACTCTCTCAGGTGTTACATAGGAATAAATTATACCAGCAATGTGTCACTTTCATCCATCGTGTTTATTCCTGGAATATCTATGTTCACTCAGTGCATCGATACATCAATTGCAGAATCCTAACATCCTGTTTAAATCCATTTATATCCTCACCCCTTCCCAATCAATGTAATCTCTTCCAGAAACACAATGTTCCCAATGTCTCTGCCTCTTCAACCCAAATTACAGGTCGTCCTTCCTGTTTTTTTCCTTCTTTAGGTACGTGGGGTTTTTTTTTAGCTCTTCGATTATAGAAATGTAAATGTTTCTTAAAATGGTTAAATTACTTGGAATTAAATATGGAAAATCAGTTTTAAAATCAAAATTGGTTCACAATTCCATTAAAAACCTTTTCCAAACTGATTTAAGCCCCCAATAAATGGTTGAGGAATTGCAAGGTAATAATTAAAAAATGATTGCTTACAAAATAATAATGCTCTCTCAGTTTTGTTACAACTCTGGCACAGTTCATTTACATCCACATTGCCTCAATGAGCATTGAGCAAGTGTGGACGGTTTTACCCCAACTAGGAATCTTCTTCATTTTGTTAAAGGTTCATTTTCCTGAATCTTAAAATAAGTATGGGTAATCCAATAGCAAAACAAAAAAAAATATTTTCAAGGAATAGTGAATCATTAAAAGTCAAAGAAGAAAATGGACAGCAAAAGATGATCTGGTATGGAGGAGTTTGACTCAAGGGCCTGTTTCTGTGCTTTATGAGCCCTTGGCTCGATAGTTTGGGAGATTCAGATTTTATAGCTGAGCCCAAATACATGGAGTTCAATAAATAGCAGCGGAAAAAATAAATACTGGGTGGAAATCCAAGTCATTTATCACCTATATAAATATACGCAGGTAGTTCATGGTCACCAATTTTGGTTGCTACCGACAGTGTATTCACAACACATCCACATTTGAAAGGCAGGGTTGTTGCTTTGAAGATCGAGTACACAGTCTTTAAGAGAGAAGAATTATTTAGTTGAGATAAATATGTTCAGTAGGTGCTAATGGATTTACTAAATGGACTATATTAAACTTAAGACCTTTCTGTCCTGTCACATGACCAAAGATAACCCACAGCACTATTTTGAAGATGAATGAGATATTTTGTGCAATGCCATTATTTATCACTCAATTATTGATATTTAAGAGTGAAGCCACAGAAAGCAACTAGCCCGGACAGAGTTACCTACCAAGTCCTCCAATCATGCCCGGATCACCCGGTAGAAGTATTTGTGGACACCTTTAACCTCTCCCTACTCCCATGCTGATCAATCTTGCAAGAACTGGAAAACAAGGACACTTAAGTTTGTCTCTTTATTTATTGATGGTAGCTCTGCCTTCAGCACCATAATTCCAACCAAACATATCCCTAAAGCCTTGGACAAAGGACTCACCACCCCTCTCTGCATTTGGATCCATGCCTTCCTACCCATAGACTGCAATAAGTATACACGACAAAACATCCTCCACGATAACTCCCAACAGTTGTGGCCCATCAGGTTGCATTCTCAGTCCCTTAATTTACTTTGCCTCCTCTCATGGCTAGGCGGCCAAATCCTGCTGTTATTCAATTGACAAGTTTGCAGATGGCATCGCTGATGCAGGCCGTAACTTGAACAATGATGAAATGGAGTTTAGGTAGGATATACGGCACTTAATTACATGGTGTCAAGACAACAGGCATATGTTCAATCTCAGCAAAACTAAGTCATCAACTTCATAAATTGCGGTGGAATATATGCTCCAGTCAATATTAGTGGTGCTGAAGTGAAGATGGTCAAGAGTTTCAAGTTCCCTTAACATATATATCACCAGCCATTTTCCTGGACCAATCACATTGACCTTGTGGCCAAGAAAGCATACCAATGCCTCTCCTTCCTCAAGAGACAAAGGAAACACGACTCTAATGACTCTTACCAATTTCTACAAATGCTCCATTAAAAAGGATCCTATTAAGGATGCATCTCAACTTGGTTTGAAAACTGGTCTCCTCAAGACCCCAAGAAATTGTATAGAGTTCTGGACACAGCCTTTCATCAGTTTGACTATCTACACTTCATGCTGCAAGAGTTGGTCTGGGCATTATCTTTAGATCAGACATTGTGGGCTGAAGGGCATGTCCCTGTGCTGTACGGTTCTGTGTTCTAATTGATAAAATCCATTAATACCTACATTTCAGAGAATAATGCGCTCATCTTTCCTGTGCATTTTAATTTTGTTTTCTTTATCTGATAGACGTACTGTATAGCTTTACACATCTGCTTGTCACATACACTTGACTATATCACTGGTCACCATTAAATATCGATTGTCAAAAAGCCTAGCTGTGCAGCAACACCAACATGTAAATTTATTTCTGAAATGCTCAGACTAAATGGATTGTGTAACAAATAGTCCTTTAAAACGTGCAGTTGGTATTTGGAAGTTCAGCCATTTCTCAATGTCGAGAACATTATGTCAAACAAAAATATCAGCATTTCTGCAGGCTGGTCCTGTCTTCAAAGGTCATTATACTTAAATTGATTTTAATGTTTAAGCATGCTAATGGAAAATTTTCAATGTATTTTTCTAATGAACAAAAAAATGGATGATGGAAGACAGACAGAAAACTATTGCGCTGGAGAACAATCACAGTGCAAAAGCTGCGAGGGAAATCAATTTATTTTATAAAAGCACCATTGCTTATAGATCTCCAAAATAATCTTTGATGACAAACATTTCTCAAAATAAAGCCACATTTCAAAGTTGAAATACAGTTGTGATAAATCTTAGCTACAAAGTCAAGCCTGATACACAAGATAATATTGTAGTTAAAGATTGCTCCACTGCAATGCGCAACACTACCTGCCTAGAAAGCTCTATTGCATTTGCACTCGCTGACTCATAACATTAGGAGCCTCACTGGAGAAGAAATGGCTCAAGGGAGATGGTATTCCAGATTCTTCAGGAAATATCTACATGGAATCTTTAGCAAATGCAGCATTGCCATAAAAACTAGGTTTAGGATGTGCAGCTTCAGTTATAGAAGACGGAAGCTTACGTAAATGATAATGAGGTGTTGTGGAAGGGAGAGAAAATAAATAGTGCAAAGCATCTAATTTGATGGAATGGATAATTAATGTTCAATGTCTCTTTTGTGACAAGTCCCTGGGGTTGCACTATATTTTCCCCTGGTTAGTTCTAACCAAATAACCCTGATTGACACTGGCAGTGTGCCTTACTTTCTGGGAAATGTGTG
This sequence comes from Leucoraja erinaceus, assembly GCF_028641065.1. Taxonomy (NCBI): domain Eukaryota; kingdom Metazoa; phylum Chordata; class Chondrichthyes; order Rajiformes; family Rajidae; genus Leucoraja; species Leucoraja erinaceus. The sequence continues at coordinate 19,448,957 of NC_073389.1, read as the reverse complement.
ACTTCATAATCAATTGACATTATTCTCATATTATTATATTTCCCATGCAGCAAACCAAATGGAACAATAGATCATTGGCTTAACACAGAAAACAACACTGCTCCAATTTCCAATGGGATGCACCATCCATACCAATGCAGATAGTTGCAAATGCTGGATTTACCTGCACTTTGGGCATGTGGATGCATGGTGCTACATCAACCTAAAAAAACCCCTGCTAATCATTCGTGAGCCGGTCCTTCATCATTGATCTTCCAATACCAAGTAAACATACTCCTAACAAGATTTTTTGGGGCACTTGGACCTATGAATATGGACAGGCTCCAGCTGTTTGAGGCTCCTGGAATATAGATGTTCAGAGTGGTGAGTCAGAATGCTTGGGGTAGGGGAGTTTGGGTGGGGAGGGGAGGGAAATGCTGGGCAACTGATCAGGGAATGGTGTGGAAGTCCACCAAATTATTGATTAGGCAGATGAAAGGGAGGGGGAGGAGTGGATACACTGGATCTCTTGCTCACCTTGAAGCTAGATTAAATTAGTTTATTGTCATACACGCCTGTGTGCAATGAAATTACTGGTTCCTATGAAGTTCACAGAGTAAATAGTAACGTATACTGTGGAACAATAAATACAACTAAAAAACAAGAACTACAATAATTATCACATATATAGGTTCAGGAAAAAATGTTCTGTTTTCTCACTGGGCAGCATGGTGGTGCAGCAGTAGAGTTGCTGCCTTACAGTGCCACAGATCCGGCTTCGATCCTGACTACGGGTACTGTCTGTACGGAGTTTACACGTTCTCCCAATGAGTGCGTGGGTTTTGGCTGGGTGATCCAGTTTCCTCCCACATTCCAAAGACTTACAGGTTTGCAGGTTCATTGGTTTAGTTAAAATTGTAAATAACTGCCTGTGTGTAGGATAGTGTTAGTGGTTGGAGTCAGCAAGGACTCGGTGGGCCAAAGGGCCTGTTTTCGCACTGTATGTTTAAAGTCTAAATAACAAGTGCAAAACAGCAGAAAGGTGCAAAGTTAAAATGCAAAATCAAGGTAGAGCAATAGACAATAGGTGCAGGAGTACGCCATTCAGCCCTTCGAGCCAGCACCACCATTCAATGTGATCATGGCTGATCATCCCTAATCAGTACCTCGTTCCTGCCTTCTCCCCATATCCCCGGACTCCACTATCTTTAAGAGCCCTCTCTAGCTCTCTCTTGAAATTATCCAGAGAACCAGCCTTCACCGCCCTCTGAGGCAGAGAATTCCACAGACTCACAACTCTCTGTGTGAAGAAGCATTTCTTTGTCTCCGTTCTAAATGGCTTACCCCTTATTCTTAAATAGGACATATCATAACAGGTGGCACAGTGGTACAGTTGCTGCCTTACAGTGCCAGAGACCCGGGTTTGATCCTGACTACGGGTGCTTATCTGTACAGTTAGTACGTACTCCCTGTGACCTGCATGGGATTTCTCACTCCAAAGACATATAGGTTTGTAGGTTAAGACATACAGGTTTGTAGGTTAATTGGCTTGGCATAATTCTAAATTGTCTCTTGTGTGTGTGTGTGTAGGATAGAGTTTGTTGGGGCGGAATCGGTGGGCTGGAGGGCCTGTTTCCACTCTATATCTCTAAACTCTAAACTAAACTAAACTAAACTAAACTAAAGAGAATAACTGAATAAGGTGGAGTTGAGCGTATGTGACCGCACCTAAGGCAATGGGGTGTGAAGGAGGTGCTTGGTTCAGGAATTGGTTGGGTGCTGCTGAGGAGTAACAACAGTTTGAGAAAACTATATACCAGCAACCAATCTGTTTAATCATTCGACCAATATGGTCCAATTCTACACGGCCATCGTAGAGTATGTTCTCACCTTCTCCATCATGGTCTGGTTTGGCTCAGCCACCAAGCACGACACCTGGAGGCTGCAGCGAATCATCCGATCAGCTGAGAAGATTATTGGCTGCAACCTTCCCTCCATTGATGAACTGTACACTGCAAGGGCCAGGAAGCGAGCGGGCAAGATCATCTCTGACCCCTCTCAGCTGGCCACAAGCTCTTTGAATCACTTCCCTCTGGAAGGCGACTCCGGACTGTCAAAGCTGCCATAGCCAGAGATAAAAACAGTTTTTATCCACGAGTAATTGCTCTACTCAACAGCCCAAAATCTGTAGCCTCCCTTTGATCTGGCATTTTATTGGTTCACATGCTTGATCAATGGTGTTTTATCATTAATGTTTTAATATTATTATTAATGTTTTGTATTTTCTGAGTCATTCGTAACTGTCGCTGTATGTCAGGTTGTTACTTGTGGGCGGAGCACCAAGGCAAATTCCTTGTATGCGAATACTTGGCCAATAAACATACTTACTTAGTGAATATAGAGGCTACAAATGTTTATTTTCAATCCCACTACTGATCTCAAACAATTGGCCAACCAACAACTTTGAATGCAGTGAATGCACCGGCCTTTCCATTCACCACCAACACATCCCATGGACAAATTCATCTCTCACACTAAGTAGCGACAACACAAGTCCACCTCTTCATCCAATGCTGACATTGGAAATATCGGAAAGGGTTACATTGATTGAATGGATAGGATTGATCTCCACCTCACATTGCCAATGAGGTTGGGTTGGTTTTGAATTGAATTGAATTGAATAAATGTTATTAGCCAAGTATGTATACATACAAGGAATTTGCCTTGGTGCTTTGCTCACAAGTAACAACACAATATACAGTAAACAATTAAGTATAAAACATTATAACTTAAACATGTGATGAATTAAATAAAATACCAGACCAAAAGGAGCCTACAGACTTTTGGCTGTTATGTAGAGCAACTGCTCGTGGAAAAAAGCTGTTTTGTGCCTGGCTGTGGCGGTTTTGACAGTCCAGAGTCGCCTTCCAGAGGGAGGTGCTTCAAGGGTTTGTGGCCAGGATAAGAGGGGTCAGAGATGATCTTACCTGCTCACTTCCTGGCCCTTGCATCGATGGGGGGAAGGTGGCAGCCAACAACCTTCTCGGCTGATCGAACGATGGGCTGCAGCCTCCGGATGTCGTGCTTGGTGGCTGAGCCAAACCAGACCATGATGGAGAAGGTGAGGACAGACTCTATGATGGCAGTATAAAACTGGACCATCATTTCCTGTGGCAGATTGTGTTTTCTCAGCTGCCGCAGGAAGTACATCCTCTGTTGGGCCTTTTGGACTGTGGAGTCGATGGTGGCCTCCCATTTAAGGACCCTGGAGATGATGGTTCCAAGGAACTTAAATGACTTCACACATGTGACTGTGGTGTTGTTGATGGTAAGTGTGGGGAGGGGATGGGGAGCTCTCCTAAAGTCCACAATCAATTCCACTGTCTTGAGAGCATTGAGCTCCAGGTTGTTGCGAAGGCACCAGGATGCCAGCTGTGTCACTTCCTGTCTGTAGTCAAATTCCACCCCATCCTGGATCAGTCCAATCAGGGTTGTGGCGTTGAGACTGGTAGAAAGGTAATGCCTGTGGAGATTTTAAATCTGCAGCTATGGTGGAAGTGTACACTGAAATTGTGTACTCCATTGTGTGCTCCATTGTGTGCTCCATTGTGAAATTGATGCATTCCATTATTATGAAAAAAATGGTTTGTTGCTATCGTTCAATAATTAGACTAATAGTTTGAATTCCTGAATCTATCTAGCATTGTAATTTGATACTGTTCACCTCCCATGTTTAATTTGTGTATTTTTATTCCCATAATCCTTGATTGTAAAAGGATTTAAAGAGCCAGGCATTAGTTCAATTCAATGGTTCAATGGTGCTTTATAGTCACATGCAGTGAAATTATTTTCTTACAAACAATCCATAACTATTCACAATCCACAATTAGCAAAGTGTACAGAAATAGTCCATTGACCCCACGTGCTAGAGGTGCCATGTTTTAGTGCTATTTTCAAAGTCCAATCTGTGCCCTGGTTCTTATGAGTGTTGCCCGATCCAGGCAAGCCCCAGGCTGCTGCAAACCTCCAGTCATCGCATTCCTTGGACGTGTGGATCAACCTGCGACATCCCTCTCCTCGCCAGTCAATCTTTGTTTCCTGGGGCATCTCCCACCATCGACCTAGAGGGCACAGTAGGCCGATCCCTCTCCTACCCACCTTGCTCTTCACCCATCGCATCTGTCGACATTGCTGGCTCCATCCTCCAATCTCTGGTCTATGGGGAAGAGCTGGGCCTGTGTGGAGAGACTTCCCCCCATCTTACTTTAATGCTACTATTGTTAAACCTTCTTTTTTTATTATTTTTAGTACGTTGAGTGTGCAGTCAGGGGGCCAAATCTTTTTATGTGTGGAGGGTGGTGGGGGGGAAGGGGGAAACTGTTTTTCAAGTCCCTACCTGGTCGGAGGGGTTGCCTTCCTCCGAGCAGCGTCTTCGACCTGTCCTTGTGGCCTACCAGCGGGTCCTGGAGCGACGTTTCCCTGAGGGGACCTGACCAGAACATCGGCTTTGGCGGCGGCGCAGAACATCGGCTTTGGCGGCGGCGCAGCGCTGGAGCGCTGTCGTGGAGCGGGCGATGCCTTTCCTGGGTCGCTGCGCTGGAACTCCAGTATGCTGGGACCGCCGATAAGAACATTGTGGAGCCGCGGTTCTGCGGAGCAGCCAGCTGCGACGCTGCACTTTACATCCCGGAGCCTGGGATCTCTCGTCGAGATCGCCAGTGTGTGGAGCTCCGTCCGGCGCGGTCTGTTGGCTTGGAAGCCGCGGTCTCCGGTGGGAAGGCGGCCGTTCCTGGCACCCCAAGCCGCTGGGGGTTCTCCCGACGCCGGAGCACCATCACCCGGCGAGAACATCGGGCGCCGTGGCGGCGACTGTGGAGGCCTCAATAGGGCTGACTTTGGGTGGACAAGAGGACGGGGACTGGACTTTGTGCCTTCCCCCACAGTGGGAACCACTGTGGGGGGATGTTTTGGTGTTGAATTTCTTCTTGAATGCTATGTTGTATTTTTATTAGTGTGCTGCAAGGACATCTGAATTTCCCCCGAATAAGGGGATTAATAAAGTCTAATCTAATCTAATCTAATCTAATTAGTAGGATATGGGTCAATCACATGATCTTCTGTGGGTACCATTGAGACCAGCGTGGCCCAGGATTTGCAGGGAGATGGGGTGTTAAATTTCACTGCACGTTCAGCAGTATCAAAGAGACTTTTTAATCTACACTTGTTGTGGCTGTTACTGTCAGATTAAAAACCTGGCAAAACTAAACTAAATCACACAATTTAAAAATATATATATATATGGTGTCCATTTAAGATTGGATTTCAAAAAATAAATCCAAAAATAAATAAAATTGTACATCAAATACAGAATTTACAAGTGAAGAAAATGCACAGTATATCTTTTAAAATATGACGAGACGTGCCAAGATTAACATCGCAGCTCGATGGTTGAATGCATGAAAAGACGAGATTAGATAGATAGATACACAGATGGGCTTTGCAATGGTTCAACCTAACTCTTCCATCGTCTGAAACAAAGCAATTTGAAATCCAAGAGAGAAGGTGACAAGTATATTGCATCTGACCATGTTCAACAGATTTGGTAGTAATATTAACATGAAATGTTCAAAGCAATCCAATTCTCCAGCAAAATAATTTCTCTTTTTTGGTGCCTAAATTTTCATAGTAGAAGCAATGGTAGTAAATTGTATCTCATTCCGTACATAAACTTCTCGGTGTTTAGATATTCTCACCATGTACTCGAATACACAATTCTTTCACCATATTATTATCCTAAGGGTAACATTTTATTTGAGTTAAATTTCTCTGCTTTCCAATATCTTAATCGTTTTATGCTGCATTCAGATGGAATAAATTTTGAATTTATTTTTAACATCCTCATGACCGTTCTGACTAAGTGCAGATGCACTCATGCCATTTACGGTCAGTAGGACCCTGGGTAAGCATAAGGTTTGCCTCAATTTTCTCAGTATTGATAGCAGGAAGAATTTATCTGGGGAGAAGGAATGGGTAATGTTTTGGGTCGAGACCCTTCCTCAGACTTCAGTTATTCTCACCATGCTCTCGAATAAACAATCCTTTCGCCATATTATGATCCTAAGGGTAAAGGATATATAAACATTTTATTTGAGTTAAATTTCTCTGCTTTCCAATATCATAATAGTATTATGCTGCATTCAGATGGAATCATTTTTGAATTGATTTTTAACATATTCACGACCATTCTGACCAAGGGCAAATGCACTCTTGTCATTTACGGCCAGTAGGACCCTGGGTAAGCATAAGGTTTGGCTCAATTTTCTCAGTATTGACAGCAGGAAGATTTGGTCTCTTAAAACTGAAGTGTAGTTGATTACTATCTTTCAAAGGCACGCAAAAGGATTGAAAAGCTATTTGTGAAGCTCACACATGGATCAATATCTTCAACAATGTTCACAAAAGTAACATTGGGTTTCTCTATGTAATGTCACGTTGAAACTGACTGCCAAATTTACTCCAGTGTTTTAGACCAATACATTATAAGATCTTGCTGGTGCTGGCTTGCAGCCGAGTGGGTCAAACCTCCAAACCCTATCATTAGGGATCGACCACGACAGATGTCTAGCTACTGAACAGTTTTGCCTGAAGAATGGTTGTTGTGACATTGTAAAAGGTCAAGACATAAGGAACTGCAGATGCTGGAATCTTGAGTTAAACACAAAATGCTGGAGTAAAGGGGCTGTCCCATTGCTGCGACCTAATTTGCGAGTTTAGAAGAGTTTAGGAGAGTTTGAAAAAATGTCATGTTGAAGACCTCTTTCGATTATGTAGAAGACCTCCTTCGACCTCCTTTGACATTTGACTATGTTGAAGACTCTCTACGACCATCTACGACTACCTTTGACTACCTTCGATTACCTTCGCCTGCCCTCGATTACCTACGAATATCATGGCAACCTACTACGACGTACTTCGACTAAACCTACGAGAAAAAAAGTATCGATTTTTTCCATGGCGACCTTTTTTTACTCGCGGGCATTTTTCAACATGTTGAAAAATATACGCCGCGACCTAGCTGAGGCCTCGAGTATGCGGAGACTACCCTCGAGCATGAAGGAGAGTTACAAAGACCTCCTGGGATCTCGTGTCGACCATGCTGCGAGTGTGAGTCGAGGGCTAACACGCCAGAACGCGCTGATTAAGTCGCCGCAGTGGGACAGCCCCTTAACTCGGTGGGTCAGACAGCAACACTTGATCTGCGACATGGTAGATCACAACCCAACAGAATGAAAATTGTCTAAAAGTCTGAAGAAGGGTCTCGACCCAAAACGTCACCTGTTACTTTTCTCTCGAGATGTTGTCTGACCCGCTAAGTTACTCCATCTATTTGTGTCAATCTTCAGAATGAATATTGAATTTTTCAATTTTACTTAACACCATCCCTTCTTTCCCCTTTTCTGTCCTGTCCCCTCCAACCCATTCCAACCCCCCACCCCGACCACAGTTTTGCCCATTTCTCCCATTATTCCATCCCATTGTCTCTCCCCCCTGACCCCATCTACCTCTGGCCTTACATTTCATTCCTCCTCGCTTCTTATCTGACATACTTTTAGATCCATTTCATCACTAGCCATTGTCCAACTATCTGGCAATCAAACTCTCCTTGCCTATATCGATCGATCACTTGCCAGGCTTTGTTCTGGTAACACCTCTTTTCCATTTTTCTCTGCCCACGACGGTCAGTCTGCAGAAGTGTCCCAATCCAAAACATCACCTATCCATTTCCTGTATACCAGCCTGACATAGACACAAAATGCTAGAGTAACTCAACGGGACAGGCAGCATCTCTGGAGAGAAGGAATTCCTTTTCACCAGTAATGCTGCCTGTCCCTCTGAGATACTCCAGCATTTTGTATCTAGCTTCGGTATCAACAAGCATCTGCAGTTTCTTCCTACATGACCAGCCTGACATGCTGAGTTACTCTAGCTCTTAGTATTGTGAAAGATGTGAAAGTGAGCTTGTACTAGTTCATAGGATCCTTGACAAACTGATGAAGAACAGAAGGCATATGACAATGGATATTAAAGGCTTCAAACAAAGGAGGATTCCGTATGATTGAATAACATGAAAGGAGTATCTATCAATGCCTGCACTAAAATAATCCTGAGAGTGGTAAAGACTACTATGGGCATCATTGTCATAGCAAACAGGACTATTCTGAGAATCAAAGGCCAAGGAAGGATGTCAGTTTGATCCCTTTAAACAATGCAGCTTCAAGAGATGTAGGGTTAGTAAAACCTTGCTGTTGTGTACACAAATAAGAATGACCATTTTAGCCCAGTCAGCCTTAAAATCCCACTGTAGTTGAATTTAGCGTTCGATTACTGTTGACATCATTTTTAATGCAGAGTTATTAAATACACATGAAAACAATAACAAAGTGGATATAACTCCCACTGAATAGCCATGGGGGGAATGTTCCTGTGTGGGTTTTAACATATGCAAAAATATAAAATAATCTTGGTTGAGCCCATTTATAACAGCATCATTTTCTTTAGTATTGTGGAAATTTATTTCCGTGCTAATGAGACTAAATATTAGATTGCTTCATTTTTGAAGTCCACCTCTTCACTCTCACAACAGCGTCAATGACCTTGAGATATTTTATTGAACTAAAGGCCTGTAAATCTAAGTTATTGTTTCAATTAAATATTTTGCTCATCGTTTCTTTAGACTTTAACAAAAATTAGTGGAGGCAGATCATCCTTATGTCAAGATGTATTCAATAATAACAAAAATGTATCAATACTATATTGATGATCATCCTCAGGTTTTTAACATATCAAGTGTCAAGAGTGTTTTATTGTCATATGTCCCAAAAAAGAACAAAATTCTTATTTGCAGCAGCACAACAGATTGATAAACATAGTACTCTGTAATAACAAAAAAAGTTCAGTGCGTGTACGTGTATATATATATATATATATATATATATATATACACGAGATTAAGTGGGACCCATTGGGTCGCATGTTCAATAGACAATAGACAATAGGTGCAGGAGTAGGCCATTCGGCCCTTCGTGCCAGCACCGCCATTCAATGTGATCATGGCTGATCATCCCCAATCAGTACCCCGTTCCTGCCTTTTCCCCATATCCCCTCACTCCACTATTTTTAAGAGCCCTATCTAGCTCTCTCTTGAAAGCATCAAGAGAACCTGCCTCCACTGCCCTCTGAGGCAGAGAATTCCACAGACTCACAACTTCCTCATTATGGTCACTCAGCGGGCAGGCAGCATCTCTGGAGAGAAGGAATGGGTGACGGGATGACGTTTCCAAAATTCTGCTGCATCTTTGTGTTACTCCAACACAGTGTGTTCACTTTTTGTCAACCAGCATCTGCCCTTTCTCGTGTAAGACATTATTTGTATCAGTGGCAGTTGATTGTTGCTCCTTCAGTTTCCCAGGGGGTCAGGACGGGACTGGAGTTGGGAGGAAAGGGGGGGGGTAGTGGTGGGGGAGTGGGGGGGGAGTGGGGGGGGGGAGTGGGGGGGGAGAGTGGGGGGGAGAGTGGGGGGGGAGAGTGGGGGGGGGGGAGTGGGGGGGGAGGGGGGGGGGGGGGGGGGGAGGGGGGGGGGGGGGTGGGAAAAAGGGGGGGGGGGGGGGGGGGGGGGAGGGGGGGGGGGGGAGGGGGGGGGGGGGGGGGGGAGTGGGGGGGGGGGGGGGGGGGGTGGTACTGGGAGTGGGGGGGGGGAGGGGGAGAATCTCAATATTTTTTAAAACACTAATAACTCTTTTATTTTTCATCGATGGGAAACATCCTCTTGTCCTGCGCAGCGGAGGGAAACTCTGAGTAGATGGCCAAAATCACAACTGTAAGTGGCAGCGTTTTTTTCTAAAATCAATATACAGAACACCAGGAAGTGGTCAAGATCAGACTTTTACTAATATAGATTTTATATATATATATATATATATAAAAGTGAATAATTGCAGTATCTACAAAAATAAATATTTTGAAGCACATTTAGATAGATTGACAGAGTAATTGAGTGATACAATGTGGAAACAGGCCCTGCAGCACAACTTGCCCATATATATATATATGGGTATATTGTGTGTGTGTATATATACACACTGAGGTTTTTATTTCTCTATCTCGTTTGTCATATCATACTATGTTTGCATATTTTGTTGGGCTGCAGCAAGTAAGAATTTAATTGTTCTATCTGGGACATATGACAATAAAACACTCTTGACTCTTGAACATATACAATTCTTAAGGGATTGGATAGGTTAATTGCAGGAAAAATGTTCCCGATGTTGGGTGAGTCCGGAACCAGGGGTCACAGTTTAAGAATAAGAGGTAGGCTATTTTGAACTGAGATGATGAAAAACCTAGAGAGTTCTAAATCTGTGGAATTATCTGCCACGGAAGGCAGTGGAGGCCAATTCACTGGATGTTTTAAGAGAGAGTTAGATATAGCTCTTAGAATCAAGGGATATGGGGAGAAAGCAGTAATGGGGCACAGATTTTGGGTGATCAGCCATGATCATATTGAATGGCATTGCTGGCTCGAAGGGCCGAATGGCCTAGTCCTGCACCTATTTTCTATGTTTCTACCAGATTTTGCAATGAAATATAGAAAAAATGTAAATTGTAATTAAGATATTTTTTTTTCACTGCTCCATAGTGAAACATTCAAATTTTGTTGCCTATTAAGTCAATGATATGGAGATCCAATATTACTGTTTCCAAACTGCTGCCGTCTCCCACCAGCAGCTCCCAGCACTTTCTATAGGGGCCAGATCATCACATGACCTGTTTTGACTTGTTGTGCTGACAAGCTCAGCTTTGCCAGACAAAGATGCTTCAAGTGTCCCCTAAGAGGCACTCTGCTGAGAAAACTTGCTCAGAAATTATCCAGCAAGTCATATCTGCTGACAGATGCCTGCAGATCCCAATGGAGGTTCAGTCGCAGAAGCAATCCTGTCCTTGATATTTTGCTTGACATTAGCTCTGATACTGCAAGAGACACGGAAAGAAACATAGGCATTGTGTCGAAATTATACAAATAATGAAGAAACTATTTTATCCAATTCATCACTGATTTTATAAGCAGTAGATCCTCCCTTTTGGAATGGCACAGTGGAGCAGTGGTAGAGTGCTGCCTTACAGCGCCAGAGACCCGGGTTCGATCCTGTCTGTACATTCTCCCTGTGACTGCGTGGGTTTTCTCCGGGTGCTCTGGTTTCCTCCCCGACTCCAAAACCATACAGGTTTGTAAGTTAATTTGCTTTGTAAAATTGTAAATTGTCCCTATTGTGTAGGATAGTGCTCGTGTACAGGATGATCATCAGTTGGCGCGGACTCGGTGTGCCAAAGGGCCTGTTTCCGCTCTGTATCTCTAAAGTCTAATCTCCAAATGTTCCACCTACTCCAAGACCACAAACATGCCCACTGAACATGCCTTATCCTGGAGTGTGGTCCTGGCAACACCTTCTTCAGTGTAACTATCCCCTGACTCTTCACTTCAGTCCGGTTCAGTTTAGTTTATTGTCATGTGTACCGAGTTAAAGTGAAAATCTTTGTTGCGTGCTAACCAGTCAGCGGCAAGACAATACATGATTACAATCGAGCTACTCACAGTGTATACTCTCTGGAATAACCAGGCTCATCATAGAGCTTCTCCCACCACAAGATACAGCTGTATTGGCAGTTTGACTTTGATGCCTTAGGCTCACCATCTCTCAAAGCTATCACTGAAATTGAAGATTTGTTAATGTCTTTGGTGTACAAACTTCCAAAAACCTCAAAGACTGTTAAAAACATGACAATATTTAGATGATGCACCTTCACCAAAAAATACCTCCATTGTCAGAGTGAGGCCCAGCACAAATTGAAGGAACAGCAACTCATATTTTTCTTGGGCAGCTTACACCCCAGCAGTATGAATATTGACATCTCCAACTTCAAGTAACCCTTACTTTCACTCTCTCTCCATCCCTCCCCCTTCCCAGTTCTCTGACCAGTCTGACTGTCCACCTGATTATCTTTTATCTCTGTTTGCTTTGTTGTCACCTTCTCCTAACTAACAATGATCTATTCTACATTTTCCTTGAGCTTCATCTCTTTTGATGTCTCGTTTTCATACACTTTACCCTTCCTTATCTCGGTGTCTTCCTTTCTGCTGAGTCTGAACAAGGGTCTCGACCCAAAATGTTACCCATTCCTTCTATCCAGAGATGCTGCCTGTCCCGCTGAGTTACTCCAGCATTTTGTGTCCATCTTCTTTTACTAAATAAAACAATGCCTGTTAATGAGACAATTAAGAACATTTAAACAAAGTGTAGCAAATCAAATGAAATGACTAAGAAGGAACTGTAGATGGTGGTTTATACCCTTCTTCTAACTGGTTCCAACCCAAAACATCACCTATCCTTTTCCTCCAAAGATGCTGCCTGGCCTGCTAAGTTACTCCAGCACTTTATGTCTATCTTCCAAATGAAATGTCTTTTTACTGTTTTGCAGCAGATTTATTTCCTATCATGACCAATACAGAAGCCATGGTTAACCAGGCACTAGTTCAATTTAGAAATACAGTGCAGAATCAGGCTAATCGGTCGAACGAGTCCACGCTGACCAGTGATCACCCATTCAGCCAAGTTCGACATTAGGGACAATTTATAGAAGCCAATTAACCTACAAATAAAACTGGAGCACCTGGAGAAAACCCACGCGGTCACAGGGAGATCGTACAAACATCATATACACAGCTACCATAGTCAGGATCCTGGTCACATCCTGGCCACACACTCCCCGCTACCTTCAGGTAGATGGTATAGGAACCTGAAGACTGCAACGTCCAGGTTCAGAAACAGCTTCTTCCCCACAGCCATCAGGCTATTGAACTCAACTCAAACAAAACTCTGAACATTAATAGCCCATTATCTGTTTATTTGCACTTTATCTGTTTTATTTATTGATGTGTGTATATCTTTATACAATGGTATATGGACACACTGATCTGTTCTGTATTTATGCCTTCTATATTCTGTTGTGCTGAAGCAAAGCAAGAATTTAATTGTCCTATCTGGGACACATGACAATAAACTCTCTTGAATCTTGATTCTTGAAATCCGGGTCTCTTACGCTGTAAGGTAGCAAGTCTACTGCTGTGCTTCTATGTCACCTTCAAGTGAGTAGATGCCCTAGAGTGAGAGGTAGGTCTGCACTGCTATGATGGACTTCTCAGGGAGACCATTGGTTCAGTGTAGTGGCTACTGTTATGAAAGCCAGGGGGAGAGGGTCACTTCAGGACTTCTGCAAAAAAAGTTAAGTCCAACAAAATCCTTGCTAGCGGATCTGCCGCTGATAACTCATTGACATTATGTATCTAGCGTTATGCAGTGTACCTTATGGCGCTTAACATGCAAAGGAAAATTGATATCTGAAATCAAATCAATACTTTTAAACTATGTGAAAAATGAATATAGAAGATAAATTATTTCAGCACAATGAACACAAAGTAGAATATTGTTAAGTACAATGGTTAGCATGGACATGGTGGGTCAAAGGGCCTGCTTCTGTGCTGAACAACTATGACACAATAGACACAGAGAAAGGAAATCCAGAATGAAAAGCTACATTTAACAAATAGAAGTTACATCCAGCAGAGGAAATTACCCCTTTCAGAAGAATACTCGCTCAGCAAGATTATTGTGAATTGCAATGTAGATACAATACCACACTTACTACAATCTTGCATCTATTTTCACCATGCTGCCACTGTAATTAAACTGCTTAATGCATGTATTCTGGACTACAAGTAAATTAGATGAATTATACTTTTGAAATTCAATGGAAATTCCGGCAGCATAAATTGCTGCAAATAATAGACATTTATTAACATCATGGAGTACCATAGCTAAAACAAGTAAAACAGAATCATTTTACTCATTAAAATAGGAACACGGTTATAATTTTTTGTTCAATTATGTGACCAATTATGAATTGTAGCTCATTCGAATTTCTCATTACAGAACATCAAGAATTAATGGGCTGCCAGCATGAATGTTTTCTACTCCATCAGTTTTTAAAAGCTGAGAACAAGCATTTTCATGGTTAGTCGATAAAAGGATCGAATTAAACCAGCTGCCAACCTATTCAGAACAAATACAAGTTTGATGAAGACAAGCCCAGAATTCTTTCAATGTTATTTCCCCCAAGTCAGTTCAGCTTCCACTTCATCAAAAACTCACATCCTGAAGGATTGCAATTCAGGCTATGACTAGAAATTTACATGTACTGAATTCTGGACGGCCAAAGTGTATGATGGTGCTTCTGGCACAATGGAAACTTGATGGTGGAAGTAGCTGCCGTCTCTGGGTGCTTTTTCTTAACTGGTAAGCTTTCAGTTATTTTGATAAATGTGTTATTCTAACCTCCAATAGCAATCAATCTATTCAAAAGGCACAAAATTATAAAACTACATCAAGATGTAGCACGTCAGTATACTTATGATGTTCATCTTTCTGCACTTGTAGAAGTAAATCTTATCTCCATTTCAGGCTCAGCAATACATTTGATCAAAGTTGGTTCTAAACTTACTGTACATTAGAACCAAGTTTGATCTGAAAGCAATTCCAAAGCAGAACCAAAGTTGGTTTGCCCTTGGTTTTGTGGTCTCTGTGCCAGCACAAGCAAAGCTGAGCGCACAGACTTGCGCCTAATGATTCAAATATTCATGCAGATTTCCTCTGAAATTACATGATGGTTTCAAACACATATGCTTTGACTACACAAACAATTGTCAATGCAAATTGCATTTTCCTAACCACTAAAGTATAAATATAATTCCATGAATACCAAAGACAGGAGAATGAGAGGTGATCTTATAAAGTTGTACAAAATCATGAAAGGAATGGATCAGGTAGACGCACAGAGTCCCTTGCTCAGAGTAGGGGAACCGAGAACCAGAGGACCTAGGTTTACGGTGAGGGGAGGAAGATTAAACAAGAACCTGAGGCGTAACATTTTCACACAAAGAGTGGTGGGTGTATGGAACAAGCTGCCAGAGAAGATTGTTGAGGCAGGTACTATTAAAACATTTAAGAAATATTTTGGCAGCTGCATGGATAGGACAGGTTTAGAGGGATATGGGCCAAACACAGGCAGATAGGACTAATGTAGGTCGGCCAGTCTGTGCAAGTGGTCCAAAGGGCCTGTTTCCACATTATAAGACTTAAGTTGCCCTTCAAGTCACTTTTAAATCATTCCCCTTTCACTCTAAATCTATGTCCTCTCGTTTCAGACTACCCCAACCTGACTCTTTATCTTAATTATGCCTCCTCATGATTTTTAAACCTCTATAAGGTCACCCTTCAGCCTCCTACACATAAAAAAAAAGATCCAAGCCTACCCAGCCTCTTCGTACAGCCAAAATCCCTCAGATTAACAGCATCCTTGTAAATATATATTTTTTTAATTTCTTTCAGTTTAATGACATCCTTTCTATAACAGAGCGACCAAAATTGTACTCCTACTGTTGTCTTCCCAATGTCCTGTACAGCTGCAACATGACATCCAAATCCCTGCACTCAATACACTGATCGAAGAAGGCAAGCATGCCAACACTTTCTTTGCCACTCTGCCCACCTACGTCACCACCTTCATGGAACCATGAACCTGCAACTGTTCCACATCACTCTGTTCCACAATACACCCTGGGCCCTGCCATTATCTGAGTAATTGCTGCCCTGTTTTGTCCTACTGAAATACAACGCATCACATTTATCTAAATTAAATTCTACCTGCCATTACCCATCCCATTTTCACAGTAGATTACAGAATGAGAATTATTTGTGACGTTCGAAAATCACAATTACACAGGGCCAACAGAAACAGCGATTTTGAGAGGCTTTGAATTCCCTCAAATATTACAAAATGGGAGACATTTTTAAATTCTTTCATTTAAAAAAAATTGATGCGTCAATTACCTTAATCATAATCTGATATCATAGTTATAAAGAATGGCAACAGTTCCTTTAGCCTGATGAAGAGTACATGAAATTGATCTGCCAGGCTGCTTTACATCGGTGGGACCAAGCATAGATTAGGCGATTGTTTCACCGAACACTTGCACATATCGTGCAATACAGCCTCGTGAAGTGAAACTCAAAGCTAACCTAGAGCTTTGGTCAATTATGTTCCAGAGTAAAGTTGGCCCAAATGAGGGTCATTTCTTGAACTACTCTATGTAGCAATAAAAACATACAAGGATTTCCTTTGTAATTCTTATTAGTTCATATTTTGGGTATCCAATGTTACAGCTTCTGTTCAGCTTCCTGAAGTTTAATGCCTTTCAAAACACTGATAAGTTCTGCCATTCAGCAAGATTATGCTTGACCTATTTTGGTCACTTTTTAAACTAAAGAGTAATACCTTGCCGCTAACACACTGGCACTATACTTTTAAAAATAATCACGCCTAGAAGAATTGGCATGTGTTATTGTCACCTTCCTTTGCAGTATCAATGAGTATAAAAAAGCTCCGTGCACTTGCATATAATCTCTTGAATACACTCCAAGACCTTGTGATGAATAATATATTATGGTAACTGCATGTCCCTTAGACTTGAAGCCTGCTTAATTATTCATGTTCTTCAAGAATTCTACAGCTACATTTCTTTCCAGAGTGAGCAATATTAGGCTAATAAATGATAATCAATTAATTTTAGGTTTATTACCCCCTCTGGAGTTCCATATATATGTTGTTCATTTGTCGAATAGTGCTTGTTCTGGATTTGAAAACATTTTACCTCAGAATTTGTAAATAATTCACATTTAACAAAGATAATCAAATCACTATTGTTGTATGTATAAAATAGCAAATAGTTTTAATGAGGCTGTATACTTCCCAAGTTGATCACCCGACTCATTGTAGTAAAGCTGACTGAGATCTGAATACTTCCAATTAAATGACTCGCTGCCATCTTATCGCTTGAGGGGTATATTCTTCAGGAAAACTAATACAATTCAAATCCACAGAAAATAAAATAGTATTCATAATGTAGGAATAAAATGCATCACTTGGGAGTGATGGACAAATCCAACTTAACTTTGTTATCCAGCACCATGACATGATCACCTATTTTACCACCTTTTCCTTTCTTTTCCTTTCCTTTTAAAGCTTTTCACCTTTACCTTCACCAATATAATAACCGGGATATAATTTTCAATTAATTGAATTAACTCATAACACAATTTATTTTTAGTCACTGCCCCCTACTTATTACACTGAAGAGCAACTTTATTTTCACAAATAAGAAGACTATTATTTTATTCTATGTAAATTGTAGGTACAAGAAACTGCACCATATAGCCATGGTATTTGAAGAAGGGTCCCGACCGGAAACATCACCTATCCATGCTCTCCAGAGATGCAGCCTGACCCAGTGAGTTACTCCAGCACTCTGTCTTTATGTATACATTGTTATCCTCAACATTTCTTGGACCACTGACTCCTACATTATAAAATAGCATGTTGTGTTCATCTTCGTTGCTCACTGTAAATCTTCTCAAAGCCTCATCTTACTGACCTTGGTTTTCAGCATTTTAACAAATTCACTTGTTTTGGTACTGATCATTGATTTATGATCTACCATTTGCTGCAGCACACCTATGTGATCAGAAGTTAAGACTTGGTCGATGACTAACAAATTGATCCAGTCATGTAGATACTGCCAGTTGTGCTTCTGCACTGGACAAGAACAATTATTTGTGAACATTTATTCTAGTGGCAATGTGGTTAGTTCTCTTGATAAGGAGCCTGATTAAAAACTACTGGACCAGGCTTGAAGATCTACCCAGGGTGCTTCAGCTTGAAGGAAGCAAATCTTCAAACGATTTCTAAACTGTATGAACAAATAAAGCAGAAAAACAATTGCCTCTTAATGCTTCTTTCACATTCTACATTATGCGACTTTAAAGCATCCGTTCACTTCTCCTTGCCAATTTTTAAATGAAGAGTACTCTTATTTAGGAGAAACAAATTGATCTTATTCATAACACCATGGGCGTACAGGAAGGATGCTATTGCAGAATAAGGAAATATATCACCAGCTGCCTCGTGCTTGTTACTGTGTGAGAGTTCTTCCATTGAACAGCACGTCCATCCTTGTGTGAATGACAGGGTTCAGCAATGCATTTATGAAAGAAAAAACACTGGGCTTAGTTTATTGTTGATATAGGACCGAACATTTCTGCAAGATTTGTTCGTATCTGCTGTACACAAACAGTAACTTTACAACATTTAATACATTTTAGAGGCAAGCATGAACGTTGCAACTCACACAGGAATCATTGGAAATCAACGTTTACGATATGATACGATACGATAAAACTTTATTCATCCCCGGAAGAAATTTGGTCTGCCAACAGTCACAACACACAACAAGGTACACAACGTTACAATTAAATTAAAAGTGAGAGAACAAAAATAAAAGGACAACCGATCATCGGCTGGCTGCTACGTGCACAGAGCCTTAACAGGAAGGTGCACAGCGCCTTATCCATGCACCTGGTCTACACACTCCTGTTCTGTTTACAAATGATGCAGAGTATCATAACCCTTTGTTTTCACACAACAAAACCTTGCAACTACGTTTAAATGTGGAAGTTTGTAATTTTTCTTTGAAAAAAATTCTAAAGTTATATTTTCTGTTTTTCCCACTCCAGTTAGTGTGATAATTACAATTGCGTAAGTTTATATGTAATTTGCACTGCATTATCAACTGTGTACTGTACACGTCCATGGAAGTAGTAATTTCTGGTCACTGGAATTTGTTTTTAATGAGACATGAAGATGAAACAGTTGATGCATAAAACATACACAGGAGCCGCAAAAGTAAATCAATTCAGGCCTCAGGAGGTGAAAAGTTTGGAAGTATTTTCTTTGAAGAACGCAGGCTAATTAACAGTATGAAAGAGATAAAAGAAAGTTACAAGACTTACATAAATAATTGTGACTTTTGTGACTAAAGGCCGTTGCAACAAAGCATTTTTCAAGTCCGGTCATCATTTGTAATACAAGACAAGCAGCAAATTTATACAAAACACAGACAAATTAATAATGGCCACATATTTATGTTTGCGCTAATTTTGATCAGGAGATGAGGAATAACTACTTTGCTCATGTCCAGAGTCACTGGATTTATTTTTACCTGCTCTGCCACTGAAAAAGACCTTATATCTCAGCACCACATTTCTGTTCTTATCCCCAAATTCCTCTCATGCCCAAAACTCAGCCTCTGTTTAACATAGTCACTGAGGCCTCCTCCCGATCCCCTTTCCATTGCAATTTCCAATGGTTCACTTCCCTCAGGCTGAAGAATATTTCTTGTCACCTCATTCTGTATTGGATGGCATCTTATTTATAAGTTATGACACTATAATTCTCTGCTCTGCCCACACAGGGCAAGCTCTGTAAGTAAATTTTAAATTTCAATTGGATCATTTCTCAGCCTTCTAAACTACAGAGAATAATGAACTACCCTGCTTAACCTCTTCTGATAGTACCACTAGACATTATGCCCACCCTGCAATCAACCTGGTGAACCTACATTGCATTCAATGTTTCAAAACATGAGAGTTGTTGTTCTGCTTCTTATCAAGATTCAATACATTTATTTTATACTAGACTAAGTGGGACCCGTTGGGCCCCAGATTCACACGAGAGGGCTGATCCCCCAAAGCAATATTCCACCTCACCATCAATTCCAATATTGCTGTCCAGTGGGGGGGGGGGGGGGGGGGGGGGGCTGGGCTTGGGGCGCTAGCATGGTGTTGTGGGCCGAAAGGACTGGTTTCCATAGTGCTAGTATGGACATTGTTGGCCAAATGGATTATTGGGCTGGCAGCTCAGTCACTGAGGCTATACACACGCTCACACACACTCACACACTCACTCACTCACACACTCACACAGTCACACACTCACAAACACACACACTCTCACACATACTCACAAACACACACACACACACACACACACACACACTCACTCTCACACATACTCACACCCACTCACACACGCACACACATACACTCACACACATACACACATACACACACACACTCACACACACACACACACACACACACAATCACACAAACTGGTTTCCATAGTGCTAGTATGGACATTGTTGGCCAAATGGATTATTGGGCTGGCAGCTCAGTCACTGAGACCATACACACACTCACACACACTCCAACACATACACATACACTCACATACACACACACTCACACACACACACAATCACACACACACACACACACACACACACACACAAACACATACACACACACACACACATCCACTCACACACACATACACACACACTCACTTTTACACACCATATATATGGCAGTAAACTTTCTTGAATACTCATAGGGCTGAGCGCGGCCTCTCCGCTGTGGGGCTTCCGCAGTCAGCGGCACTTCCGCAATCAGTGTGACCTCTGCACTTACCAGAAATTACGCAATCAGCGCGACCTCTACACTCACCGGAAATTACGCAATCAGCGCGACCTGTCCACTAAGCGGAAGTCACGAAATGAGCGGGACTTTTGAACCAAACAAAGTCGGACCTAATAAAGCATTTATTACTTCCAAACACAGTCGGACCTAATAAGACATTGTAGTTTCAAGCACAAGCAGGGCAGCAGGCCAAACAACTCATGGCATTGTGATTAAGGGCTAACAAATCATTTATTGCAAGTACATTGCAGACTCACAGTTCAGTTGATTCACAGCTTAGATTGAGAGCTGTGGCCTCTCCCTCGTAATCTTGCAGAGTGACTGAGTCACGTCCAGGCATCAAGGGATTTATAGTCCTGCCCCCCCCCCACCCCCCGAAGGGGTGTTACCTTCATCGCGGTGATTGACAGGCGAGAGGATCTCAAGGTTTTTTAAACACTCATAACCTTTTTATTTTTCATTGGCATGCCCAGATTGTCCACTGCGGACAGAAGACCGAGGACCTGCCCAGAAGGTCCAACTCATGCATTAGTGATGGAGGATGGAGGGCCTGCCTGGAAAGCTTGGCTCACCTGCCAGAGAACTGGGGCTTGCCCGCGGCGGATCGAGGACCCGTGCCGTAGACCAGGAACCCACCTGGAAGGCCTGGCTCGCCTGCCAAGTGGAAGGGGTCGGATGGAGAGTCAGTAAGCAGACGATCTGCAGGAGGAAGAGCATTTCCTCGACGGTGGAGTGGGCCGCTGGAGGCCCTGCAACGACCTGGTGCTCGGTTGGACCGGGCATCGCTCCAAGAAGTTGAGCGGGTGGACCAGGTGCAGCCTACAGTGTTGGAGCAGCAGCAGCAACAACCACCATGCTTGGCCAGGCCGACCCTGCAATGCCGAAGGGCAGGTCAAGAACCCTGCACTTACAACAACTGGACTTGAAAAAGGTGCCAAAAGCTGGTGACTCTGTATACTGTCTCAGTGTACTACTGCTATACACCTGTACTGTACCTGAGATACTTATCTAAGATGTATCAAAGTACTTGTGTATAGTAATATTGAACGGTATACAAAAATTAATTGTGCCTCAGTACATGTGACAAATAAAGTGCCATCAATGTACCATACCATATCTACTCCGACATTGAAAGCAACTTGCCATCAAAATCAATAGGTAGACAAAAGAGCTGGAGAAACTCAGCGGGTGCAGAGCAAAGGAAATAGGCAACGTTTCGGGCCGAAACCCTTCTTCCGACTTCAGAAAATCAACATTTAATTTGCCTTTGTACACATTAACTGCTTGTGGTCGACGTGCAAGAACATCCAGTTCTCCTGAAAACCCAGATCCTTCAGTCTCGCACCATTGGCCTGGTGAAACGAGTCAGAGGGTGGTAGAGGCAGGTATTATTACAGACCAGCAGTCTAGTGTTTTTGTCATACGAAAATGATTTTCAATTAGAATGTAGGTGGCATGTTAAATATGTTTGCAGATGACGGCAAAACTGGTGGTATGTTACACAGTGGAGAAGATTGTCTAGGATTACCACAGGATCTATCACAACTTAGAAAATCGACAAAGGAATGGCAGATGAAATGTAACTCAGACAAGTGCAAACTGAAGCATTTTACAAAGTTAAACTAGACCAGGACATATACAGTGAATGGCTTGTGCTGGAATCTATAGTTCCCCGGAAGCGGCAAGACAATTAGAAAGGATATTGAAGAAGGCATATGACATGTTTGCATTCATCGATTGCAAAATTAAATTGGTTCATCACTTTATAACTGTGCAGGGCATTGGTAGGACCACAATTGGAAAAATGAGTGCATTTCTGATAGCCGTAGTATAGGAAGGATGGGATCAAGCAGCAGAAGGTGCAGGATGGCTACTGGGACATTGAGTTAAAGAGGACAGACTGGGACTATTTTCCTTGGGGTGAAGGAGGCTGAGGAGTAAGCTTATTTTAGTTTCTAATATCATGAGAGGCATAGATAAGGTGGATGGTCATAGTCTTTGTCCTGGGGCAGAGGAGTCTAAAACAAGACATTGGTTTAAGGTGAAAGGAGAAATATTGAACTCTTTCCTTTATCCCATCACATCACTGCCGCCTACTCACCAGAAGGCTTCTTTAGTTTGTGGTCTTGGTTTCATTAAGATTTTGGTTCTGTTCCCTTTCACACAAAAGGAGGCAAGTGTATGGAAACAGCTGCTAGGTGAGGTAGTTGAGGATGGGACTATCCCAATGTTTAAGAAACAGTTAGACAGGTACTTGGATAGGACAGGTTTGGAGGGATATGCACCAAACTCAGAAGTGGGACAAGTGTAGCTGGGACATGTTGGCCGGTGTGGGCAAGTTGATCTGAAGGGCCTGTTTCCACACTGCATCACTCTATGACTCTAGGACTCTATGTTCAAAGTCATAAATCGTGGAATGTCAAACAGGTGAGAAAATTGCAGCAACATGAGATTCAACAAGAGTTAAAGCAAATGTGTCCATGGCCATGATCATAAGATCATAAGTGATTGGAGTAGAATTACACCATTCGGCCCATCTCCACCATTCAATCATGGCTGATCTATCTCACTTGTCCTAACCCCATTCTCCTGCCTTCTCCCCAGAACCTCTGACACCTGTACTAATCAAAAACAATGGCCCAAAATTATGGCATTTATTAGCCCCAGGGCTCAACAAGGCAGTGTACCATGACCAAATACCCTACTATAAAGCACGTGTACTTACAGCAAAAGATGATTTCCAAGTAAAACAGATTGAAGGTTGCTTTTGTGTACGGTTTTTGTTTTTGGTCCCAAAAGATCAACTACATTGTGCTGCTCGTCTCCGTGTTGAATGGTCCTGCATCATCACCTGAATTTAGTTTAAAGTTTTGATCATTGTGTGAAATGTATAAGGTAAAGCAGGATGGACCGAACAGGTAGTTATGGGTCATCTGTGAAGTTCACAGCTACTCTCTTCACACAGATTGCTAGAGACGTGGGATTTTTAAGGAAAGGGAGGCATGAGTACGCAAATCATAATCCTCACGTAATATATAATCCACCAGTACGGTGCTTTCAGTACGCAACCAGCGGTTTCTAATTTCTTTCAGATTTAATTGCTTGGTGTTCTCTTACTTTCAATCTTCCTGCTGTTTTCATGGCTTATATGACATCCTTGATCAACCGGTGCCTAATCATTAAATGATTCCCTGATCTGACAGTTGTGAAATATCACTGCAATTTCAAGGCAGAAGCTAACATTTCAAACACTGCGTAGTTTAATGACAAGGGGATTGAATGAATACATTGAAGGATAGAAGTTGCAAAATTTAATGAATTTTCTTCAATATGTCATCATGGAAAAAATATCCTTTAAGCAGATAAATTAATACAGAGAAACCATTGCTCACTTCCAAGACGGTAAACATTTATTCGAGGAAAATGCATATTAGTATGCAGTTTACTATCAAAATAATTGCAGATACCTTTGGAATTATTTGATGTTTTTTATTTCCAAATGCCTCAGTGAAATGCTCTTCTTCTGCAGATAAATATATTTTGTGTTTTTTGGTGCTAATAACAATGGTGTTATTTTCTTTCCAAACAAACCATTGTGACTCAATCCCAAAGTGAAAGAGGAAAATAATATCGTAAACTGTACAAAAATACAGAGGGTTGATGAGGGTAGCACAGCTGATGTGTTTACAGACTGGTTTTAAACAGCACCACACAATAGACCTGTTGGTAAAATTAAAGACCAAAGAGACAGTGGCAGCATGGATACAGAATTGGCGAAGAGACAGAAGCTGAAAGTGGTGATGAATGGTTGCTTTTTCAGACTGGAAGGAAGCATGCAAAGCAGTTGCCCAAAGATTGGCTTTAGGATAATTGCTCTTATTGATGTTTATTAATCACCTGGATGTGGGTATCAGAGAATAATTTGCACAACTCAAATGTTGTAAACATTGAGAATAACAGCAGGTTGGTGAAATAGACAGGTGGCAGATGAAATTTAATACAGGGAAGTGCAAGGTGACACATCTTGGTAAGATGAATGAGACAAGACAAACTGTGAAGGTAATTGAGGGAAGTGTTAAGGTACAGCAGATCCTTTGGTTTTATTAATTAAGTTAAAGAGTAAAAATGTAATGAGGTCTTGCTAAACAATTACTAAAATTCATTGGCCAGGCCTCAGTTTGACAACTGGTTCACTTTTCAAAACTGCATATCAGGAAAGGATGAATCTTTAAGAAAAATAATAAAATAGTGAAAATACATACATGGTTGGGAGGATAGTTATAATAATCTGATAGCTCCAACATAAAACAACAGCATGATGACAGCATTGAAAAGCCCCTTTCCAGGCTGTATCATTCCAGTATTCTATGCAGGATAGAGAGAGAGAGGGGAGGAGAGGGAGAGGGAGGGGGAGAGAGAGAGAGAGAGACAGAGAGAGAGGGAGAGAGGAGTGAGAGGGAAGGAGGGAGAGCGAGGGAGAGAGAGGGAGAGAGAGGGAGATCATGGGAGAAAGGGGGGGGACGGGTGAGAGAGAGAGAGAGAGAGAGAGGGTGAGGGAGAGAGATAGAGAGAGAGGAGGAGAGAGGGGGAGAGAGGAAGAAGGGGAGAGAGGGGGGGGGGGGGGGAGAGAGGGAGAGGTGGCAAGAGTGAGTGAGAGAGGAGAGTGTGAGAGTGAGCGAGGGAGAGAGAGAGAAAGAGAGAGAGAAGTGGGACAGAGAGAGTGTGTGAAAGAGAGTGAGTGTGTGAGAGAGAGTGAGAGAGTGAGATGTAATCCAGATGTAATGCAAACAAGACTCCTCAATGTTTGATATGGAGACCATTTTGCATAGATGCTAGCCAGGAAAACTGCCTTCCACAACCTGACCTCATTTCACACAACATAAAGGAGGCGATGAATGTTCCCCTTTTACTACATAATTACTCCACAGAACTGTAGACACTTAATGATCAGCATAAAAAAAACATTTATGATATAAAATAAAGTAATGAAGATCAATCAAGGCTGGATTTTATTAAAGTTCTTAAAAAAATCAATATGGAGATAAATGCATATTGGACACTGTAATAATTTTTAATCATGTTGCACAACAAATTAAAAAAATTAAAGTAAATTGTGGAATAACAACATTTTTGGTGACCACACGTATGACTATAATTATTACGAAGAGCAATAACTATATAGAAATTGGTTTTGTGTTAACATTATGCAATTTATTACTACAGAAAGATAATTAGTTTTAAATGACAATATGGTGGGTGAATGTGTTTGCTTCAGGAGTTCTTGTGGAATTGTGCTATGTATGAAAATCAGCAATAAATAGCCCATGAAGGCAGTGGGCCAGCTGAAGGTCTGTTACTCTTTTTTTCCAAGATGCTGTGGTTTCAAAGAAGCATACCTTGCAATAAATCAGCAACGAAATTGTGACTGAAATCTTAAAACAGCTGTAAATAATAAAAGGACTCCATCTTTTTATGTCCACTGAAGATGCATTAATCATTCCCAACTCATTTCTGATTGATTTATTGTTGAAAGCAGTACGATTCTGATAAAGGAGGTATAAAATGTCAAAAAAAAGGGATGCTATATTATAGCCTATTGTATTAAGATGTAACTTTTACTGTGAAATACAATCGCCGGTTTAAAGGCATCCCAGTGGAAAATAAATTGATCACTGGATAAAAAGGCTGTAGTGACCAAGAGCAGTTCTGTCTATTCGTGCGACATCAAGTAATTACAAATGAAACTTGGCAGATTTTTATAGCAGCTGTCTAATTTAAGATTAGTTGATCGAAAAACCTGGAACAAAAAGCTCAACTCACTAACTCTGCCGATGAAATTACCAAAATTATCCTAAAATGCCATCTGTAACACGAATACTTTATAGAAAAATAATGTCCATTCTGACCAGGCCTACGTACAAATCCAGAAACAGAACTGTGACCGACTCTCAACTGCTCTGTGAAGTGACCTGAGCCAGCTACTCTGTTCGAAGCCAATTAGAAATGATCAATAAATAATAGCCTTGCTAGCAATGCACATATCCTCCCAATGAATTTAAAACAACTATCCATTTAAACTTCCTGAGATTAATCAATATTAATCAATAGCTATCAACTTTGATGGCTTTTAAGCACCAATGTTAATACAGGAGCAAAAACATTCCCCTTTACAGATTGATAACCAAGTCTGAAGATAAAGAATGAGTCTACAGTTAAATAGTTTCACCTCGTAATGATGGTGCTTCACTAATGATGAAATGATTCCCACAGAGAGTGGTACCTCTATGGAGCTGCCAAAGGAAATCATTGAGGCAGGGATTGTACCATTTGAGGGATATTTCGATAGATACATGGATAGGAAAGGTTTAAATGGATACGGATGCGTAGTTATACAGTGTGGAAACAGGCCCATCGGCC
This sequence comes from Leucoraja erinaceus, assembly GCF_028641065.1. Lineage (NCBI taxonomy): Eukaryota > Metazoa > Chordata > Chondrichthyes > Rajiformes > Rajidae > Leucoraja > Leucoraja erinaceus. The sequence goes on along the minus strand of NC_073389.1, from coordinate 19,422,018 downwards.
CAACTTGCCTTCACCGACCAACATGTCCATTCTAAACTACAACTGCAACAGCACACAATACCACCTGCTATGTTTGTCCCTTACCACTCTAAACCTATCCAATATGTGACCAATGCCAGTAAATGGGTCTACCTTCGATGGGCATCTTAATCGGCATGTACAAGTTAGGTTGAAGAGGCTGTTGCCGTGCTATATGACTCTATGATTCTGTAATTCTTAAGTGCACTTACTGTCATAATAGAGAGAAATATGTCAATTTCCACACTGTTTGCTGTGACCAACTAATCTGTAATTATTAGTTAAGGTTTAAATATGGCCCATAGTGCAGAAATCATTCAAAGTAAATCAACAGAAAGTACATGAGTTTAATTCCCATCCAAATTATGACAGATTCAACCATGCAGAACTTTGATAATCTATTCAGAAGTTTGGGCTTCGATCACGCACGGCTTTGAGTCAGAATCCACAATCTCAAAAAGTAATGTTTCTTCCAAAGCAAGCCATAAGTGGCACAATTGTTTCCTTTAATATTCATAATTTCTTGGAGACTTTGAAATCTGATTAATAAACATGGATATTCACTAATGGCAATGAAAAAAACTTTAAGGGCCTGTCCCACTGCGGCGACCTAATTCACGAGTTTAGAAGAGTTTTCCCTCGACTCATACTCGTAGCATGGTCGACACAAGGCCCCAGGAGGTCTTTGTAATTCTCCTTCATGCTTGAGAGTAGTCCCCGCGTACTCGAGGCCTCAGCTAGGTCGCACTGTTTTTCTCAACATGCTGAAAAATGCCCGCGAGTAATAAAAGGTCACAGTGGAAAAAATCAATGTTTTTTTACTCGTAGGTTTAGTCAAGGTAGGTCGTAGAAGGTCGTAATGCTATCGTTGGTAATCGAAGGCAATCAAATGTAATCGAAGGTAGTTGAAGTTAAAGCTCATTGAGAAAAACAAGGTAAGTAAACTGAGTGGTAATGTTAAATGCCCACTAAACTTTATTAAAAGTTGTCTGGCTTCTTAAAAGTTGTCTCCACTCCTTCTACCCCCCTTCTCCCTCCTTCTCCCCCTTCTTTCTCCCCCCTCTCCGCGCTCTCTAAAGGACTTACCGTTACTGTGCCAGCCGTCTTTTACCTTCCTGTTCATCGCGGGTGTGAATTTCAGACAGCGCTTCCCTGCTTTCTCTGGCCCCCCTTTGCGAGGTGTTTGTTTGTGTGTTTGTGTGTGTGCAGGCGGTCGATCCGGCTCACGGTTTCATCGCTGATGGTCGATCCAGCTTGAGGTTTTTTAGGCGAGTGCTGAAAAGTCGCTGAAAAGTCGTGTTAGTTGCACAGGCCCTTTAGCCAGGCACTGCCCCATCACGCTTGGGTGTCATGGTGGAAAAGGCAGCAAAAAGTGGGTAGATAATGAATAAATATGCATAACAAGATCATTATACTTCAGGGAGGAACTTAATCATCCAACAAGAATCTAAATTGTTTATGTTCTTGTGTGCTCTTTTCTTAAATAATTGTGTCTATCACCTTTGCTCCATGGCATTAAGGTAATCCATTTAAACACAATAATAGGCATCCTCAATTCAATTGGCAAATTAAGCCATCCATTACTGCATATCACAAATCAGCTACTTTCAGCATGCAAAATTCAATGTGTTAGCCACACTAACAAATTTGGAACAGATCAATCTCAGCTAGCTGTGAAGCACTTATGTTCTCTTTAGTAACATATCATTTTCAACGCTTGCACACTTTAATGTGTGTCAAATTTCCAAGATTGAGTTAATTTATAATAATCATGCTTCCGTACAGTTTACTTCAGACCATGGGTAGTTAACTCCGAGCAGAAAACAAGTTATATGCAACGGTGATAGGGTCAATTAGCTCGAGTTTCATGCAAAGTCGTTAACAATATCCTATATTAGTTTTAGATAATGGAGAATCATCCCACTACTTCCTATGAGACAATTTCAAATGACATCAATTCATCAAACCAGCAAGCTGTTTAAGTAGCGGAGTCATCATTCAAGAATAAATGCACAAGCTTACTTTCACGATTCTGAAATAGTAGAATATGTAGAATATGTAGAATCTACTATGAGAATTCTAATTGTGACATAGCAGAATTTTTACCATGATAATAATGTGCTTCATCTCAGAATTTAATAATAAAGAAAAGCATTTTATTCTTGTTTCTTTTCATCAATGCTCTTGTTCATTCAATGCAGTCTCCAGTCCTTGATACAATAATTATTGTGCCTAAATATTCTTGATTGATCTTATTCACTTCACTCAGTGCTCTCAGGCATTTCTTCACAGATCTCTGTAAATTTATGTGGTTGATAAATTAAGCATGTTACTTGATCATGCCTGATCCACAGCATAACCTGTGTCACGGAAGACTATGCAATGGGAATCAATTAAAATGCAATCATTCCAAGCCTCTAAATCACACCATATATTGTATCATTAATTCCAATACCAAGAAGAATGCCCAACAGCTCAAAAGATTTTTATTCTCAAGAATAGGCATCTGTAGCATACAACATTCAATATTACCACACTTTAGACAATGGTTGATTCCACTTATAAAACTATTAAGGTCAACCTTACTAGCTCAAATGGTTTTGCACCCAAGCACCAAGGTTTGGTGGTGGCAAGGCTTCGAATGACATAATGGGGTGGCATGGAAAGGTTAGAAACAGCACTGTTCACAGAGGCCCACTGATTTTTGATTGAAGGACAGTCCCACCATTGGATTGTGAATAAGGGTTATCTAAGAATTACAAGAGGATCTTAATCAATTGGGAAAGATGGCAGGTCAGGCAGCATCTCAGGAGAGCCCTCGAGCCGAAACATCACCAATCCATGTTCTCCAGAGGTGCTGCATGACTTGCTGAGTTACTCCAGCCCACACTGCCTTTTGCGGAAAGTTCAGGACTTGCACATATGCACAAGAGTCCGGAGACTTTCCAAGTTTCACTGATAATTGCCTGAGGTTCAATGCTGAAACTAAGAAACTACAGGCCATTATTTCAGAGAGGAATAGATAAAGATCTGGCAGAATAAACAACACTTCAATGTTGAAACATTTCACCAAGAAGTCCAAATTTTAAAAAAATCGATTTGTTGGGACTTCACTTGGCATAAAACATTATAAAGATCTGGAATAGTTTCAATTGGACCTCTAAAAAATGAAACTCATTAAACAGAAAGTTAATGGTTGTTTCTCACCACTTTTCACATATTCACTGGAAACTTGCTGATTGAATTACTTGTAGCCAACCGATCAAACTTAATAACTTTGTAAAGTGTCAACGTAAAAAATGGCAAACATAACCACAGGAAATTGAAAAGGGAATGCATCTATACAAAAGATATTTTATTTATTATTTAACAATTAAATACAGAGAAAGCTGCAGAACATGCCTTCAGCAAAAATTATGTTGTTGCGCTGGCAAATCGGGTTCCGTTCATATTGCCTCTGCTTCCCCATGTTATAGTCTGCAGTGTCTGATGCACACAATTCTGAATAATGTTATGTAAAATTATTTAGTGATCTGCAAACTAGGCACAATTGCACAATAGACATTAAAATCTCAATTCTCATCTAAGTGAAAGAAGATTCCCAACTCATTAATTAAAGAAGTTCTGAAGAAGGGTCTCGACCCGAAACGTCAACCATTCCTTCTCTCCAGAGATGTTGCCTGTCCCGTTGAGTTACTTCAGCATTTTGTGTCTACCTTCGATTTAAAGCAGCATCTGCAGTTCTTTCCAACACATCTGCCTTTTCTTCTTACTCATTAAATAAATTCTTGAACATAGATAATGTACACAATCAGAAACTTTCTCCCAGGGTGGAAATGTCAAGGGCTAGAGGACATATCTTTAAGATGAGAGGGGCAAAGTTTAAAGGAAATGTGTGGGGCGTATTTACTTTATTTTGTACATGGATGCCAAAAACTCGCTGTCACGGGCAAACATGATGGTGGCATTTAAGAGGATTTTATAAAGGCGCATGGATCTGCAGAGAATGGGGGGATTTGACGTGTGGAGGCAGAGGAGAGTAGTTTAATTTCATGTTCGGCGTGGACCAAACACCTATTCCTGTGATAAACACAGAATGCTGGAGTAACTCAGCGGGACAGGCAGCATCTCTGGAGAGAAGGAATGGGTGACATTTTGGGTCGAGACCCTTATTCCTATTTCTGTGCTGTACTGTTTTATGTGCTATGTTTAATAATGCTCCATTAACCAAGTCCTGGTAATGAAAACATTGCAGAGGGAAACTTAGACCCTTACAGTTAAAATGTATTTTTGTCATTTCCCCCTCCCTTATTTCTCTCTCCTCTTTATCTACCCTGGTTCTTTCACACTTGCCATTCTTTCTAAACCCCCCGCCTACACCCCTTATCATCCACTCCATCTGCACTGCACCCACTCCACACAAAGCAGGCACGTGCCATGAGTAATTACTCAGGGTAGGCAGTCAGTCGGCTTTTTAAAAAAAATCTTAAACCACGCATGCGCAGATTGTTCTCCACTCAGTAAAAATAAAGAATAAAGCTAAAGAAAGTAACAATTCAATTTGCCCAAGGGTTCCAAATCTCCTTCATTCTGAATTACTGAATGGGTGAGGGGTGGAGGGTGATGGCAGGTGGAGAGATGGTGGGAAAAACAGGTGCACACCGGGACAAGTTGAGTCAGTTGTGATCTTATTGAATGACAATACTAGTTCAAGGGTCCAATTGGGGGGAGAGTTCCTTTCACAGCGTGTGGTGAATCTGGCCAGGGGTAAAGTTGCGGGGAGGGCAGGAGGGGGTCGGGGATCATGCCAGCAACTCACTCACTCACCGCTGCCGCAGCGCTCCGGGCACGGAGCCACAGCATTGTGGCCGGGGAGGGAAGCAGCTCGGGTGGCTGCGAACGGCCGCCGGACCTCAGCGTCTTCTGCCGGCACGCTCACCTCTGGCACTGCTCTCCGTCTGACCAGTGAGGGGACCAGCTCAAGAGCAAAATCATAGAGTGGTGCGGGTCAGCGAGCGATGGATAACAGAACAGCGGGCAGTGAACACTCCTGTGTCAGCGTGAACAAGGAACCAATTGAGGTTACTCGCACTGACACATGGAGCAAACTCCACCGCCCGCTGTCCTGTTAACCATCGCCCGCTGACCCGCTGTTTAGCTGGTTGCTCTGGCATGATCCCCGACCCCCTCCTTCTCAACGCTCCTGCCCTCCTGCAACTTTACCACTGGCCAGACTCCCCACATGCTGTGAAAGGAACTCTCTCCCCCCCCCCCCCCCCCAGTGGCGCTGTCCTTTTACAGCCGCTTGCGCTGTGCATGCGCAGTACACGGTCCACGCTGCAAAGGCAGAATCTCAGCTGCCTTCAGCTCTGCTTGAAATACACGGCTTGAAGCAGCGTCCATGGCACGTGGGCTGCACACACTTTCCCGTATTGCATGTACTGCGCATGAAAGGCACGGAGAATTATGCCTACCTAAGAGATCGATCTCTTAGGTAGGCATAATTCTCCCGTGCCTTTACTATTTATATTTAATAATTTTCATTTTATAATTTTAGTCAGGGTAGGCAGTGCCTACCTTGCCTACCCTGATGGCACGTGCCTCCCCACCTTCAACTGTTCACATTTCTTCTATTTCTATACTTGATAACTGAAGCATCAGAAGTAATCCTGGAACTAACCACAAATAATAACTTTCAGAGATTCTTAAAACAAAATAAGGCTTGCTTTAAGAATCACGTCCAAAGACATACATGTTTGTAGGCTAATTGGCTTTGATATAAATGTAAAATTGTCCCTAGTGCATGTGGGGTAGTGTTAATATCCTGTCCCACTTGGGCGACCTAATCCGCGAGTTCTGGCGAGATTGCCCTCGACTCATACTCGCAACATGGTTGACACGAGGTTGTAGGAGGTCTTCGTAACTGTCCTTCATGCTCAAGAGTGGTCTCCGCGTACTCAAGGCCTCAGCTAGGTTGCGGCGTTTTTTTCAATATGTTAAAAAATGCCCGCGAGTAAAAAAAGGTCACCATGGAAAAAAACAACACTATTTTTACTTGTAGGTTTAATCGTAGTAGGTCGTACTAGGTCAGCATGTTAGTCGTAGGTAATCGAGGGTAGTCGAAGGTAGTCAAAGGTAGTCGTAGATAGTCTTCATCACAGTCGAAGGGAGGTTGGAGGAGATCATAGGAGATCGTCTTCACTCTCCACTATTTGGTGTCCAATTTTCCTGAAGTTAGTCGTAGCTAGTTGTAACTAGTCGGAGCTAGTCGAAGGAAGTCTTCTACATAGTCGAAGGAAGTCTTCAACATGTCATTTTTCAAACTCTTCGAAACTCGCCAATTAGGTCGCCCAAGTGGGACAGCCCCTTTAATGTGCAGGGAGCGCTGGTCGGTGCGAACGCGGTGGGCCGAAGCGCCTGTTTCTGCACTGTATCTCTAAACTAAACTGAACTACATTCTCAGGATTGCAAAGTATGACTTCCATTCATGCATGGACAAAGGGAAGCAGCACAGGTAACTTATTTGTAAAATAATTGTGTGTGCCACCTTAGATGTTGTAGCAAAAGAGAATAGCATTTATTTGACAATGGATCGCCCCTTCTTTCGGCCCAATCTTCAGTGAAGCAGTTGGAAGAACAGCCAAACTCTTCAACTTGAGCAATGGACTACCACATTAAAAAATATTCATCCATCGCAGAAATACCTTGTTTCAGCTTCAAGTGCAATCACATGGTACGTGAGTCACAGAATGTCAGCTCAACAACCTGTATCAGCTAATAGGAAACTTCAGTTTTCTTTGTTTCAAAGGAACTTAACAACTTGTATCTGATTTCATTACAACAAGTATTGAGGTCTTTCTGCTTTTAAGTTGATTGGATGTACCGCACTAGGATGTACTGCATAATTGGATATTAGACATTTTAGGACAGTTCTACATGCAAGCATCTTGGACTGCCTTGGGAAATGATTAGCACCATTGTGCTCAAGAGAATATCCCGGGCAGGTAATGCCCGGTGCTTGTTCCTATGATTGCTTATTTATTTCCAAGGAACTGCAACAATATTAATTCTGCTTTCTCACAGCACAAAATCTCACTTGGCCAACTTGTCAGAAATATCACTTTGGTACATCAATTGCTCACAATTAAAATTTCCGAAGTGTGTGACAAGCACTTAGAACAAATACAGTAAATAAGTGGAGTACCTTTGCAAATACACAAAGAGTTGTACTTAAGGCACCCAGTTTGTGAGCAGTCACACTAAATAACAAGCATTTTCTTTCAACAAAAATACTTTTCTCTGTACAAATAGGACAAGATGAGCTGATATAAAACTCCTAATTTTATCCCAAAATCTATATGTTACTTTTTAATATATTTGTTGTGACTTATTTGCAAAGTTGAAAATTGAGTCCCTGTGCTCCAATCAGTCATCAGTAGAATGAAACAAAATCTATGAAAGGTAATTAAGGAACTTGCCAGTACTTGCCAAACTGCAGTATGTGTAACTTTTCAATGGCCCCAGCAGGAGGGTCTAACATGTGATGATTTGCCTGATACCATGTAAATTAATTGAGGTTTCATAGCATTTAATTGGGAAACACTGCATTAATTGAATAAACTAGTTCTCCTGAAGCTCAATCATCAACTTCAAATGATATAAGCTCTTAGAACAAGGGAACAGGGAGGATGGAAATGGAATTGAGTGTCAATTAAGTTCGAAATGGATTATGGGAACAAAATAAAACTGAAGACTTTTTCTTGCATACATTAGACGATACACCTTGAAGGCTTTGCAACAATGAACAATGGAGGAGCCGGCGTGAAGGGACAGCGGGGAGGGGGGGGTGGAGAACAAAGAAAGAGCCAGCGGGGGTAATTTGTAAATTTGTCAGCGCCGTATGCGATGACTATTTACATACCTTGGGTATGCAAGCAAGGAATTTCACTGTGCCTTGTCATATGTGACGATAAGTATTCCATTCCAACTACCACTGCAAAGGTGTGAGTAATATGAGAGGAATTCATGCATCACAAGATCAAAAGTACTGTCTAAAATTGATGATTAATGTGCTGTAACTGTTGGATTACACAAAAATAATCAGTGATGAGTTAAAAATGTAAAGATAAAGATGACACTTGCTTGACTGTGTATTTCAAGTGCATTGAAAGTTTCTGTCTTTCTAAACCTATCAGGCAGATAGGGAGAGATTGATCTCTCTCCGATTTAACTCCTCTGTGTCTATTGTGAGCATTTTTGGACACCATATCTGAGGAAGGATGCGCTTTCTTTGGAGAGTGTCCAGAGGAGGTTTACAAGAATGATCCCAGGAATGAGCGGGTTACCATATGATGAACGTTTGACAGCACTGGGCCTGCACATGCTGGAGTTTAGAAGAATGAGGGGGGACCTCATTAAAATGTACCAAATAGTGAAAGGCTTTGGAAAGAGTGGATGTGGGGATGATGTTTCCACTAGTGGAAAGTCTAGGACTAGAGGTCATAGCCTCAGAATTAAAGGACATTCCTTTAGGAAGGAGATGAGTAGGAATATCTTTAGTCAGAGGGTGGCAAATCTGTGGAATTATTTGCCAAGGAAGGCTGTGGAGGCCACTTAATTGATATTTTTAAGGCAAAGATGTATAGATTCATGATTAGTACGAGTGTCAGGGGTTATGGGAAAAAAAGGCAGGAGAATGGGGTTGGGAAGGAGAGATAGATCAGCCATGATTGACTGGTAAAGGAGACTTGATAGGCCGAATGGCCTAATTCTTCTCCTATCACTTATGACCTTCCAACACATGTTCTTCTGCTGAGGTAAATAGATTCTTCTCGATTATCATGTTTGGGTTGCTTTGTAATATTATACACCTTTTAAGATTATTGTATGAAATAAATATTTGCACCTCTTCTTCACCATTAAGTAACTTTCTACCTGAAATAGCTGTGTGCCAAATTTACATAGACTTTCATGTTTAAAAATCCATGCTATGTTGGATACAAAGTCCACATGATTGCTGTTTCTGGAGGATCAAAGGATGTGTGCTTTATGTAATTAAGTACATGTATGTTGTAACACATTGGGACAGTGTTCCTTTTAATAACAAAGACTCCCAACTGTTTGTCTAACTATGGATTCAATTAGTCAGTTCATAGAAGATATGGTCACCACTCATTGAACTTGAGTGTACGCACAATGTGTAGGAAGGAACTGCAGATGCTGGTTTGTATCAAAGAGAGACACAAAATGCTGGAGTAACTCAGCGGGACAGGCAGCTGAGACCCTTCTTCAAACAAATGTTTTGTTTGTCTTCTTGCAGGTAAGAGAGGAAAACAGATTTAGGGTGTAGAAGGAGGAGCTGCACACACAGCGTGAATGACCCGGGGAGCCGCACGGGCCCGGTCAACCCGCCGAACAACCGCGGCGCCGACGACCGGACGAATGACCGACGACCGGAATGTGCTCCGGTAGGCCTGACTCGCCCCACAGGCCTCCTAGGGACCTGCGGAGAAGCCGGGCGATGAGGCCTGTCTGGGCCGATGGAGCCTCGGCGGCAACTTGAGCCTCAATGGCAACTGGATCCTCGGCGGTAATGGAGCAAAGACGGCAACAGCGGGAACAGCAGGAACCATTCATGCAGATTAAAAACCCATTACTTATCATGAACCTCCAGCAAAACTTTGCCAACTGAGACTAGCCCTCGGAATTTTGCTGCCAGAGATTGGAGAGGAGACAAATATGACTGAATCTATATAGTAACGTCAATGGGCACTAGGAAGGTATCTGTATATTTGATGCCTGTTGGCAGATTAATACAATGTTTTTTCCCCTTAAAAATGTAGTTATAGGTTCATCAGTTTCTATTCCATCTATGTAAGAGAGAACAAAAGGAATGAAAGTCCTGCTGAAAATCACCTGCAACTCATCAACATTCACATTTATTTTCTTTGACCGTCCATGTGGATGACTTGCTTCCACTTCAGTTTGGTGGGTTCCGAAGTGACTGTTGAGCCAACACTGGATCTTCAGATATGCTTACCTCAGATGGAGGCACAAGAGACTGAAGATGATGCAATCTTGAGTCTCTGGTGCCTCCATCATAAATGAGGCAGTTGATGCCCAAAGAGGCAGCAAGTGGATGGTACATGGGATGGGACTGTTCTTGCACTGTCTACACTCAATTAGAACGTTGAGAACTAAATTATTGAACTAATCATGTTTTACATCTTTGAAAAATTATAACCAGTTTTACTTATCAGCTGTTTGGTTTTAGGGTATTAAATTCAAATTAAATTCAAACTGACTGAAGGTTAAAAACTACTTGCTAATAGATCTGTGAGATACATTTGTACCATTTGGACTTCAGGCTTTAGAGATACAACGCCCTTCAGACCACCGAGCTCAACCTCTCCCTGTAGCTCAGGCCCTCGGGTCCTGGCAACATCCTCGTACATCTTCTCCGCACCCTTTCCAGCTTGACAACATCTTTCCTGTGACATGGTGCCCAGAACTAAACAATGCTAAATGCGGCCTCACCAACATCGTATATAACTGCAACATAACCTCCCAATTTCTATACTCAGAGATTCTCAGAGAGCCACATTCAAAGATACGAATTCTTAATTTTTGTTTTAACTGAGGTTTCAAAACTAATCATATCATCCTACATAGGAGTTTTAATAGAACCGCATTCATCAATCAGGAATATTCCTTCTATTTATGTGGTAGACATGAGAACGAGGATGGTCTCTTCAGACAAATGGCAACAAGAATGTTGCCCAGACTTGCAGGTGGAAATTGAAAGTGAAGTCCTAATACAGAATCAGAGTAACGAGGATATTACAATGATGTGAAATCTTGCTGGAAAAAATGATGAATTCATGACCCACACTCTCACAGACATGCAAATTAGAAAGGCAGTCAGGAAAATAATTACTCCAACTAAAAGTCATAAGACATGGTCAAACTTTCCAGACAATTTATTTTGTTCAGCATTTGGTATCCAATTCTTAACCACCCAATTATTTTTAACAATTTGTATTTACATGTTAACTGTCTCTTCAACTTTCCGAATAAAGTGAAGGACCATAATTGACAGTTAAGGGCCTGTCCCACTTGGCTGTCATTCGCCCGCCATTTACGCAATCTGCTAGCATGTGGGTAGCGTGTGGGTAGCGTGTAGGTAGCGCGTGGGTAGCGCATGGGTAGCGCGGGACGGGTGCATGGAGTGGGGTGGAGGAGTGTGAAGTGGCGTGAAGGAGTGTGGACTTCATCCTGTACGAAAACTTTGCGCGCCATCGGCCTGTGGCGTAACTGACGGCCAAAGTGGGAAAGGCCCAAGACACTGGCGTGGCGCAACATCTCACCTCCACCAGCAGCAGAAGCAGGCAAATGATCGCCGAGCTCGGCCTGGGGCTCATGGCCGTTACGGAATTAGATCCGCCCCCACTCCTACTCCCAGAGTGGGGCCAAGATGATTGGAGATAGACACAAAATGCTGGAGTAAATCTGAAGAAGAGCCTCCACCTGAAACATCTCCAGAAATGCTGCTGGTCCAGCTGAGTTACTCCTGCATTTTGTGTCTATCTTCAAATGACGTCACGCGCTTCAGACGGCTGTCCGGACGCATGATGACGCGCGCGACCATCGCACGTCAGTCACTACCGGCCTGTCGGGTAAATGACGGCCAAGTTGGACAGGCCCTTTATAATTAAATATGTTTTGTTTCAACAAAACCAATTAATCTCTCTGACCCAGAAAGTGAACTATTTTCTCCCCTTCCATCTGCATTCCTTCCTCCAGCTTCACAAATCATAACTCTTCAATCCTTTTGTCTCACAACTTCTGTGCTTTCATGTGTAAGAAGGAACTGCAGATGCTGGTTTAAACCAAAGATAGACCCAAAAAGCTGGAGAAACTCAGCGGGACAGGCAGCATCTCTGGAGAGAAGGAATGGGTGATGTTTCTAGTCGAGAAAAAGGGTCTGGAACTGAAACATCACCCATACCTTTTCTCCAGAGATGCTGCCTGTCCGCTGAGTTTCTCAAACTTTTTGTGTCTATCTTCTGTCTTTTCATCTCTGGCCTTTGTCCAAACAACTGCACATCCAAAAAAACCCTCACATGGATCTTTCCTGGATGTTGTCCGGCCTCTTCCCTTCTCTCCCCCATAATCAGTTGAATGAGCATCTCGATCTGAATCGTCACCTTTCCACGTCCTCTCGAGAAGCTGCCTGATCCGCTGAGTTACTCCATCATTTTGTTGGTTTTTAAAAATTCTATAATTTCCTTTCTGTACCTGATTTTACTCTGATTCATCAAGTGGCCTGCTGAGTCCGAGCCAACCAGTGTTCACCCCGTACACTAACACTATCCTACACACCAGGGACAATTTGCAATTTTACCAAAGCGTAATTAACCTACAAACCTGAACATCTTTGGAGTGTGGCAGAAAACCGGAGCACCCGGAGAAAGGCCACAGAGCCACAGGGAGAACGTACAAACTCTACACAGTCAACACCCGTTGTCAGGATAGAATCCAGGTCTCCGGCGCTGCTAGGGGCTGTGACTCTGCCGCTGCGCCACAGTGCTGCCCTAATTCACCAAGAGGCCTGTTAGAGAAAAATTGAAATCTCTTTATTCTATGACCCAACCAAATTTTTGGACATCCTCCTATCAATGACAAATCACATCAAGTTACTTTAATTTAGTCTAGAGATACAGCGTGGAAACAGGACCTTCATCCCACCGCATCCATGCCAACCAGCGATCCCCGCACATTAACACTATCCCCCACACACACACACACGAGGAACAATTTCATTTATACCAAGCCAATTAACATACAACCTGGACGTCTTTCAAGTGTGGGAGGAAACCGAAGATCTCGGAGAAAACCCACGCGGTCACGGGGAGAACATACAAAACCATACAGACAGCACCCGTAGTCAGGATCGAACCCGTGTCTCTGGCACTGGACGTGCTGCAAGGCAGCAACTCTACCGCTGCGCCACTGTGCCATCCTTACTGCTGAACAAAATATAATCATTCTGCCTGAAATTCATTGAGAACAGTGAGAGTAATGGGGAGACCCTGTGGCGCAGCAGCAGAGTTCCTGCCTTACAGTGCCAGAGACCCAGGTTTGATCCTGATTATGGGTGCTTGTATGTTCTCCCTGTGACCTCGTGTGTTTTCTCCGTGTGCTCTGGTTTCCACCCACACTCTAAACACGTACAGATTTGTAGGCAAATTGGCTTCAGTAAAATTATAAATTGGCCCTAGTGTGTGTAGGATAGTGCTAATGTACAGGGATCGCTGGTCGCTGCGGACTCGGTGGGCCGAAAGGCCTGTTTCCGCACTGCACCTCCAAAGCTAAAAGCCAAAGCTAAAGCTAAACATTCTCAAGAAATCTGGCATTGTTAGACTGAAACCAGTAGGTTTCCCTTAAGCATTGATTATGGAATTCAGTGCATAACTGCATGAGAGACACATGTAATTTAAATTCAGGACACTGCAGCTGCTAGTGTGCAACTAATTCTACTATCTCACATTGTTATTATCAGTGTCTGGATAAGCTTGACACCACTGCCAAAATCAATGTAACATACAGTGCTCGAAAATGAGTAACATGCTAATCTTGAGAATATGTAAATGTGTGAGAGTTAATGCACCCTGAGGCAATGATATTATTTTTTTTGAGTATATGTTTTACCCATGTCAAATTATGAAGACATTTTCATAGCTATGAAGTCACCATATCGGGTTCTTGTTGAAGAAAGCAAAAGGCATCAGTTGAGGAATTTAGCACAGCACAGCGTCATTAAAAAATAAAGAAATCAGCTGTTGCTATGAATACTGTGCAAGGTTTGTTTCAGCAAAAAAATCCCTCCTACTTCAATATCTCCCAACAGTGCAGGACATTTCCACAGACAGTAGTCTGGGTGTGTATACTTTTTTTGCTTTCAATTGAGGAATTCTTCCCATTTTAGAACAGTAGTGGGAGGGGTGAAAAGTCACAAAGAAACCAATGAGAAGGCGACCCAAATCTTCTCAGTACTGAATCAGCTCACGGGAAAATATTTTTTCAAACTGTGCTGAGACTTTTGGTGGTGTGCATAAGTGCACTTTTGAGACCTCACAAATATGAGGACCTAACTTGAAGTAAAACAGTCACATTTGTAAAACATCTCAAATAGTTCTTCCCTTCCTTCTCCCTATCCAGACTAATTGGTTACAAAGAGGTACAGAAGCGAGGAACTGGATAATTTGGGAGTGGTGGCTTCACCGGATATGTTACTCCTAAGCCCCTGAGCAAAAACTCTTGTTAAAACATCAGCATGTCTGCTGCGTTCAAAATCTTTATTCCTTCCATTTTGACGTTAAAATAGAGAATAACTGCAACACTGCCAACACGATAAATGTGTTTTTTTGCAGAATCCTCCATGCAACAGAATATTTCAGACCGTTGTATTGTTCGTGTCCCAGAAACAAACTCCAATTGCAACATAATATTGCAATGTTACAAAATTTTGAGATTTAAAAAATCAAGTCTGCAATTTATCCCATTGGATAAAGCATAAAAAGAAGTTTAATTTGACACCTACTTCACTTTTATATCTTCATTATTAAAAAAGGTATGGCCATTTTCATACTAGGAAATTAGCATCTTGTTCCCTATTGCTTTTCCATTGACTTAACACAAAAGCTGTGATCGAGGACAGTCAAAAGCAATAACTTTCTTAAAAATTGAGAGAACTGAATGAAATGTTCAGTTATTATAGATTGAAGCATTCTGAAACAAATATAAAACATCTTACTTGACCTAAAATTAAAGCATATAATTAGTTAATTACCTAATTGTAGCTAATTACAAAATTCACCGTTGTGACGGAAATTGTAATAAACACCCAGACTGCCTTGAAAATTCAAAAATGTGATATTCTCAAGATCAGAACTTCAATATTGTTGTATTATATGCTGTAAGTCCGTAACAGATAGGTAAATAAATTACAATTTCTAGCAATAGACCAAGTCTTTATGGAGAAGATCAGTTGCTAGCTGGTACATTGGGATATCATAATCAGTAGCATCATCATACTCCTCAGATTGTAACCAATAAGCAACTCTGTACACCTTGTTTTTCCTCAACTTTTCAATTTTGGCATTGTAAACTACAAGTTTTTGCTCTTCAAACCACACATGACATGCCTTCTGCCCACTACTTTCCCATTAAGAATGTCCTGTAGATTCCATTTCTTAAGAAAAGGATATATTTTTTTAAATAGCCTAATTATCCAAATAACAAACTAATCCCATTCACACAGCAATTCACAATATAACATGATTTTTAAATCTCACTGTCATGAATTTATATTCCAGGTGGAAGGAATTTAATGATTAATTCCCATAAATTAATCCAGAAACATCCTCTCAAAATATAATCAAATTATTGTTTTTTGCACAATACGCGACTCAAACTGTTGTGAATATTTAGTTTAAAAATAATGATCATAGAGAGAATAACACAAAATATAGACAATTTGGATGGCATATGACATGATTGTCCCAAAAAAGGGCATTTTAATAATCTTGCTTCTGGAACACGATCGATTGGAATGTTGCATTTGTGGTGAATTTGAACTCCATATGGGCAGGAACACTGCCGGTTCGTATGGGGCCCAAATAACATTTTTGCAACGTAAAATTAGATTAAAGACATCCCAAGAAGCAGGATTAAATGTAAAATATGCGACTTACACTTTGTTTTGTCCCATTCTTATGATCCGTCACGTTGTAGGCATTGAGGGCGTTAGAAGTCGCTTTTATTTTAATCCAAATATTAAATTGTCCAATGAATTTTTTTTTTAAATATACCGTGAACGGGAGTCCGATTTTCATCAGAAGCTAGCAGCCCGAGGAAGTCCGCCTCCGACAGGCAGTACAAAACGGCATTGTAATCCTGCTCCCCCACCCTCAAAGGCACCAAAGTCGTGCACAGGTCCAGTGGCGGAACTGCAGCGCCACTGAAGGTAAGTATTGTAACATCGCTAAATAATATAATGTTTCAAATGGTTAAACAAAATCTTTATTTTTATGAAAAGGCACCGAATTTGACCCATATTGCTTGTACTCTGCACTAAGATGCTAAATGTGCTCTTGGAAAAGGGATGTCACAATGCCAAAAAAAACTAGGTAGAAGTTGATCAGTTTGGACGTTTTCTTCTCCCTTGCCTGCCCTTTACAATTGGTGACTCTGCAATCTTCTCTTCCATTCACCTTTGAAATTTGCTGTTCATCTTGGTGAGGTCTTTCGCACATTTTGAAACTAAAGGGTTCATTGTGCTTACCATACCAATAGTTTGCAAAGAGTGCCCTCACTAAATTAATCAATGGGTAACCTTAGCAACTAATAATATTTAGCTGCACTTCTGATGCTTCTGAGCAACAACTTCCATCTGGCAAGGAATGACTCGACCTGACAAATGACTCTCAAACCATAGGGAGCATGGCAGTGTGTGGACTATTCTGACATCGAACTAGTCATTCTTCAGCAACACAGCACCCGAGTCACTTGCAGCATTGCTGCAAGGAACAGCTACAAAGGAATCGTTGCTCAACATTCAGAGTTGTTCTGCTGGCACAGCACTCCCTCACCTGCCAATCTCTCGCAAACAATCTTGTCAAGGCTCGACTCACACTGGTCCAGGGAACAGGAGGTAAGATGATGAATGACAGTCTCAGCATGGCAACCCAATAGCACCCACAACCTCAGGCAGGCATGTTCTTGCACAGTGCTGTCGCAAACATCACACCTCATCAGTCAGATATTCAGCAGTGGAATAATGACAGCTCCAGCCTCCTAAAGCTTACTGCCACGAGGATGATCTGATAAATCAATCCAAGTCAGCATGGATTTACAAAAGGGAAATCATGCTTGACTAATCTTCTGGAATTTTTTGAAGATGTAACTCAGAAAATGGACAAGGGAGAGCCAGTGGATGTGGTGTACCTGGACTTTCAGAAAGCATTTGATAAGGTCCCACATAGCAGATTAGTGGGCAAAATTGGGGCACATGGTATTGGGGGTAGAGTGCTGACATGGATAGAGAAGTGGTTGGCAGACAGGAAACAAAGAGTAGGGATTAACGGGTCCCTTTCAGAATGGCAGGCAGTGACTAGTGGGGTACCGCAAGGCTCGGTGCTCGGATCGCAGCTATTTACAATATACATCAATGATTTGGATGAAGGGATTCAAAGTAACATTAGCAAATTTGCAGATGACTCAAAGTTGGGTGACAGTGAACTGCGAGGAGGATGCTATGAGAATGCAGGGTGACTTGGACAGGTTGGGGGAGTGGGCAGATGCATGGCAGATTAAGTTTAATGCGGATAAATGTGAGGTAATCCACTTTGGTAGCAAAAACAGGAAGGCAGATTACTATCTAAATGGTGTCAAATTGGGAAAAGGGGAAGTACAACGGGATCTGGGGGTCCTTGTACATCAGTCTATGAAAGTAAGCATGCAGGTACAGCAGGCAGTGAAGAAGACAACTGGCATGTTGGCCTTTATAACAAGAAGAATCGAATATAGGAGCAAAGAGGTCCTTCTGCAGTTGTACAGAGCCCTAGTGAGACCACACCTGGAGTATTGTGTGCAGTTTTGGTCCCCTAATTTGAGGAAGGACATTCTTGCTATTGAGGGAGTGCAGCGTAGGTTTAAAGGTTAATTTCCGGGATGGCGGGACTGTCATATGCTGAGAGAATGGAGCAGCTGGGCTTGTACACTCTGGAGTTTAGAAGGATGAGAGGGGATCTCATTGAAACATATAAGATTGTTAAGGGCTTGGACACGCCAGAGGCAGGAAACATGTTCCCGATGTTGGGGGAGTCCAGAACCAGGGACCACAGTTTAAGAATAAAGAGTGAACCATTTAGAACAGAGATGAGGAAACACTTTTTCTCACAGAGAGTGGTTAGTATGTGGAATTCTCTGCCTCAGAGGGCGGTGGAGGCAGGGTCTCTGGATGCTTTCAAGAGAGAGCTAGATAGGGCTCTTAAAAATAGTGGAGTCAGGGGATATGGGGAGAAGGCAGGAACAGGGTACTAATCACATTGAATGGCGGTGGTGCTGGTTCGAAGGGCCAAATGGCCTACTCCTGCACCTATTGTCTATTGTCTAAATTGCAGTGACTTTAACTGGATCCACAACAACTTTCACATATCTCAGGAACATTCAGAAAGAGTGCAGGCCTGTTAAATTTGTTAGTTGTGACATCTTGCAAGAGATAATATGGCAGGGTACCATTCTATAATGAGTTTCAGGGCTACGAGTCAAGTCTCTTAAAGTAACATTATTTGAATTATTCTTTGTCTTTGCCATACTATTGGCAATATTCATCTGCATTTGATCAATTTCAGTAATTGTTTTAAACAGCTTCACAAACAAGCTGCACATCACTATGCATTCCCCAAAAACCCTGTTACCTGCCAAGAAGGCACATCAACGCCTCTACTTCCTGACGAGACTACAGAAATTTACATGTCTCCAGTGACTCTTACAAGCTTCTACAGATGTACCACATAAAGCATGCTGTTGGCTTGCATCACAGCTTGGTTTGAGAACAGTTCTGCCCAAGACTGTAAGAAATTGCAGAGTTGTCGAAGTAGCTCAGTCCATCACACAGATCAGACTCTCCACCACTGAATCCATCTATACATCATGCTGCCTCAGAAAAGCATCTAACACAATCAAAGACTTGTCCCACCCTGGTCATTCCTTCTTCTCCGTGCTCCCGTTCGGCAGAATATACAGAACTTGATAGCGTCATCTGCAGACCCAGAACAGCTTTGTGTCCTCTGTTATCAGGCTTCTTAATGCAATTCCCAGTTCCTCCATTTGATACAAACATTCCCAGAGATTAGAGAATTTGTATAGTACATCCAGGAATAACTACTGGAATAAATGATTGCCAAAATGTCGGTGGTTACAAAACAGCATATAGAAAATACATTACGATATTATCTTGCCAATATTGTCCAAAATGCTGAGAAGTAATAATTCAAAATATAATCAGTTCTGATCTATTTCTACTGTGTTGGAACTTCATAAAAATTATTTTAGCAATTTTCTACGTTTCTATAAACAAGGGGACAGATTATTATCTCAATGGGGTTAGGTTAGGTAAGGGGGAGTTGCAGTGAGACCTGGGTGTCCTTGTACACCAGTCACTGAAGGTTGGTGTGCAGATACAGCAGGCAGTGAAGAAAGCTAATGGAATGTTGGCCTTCATAACAAGAGGATTTCAGTATAGAAGTAGAGAGGTTCTTCTGCAGTTGTATAGGGCTCTGGTAAGACCACATCTGGAGTATAGTGCACAGTTTTGGACTCCTAATTTGAGGAAGGACATCATTGTGATTGAGGCAGTGCCGCAAGATTGATCCCTGGGATGGCGGGACTGTCATATGAGGAAAGATTGAAAAGACTAGGCTTATATTCACTGGAGTTTAGAATGGGGGAGATCTTATAGAAACATATACAATTATAAAAGGAAGATGCAGGAAAAAAATTCCCAATGTTGGGCGTCAGGGGCCACAGTCTTACAATAAAGGGGAGGCCATTTAAGACTGAGGTGAGAAAAAACCTTTTCACCCAGAGAGTTGTGAATTTGCGGAATTCCCTGCCACAGAGGGCAGTGGAGGCCAAATCACTGGATGGATTTAAGAGAGAGTTAGATAGCGCTCTCGGGGCTAGTGGAATCAAGGGATATGGGGAGAACTTACTAGTAAATTACTAAACTGAGTCTCCACAAATTAAACCCAGTTCTTTAAATTGCTAATAGACCAGAGGTTTCTATCTTTTAAATTCTATCCACATCATGATTCAGATTAACACCTTTATTAGACAAAGGGAAAGACACAGATCTGATTGTAAATCTATTTCTCATCCTTTCCAATTTAAATATTCTCTAAAGAGTTTCTATTCGCTGACTTAAGTAAAACAGAAATGTTATATTTAGTGCCATGTACCAACTTTAAACTGATAGAATATCTGTAATAAGGTCTATGTTTTATTTTAGACGGACATTAATAGGTAGCTAATTAACTCTTTTTAAAGCAGACTTTTATGAGGGGTTGAATTTTAGAGATAGCCAGTCCACTTGATGATTGAGGGAAAAACACTGAGGAGCAATTGGATTTTCGCTTGTTTTGGTGACAGTAAAGATATGCTGCATATAACACAAGTGCACACTCAGTCCACTGGCAAGAATTCATGACATTTGGTCAAAACAGGTTAAAAATAGTGGTGGCCATTTGTAAACAGAAGTGGGTTAAAAGGGGAGCAGTGTGGGAGCTACATAAAAGGTTGACAAGTGATGCATCATTGCTCTGCTGATTGACATGAAAGGTACTTTCTTCATGGCATCCAGAAAATAGTTAATGGTTGGAACGGTGATTTGATAAAATGCAAGGGGAGGGAAGGCAAGGGATCTTTGGTGTGGGTAGATATTCTGCCAAAAACTTCCCCTACCTTGTTTAATATTTTTTCCCTTTGATTGTCACATCAGTTGTGGCCTATTTCCCATATCAATGCAACATGCAGGTTGATCAAGGGGAAGAGATCCCAGCATGCAACTCTAATGTGTGTTGGTGAATTTGATGGAGAAGTTGTGTTGAGTGAGCAACAAGTAATAAGGCTTCTGTTACTCTGAGTATTGAAAATGCATTGACATGATGTGCACAAGACACTGATCTCAAGGTTCACATGTGTTTAAGTGATGCCTCATTGCTGATTTTGGCTCTGATCAATTATTTTTTGAAAGAGTTCAACGAAGGTCAGATTTTGCATGCAAAACCTCCAAGTTATATCAACTTATGAGGAAATGAATCATGGGCAATGTGTGATATCACCCCAGGCATGAATGAAATCAGGAGAATGTCAGATGTGCTAATGCAGCCAAGTTAATTATCCCACAGAAGCAATTTAACCTGGAAATGATACCAAGCATGATGTAACCTGGGTAAAATTGATTTCACAAGCAATTTGCTGATGAGAAACAAGGAGTAATTAATCAAATTTCAAAGCAATGGTGCACAGTAAAGTAGACTTTGGGGAATTGAATGATATTTACGTTATAATTAATAAAATTATTTGAAATTATGTTGACCAGCATATGTTATGAGTGGGTAGTATTGTTGAAACCTGGGCAACAAGGCATGAACAAGGCAATGGATTTTGTATTAAATATTGACAACACAGGGAAATCTCAATGACGCGAAGCAATAATTGTAGGGGAATTCAGACTTTATGATGTGAAACCAAAACAAAATAATAATCGCTGCCTATCATCAATCATGCATCATTTTTCTATCTAACAACATATTGGGCTGTATTTTGTAAGATAATGTTGAGGTCAAGAATTGGAGAGTAAATCGAATGCCATTACATTCACACCTAAATGTAGAAATTAGAAATGTTCTGACTATGTCACTCCTCCACAGCTGGACGACACTGGCACTTTGATGGGAGAAGTGGCATTCATGAACATGGAACACAGTGGCACAGTTGCTACAGCTCCTGCCTCACAACACCAGAGACCCAGATTGTTTGGTGCTGTCTGTGTGGAGTTTGCATGTGTGACCGCGTGGATTTCCATCGGATACTCCAGGTTCCTCCCACATCCCAAAGACGTGCATGTTTGTAGGTTAATTGGCCTCTGTAAAAATAAATTGCTCCTAATGTATAGGCAGTAGGATAACATAGAATTGGTGTTGATCGGGCAATTACATTTTAATTTTAAATTCTCCCGCCCCCATCAACTACTCCACCAGATATACAAAATTATTCCACAAACAAAACCAATTACTTGGCTAGATCTCAGTTCTGCCAATGTTACAAGCCGTTATAAACAAATATCATGTTAATCAACTCCCCAGTTTATTATTTTCTTGCTTGTGGACAAATGTGACACCTCCATCACCGTAGTTCTCAGCGAATGTGCCCATGCCAGAAGGATTGGAAAAAATATTTTGAGTCTCTTCCACTTCAAGACTCTGGAAGTTGGGGGAATTTGTTCGCTGGATGTGTTTTTCTTTTCAGAACAAATTACAGTACTATGAAAGCGAGGAGGTTTTGCTACAGTGATCCAAAATACAATGCCCTGGATTGAAATATATTAAAAAATGACTTTGTGCTTCATAGCAACACAACATTCAGATTTGTTAAAATATTATCAAGTTGACAAATGTGACTCCTCTTCCTATCTTTCCTACCTCCCATATCAGTCTGAAGAAGGGTCTTGACCCGAAACGTCGCCTATTCATTCGCTCCCTAGATACTGCCTCACCCGCTGAGTTTCTCCAGCGTTTTGTCTACCATCAAGTTGACAAAGGTCAGATTTGGAAAAGATTTGGCACATTTCTTAGAACATTCAGATTGGAGGAGGATTTTTAGACCTTGAAAACAACGTAGCCTAATTAAAGAGAAACGTTAATTACTGAAGGTGTCTACTACAAAGGGAAATATAGTTAGTCAGAGCTCGGCCATTCTAAGCAGTCAAATAATTCTTCATGTTAAGGAAAGCAAAGTCTTGCAGAAAAGAAAGCAAATTTCTCTCGAGAGACCAGTAAATACTAATTCATCTTTTATAATCAAGTTTTGATAGGTGATGTAGCTGAAAGTGCTCTCAAGAAGCACTTTGTCCAATAATCTGCGAACTAAAACACAATTCGGGTTATACTCCTGCTCATCAGCTGGAGTCTTGAGAGCAGCGCTGGCCGCTCAGCTATAGAAAATATGACATTAAGTTGGAGAAGGTGCAGAAAAGATTAATGAGTTGGGCTGAAGAGTTTGTTTCCTGGCTGTATCTCCAGTACAAATAATATTTAATTACATTATCAGTACCAATTCCCCAATTGACATCATTATAAAAAATCTCCATCGACAAGAAATTGAAACAGAGAGGACACAAAATGCTGGACCAACTCAGTGAGTCAGGCAGCATCTCTGGAGAATGTGGATAGGTGATGTTTCAGGTCAGGAGCCTTCTTCAGACTGATTGTAAGGGGGAGGTAAGAAAGCTGGAAGAGAGGTGCAGCTGAGAGGACAAAGTATGGCAAGTAATAGGTGGATACAGGTGTGGGAGGGTTAGGCAGATGGTTGGAACAAAGGCCTGAGTTAAAAGAAGACTTCAAAAGGTTAAAAACAAGGACATGTATGTGCATGATCAAACAGGGTATTTCTGAATTCAGAAGCAAATGACATATCTCTTTAATTCCACAATCCACATTTATAAATGTTTAATTATCCAGGATATGAAACTTGTTTGAGCAGAAAACGCATGATGAGAAAGAGGCCTTAATTTGAAGTCCTTCAAAGATAAAACTGCCCAAATCAGCAGCCAATAAATGGTACCTGCCACTAATATCTCAGAAAGCTGTACACAAAGATCCAACAATCTCAATGGCATGGAACACTCTTTTTCCAACATTATAGGTGTAAAGAATCATGGCACCCAGTTACAATGATATCATTAAACTAGTAGAGCTGCCAATTATTATGATGATGAACAACATTTAAAATATCAGAAAAGTTTAAGGGAATAATCTACAAAAATATTCTAAAAATCCATTACATCTGACATTATTAACCAAGAGAATTTGAATTCATATGAATGAATGAATGAATGAA
Organism: Leucoraja erinaceus; assembly: GCF_028641065.1. Taxonomy (NCBI): domain Eukaryota; kingdom Metazoa; phylum Chordata; class Chondrichthyes; order Rajiformes; family Rajidae; genus Leucoraja; species Leucoraja erinaceus. The sequence goes on along the minus strand of NC_073389.1, from coordinate 19,398,315 downwards.
TACATTTATTGGCCAAGTATTCACATACAAGGAATTTGCCTTGGTGCTCCGCCTGCAAGTGACAACATGACATATAGTGACAGTTAGGAATGACACATAAAACATTAAACATTAAACCTATGTTCTCTGGTCCTCGATTCCCCTACTCTGGGTAGAAGACTGTGCATCGACCTGATCTATTCCTCTCATGATTTTGTACAAATCTATAAGATCTCCCCTCATCTTCCTACACTCTATGGAACAAAGATCCATCCTACTCAACCTCTCCCTATAGGTCACACCGACTGGTCCTGGCAACATCCTCGTAAATATTTTCTGAACCCTTTCAAGTGTAATAATCAAACATTGTACATGTTGATGCAAGTTTGCAGTTGATAGTCAGAAATATGTTTGGAGAAAAAAATTCCTAAGAAATCCGATTATTTTTGTTTGATTATTACACTTGTATCATCTATCTATACTATTAATAAAAGTCTCATCTTGACCACTTCCTGTCTATGTTGTAAATACATTTTAGAAAAAACGCTACCCTATATCGCTATGATTTTTTCGTCATCTTACTCACTGTCCTCCTCTTCTCCAACTGCCTCAAGGTTTTTTCCGATCGGTGAAATAATAAAAAAGTTATGAATGTTTAAAAAATCATGAGATCAGCAGATTGGTCTTCTCACCTGTCACTCACCATGATGAAGGCGGGGGGGGGGGGGGGGGGGGGGGGGCAGGAGAATAATTCCCCAGAGGCCGGACGTGAGTCAGTCACCCCGGAAGACCGTGATAGAGAGTTGAGTCCAGAACTGTGAGTCTACGCCGTGAGTGAACTGAACTGTGAGTCTGCACTGTGCATCAATTGAATGGTTGGTTTGCACTGTGCTGCTTGAACTGAATTGAATGGTTGGTCTGCACTGTGCTGCTTGAACTGAATCAAAGGGTTGGTCTGCACTGTGCTGCTTGCACTGAATTGAATAGTTGGTCTGCACTGTGCTGCTTGAACTGAATAGAAGGGTTGGTCTGCGCTGTGCTGCTTGAACTGAATGTTGCGCTCATTCCGGAAGTCCGGTTCACTGCGGAAGTCCTGCTCAGGGGAGAGGCCACACACAACCGCGTGAGTAGATTCAAGAGAGTTTTACTGTCATATATATGTTGTGTGTGAATGTGTGAGAGTGTGTAATGGATGGTGTGAGTGTATGTGTGAGAGATGGTGTGTGTGAGATGGAGGGTGTGTATGTGAGTGTGTGTGTCAGTGAGATGGAGTGTGTGTGAGATGGAGTGTTTGTATGTGTGATGGAGCATGTGTGTGTCTGCCCACCAGCTATGAGTGAGTCAACTGCCAGCCAACCAGCCAAGAGTGAGTCAACTGCCAGCACACAAGCCTTGAGTGATTCAACTGCCAGCCCACCAGCCATGAGTGAGTCAACTTCCAGCCCACCAGCCGTGAGTGTCAACTGCCAGCCCACCAGCCGTAAGTCGGCTTCCAGCTCACCAGCCATGAGTCAGCTGCCAGCCCACCAGCCATGAGTGAGTCGGCTGCCAGCCCACGAGCCGTGAGTGACTCAGCTGCCAGCCCACCAGCCATGAGTGAGTCGGCTGCCAGCCCACCAGCCATGAGAGACTGAGCTGCCAGCCCACCAGCCGTGAGTGACTGCGCTGCCAGCCCACCAGTGAGTGACTGAGCTGCCAGCCTACCAGGCTGTGAGTGACTGAGCTGCCAGCCTATCAGGCCCGAGTGACTGAGCTGCCAGCCCATCAGGCCCGAGTGACTAAGCTGCCAGCCCACAAATCCATTTAGCCCACAATGTCCATACTAGCCCTCTGGAAACCAGTACCTTCGGCCCACAACACCCATACAAGCGCTCCAGAAAGCCCCCCCCCCCACCCACTGGCCACCAATATTGGAATTGGAGAGGTGGAGAGGTGGAATATTGCATTGGGTTTCCAGCCCTCCCGTGCGAACATGGGACCCAACGGGTCCCACTTAATCTAGTTATTCCTACTTAACCGAATTCTTCCTACTTTTCTTCAGCATGGTTATTAAACAAAACCCCTGAAGATTTCAATTTTCTGAACCCACTTCAGCTCTTGTTCAGTCTGTTTATGGAAACAATGCTTCTTATACATGGATACAAATGGCAATAAACGCATTGACATTGACCGGATTGATTCCTAATACTATGGTCCACAATCCCAAAATGGTCTTACTTTAGCATCCTCACCACATAAACAAGTTCAATTAAGCAAGCAATTTTCCACAATTGTTAAGTCTTAACATATATTCATAAATTAATACTCCTGCATAATTCCTCCAACTGATCCGTAAAGTTTCTTGTTTATGATTTACCCAAAGATCGCTGCAAGGCGACTGGTTTATTTATTTTATGTAATTCATCTCCCAGAAGCTAAAAGCACACTGAAGTGAATTAAATTCTATGCAAACCTAAAATTCCTTCAAAAACTATCACTAAGATGAACAAAGCACAAATTCTCTCCAGCAGTCTTTCTTCAACATCAACAAAAGCAAATTATCTTCCCATCTGTTCATTTGCTATTTGTGGGGCCCTTCTGTGTGCAAATTAGCTACCACATTTGCCTATATAATTACAGCGACTGTTCTTAATATGTTGCAGAGTACTCGGAGATGTCCTGAGGAAGTGATAAATCATTATATAAATGCCGGCTTTTTTATTAACAGCTACTAAAGTAAAGGCTAGGGTGCTCCTCAAGTTCCCGACAGCAGAAAACTGCCTGAAATTAAATACCAACTTTTGTAAAAAAAAACAACCCTCTTTACTGATTCTGGCATTGTTGGATTTATAGTCAAGGCTTTAAAACTGAGGTTTAGTTTTAAAGATACAAGTGGAAACAGGCTCTTCGCCCACCGAAACCACACCGACCAGCGATCCCTGTACACGAGCACTTACCAAAGCCAATTTACCGACAAACCTGTACATCTTTGGAGTGTGGGAGGAAAAACCGGAGCACCAGGAAAAACCCCATGTGCTCAAGGAAGAACGTACAAACTACGTTACAGACAGCACCCGTGGTCAGGATTGAACCCGGGTCTTGTAAGGCAGCAAATCTACCACTGCTTCACCATGCTGCATCTGCACTTGTTTGAGTTTGACAATAATTTAACCAATGATCTGTCATGGGCCAACCATATTAAAGCAAAAGCCAAGAAGGCACGTCAATACCACTATTCCCTTAGAAGCCTGAGGAAATTCAGCATGTCTCCAGTGACTCTAACAAACTTCTACAGATGCACCATAGAAAGCATACTGCTGGGTTGCATCACGACCTGGTTTAGGAATAGCTCACGGAAACATAGAAATAGATTAGACTGCAAGAATTTACAGAGTTGTAGTGTTATAAATATAACCCAGTCTATCACATAGACCAGACTCCTCACCACTGACTCCATCTACACTTCACATTGCCTCAGCAGAGCAGCCAACATAATCAAAGATTTGTCCTATTCCATGCCTTCTTCCTCCATCAAGAAAAAGGTAAAATTCAAACGCACGCATCATCATACTCAGAAACAGCTTCTTCGTCTCTGTTATTAGGCTTCTGAACTGTCCTTCACCTTGGTAGTGTGAACATTGGAATTTGTCTATGGAACTGTTGCACTACAATGCTGAGAACCATATTCTGCACACTGCATCTTCCCCTTTCCTCTATCTATTTTACTTGAGTCTGAATGGATTGTATTTATATACAGTATTAACTGACCTGATTAAAATAGCATACAAAACAAAACTTTTCACTGTATCTCGTTAGACATGACAATGATAAACCTAAACCTAAATCTGAAGAAGGGTTTCGGCCCGAAACGTTGCCTATTTCCTTCGCTCCATAGATGCTGCTGCACCCGCTGAGTTTCTCCAGCTTTTCTGTGTAACCTTCGATTCTCCAGCATCTGCAGTTCCCTCTTAAACCTAAATCTTGTTTGTTATTATGCCTTTTGATTGTTCAGAGATCCTTATGATCAATATATAGTTATTAAGTAGTGCTTTGGAAGGAAAGCTACAAAAGATTGTAACCTTGGTTTCAATACTGATGGTTGCTTTGTATATAGAAACACAGAAACATAGAAAATAGGTGCAGGAGTAGGCCATTCGGCCCTTCACCGCCATTCAATATGATCATGGCTGATCATTATAGGGTTTGCATGTTTTCCAATGACCATGTGAATTTCCCCCGAGTACACCCATTTCCTTGCCCATCCTAAAGAATTGCTGGTAGGTTAATAGATTCTGTAAATCAGCGTTTCTCAACCTTTTAACCTTGCGGAACCTTTGAAATAGTTTTCATGTATCAGGGAAACCCTATGTAAAAATTATATATCTTTATTAATCTCTTTCTTTCTCTTTCATAAACTTAAAGTTCATAAGGCAAACATAATATATTTTTGATAACTGGTTTAAGCAAAAAAACAACTTATGTTTTCTCGTTTATTGACAATGCAAAAAATAAAATAAATTAAACTGCTTGTTCAAGAGACCTCATAAAGAGGTTTTCATTCACACAAAAAAAATCAACCATATCTGTGAACACCAAAAATAAACATAAATAACCAACATCATAAATAACACATATAAACAGACGAAAACAGATATGTCACGTACAGCCCCGGTCCACTGACCACTAAAGGCCGTTTCACATTGGCATTGTATAGACGTTGTTAAATATATTCCCAATGATTATTATACTTTTAAATGATACTAGACCAAGGGGGAACTGGTTGGGTCCCGTCCCCTCAATGGGGGGGGGGGGGGGGTCGGACACACACACACACACACACACACACACACACACACACACACACACACACACACACACTCACCCCCCTTGATATTATATTAATATTATTAATTCGCTCATTTTACCCCATTCCCCGCCCTATCCACACGCATAGCCCCCAACTGCACAGGCGCGTCTAGAGAGGGAGATGGAGGGGGGTAAAGAGAGAGGGCAGAGAGAGAGAGGGAGAAACAGAGAGGGCAGAGACAGAGAGAGGGAGAGGGCAGAGAGACAGGGAGAGGGCAGAGACAGGGACAGGGCAGAGAGAGAGAGAGGGCAGAGGCAGGGAGAGGGCAGAGACAGGGACAGGGCATTAGAGAGAGAGAGGGCAGAGGCAGGGAGAGAGGGCAGAGGCAGGGAGAGAGGGCAGAGGCAGGGAGAGAGGGCAGAGGCAGGGAGAGAGAGCAGAGACGGAGAGAGGGTGGCAGCAGCTGTTATGGTGGCTGGCCAGCAGGAGGCGAAAAAATGAGTGAGTGGGGAGGATTTTATTAAAAATGTGTACAGAAAAATGTCTAAATGTAATGAGTGGATAAGCGAATGTAAAAGTGAAATGGCTAGCAAAATGGAAAAAAAATCTCGGAGTTTTTGCGTGTGGTTTTGGCGGACCAAGGAATCAAAGGCCAAAAATCTAATCTGAAAATCTAACCTGATTTACACCCACAAACAAACACACACACACACACACACACACACACACACACACACACACACACACACACACACACACACACACACACACACACACACACACACACACACACACACAGAAGTTTAAAAATATATAGATATATATGATATGATAGATAACAGGTTGAAGACTTTATTATAATACTCAAGAATTTTACAAAGAATATGCCGTACGTGTATAATAAAATTAGAAATATGAAATTAAACACAAAAATTGCACAAAAATCAATTTACATATGATCAGCCTATTTATCACTATTTCTCTCGGAACCCCGAGCGAACTCTTGCAGAACCCTAGCTTTCCGGGGAACCCCGATTGAGAAACGCTGCTGTAAAGTGTCCCTCGTGTTGATGTGTGACATAGGAATCAGGAAGAGTGGATTGCAGAATAAAAAGAGTAGGTGAAAAGAATATAACTGGGGAATTAGATTGATGGAAATGCTCTGGGAGTTGGGATAGCCTTTGCTTTACATATCTGATATTGTATGCAAAAGGGGAATATGATCCTAGCAGCAGAAGAGGTCGCATTTAATTAATCAATTATATAAAAATCACTTTAATCTTCTGCATTAACTCTGCTAATGCAGTAAACCCTCGTTACAATGGACCATACTGGGGAGAATGGTGTCTGTTAGTGCTGATTGTCTGCTATACCCGAGTAAGGGATGACCGAGTAATAGAGTTTCATTGTACAAGTAGTAGAAACAAAGAAATGCAGATGCTGGTTAGAACATAAAAAGGACACAAAATGCTGGAGTAACTGAGCAGGTCAGGCAACATCGCTGGAGAACATGGAAAGGTGATGTTTCGGGTCGAGACCTTCTTCAGACTCTCGGCTGGAATCCAGGTGAGTTGAGGAGAGGATCAGCAGAGTCGTTGGTCAGAGCCCGTGGGCGTCTGGAGTGCAGGTAAGAATCAGTGTTTGCGGTGGCAGGCACAGCCTTGGAGGCGGCTGAGTAAGCTGCGTGGGCCAGTGGTGGCAGCAGTAGGTCCAGCCTGGAAATGGCTGAGGAGGTGGTGCGGGCTGGGGTTTGCAGCCCGGCCTGGCAGTAAAGGTTGGTAGGCCTGGCTTGGAGCGGCAGGGGAGGTGATGTGGCCGAGGGTAATGGAGCAGGCCAATAGTGGCGTCCACAGACCGGCATGGCGGTGAAGGTCAGCAGGTGTGTCTGCTATAATCAAAATCTGTTATAAGAGCTCCATAAGAGCAAGGGTTTTAAATTGAGTTTTTTTCATTGTAAGATTGATTTTATTATAGTTACCTCTTGCCATTGGAGGGACCTCACCTTTCCCAAATTAATTGTCAGTTTGTTCAACAGTGGTCACATAATCAAAGCTCTTTAGTAGATGAAAAATTACTTGGGGAATCCAAGACTTGTGAAGGTGTATCAAGTTTAATTGAGAATCACTTAATTGCCAGAATCAATCAAAATGTAAAGGGAACTGGAATGATAATCCGACCTGCGACAAGGATCATCCCAGGGTCTCATTTTTACAATCAATAGCAATGACTTAAATGAGGGGAATGAAAACAATATTTTCAGATATGTTGACATTAAGGCAGAATTAAATGAGAGATGAAGCAGTATGGAGAACAATAGCCGTGAAGGAATACTAATGTTAATTGATAGACATTGGCACATACGGCATGTGAAGTCAGGCAGGATTTTACTCCAAAGCTCTCATTGTGCATACACACAGGCTAAAGTAGGCACTTTAAAAGGAAAAATTACACGGAAATCCATTTCTATTGAGGTTTCTGTGGCTTTTCTAATAAGTGTATTGCAGTGGGAATGGCAATGAGTCAACCCCAGAGATAACATTTCAAAAATCACTTTTCTCTTTTTTTTAAATCAATGAATCCTGTTATTATTTTTATTACATGCTATTCTGACATGTGTGCACATGTCTTTTCACAGTATTAGACAATCTTCCAGGGTTCTGAATTGAAGTGTCCTGCCCTCACCATCACCTATTTAAAAATAAATGAGAAGAATGACAGAATGGATAAACTAAAATAAGACTAATGAATGTCTGGTGATGTCAAATGTGCAGCCATTACCCAAACTTTGGCAACGTCATAGGAACAGACATGTTGACCCTAAGAAATGTCTGTTACACTTCTGGTTGCCGTGCAGTTTCCATGAGGATCCAGGCTAAGATAATAAATAGCAGTTTCATATCATGCTTTTTTATTGTAAGGTAGGTGTTTAAAAGCATATTTTGTTTTGTTGTCTGCGATATTTTATTTAAAATGTTTCGACTTTAGTGCAGCATCCAGAAGAATATATAGCCCTTGCTGTTTTTATATATCACCTGGATAGGGCAGCACAGTGACACAGCCTTAGTTGCTGCCTTAAAGCGCCAGAGACCCAGGTTCGATCCTGACTACCGGTGATGTCTGCACGGAGTTTGTACCTTCTCCCAGTGGCCATGTGGGTTTTCTCTGGGTGCTCCGGTTTGTAGACGTACAGGGTTGTAGGTTAATTGGCTTTGACAAAAATTGTAAATTGTCCCCAGTGTGTAGGATAGTGCTAGTTCAAAGTGATTGCTGGTTGGCATGGACTCAGTGGGCCCGAAGGGCCTGTTTTCCCACTGTGTCTCTAAAGTCCAAAGTCTAACAGATAGCACCATGGGTGACAGGACTTTTCACTACAAAGTTACTGGTGCTGTCGAAAAGAAAAGCTAAAAATATGCACACTTATATATACTTGCCATTCTTAACACCAAGAGACAGGCATTCATAGTAAATCTTTGCGCTGGGCTTACCACTGAGCTGTTCTCAAGGTGGTCATGAATGGTTCATTTCCATTCCCAGGTTGCCAATCTTGAACCTGTCAATATTGCAAGTTTTAACACAGCTTCAGAGCTGCCATATTGTTGCCTTTAGAGATGTGTGCATTGCTGCCTGATACTTCATTTGCAGTCATAGCAGAAAGAAAACAAAACTCTGCCCCATGAGAGTACACATTTCTTGCTGTCTGCCACTGTGAATGGTTGAATGTTTTTTTTTTCTCTGGGTTTTTTTGGCTCATTATAGTCAACTCCTGAAGGCTGTGAGGAGAGCCAGGGCACAGAATCATTTTCTTTTAAAATGGTAAAAGTACAACATTTTATACTGAGGATATATATTATAACTGCAGTCATTCAGTATTCCAGTGAAAGCTTCTAACAACCTTTGCAATAATCTAATGTACTTTAATGAAAAATATCTTCTTTGTAGCCTCATGGATTTTAAGTGAACAAGCATATAACAAGATGTACTGTACAATTATTGAGTTCATAAACTATTCCTTTTTTTTAAACTGAGGGCCATAATTCTATTACAGTGAAGCAAGCGTCTCATGGCAACTTCAGGGACTGCTGTATTGATCTGTACGCTGCAGTTAGAAGTGAAAAATATTTGAGAATCTACATTCTGTATATGGTTGAGCAATAGGTGTGCAAGCTAAAAAAGATGCACCTTGGAAGCAGCAGAAAAGCATGCATTTGATGCATGCCATTACGATTTAAAAACAGTCATTGGGGTGCCCTCCTTGATATTTCACAGTGTTAAAGACCATGGTCCGTAACCTATGGACTTCTGAAGCCATTTGCAGGAAGTTAAATTTAATGCATTGTGTGGAGGCACAGATGCACCCTTAAGGGCCTGTCCCACTTAGATGATTTTTCAGCGAACTGCCAGTGACTGTCAAGTTGCAGGCAGTTGTCTGAAAAACCGGGAACTAGAACGGCGACTGTCAGAGTGGAACACACAAACACAAAAAAAAAATTTGCTTCCTTCACCAGCCTATGTGAATGTTTTACATAGTGCACTCCCCACGCTTGCCCTGTCTAAAAAATCCACACGGTGCAAAGCCAAGGTGATACAGACACACACCGCGATGAACAGGAAGGTTGGTGCTGTAAAATGACTGTATTAAAGCACAGTGTAAGCTAAGATGGGGGGAGAGGGGAGAAGGAGGGAGAAGGAGTGGAGCCAACCTTTGAAGAAGCCAGAGATACACGGCTGTGAAGCTCGGCGGACATTTAACATTACCGGTCGGTTATCCTTGGTTCTGAAAACTACCGCTTACCTTTATTTTTCCCAATGAGCCAATGAAATGTAATGGCCAGCACCGGCTACAACCTACGAGAACTTCCGAGAACCTTCGACCTCCTGGCAACCCATTAGGACCTTCCGGTAACCCACCTACGGCACGAGAATTCCCGCTACTCCCCATGGCGGCTTCATTCTAGTCGCCACTAATTTTTCAACATGTTGAAAAATTCACGGCGACCATAATGAGGCCGCGACTAGTTCCCAGAATGGGGGAACTCCTCATGACCATGAAGGCGACTCCCCAGCAACCATCCGCGAACCTGTGGCAACCATGTGGCGACTGCATAGTCTCTTGCAGTCGCCTAAAAAGTCGCCTAAGTATGACAGGCCCATTAATGTTCCAGCCAAACATGAGAATGCATGTCAATATAGTTCACTTTAATATAGATATGGATAAACTTACAGGAAAGGCAGGTTGAAACTCCCAGGTCGAGCATTCTGTGATCTTGCGGCTTCCATGGCCAAGTATTGAAATTTTGATCTGGTTGAAGTGGTTGTCAAACACTTTAACTCCCTTTCCCATTCCTATACTGACCTTTCCAACCTGGGCCTCCTCCATTGTCAGAGTAAGGCCAAACACAAATTGAAGGAACAGCCCCTCATATTTCGCTTCGGCTGTTTCCAACACAGAGGTATGAATATTTATTTTTCTAACTTAAAGCAACCCTTGCATTCCCTCTCTCTCTGTACCTCCCCCATTCTAGTTGTCATACTAGTTTCATTGTCGTCCTGCTTAGTTTCACTGTTTGTATCACCCATTATCACTTCTCCACAACCAACAATGGATCATTGTGGGCTTCACCTTTCCTTGATCATTGTTGCTGGCTTTGATTTGTTATTTTCAGACCTTTCATTCATTTGTTCTTTGTACCATTTCATATCTCTAGTTTCACTCTCCCGAGGGTCAGTCTGAGGAAGGGTCTTGACCCAAAACGTCACCTATTCCTTTTCTCCAGAGATGCTGCCTGACCCGCTGAGTTATTCCAACATTTGGTGTCTACCTTATTGAAATTGTAGTTCAGATCTCACTAGTTAACTTATGGGCCTGTCCCACTAGCAATGTTTTAGGCGACTGCCGGCGACTAGGACAATGGAATTCACCAAACTCAGCACCGGCTACAACCTACGTCACCTGGTGACCACCTACGTTAACCTGGCGACAACCTACGACAGTACCTACGACAACATATGACAGCCCAAATTGTCACCACAGTCGTCGAAAATATTTCAACATGTTGAAAAAATTTCGGCAGTCGCCTGTAGTCGCCTAAAAAAATTGCCTAGTGGGACAGGCCATTATTCTAACTAAAGATCTAAAATCTTATCAGATCTGTATAGCAAATTAACCTACTTGAGCAACTTTTGCAAATCCAGCTGGCAGTGTATTCAACTTGTGGATACTTTTGGTTACAGACAGTACTCCAACCCTCCAGTTTTATTGCCCACAAATGAAAGAGTTAGTTATTAATTGATTGTTGTCATATTTAAGCTTTCCTGTTGTAAAAGGCCAATTGTAATGCATGATGGGATATGGACAACTCCCATTGTGACAAGGGTTTTTTTTAACTTAAGTTGAATAGTTCACAGCTCTCTTGCAAGGTTTTTTTATGTACGTTGAAGAGGTTAATCAGATAAGAAGGGGCCCAGAGAATGCCATTGGGGTAACTGGCTTTTGGCAAAGAGTGAAAAACGACTCCATATTTGGAGGTGGCTGATGGTTTTTGTACATTACATCATGCAATTGGTTTTATTTCTGTACGTATATAAACTCGCGTTTTCTAGTATGTCTTTGTGTGCGTTGCTGGAGATTCAGACGTGAAACTGTTGCCATTGGGTCTCTAAGTCCACACCCGTCAGACGTTAAATTAAAGCTTTATATGGTCTTAAGAATTTTTACTTTGTCTATCTTTTAAGTGAACTTTTTCACAACTATCCACCAAGTTAAAGAATAGCTATTTTCATGAACAGAGGAGGATGATCAAATCAGTTACTTGAAACTTTAGTGATACAGCATGGAAACAGGCCCTTCAGCCTACAAAGTTTGCACAGACCAACAATCACCCTGTACATTCACCTACACACAGTAAGGACAATTTATTTTATACAACCTCCAGTTAACCTTTGGAGTGTAGGAGGAAACCGGAGCACCCGGTCACAGGAAGAACGTATAAACTCCGTAAGGACAGGATCCGTCGTCAGGATCGAACCAGGGTCTCTGGCACTGAAAGGCAGCAACTCTATTGCTGGGTCACCATGCACCCCCTAATGGCATAATTCTCTCGCCATTTCTACATGCTCACTCTTCAATCATAAAAGAGACACAGTTAAAAATACTGCTTGGAATAAATTTATGTTAATTCAGGATGGGTTTATCCTCTACTTTGCAGTCAATTTCAGTGAAGTTTCCATTTACCCCAGGACTCTCCATTTTGCTACATTTCCTCTACCCATCTCTACGCGAGTCCCAATGCAAGCCCAGGCATTTGGCTACCTCTGTGCAAATGGCGACCTATGTACTATCCTCTGAGAGAAGTTAATTAATGGTCTACCTCAGCAGTTTGCTCTTTTGCGGATACAGATAGTAATGGCTTCAGATGTCATGGTGCTCAATGGAGTAACAACAGACATGCAGTACTTGTTGCCTGGCAGCTTTGCCTTCTAAACTGCACACAGCAATATATTGTAAAAAATACATTAATGGTGCCAAGCAACTCGATACAGTGTATGAACCACCAACTTAAAGAATAAACAGCAGAAATCATTAATTTTTTATAAATATTACTTCTGTGAAAAAACCCAGGAACACTAACTTTTGTAAAGTCTGCTTGGATATATTCTCAAAATTGTTTCTCACATAAAATGCCTTGGGCAACACAGCCATGCCTAGAGCTGTTTTTGCCAGCAGTCAGGTATTCACATTAAAGTCGCTGGATATGATTTGATAGCAAGAATCCTGGTAAATTGACTCCCAATCTCACCCTGCACCCCTGCCCCCCCCCCCCCCCCCCCCCCCCCCCCCCCCCTCCCCCCTCCCCCCCCCACCCCCTTTCCTCCTATATGGACTCAATCTTCACCTTTACAATAGTAATTATACAGATTTGCCACTGTGCACTATATAAATATGGCTGCCATTTTTCTTTGCTACACTGAAGGTATTGCACCATGCTCAGAACAATATACATAGTCCTTCAAATAAGAACCAAGATGGAAAATGCAAAAACATAAAACAAAACCACAACCACAATATCATATGCCCCTTGTTAACCATTTGAACTCTCCTTCCCGTAATGATCTTTCTGTGCTGTGCCTCCTCCAGTCATACAGAGACATACAGAGTGGAAACTGGCCCATCGGCGTGTGTGTATCCATGTACCTGTCTAGTGCCAGTGCCAGAGTGAAGCCACATGGAAATTAGAGGAACAGCACCTCAATTTCTGCAGAATAGTCAGCTGCCAATCCATCTGCTTTAATAGAAAGGTTTTGCTGAACTTTTGCTGTCAAAGCCCTTGGAAGAGGAGGAAGTGCAAGAACAAGCCAGGTGGTGATTAAGACTGACCCTCTCTGGACCCGTTGTCAGGCCTTAATTGCACTGTGCTTGGAATGACAACGCCACTCAGCAGGACAAGTGGTCACATGGAAGGGGTAGGCATGCACATACATCAAGACCTTGCCAGCAATCTCGGTTACAATACTAATGTGACAATTATCATCACAATCACCCACAGACCTCCACTCAAATGCTTCTAAATGAACCTTACCAGTGGAAACCATTCACTTTCCTTTGGCATTCTCTAGCGTTGTTGTTATTCAACTCCCACCAGCAACTTTCCAAGGACCAGAAACTGACCTGACCTATCTCTCCGCATACCTCTCCAATTGGATCCCCGACTTCCTCATTCACAGACCACAGTCTGTACGTATTGGTGGAAATGTGTCATCCTCGATAACAATCAGCACAGGAGCACCTCAAGGCTGCGTGCTCAGCCCTCTGCTTTACTCGCTCTATACTCAAGACAGCATAGTCGGACATAGTGCAAACTCCATCATCAAGTTTGCCGACGATACCACTGTTGTGGGACGTATCACTGATGGGGACGAGTCAGAGTATAGAAGTGAGATCGACCAATTGACCAAATGGTGCCAGCACAATAACCTGGCTCTCAACACCAGCAAAACCAAGGTACTGATTGTGGACTTTGGATGGGGTAGGATGGGGACCCACAGTCCCGTTCATATAAAAAGTGGAAAAGGTCAAGAACTTCAAATTCCTGGGCGTGCATATTTCCGAAGATTTCTCCTGGTCCCAGCACACTGATGCAATTATAAAGAAAGCACATCAGCGCCTCTACTTCCTGAGAAGATTACGGAGAGTCGGTATGTCAAGGAGGACTCTCTCGAACTTCTACAGCTGCACAGTACAGAGCATGCTGACTGGTTGCATTGTGGCTTGGTTCGGAAACTTGAGCGTTCAGAAGCGGAAAAGGTTTCAAAAAGTTGTAAACACTGCCCAGTCCATCATCGGCTCTGACCTTCCTACCATCGAGGGGATCTATCACAGTCACTGCCTCAAAAAGGCTGCCAACATCATCAAGGACCCACATCATCCTGGCCACACACTCATCTCTCTGCTGCCATCAGGAAGAATGTACAGGAGCCTGAGATCTGGTACATCCAGGTTCAGGAATAGCTACTTCCCCACAGCCATCAGACTATTAAACACAACTTCAAACAAACTCTTAACAGCCTATTGCACTGTTTATTTATGTGTGTAAATATATTTTCTATGGTATATAGACACACAGATCTGTTCTGTATTTATGCCTACAATATTCTGTTGTGCTGCTGTAAGCAAGAATTTCATTGTGGAGCAGCTGCTGATGGGATGAAGTGCAAGAAAAATTTGATAAGGTAGGTATATACTCAACTATCCTCAATTCCCTTTGGCCAACACCCGTTACCCAATTTGTTTCCATTTTGAAGATAGACACAAAGTGCTGGCATAACTCAGCAGATCAGGCAGCATCTCTGGAGAAAAGGACGGGCAACATTTCAGGACAGGACCCTTGTCCAGACTCCTTAATATCACCCACCCTTTTTCTCCAGAGATCTGCCTGACACGCTGAGTTAAGGGCCTGTCCCACTTGGCGATTTTTTCGGCGACTGCTGGCACCATTGACTGACGCATCAGGTCACCGAAAAATATGCGGCATGAGGCGGCATGACATGGCGTGATGCGGCAATGCCGCGGCGTGACGACGTATGAGGCGCGGTGTTTTTTTAAGTGTCGCAACATTTATTTGTTGCTGCTGGAGTTTGAAATGTTCAAAACCTTTTGGCGACACTGATATGACACCAGCAGTCATGGGAAAAATCGCCAAGAGGGACAGGCCCTCTACTCCAGCATTGCCACTTTCATTTCACTGTGCATTTTGTATACAGGTATATGTATGACAAATAAAGTTAACTTGACGTGTCTATCTTCGGTATAAACCAGCATCTGCAGTTCCTTGCTGCACATTGTTTCCATTTTCATCTTTTCAATAAGCCTCTTTCAATTTTCAAATCAAGATTTTAATCACGGATCATAATATTTCAGCACCTTTTGATGAATAGTATTTGGGTGGGATGCTTCAGTACTTTCCAATTATTTTATAAATGCATCTAATATTATTCCCTGCACAATATCAGACCAAATGCAAATTATTTTACCCAACACCATTATTGTTCAGCTGGAATTTAAGAAAAAAAATCATTCAAGACATGTGGAATTCACAGGCTGATACAGCAATGGATTCCCCATCCCCAAACTGCCCTTGAGGTGACGGTGATCTACCTTCACAGACACCTTTTCCCCCAATATCAAGTACTAGAGGGCTTGGCTGTGAGGTGAAAGGGGCAACATTTAAAGGAGATGTGAGGGACATGTTTTTTTTTTTACGTGGTTGGTGAGTGCCTGTAATGTATGGCCAATATAGGCAAATACCATAGAGGCTTTTAAGAAACATTTTGATAAGCATATGGATATGCAGGTAATGGAAGCATATGGATTATGTGCAGACAGATAAAGGTGCATCTCGACATCATATTTATCACAGGTATTGTGGGCCAAGGGGCCTGTACCTGTAAGTTCCTGAATCACCGCAGTCCTTAAGATAGACACAAAGCGTTGGAGTAACGCAGCTGAACAGGCACCATCTCTGGAGAGAAGGAATGGGTGATGTTTTCGGGTCGAGCCCTTCTTCTCGACCAAAAACATCACCCGTTCCTTCTCTCCAGAGATGCTGCCTGTCCTGCTGAGTTACTCCAGCATTTATTTGTCTAAATTCAGTAGAAATCAACATCTGCAGTTCCTTCCTACGCAGTCCTCAAGGTGCAGACATGCCTACATTCTATACTATTTACAGGCAGGAAACAAAACAATTCATTCCTTCCCAAAATATATCTGATACTTTATTCCTCGGCTGTTAAGCATGTTATCAAGATATTATTCAGCCATCCCAATCTTGAATAAAGAAAAACATTTTCAACTAATAGTTTGATTGACAGTCAGTAAAATCTATGGCAAATAGAATCATCCAATTCCCAAATCATGTAAAAGCTTTATGCACTTGTGGGTAATGTGTCATTATATATTTAAAACTTTTTCAATAACCCAATGACAAAATCTTTCAAGTACACCGCATTTGCCGTAATGTTTAGCAATGCTTCAGTAGACACACAAAATAATTTTATTGAAGTTGTACCATAATATCTAAACACTGACCAATATCCCTGCTTTTGTTCCCAATAGTTAGCGGCCAGTACTGAGAATAAACTAGGTGCAGGAGTAAGCCATTCAGCCCCTTGAGCCAGCATCGCCATTTAATATGATCATGGCTAATCATCCTAAATCAGTACCCCCTTCCTGCATTCTCCCCATATCCCTTGATTCCATTAGCCCCAAGAGCCATATCTAACTCTCTCTTGAATACATAAATTCATTATTTCTCAGAGGCTTTCTAGACTCCCACAGACCTGTTCAGTACAAACAATGGCATTAATTCATTGTGCACAATCCAGGAATTTCACACAAGGCCACGTATGCAAAATGAGTAATTGACAATTCAATAGCAGCAAGGCAGAATCAGTGATCTTGAAAATGAACAATCAAAAATTAAAATTGTGATTCTTTTCACATTTGCTCAAGAGCACTGTGTCAAAAAATGGCCATTGTTTACCTCCTAACATGAGAGGGACTAAATTACTAACGTAATTATAGAAATAAGCTGCAACACCAAAGGAAAACAAAGTAGTAACCAATGGTAGTTGGTACATGTTTCATTATGAAAAGCACAAAAATGTAAAGGAAAATGAATTAGATCATAAAACTGATTGTCCATTTACTAATCAATAGTGGGTTGACAAATCTGTTCTGTAACCATAACAATTAGTTTAGTTTAGTTTATTGTCACGTGTACCGAGGTATAGTGAAAAGCTTTTTTGGTGCAAGCTGTTCAGTCAGTGGAAAATCTACACATGTTTACAATCAAACCATCCACAGTATTCAGAAATATTTAACCAAAATATTTAACAAATTAATATGAATAACCATCTGACTGAGATTATTTGACATCAGAACGTATTGCAGAACATTTATGACTTTTTCTGCACTTGGTTTCAGGGAGATGCAGCAATGGAAACAGGTCTAAAAAATCAACCACCCACTCACTCCAATGCTACATTATTTCCATTATTTTATTTAAACTATGATTGCTGCCAGTGCCATGTAAATCTTATTGTATAAGATGCATTTTGCTTTCTGCCTCAATCTGAATAGTGATAAATAGTGTGAAATTATGGTGATTTGGTGATAAAATTGAACTTGAATGCATCACTTCAGAAAGTCTCTTGATCATAAGCATCAATACACATCTGAAGCAAAAACTGCATTCATATCTTTCAAGGATCTCAACACTTTACAATTTTGGTGTGCAATCACTGTTGTGATAAGGATAAAAAAAACATCCAGTTTGTGCTGAATAAAGCTCCCATAAAATGAAGGCAATGATGCTCTGATACTCTGATTGATAGAGGGAATGATATAAGCCAGGGCAACAGGTATCAGGTTTACAGCTGAAGGGTCAGCAACAATGGAGCAATTAAGGTCAGAAGGGAAGAGGAGGACAGCTTGGAGGAAAGCTCAATCTAGTCCTGTCATGCCACTTCACATATCAAAGTGAAATAGAGGATTGGGTGCCGAGAGCATGATGCTTTCAAAGCCAGGACTGCCACAATGAAAAAGACATCCGTTTATTTTGCCTCCGTCCCAAATGTCTGTTACACATCATGTGACCGTCCCACTGACACCAGACTTCCATGCAAATTTTATGACTGTTAGCCTGTGTCATTGGTTCACCACTCCCTGCATATTCCAGCCCGTGGCATTTGTCACACATCCGGATTTGCATTCAATATGATTAATGGTCTGGATCATACTTGATCAAACCCAGTGCCCACTGTGCTGGGATTTTCTTGGTATGGGAGCCTGATGAACTGATCATCCACAAAGGGAACATATCCTGCAAGATTGAAAAGACTTCCAAATAGCCTGACCTCTAGAACCTGACCTCCTCTCATTTTGGACTTCTACGTTCAGACTAACAAATATGGAAGTCACAGACATGGTCCAGAACGCAGCCGCCCGACTCATCACCCACACCAAATCCTGGTATCACATCACTCCAATCCTCAAACAACTTCACTGGCTTCCCATCTCCCACCGGATCACCTTCAAAATCCTGATCCTCACCTACAAAGCCTTCCACCATCTGCCCCCCCCATATCTCACTGACCTCCTCTTCCCCTACCAATGCTCACGGTCCCTCAGATCCACATCAGCCGGTCTCCCCTCCATCCACAAGTCCAACCTCTGCAGTTCTGGGGACAGAGCCTTCTCCAGGGCAGCTCCCAGGCTCTGGAACTCCCTCCCCCAACTGATCCGCAATTCCGTGTCCCTCACCATCTTCCAGTCCCGCCTCAAGACCCATCTCTTCACCTCTGCCTATCCTTAGCCCCACGTCCCCCTCCCTTTTCATCTGTGCATTAATTGCCTCATATTGTGTTTTGAATTGTATTCTGTCTTTACTTTGTGTACTAGTCATGTCTCTACTATTTATTTCATTCCCCTTACATCTTTTTCCTCTACCTGCTAAATTTTTGTAAGATAGTCCTTGAGACTCTTGAAAGGCACCCATAAATAAAATGTATTATTATTATTATTAACTGACAGAGCCACGGATTGATGAATGGTCAGTCAGACAGCCACTTTTTCGGCCCACTGTGAAACTGCTATTACATCTAGCACCACACACACCAAGTTCAAATGCTGCTGCCCAAGGTTATGTTCTGTCTTTAGTTTAGTTTAGTTTGAAGATACAGTTTGGAAACAGGCCCTTCGGCCCACTGTGGAATTCCAAAGACATGCAGGTTTGTCAGTTAATTGGCTTCTGTATATTGTCGCTAGTGTGCAGGACAGAGCTAGTGTCCTAGTTTTTTCACACAAAGTGGGAATCTCCTCTCTCGCCACCAGGCCAGTTGTGGCTATTTTAAGAGGGAGTTAGAGACATGGCTAATGGGCAGGTTTGTCAGGTACGGGATACTGAATTGGCTTCTGTATATTGTCGCTAGTGTGCAGGACAGTTTCTATGTTTTTAGTGTATGGATGATCGCTGGTCCATCACTTCTGAATTCACTGGATCTGAAAACAATTGTTTATAGAGAATTTAATTTCTTGCAAGATAACTTTTTTTGAGATTCCTTGGATTTTAACTTTTAATTTTACTTTTCAACTTTTTCCAAGCATGATCCGTTGTTTTTTTCTATAAACTTATTAAAATATATTAAACAACAGGAGGTTGTTCAATTTAAGGATACAAAGTGCTGGAGCTACTCAGCAGATCAGGCATCATCTCTGGAAAAAAATGGATAGGTGTCATTTAGGGTCGAGACCCTTCTTCAAAATTTAAAACAGTCTTGACCGAAAGCATCACCTATCCGTGTTCTCCAGAGATACTGCCGGACCTGCTGAGTTACTCCAGTACTTTGTGTCCTTTTGTGTTTTTACAAGCATCTGCAGTTCTTTGTTTCTAGGTATTTAAAGTTGCTAGTTGGCTGTCATCCAGAATTGCTTATCGTAATAATGTGCTGTTATGAAACCCTGCTGGCAATTTACACCAGTAAAGAACAAATGCACATCACAAACCCCCCCCCCCCCCCCCCCCCCCCCCCCCCCTCCCCCCCCCTCCCCCCCCCCCCCCCCCCCCCCCTCCAATTTGACAGAGAGGTATTTAGAATGTAGTCTATATTTTGGCAACAGTAATACCAGCATTGCACTTAAGATCTTCTCCAGTATTATATTTTAAGCAAGTGCAGGGAATTCATTTATCAAGCAGACCATTCCAACAATTTGTGTTATTTTAGATCTTGCAGTCTTGCCTCCTTGATGGTGAGGTTATTTGAGCATGAAATCAATCTCATTTAAGAAAGATTTAGACTATAATTACAGCCAACAATTATTTGCATTCAACTTCTTACTCACTTTCTCATCAGATAATGGTTTAACTGCTGCAAATCAAACCTACAATTCTTCACCAGGTGATGGAGAGTAAGGTTATGTAGTACTCTAAGTGCTATTAGCGCATATCCTAAACATATTTTAACGCTACAGAGTGTTTTCAAAGCTGTTACTCAAAATTGGTGGTAAGAAAGTAGCTTTTAATGAACTCAACTTCTTTGTAATGGCAACTATATATACTGATCAAAATTAGGGTAATGAAACATGAAATTGCAACTTTGTCACTTTCAAAAATGACAACTTTGGTAATGCCTAAATATTAACCTTTTAAAATAATCTGCATCTATCCAAATATACATGCATGTATATCAGTATGGCATTGTTATCTAAAATAAATATAATGTATTGAAGTTGGCCAAGTTTTGATGAGCAAATAAACAAATGTAAATTACTTACTCAAAGTCCAAATTAATGCACCAATCGTTATTTAAAACCTCTGATTGAACCTTGAGTAAAATTTTACATACAATTTAGATTTGAAGTTTCACTTTGGTTCCATCAACACTGAATTAGGTATCCATGAATCAAACATTTTTAATTACAATTCTCAGAAGAACCATATGCAAGGGTAGATTTTTCATTGAACAGTGGCCTATTACCACATCAACTAATTCCAATCAGTGAAGAATGTGACGTCCCATAGAGGCTTCTTGACCTTCCACCATAATGCTGGCATAATGCTGTTACAACTGCATGTTATTTATATAGCTTCCATACAAATCCCCCTGATTTCGAATCAAAATACTGGTGGGATTTGGTAATACGATAATTTAACAGCCAACTTTAAAACGGAGTGCTCTTCAGCATCAAGCAGCATACAACAGCACCTCAAATCCTTGTTTAAATTATTTCCAGGTTTATTGCCATTCTGTGATCATCAGCTGATTTAATAGATCTATATTTCCAGAAATGTCTTTAAATTCATCTGGATCAGGTGACACCATGAACTATATTTATTCTCTCAGTTAGAAATAATTAATACACCTTCCGCATTAAACTGTGCAATATTCCATTCACAGATTTTATGGTCTCTCTTTAAACACATGCCTCATCTTTACATTTTACATGTCAAAAAAAAGAATTGCTGCTATTTATAACCCATTTCTAGATCATGTCTAGCTAGCGATGGAAATTTTGATTTTACCTTGAGCCTTGACTCCACGCAGGTGAATGGACCATGATTAACCATGTTGCAAGACAGAGTATCAAAATATAAACATGGTAAAATCTTCACCTCAAGTACTTTGCGGTTCATTCAATTTCTACTTGATACTAAATTGAATATGTAGTTATGGCGGGAATGAATTGGATATAGATTTCTCATATATTTGTTAGCAGAGGTCAATAAATGGAATGACTTCTTTGGCAGTGCAGGATTCAGGTCCTCCAAGTGCTGCCAGATGCATGTGCTTGAAGTATTTTTCAGAACAATGGATTGAAAGAACTAAAAATGGAAATGCTGACAACACTCAGCAGGTCAGGCAGCATCCATGAAAGGTGACACGGAATTAAAGTTTCAAGCTGAAGCTTCTTCATTTAACTAAATGGGATGCAACTTATTTTTAAGTTGCAGAGGAGGTGAGGTAAGATTTGGGGTGGCACTGTGCCACAGTGGTAGAGTTGCTGCCTTACGGCGCCAGAGACCCGAGTTTGATTGCGACTACAGGTGCTGTCTGTACGGAGCTTATACATTTTCCCTGTGATCTGCGTGGGTTTTCTCCGGGCACACCCGTTTCCTCCCACACTCCAAAGATGTGCTGGTTTGTAGGTTAATTGGCTTCAGTAAAATTGTAAGTTGTCGCTAGTGCATGTAGGATAGTGTTAGTGTACGGGGATTGCTGGTCGGCGTGGACTCAGTGGGCCAAAGGGCCTGTATCTCCGCTGCATCTCGAAACTAAATTAAAAGATGATGGTGGCACTATTTATGATATGTTAGTGACACACAACGTTTCATGAAAATGGTGAAATTAATTGTGGCACGGCATGCAATACTTCACAGCTAGCTGGCATATCTCTGTTATCATACTCAGCAAAGCAATGAAAGTTCAGATAATAATTCTGCTTCTCCCTTTTATGTCCATCAGAGCCATCTTTCTTTCTTTCCATTACTGCTCCTTTTTACCATTCATCACGACACCGTTTATTTCATTCGTCTTTTCCATTATTATCCACCCTTTCACAGGAATTCTCTTTTGTACTTTGTTCACCTTCCTTTATCTGGATCTTAAAGCTTTTTTAACTCCCAACTTTTTCTTTTATTTCAGTGAAATCTCATCGATCTGAAAATTTGGGCTGATATTCCACCTCGACGTTGACCTTATTCTTCCATAATTGTCAGTGTTGTCAAGTATTCAGGCGTACAATGGTAGTGACAAACAGGAAACACCTGCCTTCATTGCTAGACGAACCTCCTGCTTCCAGGGCCAGACAAACGATTCAGGGCGAAGGCACTGGTGAGATGTGTGCATCATGTTCTCCTTTCCACTGACAGCACTAACCGCACTTACTTTTTTTTTCAAACATTTGTGCCACAGAGTTCAGACATTCAAACCATTTCCCACTTTCCTATCCACCAGGGACAATTTACTGGAGTCCATTAACGTACACACCCGCACATCTTTGTGACATGGGAGGAAACCAGAGGAAACTACGTGGTCCTAGGGAGTGAGCGGAAATTCAACACAGACAGCACCCGAGGTCAGGATCGAACCCAGGTCTTTAATGATGTGAGGCATCAGCTCTGCCATCTGTGCCGCCCCACTCTTAAGCTCGGAGCAGATTTGTTACTTCAGTGCCACATTCTCCTATTTCCCTTGTTTCCTTTGTAAACCTATCATAGAAATGTCATTA
Source organism: Leucoraja erinaceus (assembly GCF_028641065.1). Lineage (NCBI taxonomy): Eukaryota > Metazoa > Chordata > Chondrichthyes > Rajiformes > Rajidae > Leucoraja > Leucoraja erinaceus. The sequence continues at coordinate 19,375,270 of NC_073389.1, read as the reverse complement.
AAACATTGCTCTCATGGCATCAGTATAATTAATTCTCAGGGCAGAGGACATGGGTCACACTTTAGTCATTGGACCACTAGCATTTGTGTAATAAGACATAAAAGCCTAGGCACGCAACTTTCTTGGTAATAAACCAGAAGTGGGCTTCAGATGCACTGAGGGTCACATTATCAGCAGCAATAAATTGTTTATTCATGGAGTATCTGATAATTTTGCAGTAGCAAATCTAACCTAGAAGACATGTGTGCAAAACAAGCATTATAATGAAGAAAATTGCTTAGATTTTTTAGAAGAATTGATATCTTGCAAAATAGATAGTGCGATGCCTATCTCATGAACAAGTACTAAATTCAAAAACCTGCACAATTATTCTCAATTCAAACACACTTGCTAATAATAATATGCAACCCCAAAATTACATATCCCCTGAACATCAGTGGATAACTCACAATGGTCTCCAAATTAACCGCCGGGTGGCACCAGCAATGGCTGCCTCGCCAACAGTCTATCTGTCAGTTCCTTCTTTGTGTTTTAATAGTAAGTGTTAAATGTATGTTTTCAGTGCTCTTAAGCTTGTTTTATGTGAGGGGGCGGGGGTTGGGGATTTTTAAAAAATCTCTTACCTCAACCAAGATGCAATTTTTTCCCATATCGTATCTCCGTCTGCACTGTGGCCCTAACATCGAAGTGTCGGCGGCCTTGCTGGAGACCAATTTTTGAGAGCTCAACCACGGGGAGCCTACAGGACTTTAACATCACGGAGCCCACGATCCCTTTGCCTGGGATCGACCTCGGAGCTCCAACTGCGGGTGCTTGCAGACTTAACATCACAGAGCTCGCGGCCTCTGGTCAGAGACCGACTTTTGGGAACTCTAAGCCACGCAGGAGCTTCGATCGCCCCGACGTGGGAGCTTCAATCGCCTCAACGCAGGAGTTTTGATCGTCTTGAAGCGGGGGCTTCGACCGTGGGAGAATAAAGAGGAATAAGAGGAAGAAGATTGGACTTTTTTGCCTTCCATCACAGTGAGGAAAGTGGGGAATCCACTGTGGTGGATGTTTATGGTGACTTTTATGTAGTTGTGTGTCTTGTTGCTTTTTTTTTGTATGGCTCTATGGTAATTTACATATCACTGTACCTTAATTGGTACACGTGACAATAAAATATCTTTGAAACCTTTGAAACCAAATGCACATCAACACTTTTACAGTACACTGAAATCCATTGTCCATCCTTAATCAGTAAAGTAATCCCAAATATAATAGAGATATCCTGATCACAACATTCATCTGAAAATGAAGGACCGGAGGCGCTCACTATGGCCTCAGCACATTCCGTCAACAAGAAAAAAAATCCTCATGCGTCTCAATCTTCAATTTATCTCACTGTTCAGCCGCTTGGAGAATAGCTGGTTCATAAGAGAAGCTGATTACAGCAACTCACAGACTATGCATCCTTATTGGGAAAGAGGTGACAGGGGTCAATGGGGTTGACCCACTATTGCTTCCATGAGAACAGCAGGATAATTTTCATTTGAATCCAAATGGCTCATCATGGGAATGTGCAATTGATATAAATGTAGCTTTCATTTTCTCTTCTCCAATAAATGTGTCAGCTAAACTAATTTTCTCATTGATCCTCCTTCTTTTTGCCAGCAGCATCAAAGACAACTTGCCTTTTGCTCTAGTCCTGAGGAGTAAAAAGGCAATTTAGTTCAATTTAGAGGATATGGGAAGTAGGCAGGAGTATGGGACTAGGAGGGAGAGATAGATCAGCCATGATTGAATGGTGTAGACATGATGGGCCGAATGGCCTAATTCTACTCCTATCACTTATTACCTTAGTTCAATGTGGCTGTACATCGTGTATTAGACACCTTACAATCTTGACAGACTTAGGTCTTGACTCAATTGCACGTTTGAGCAAACATTGCCTCACAGACTGACCACACACACATAATCCATGTACACCTAAACACACACTTTCTCTGGAACACATTTTCACCCCCTTGCACCCTGATCACACATCTGCTTCACTCACCTCCTTGAAGGCCATCTTATAATTGCTTCCGTCAATCTCCCCTCTACCTTAAAACCCCTGCCTTCAATATCCTGCCTTCCACTTTCCTTTTATCTCTATCCTCTTTCTTCCATTTTCATTTCCCCAACTCTTTCACCACTTCCCACTCTTTCCTCCCATTCGCTCTCTCCTCCCATTCACTCTCTCCCCATTCTCTCCTCCCATTCTCTCTCTCTCCTCCCATTCTCTCTCGTTCCTCCCATTCTATCTCTCCTCCAATTTTCTCTCTCTTTCCTCCCATTCTCAGCAATGCAAAATAGTTCTACAGTATCCTACTTATCCTACAAATCATTTATGAAGGTTTGCTCATAAACCAAACAAGATAAACCTTCAGATTTATTCAAATTACAATAACCAAACAAACTGAAAGAATGGAGTCATGGTATCTTGTCTAAAAGCCACATTTTATATCGGAGGTTGGTTGGTATTTACAATCCTCACCTATAAGTAGAAAGCTTGCCTGTTTTAACAAATCACGAGAACCAGTTCGGAACTCACTTTGGACAAGAGTAAAAACACTTCTCATTCAACTTAAAATGAATCATCTCCTTTAATGTTATCCCTCACCCACTGGATATTAGAGTCATCCTGACATGGATACAATTTTTCAGAGCCAAATAATTGTGGGTTTAACCACACATTGATTCAAGCACATAATCGTTGCAACACTTCTATGCCAAAGTGAGTAGGTACAGTGTTGCTGAGGCATTTAGTTTTAAAGTACATCTGTGTAACTGGATTGAAAAAAAACATTTCACTGTTCAAAAGGAAACAAAGTTCACCCAATATACCAATATATACAATTTATCTTTCAACCATCAAATTTCTATCCATATTTTTGTGTGTTTGTGGAACTCCAATTCATAGAGTAGATGTCATGTTCGCCCGTCTCATTTGTGGTTGCACTTCAAAAATAACTTGTTTGCAAAGAACGTTGACATATCAGATCATAAAGTGTGAAAGTGCGCAGTCTTTTTTTTTAATTGTCCTGTTAATATACTCTCTACTGGAGCACAAGCCATTCCGAGTTTATCGCAACTGATAGTTCTCTGCAGAAAAACATTATTTTTCCCAAAATGAGTTAAAAAGAAAAATAAGTTCTTGATTCTTGGCATTCTTGATTCTGAAGGCAACAACCTGCAGCAATACATTGAATCACTGACAGAAACCTGATTATTTCCGAGTTAATTTAGACTCAGCAGAATTCTGAAGCTGAGAAATTTTGCTGCAGTGTTATGGCAAACTATGTTTTGCCTTTGTTACTCTCACACATGAGTTAAATTATTAAAACATTGTTGGTGTAATATTAGGCGTATATTGGGGACGAAAGAAGCAAGTCAAAAATCACTAGAGCTCTGAAATGGAAACAATTGAATTGAAGTATTCATGTTACTACATTTACTGAACACTACTTTTTACTGCAAGACAGCATGCAAGGATGAACAAACAAAATTATGAAACATTTTAGTGGTGGGCACGGGTATATGCTTTGTAATAAAGGGTGAACAATTGGAGATAAATATTTCATCATATCGATTATAGAGCTGGATATACGTTTGGGTATAATCCAAATCTTCCATCCTACCGCATTGTGGACATTAGACGTTTTCCTCTGGCCTTCATCAGTCCAGATATTGAGTCTAGAAGTTGGGATGTTATGTTATAGTTATACAAAAGGTTGGTGAGGCTGCATTTGGAGTATTATGCTCATTTTTGGTCACCCTCCGGTAGGAAGGATGTTGTTAAGCCGAAAAGAGTGCAGGGAGATTTATGAAGATGTTGCCAGGACTTCAAGGGAGTTGGGCTGGTGATGACTTTATTCCTTGGCATGCAGGAGGCTGCGTGCGGATCTCAGAGGTGTATAAAATCATGAGTGAGATGGATAGGGTGAATGCACATAGCCTTTACTCAGAGTGGGGGAAGCAAAACCAGATTTCATAGGTTTAAGGTGAGTGGGTAAAGATTTAATAGGTACCTGAACAGCATAACTTTCTTACAGAGGGTGGTGGGTATATGGAATGAGCTGTCAGAGAGGGTAGTTAAGGCAGGTACTATAATAACATTTGAAAGACATTTGGACAGGTACATGGATAGAAAAGATTTAGAGGGATATAGACCAACCACTGGCAGGTGGGACTAATGTGGATGGGGCACCTTGTTCGGCATAGGCAAGCTGGGCCGAATGGCATGTTTTCATGCTGTATGACTATGATTTTATAACTGTTGCAATGTTTAAAAACTATATTCTGCACTCTGGTATATTTCTCCTTCTTCTATATGTTGTACTTGTGTATGGCTTGATTGTATTCATGTAGAATATCTGATTTGATGGGGTAGCATGCAAACTAAAGTTTTTCACTGCATCTCAGTACATGGGACAATAATAAAACAATACCAATAACTGAAGTACAAGGAGTAATCTTATGTCTGACAACCAATATCTGTTTAATTGGTATGACCCTTCGGCCCTCAGAGTCCATTACCCAATACACTAGCACTACCCTACATAAGAGGGACAATATACAATTTTACCAAAGCCAATTAACCTACAAACATGTATGTCTTTGGAATGTGGGAGGAAACTAGAGCTCCCGACAAAAATCCAACGATCACAGGGAGAACGTAAACTCCATACAGGCAGCTTCCACAGTCAGAATTGAACCCGGGTCTCTGATGCTGTAAGGCAGTAACTTCACCACTGTGCCACCATGCTGCCCACGTTTGTGCAGTTTGAGACTTGATTTTGGCGTGGGATTGCAACTTAACAGGGTATAAAAGAGGTGAATGAGGGCAAAATGCCAGGGTTAAAAGCATTTCAGTTTACAGCACATAGAAATAAAATCAGCACATCAAATGTTGTAATGTCTCAAAAGTCATCGGCAACTCTGCAGGAGTTTCTAACAACTTGGGATTTTTAATATTTGTGAAGAAGTGGAGCAGCAGGGAATTCTGGCCTCAGGTAGCAATGTGCCACAGACTGACAGGACTGGCTTTGCGGAAATATGTCAGAAGACTGTGCTGTCTGGCAAGATTAAGATCAGTTGCTTAGAGCTTTCAAACGACAAGGAGATTTCATGTGCGAGTTGAGTCATAGCTCACTAAAAAATCTGAAGGTACTCTAAAAACAAGTGATTAAACTGCCAATGTATCCTGAGATAACGAACAATTTCAAATGAAGCAAATAGGAATGACGACCATGAAATTGTCAGATTGCTGTAAATGCCCATCTGTTTCAGTGATTGTTATCTAGTCTGACCTATCTGCTACTCTAGTTCTTGCTTAACTACCTTTTGAAACAAGTCATTTGGTTTGTTTCCAGTATTATGCTGAGAAATGAAATGGGATCAAATTTGACAAACGACCCAGCGACAACAAAGACATTAAATATGGACATGTGAAAATTGCTCTCCATCAATTCTGCACCATCAACCCCACACACATTTGGGGACTGGTGACTAAATTGGGAAAATTGTCCTTCAATATAATCACGCATCTGTTTGATTAAGTTGTGCACACAGTCAGAACTTACTCCAGACAAGATGTCAGATTCTTTCATCACATTTCCTGGAAACATCCTGTCCCACTGACAAGGATATAGTAGAGCACCTCAAAGAGTTGCTGCCTCGCAGCGCCAGTAATCCAGGTTCAATCCTGATCTTGGGTGCTGTCTGCTTAGAATTTCATATTCTCTCTGTAATCTGTAGGTTTCCTTTGGGTGCACCAGTTACCTCCCACATCACAAAGATGGGTTGGTAGGCTAACAGGCCATTATAAATTATCACATATGAAAGTGAGTGGTAGAATATGAGGGCTGCTGATGAGAATGTGGGTTTAATCAACGAAAATTGATTGATATAGAATTAGTGTGAATGGATGGTTGATAGTGAGGGCTCAGTGAGCTGAAAGGTCTGTTTCTGGACTCTGGATGACTCAATTACAATATTACCACATGCTAGGAAATCTCACAACCAACAGTTCAAATAAAAACTTTAAAGTTTGTCATATCTCACCATTATTGGCAAAGGATTGACTGCAGAATGAGAGGAGAAACTGCAACACCAGCATGCATGTACTAAAGCAAAACACAACCTACTGGAGTAACTCAGCAGTCAGGCAGCATCTCTAGAGGAAATGGATCGATGACATTTCGAGCTGGGACCATTCTTCAGTTACTCCATGCGAGTACAAAATGTTGAAGCACTCACAACCATGTTAAGTTCGAAGTGTTGAGTAGATGATTCATCTCAGCCACCTATTGACAACTTCTCCAAAGCTAGCAATCACCCAATTTGATTCATTCTATGTGATATTAAAAAAAATATCGGAGCACTGCAGAAAGCAAATTCTGAAAAGCTGTGGTCTGGAACTTGCTGCACCTCATGCCAAGCTGTTCTAGCACAGCTGAATACTGGCACCTACCTGACAATGTGGAAAATTGCCGAGATGTGGCTTATTCATATAAAAGCAGGACATATCCAAAATGGCAAATCACTACCCACACACTCTTCTCACGATCGCTAAACTAATGGAAATTGCCAACAGTCAGAGTATTGGGTAGAGAAGTTGGGAAGTCATGTTACAATTGTGCAAGACATTGGAGTGGCCACATTTAGAGCATTGTGTTCAGTTTTGGTCACCATGTTATTGGAAAAATGTTGTCGAATTGGAAAAGGTGCAGAGAAGATTTACAAGGATGTTGCCAGGACTGAGCTATAGGGAGAGGTTGAGTAGGCTAGGAGTTCCTTGGAGTGCAGGAGGATGAAGGGTGATCTTATAGAGATGTACAAGATGGACACAAGATGAGAACAAGAAGCAATAGGTTTAAGGTGAGGGGGTAAAGATTTAATAGGAACCTGAGGGGCAATTTCTTTACACAAAGGGTGGTGGGTATATGGAATGAACTGCCAGAGGAGGTATTTGAGGCAGGTAATATTATTATGTTTAAGATACATTTGAACATGTAAATGGGAAGAATAGGTTTAGAAGGTTCTGGGTAAGAGTGGGCAGGTGGGACTGGTGCAGATAGGACACGTGGGCAAGTTGGGCTCAAGGGCCTGTTTCCACAATGTATGACTCTATAATTCTATTCACACTGTATTCAGCACTGCTTATGTTTCAATTGCCTGATCATATCATAGTTGCCTATGATTACAATGGGATATTGATCCCAATGCCTTCTTCATTGGGGAATTACTACAGGTATGCCCACATTTAGGCCGACAGATAGCACAATGGGCTAAGAGTTCGGCTGGCGACCGGAAGGTAGCCGGTTCAAATCCCGCTTGGAGTGCATACTGTCGTTGTGTCCTTGGGCAAGACACTTCACCCACCTTTGCCTGTAATGGAATGTAATTACGGTGGCAGGCGCGGGCACACCGCGACGCCCTGTGTCTCCCTTTCAAGGGAGATGCTAAAAATGCATTTTTTGTTGTCTCTGTACTGTACACTGACAATGACAATAAATTGAATCATTTCATTTCATTTCATTTAGGATATTGGAGCAGTTCTGGTTGCCACACTATAGAAAGGGTGTGGTTAAGCTAGAGAGAGTGCATAAAAGATACAGGAATACAAGGGCATTGGTTTAAGATGAGAGGGGAAAGATTTAAAGAGCATCTTGGGGGGGGGGGGGGGGGGGCAGGCTTTTCCACAGAGCATGGGGACAGAAGGTATATGGAATGAGATGTTCTCAGAAGAGGTGGTAGAAGCAGGTACAATTACAATGTTTAAAATACATTTGGACTGGTACATGGAGAGGAAAAGGTTAGAGGGACAATTGCCAAATACACACAAAAGGGATTAGTAAGGCCAGGCTCCGCAGTGTTTTAAATCCGCGGCTCCTTGATGTTGGAGTCGGCGCCAAAACAGCACTCCGGAGCTTACCGCACGGCGACCTGACAAGGCATCGCCCGCTCCGTGACGTTGTTTCAGTGCTGCGCCGCCGCCGAAGCTGGGGTTCTGGCCGGTCCCGACAGGAGACGCCGCTCCAGTCCCGATGGTAGGCTGCGAGGAATAGGTGAAGGAGCAGCCCAATGGGAAGCCGCCTCTCCGACCAGTAGGGACTAGAAAATAAAGTTTCCCCCTTCCCCTCTCCCCACCCACCACATAAAAGAAGACCTCCAACAAACATTTTTTTTTTTTAACATGACTAAAAATAAAAATAAAAAAGGGTGAAAGGACGGACTGCAGGCAGATCAGCCATACACAACGGCGCCCCACTCCTGCAGTCTGCCATCTTGAAAATTGACCATTCACCTTCCAGGAAATTCTGCTGGGAGGAATTTTGCAACATGGAGTAATAAAATGAATGACAACAGGATTTATCTTAAGCTGTAATTTAAATATACAAAAAATATACTTTTATGCAGCTGAAGATTTCCAAAGCTAATCATGGCAATTAACGAACTGAAGAGAATTGCATATAAAATCTGTCAATGATTTTCAGCTTACAAGCAATGTCAGATCAGCCAAGTTAACAACTGAAACCAAACAACATCGTGCACATCTGCCTGCACATCTGCCTGCGGGTGCTATTTAGAAGCAATTCACTCCAGATCCCAAGCAATGTCACACACAGTCACTACCAATCTTTCCAGTCCAGTTTTAATTAATGTTAAGATTAACCGAATTGCCGAAAGATGTGAGAAACATGTTTTTGAAAGTTTCATGTTACTTTTTAATTTGAGATGTGAGAAAAGAAATATACTTTTGCATATTTGAGCATTTGGGGAATCTATACAATACTTTTGCAAGACCATTTTCATTTACTACAACTAATAAGATAGTCCACCAGTTGCTCTAAATTATGAATGCAGTTGATGTCTGTTACTTATCTGGAACTGTGAGCTTGACTACTATGAGTAGGTATGTTGCAAAACCTACCTGAATCGTCGTTGAGAATCTGCCCCAGGCCGTGTGTGTGATTTTGGCGCTGTTTAGAGGGGGCGGGTTTAAAACGCGATTTTTACTAGGCTGTTGCAATCGAAAATGTTCAGCCTAGTAAATCATTAATGAAAAATCGCTGAAAGACCCCGTCGCAAAAGGTATTATTAGTTTTTATGGCCTTGTATAATAGTTATAGTAGTTTAAAAATCACTCTCTAAACCCGTGACCTCTCGCAGCCCCAGGGTTTTATAAAGCAAACAATTAAAGGTATGTACCTTATTTTTACATTAAAAGGGGCTTCTTAAGAACCCTGTATATAAAGTTTTCTATAGCGAGTAGCTCATTTTGGGCTCTTTATATCCCGCAGTATTTTTCTGGGCATTTGAGGGCACAAATCCAGCGCAATGTGAACGTTCTAAACCAGTGCGTTCACAGGAACCCACTAGAAAGCCGATTTAAAATGGACTTTAATTTACAGCAATTGAACACTAAATTCCTTCCATTTGGCCTATAAATTGATGTAAATGAGATTTAAAAATCATGTTTTATTGTGAATTATTTGTGAATATTATTTGGACACTTAGGCTATTTAAAAATGTTAATCATTTATTAAGAAATGGATAGATGTTTAGATCTAGTAATTGAAGTTTGAAATTAGCTACAATTGGGTAACTAACTAATTATATGCTTTAATTTCAGGTCATCCAAGTAAGATTATTTTATATTTGTTTCAGAATGGTTCAATCTATGATAACTGAAAATTTAATTCAGTTCTCTTAATTTTTAAGAAGGTTATGGCCTTTTGACTGTCCACGATCACAGCTTTTTTGTAATGTCCATAGAAAATCAATAGGGAACAAGATGCTAATTTCCGAGTATGAAAATGGCCATAACTTTTTTATTACTTGAGATATGAAAGTGAATTAGGTGTCAAATTAAACTTATTTTTATGCTTTATCTGATGGGATAAATTGCAGACTTGATTTTTTAAATCTCAAAATTTTGTAACATTGCTACTATGAGCACAATACATCACACTGCACAATACAACACACAATACATGAATTTCACCAATGCATATCAGATGATAATATAAACAGTTGGTCACAGAGTAAATGATTTGGTGGTCTAACTTAATTTGAAGCCAATTCAAACAGTGAAATTGCAAGAAAGTTGTGGTTAGTCTCAAGAGTTGAAACAAACAGCATTTTTTTTAGATGAATAAAACAGCCAATTATTTTGAGCTGAGAAGCAACCAAACCCACCTGTAGCAAATAATGAAATCCTTTTTGCACACAGTTGGGCATGGCCACAGCTAGGTATTTTCAGGAAAGGAACAGACCAAAACCTACATGGAATCAGCCATCTAAAGGGATTGAGTTTCATTTGTGCAGCCAAACCTCTATCTGATATCAAAATTAATGGCCCTAAACTATGTAATAGTACTGTAAATGGTACATAATAGGTCTCTTAGCTCCAGAGGAGTAATGAAAAGAAGGAGCAGTAAGCATATTTACAATAAATTAATTAGCTCCCAATAAACCAAGCGCATGACATGGCCAACAGGCAACATCTAGTGTTTATTTTAGATTTGATAACATTCTAAGACAGTGATGCTTATTAATCTTGGGAGTTTGAAAGTTGTGTTTTAAGGATCAATTTTGAAGGCACCAAACAATTTTTGTGGCCTTCCTCATAGTGCCATTGAACAGAATGACTAATGGGCCCAATGGTATTTGCACAAGTTTCATTACCTTAAAATTTTATGAAGTAGGTTAAAATTTATGATCCAAATCAATTAAAATGCAAGTCCCAGGAAAAAGCTACATGCTAAGGTCAATGATCACGGTTCTTGCATTGTTGTAGCGGAAAATTTCTAAGGGTAGAGATTAATGTTTGATAGACCATTTATTTCCATGGCTGACCAGACTGCTACATATTTACTTTCTAAACATCTGCAACTTTTAAAATAACTTTGGTTAATACCATCAAGATTTGAGGGTGGTGTTCCAACTCTGTTGCTCTGCTTTTTTATTTGATATAATGGTGCAATTGCTGAAACATTTCATATCCCTTGTAAGTGGGTGCAGATTTTGTCAGAATAATTACAGCAAATGCAAAATGGGCTTTCTCCAGCTGTTGTGTTGGTTTTAAAAAAATGTGAAATCTACTCAGATAACTGGCCACAATAACTGGAACTACCTGAAGTTGCCGCTAATTGCTTAAGTTTGCAGGCCTCAAGAGGTTTGAAAATATGTTGATTCTTTTGTGCCTAATAGACAATGTTTACAACATGCACATGTATTTCCAAATTACAGTCTACTGTACTCAAATTTCACCAGAAAATAATGAAGTCATTTTTAAATTTAAGACAGATTTACATACGTATCGGGAGACAGTAATGTAGACAGCAGAAATTATGAGCGAAACATCATAAGCAACAAACAGATTAAGGTAACCATTCATTATGACTGAGAACCAACCTTCTCCTGTCTCCACAATACCCCCACTATGCAGCCACAACCCTCCCAATAAAAGAGAGATGCTAAAGCAAGCAGGGAAATGCAGACAAAATTCTCCCCGTGACTTGCATGGATTTTCTCTGGGATCTCCGGATTCCTCCCACATTCCAAAGACATATAGGTTTATAGGCCATTGGGCTTGGTAAAATTGTAAATTATCCCTAGTAGGTGTAGGATTAGTGCAAATGTACTAGGATCGCTGGTCAGCGTGGACCCGGTGGGCAGAAGCGCCTGTTTCCGCACTGTATCACTAAAACTAAAACTACATTTAAAAATAATAAACAGATGATGCATATTTTTAAATTCAGGTCATGTAGAAATAATTAAAACAAGGATTTAAACCTTCACAACAATCGAATGTTATCTGAGAGACATCATGAGACAATAGGAGATTTGAGATTCCAAAAGCAGAGCAGGAGAAGAACAACGTGAGCTGTTCTTCAATCACTGTCAGTTCCTTGCATTTACTGATGAGTTATGGCAGATGAGTCATTTGATAAAGTCCCAAATGGTAGGCTGCTCTGGAGGTTAGATTGCATGGGATCGAGGGAGTGCTATCTGACTGGATTGAAGATTGGCTTCATGGAAGGAAGCAGAGGGTGATGATGGAAGGTTGTTTTTTCGGGGTGGAGGCTTGCGACTGGTGGTGTGTCTCAGGGATCGCAGTTTAGTCCATTTCTGTTTGTGATTTATATCAACAATTTGTTTGAGAATGTACAAGGAATGATTAGTATGAAGGGTCTCGACCCAAAATGTCACGCATTCCTTCTCTCCAGAGATGCTGCCTGTCACGCTGAGCTACTTCAGCTTTTTGTGTCTACCTTCGGTTTAAACCGGTATCTGCTGTTCCTTCCTACTGTACACATTATTAAGAAAGGCGTTTGCCAGAACATTAGGGCCTGTGCTCTATGAAGAGTTTGGACAGGCTAGAACTTTATTCCTTGGAGTACAGGAGAATGAGGGGTGATCTAATACAGGTGTATACGAGCATGAGGAGAATAGATAGGTAAATGCACAGGGTCTTTCACCCAGAGGAGAGGAATCAAGAACAGAGCATAGGTTTAAGATGAGAGGGGAAAGACTTAATAGGAACTTGAGGGACAACCTTTTACCACACAGAGGGTGATGGGAATATGAATTGAGCTACCAGAGGAGGTAGTTGAGGCAGGAACTATAATAATATTTAAACAAAATTTGAACCAGTACATGGATACTAAGGATTTAGAGGGACATGGGCCAAATGCAGGCAGTGTAGATGGGTCATCTTGGGTGCATGACCATGTTAGGCCACAGGGCCTGCTTCTGTGCTGTATGACTATGACTATCAGGCACAAACCGAATAGCCTATTTTCCCTTTTATTTCCTATCAACTTAAAATGTAAAGTTCATTTTTTCCTATATTTTTGAAATAATATTTTGGGGTTTGTTTTTACCAAGAGGTTCATAAGGATCGTCTGATTGCATATTTTTAAGTCTCTAATCTTTAGACACCCATTTTCAATTAGGAGTGCCATTTAACTGAGATTTTACAGCTGGTTTGCAATTGTTTCTGCCTGTTGTAAGGTTATTAATTCATTATCTTTTCCCGAAAAATATTATCGCAAGGGAAAATAAAAATTAATTATTCCAGACCTTTCAACTGCGATTGCTCTTAGCTCAGAATGCCACCTAGGAAAATTAACTTGAGTAAAAGCTACCCTACTGTGAGAGATCCAATTCATTTAACACACAACTGCTTATACCAAGACTTAAGTTCTGTCTATGACATATCACTTGAGGACAACTGCTGTGGCCTACAAACGTAATAATTTGGGGAACTAGACTCCAATGAGTGGAATTAATTCATCTCATGACCTTAAATGGTATCCGAAGGAAATGTGCCTTTTGATTCCCTGGAGTGTGTTGAACAAGGAATCTAAAGACATGAAAAAGTAATACAGATTTTCCAGAGCAGAGGCACAGTAATTGTGATCTTTCACAAGTTAATGACAGCTTATCAGGATAATAGGTTGCCCAGGTCAAGTAAAATTGAATTAGTGCTTCGTTAAACTGAACAGAACCTTTAGTTGAACTTAATTTAACTGGAGACACAAAAAGCTGGAGTAACTCAGTGGGACAGGTAGCATCTCTGGAGAGAAGGAATGGGTGATGGTTCGGGTCGAGACCCTTCTTAACTAGAATTCAATGAACAGAAAAAATAACTGCAGTAAGTCATAAAATTGTATATATTGCCTGTGAAAGATACAGCGAGTTCAGGAAATAAGATGCTATTTCTAAGTTGATATCGTTTTTAATTCTAGTATTAAAGGATCCATGTGAGGTAATAAAAGCTATTTGAAACAGACAGAAGACCCTTGAGATAGAAGGCAATCATTTTAATCAACAAATGGTGTTGGTGCCAGAAAGTGACACTCTCTTTGCCTGCCTGTCCCTGTAGAAAGAACACTACATCATCCTTTCCATTGCTCTTTATGTACCAAACTAAACACTAACTTTCTTTTGAGTACATGCCCTTCAGACAAGTGCTTCACAAGTATTACATGCTTGAGTGCCCCCTATACACTGCCTGATTAATGGGAAGTCAACAACTTTAAAAAAGTCACTTTATCATAGGGGGAACGAAAACAACTCATACCAGTTATACATGAAAAATATAGCAGTGGATTTACAATTGGAAAGTAACGGATTTAAAGCATCCTAAAACGCATTGTCTTATTTGTGTTCATATACCATAAAACCCATTGATTTGTGATACACACTTTGACATAATGAATAAGTGTATAAAATGAAAATTGTCACGATTATTTATATGTAAGACGTATAATTTCAACTTAATGTCTTCATAATCGTGAGTTCTCTTTCATGCACAGTTGGTAATACTGTAAGGCATAACACGATCAGAAAGATTTTAAACCATTTTTTTCAGCTCATAATAGTAAATAAACTCCAGTGAATATATTCAAAAATCGGTTTCGCTGTAAACTCAACATTTTAGAATTCTCCTATTATATTTGAAAGTAGCTTAATGATTTAATCCTTGTTTTTCCTGCACTTAACAAAAGTTTGAGTCACCTATTTATCATTTTAAATCTTATCCTCTTCTCTTTTGTACAAATAAAAGAATATATTACAGATTATATTGTAGCAATGATTCTTCAGTTCAATTTCGTGGTCTTCTTAAAGTATGAGGATCCATTGGTGGCACTATAGTCATCAGCAGCAGAAGTGTGAATAAATTGCATATGTATGCCATTAGCCAGCAATTAATATAATTCACAGTTCAATTCCTGCCTCCTCAATAGTGAGTTCCTCAATGGTGTCAGAGGTTATGGGGTAAAGGCAGCAGAATGGAGTTAGAAGGGAGAGATAGATCAGCCATGATTGAATGGTGGACTTGATGGGCTAATTTTACTGCTATCACTTATGAACGCATGATATTAGGAATAGTAATCATATTACTGTAGTTTCAACTAGAGGGAGTTTTCTGCTGCCAGCCGTATGATGTTAAAACTATGATGTTCAGAGATGACCAATGCCACTGCACTGACCATGAGCAGAGCTAAGTATGGCTCTGAGATTTACATTTTGCCAATAGTTTAAGAGCACAAATTGTTCTTAAACAACAATTTTAATTCAATAACAAACGTTGCACACTTTTCTTTTCTACAGTGACTGGCAGTAAAGTTATTGAAATATAATGCTAAATGAATGATGGGTTTAGGAAAAAAATCAGTGTTGGATGATGAATTGTCTGATTTATGTGTGTGTTCAAATTGTATTAAGATCTGTTACTAACAAATTAATGTCCGATAACAAATATTCTGGAATAATGAGTGCTGGATTAATGAGAATTGACAGTACAAATTCTCATATGGTAATCGCGACAAGCTATCTGCATCAATTTTTGAACTTTTCAATTGTGTGGCCACATTGAAATACAAGAATGGTTCACCTTTCCATCCTCGTTCCAGACATCAACAGCTTTGGTGAGAGGACCAGGACTTGTCGAAATGTTCACTCTATGGACAATTCTAAATTCCTCTTTCCTGAACACAGAAAAGTACAGCACAGGAGTAGACAAAGAGTAGGGATTAACGGGTCCCTTTCAGAATGGCAGGCAGTGACTCATGGGGTACTGCAAGGCTCATTGCTAGGACCGCAGCTATTTGCAATATATATTAATGATTTCGATGAAGGGATTACGAGTAACATTAGCAAATTGTAGATGACACGAAGCTGGGTGGCAGTGTGAACTGTGAGGAGGATGCTTTGAGAATGCAGGGTGACTTGGACAGGTTGGGTAAGTGGGCAGATGCATGGCAGATGCAGTTTAATGTGGATAAATGTGAGGTTATCCACTTTGGTAGCAAATGTAGGAAGGAAGATCATTATCTAAATGGTGTCAAGTTGGGAAAAGGTGAAGTACAACGGGATCTGGGGGGTCCTTGGTCATCAGTCAATGAAAGTAAACATGCAGGAACACCAGGCAATGAAGAAAGCAAATGGCATGTTGGCCTTCATAACAAGAGGAGTTGAGTATAGGAGCAAAGAGGCCCTTCTGCAGTTGTACAGGGCCCTAGTGAGACCACACCTGGGGTATTGTGTACAGTTTTGGTCTCCAAATTTGAGGATGGACATTCTTGCTATTGAGGGAGTGCAGCGTAGGTTCACAAGATTAATTCCCGGGATGGCAGGACTGTCATATACTGAGAGAATGGAGCGGCTGGGCTTGTACACTCTGGAATTCAGAAGGATGAGAGGGTATCTTATTGAAACATATAAGATTATTAAGGGTTTGGACATGCTAGAGGCAGGAAACATGTTCCCGATGTTGGGGTAATCCAGAACCAGGGGCCACATTGCAAGAATAAAGGGTAAGCCGTTTTGAACGGAGATGAGGAAACACTTTTTCACACAGAGATTTGTGAGTCTGTGGAATTCTCTGCCTCAGAGGGCGCGGAGGCTGGGGGATCTCTGGAAACGTTCAAGAGAGAGCTTGAAGGTAGTGGAGTCAGGGGATATGGGGAGAAGGCAGCTGATCATGGATGATTGTGGATGATCAGCCATGATCACATTGAATGGTGGTGCTAGCTTGAAGGGCCGTTTGAGCTACTCCTACACCTATTGTCTATTGCCTAAGACCCTTCAGCCCATAATGTCTGCGCCAAACGTGATGCCGAGGTAAACTAATTTGTCTGCTTGTTATCCATATCCCTCCATTTCCTGCATACCATCTAATATAAAACATAGAACAGTACTGCACACGAACAGGGCCTTCAGCCCACAATGTCTGTGCAGAACACGATACCAAGATCATCTCCTATCTACCTGTGCATATTCCATATCCCATATCCCTCCATTCTTTGCACATCCATATGCCTATACAAAAGCCTCTTAAATGCCACTATTGCACCTGCCTCAACCACCACTCCTGGCAGCACGTTCCAGGCACTCACCACTTACCCTGCACATTTCCTCTAACCTTTTCCCCTTTCACCTTAAACCTTATGCCCTTTTGTATTTGACGTTTCCATCCTTGAAAAAAGTGATTTGAACATAGTTTATCTTTCTCTTTATCAAAGTACATGATTGCTTTTTTTCCTTCAGCATTGTTCTTTACATGACCAATGTTGTAATCCAGAAATGTAGCATTATTCACAAGTTTGAGTGTGCACATTCTAGAACAACGATTTACCTTCCATGCTCCTATACTTATCAATTTCCCTTTTTGTACTTATCATATTTAAAAATAGTGAAATCAATATTGCTGAAAAAAATGGCAAAAATCTAACACCAAGTAATGATCCAGGTTCTGCACCATTCAAGTTTCCTTGTCTTCACAATTGCTTCCACCTTTTATTTGACTGGTTGACTGGCATCTACTTTTAATCCAAGAAAACATCTGTACAATTGCAGAATTGTTTCTTTTTACCTTTACCGTGACTTCAAATCGAAGGTAGACACAAAATGCTGGAGTAACTCAGTGGGACAGCAGCATCTCTGGAGAAGGAATGGTGCTGTGCTGAACTACTATCTACCCGTTTGATGACCCTCAGACTATCCTTGATTGGAATTGCTGGCTTTACCTTGCACTAAACATTATTCTATTATCATGTATCTGTACACTGTTAATTGATTGATTGTAATCATGTATTGTCTTTCTGCTGACTGGTTAGCATGCCACAAAAAAAACATTTCACTGTACCTCGGTACACGTGACAATAATCTAAACTGAACTGAACTGAGTTTCTCAGACATTCATAATATTCATAGATTTTTCATTTTAGTACTTGTTTCTGTTGGTGCAGTCATCTTAATTGCATGACCTTTACTTTATAATATCTTATCCATGACCGCTTTCAAGTTCTTTACTAATAATTTCACCTCTGTCATGTTGAGCGGACGGTTCTTGCGTGTTATTTGTCAAATATTGCATGACTCCTTATCAGCAGAGCATATGCAAGTGACATATTTAGATTGAAGACTACTTTCGTGCCTGCCAATTCTGCAAGTAAATCCTGTTTGGAAAGCATTAGCTGCTGTTCTTTGTTGTCAATCTCTTGCAAATTTCATCACGTAATCAGTATTTAGTAAAATGTTCTTGTTCATTTCAGGCACGACCACAATTGGAGGCGCCAAGTCATTCTAACTTTTCTTCACTAAAATTCTATTTTTATTGGTTTCACACCGGACTTAACAGGGATATTGATATTGTCAAGCCCACCTTGCTATCCCTCAACATTACCGCACACTTTCCCAAAACTAAGTGTATTCTTGAAGGAACCAGCCTAATCACCTTTTCCCAGTCAAACCTAATTGTTCTTGTCCAGTGTCAGTCAATTTGTATATTCATCATCTGCAATTCATTGGTAACTCTAATTGTTGACTGCAACTGTAATTAAACAAAAAAAAAACATACATTCAATCAAGGGATGTGGGCTGTGAAAGCTTTCACCAATTTGATGCATTGCACATAATAATAAGGACAAGGTAAAGAACACTGGATACAGAGCAGGCTTAGATCCAAACAACATTCCACCAACATTCCACCAACATTCCAAACAACTTCGGTGCCACAAGGGGGGGAACATGGTATTCGTAGAAAACAGTCTGTTTCACGGTTTTCCATAACACGTAGCAGCATCATCTGCACATGCATCAATAAATACGTAGAAAAATTAATTTCCCTCTTTCAAATTCTTTGAGGGAAAATTTCCTTCCATACTACAACATTTGGGAGAGTGATTTATGAAATAGGTAAAGGCAGATGATCTGAAGACTTATGCTTTCAGAACTTGCCAAGCTGTTCTAGTGTAGTTACAACACAGTCATCTGCCTGACAATGTAGAAAATTGCCCAGTTGCCTCCTGTCCATCAGCAGGATATAGCCAGCCTGACCAATTACCGCATCATTAGTCTACTCTCGATCATCAGCAAGGCGATGGAAGCAGCGATCAATAGTGCTATCAAGTGGCTCGTGCTTAGCAACAACCTGCTCACAGAAGACCAGTTTTGATTCCGCAAAAGTCACTCAGCTCCTGGCCTCGTTACAGCCTTGGTCCAAACATGGACAAAATAGCTGAACTCCAGAGGTGAAGTGAGATTCATTACATGTTCTGTCTGAACTGAAGTCTTCAACACTTAAGCCGAATGTTTTCCAGTCTGTGTTACAGGAGATGATGCAGTACGTCCTGAAGTCCCTCAACATATAGTTGCACCCATAATCAAGCAATCTGCTGACACTTCAATGCTCAAACTGCTGCACTTCCATTTGCATTTTTCCACAACATCTGCACACATTTGCTGAGTGGAATACCGTTTAATTTATCTGGCATTTAGATTTATTGCTGTACACGTCAACCCCCATTTTGACTTCCCATAATATGCTGCACAGTCTGTTTCTGGAAGCTTGCTGCAAAAACTAAATACAGTTCAAGCATCATAATAGTGGGAATATATACCTATCATTCAAAATGTGCACCATTTGGAGGATTATGGAGGATTTGAATAAGCCACACAAATCTATATCCAGGTCAAACAGGAGTACTTATTGATTAATCTCTTACTTGCAAAAGAGAGCAGAGTCCGATCACTCTTGAGGTGTAGAACTGGAGATGGACACAAAGCGCTGGAGTAACACAGTGGGTCAGGCAGCATCTCTGGAGAAATGAAGAAGGGTGACAGAAGAAGGTTCCCGACCCATCTTTTCCCCCCAGAGATGCTGCCTAACCCGTTGAGTTACTCCAGCACTTTTTGTCTATCTTCACTGTAGAGATGTGGTGCATTCTCTCTCCAATTGAACAAAGCATGGCACGGGCAAGCATATTTGAGAAAGGAGGTACAATAATTACAGCAATTGTTCAGTCATTAGTCCAAAGCAAGAAAGTGCATAATCAGCAACCTCTGACACTCATCAACCTTGAAGATTCCTCCCTCTATCAATATTTTATTTTATTTAATATTACAAAGCATTTAAACATGTGAAATCCAACAATGCTGCTCATCAACTGTGGCCTGTTGTAGTACTGCACATCTAGAGTTTCCAAGTTGTGAGGAAACCAAGCAGAATAATAAAAAATAATTGTAATGCATATTTTCTTTAAAACTCTATCGCCACAGAAATAGTTTTAATTTTTTCATTAAATCATACAGCACAAGAAACATCTCCCTCAGGTCATCATGTCTAAGCCAAACTTGATGCCAATCTACACATCCCATTTGGGTGCATTGAGGCCATACCTCACTCTGTCGTTCCTAACTACGTACCTGTCCAAATAGCTTTTAAACATCCTAATTGCATCTGCAACTGTTGGAAGTTACAAAACATCAGCATAGTCAGTGCTGAATAAACTTTAAGATTCCTCTTAAGTGCTTGAATGGCCCTTTGCTTCCGACATTTTGCCTGCACTTTGAAAAGTTAACAGCACATTTTGAAAGGTCTTTCATAAATACATTAGCAGCAATCCTTCAGTTTATGCTGCTGGTGAAATCTCCAGCTCTTGAAATTACAATTGCTGTGGAGGCAATAAGCCCATCGAGCAGAGTACCATCAGATGCTAATAGATGTTTAGTCTGCAGATGTTAAGATTTAGCATTACCATTAACCCTATTAAACCTAATTAATTACTATTAACCCTATTATACATTATTGTTCATCATCAACAGGAAAATTGAAAGTACACAAAGAATCGGCAACTAAATATTATGAGAAAGGAAGCCATTGTCTTTTTCCCTCACTATGGGAGCGCTAGATTGATTTTCTGGGATGAAGGCATTGATTTACAAGGAGAGAACATGGGCTGCACTCACTGTAGTTTGGAAGAATGAGAAGTAATTCTGTAATGTATTAAATTCTGAAAGAGACAATCAGGACAAATGCTGTGAGGCTGCTTCCTCGTGCAAGGCGATAGACTCAAGATTATGTTCCAGCTATTTATGAGACTGAGATGAAGAGAAGTGTCTTTATTTATAATTCTTTGGAACTGAATTATTTGGAATTCTCCATATGAGGCATAGACTCAGACAATGATTTAATAAAGTAACATGGAGGCAGGTAGGATAATGGCATTTAGAATTAGAATTAGAATTAGAATTAGAATTAGATCCTTTATTTGTCATTCAGACCTTACAGTCTGAATGAAATGTCGTTTCCTGCAGCCATACATACAATAATACAATAATAAACAACAGAACAGACAGTAAACACAAATTAATATCCACCACAGTGAGTCCACCAAGCACCTCCTCACTGTGATGGAGGCAAAAAATTTAAGAAGCTTTTAGATACGTGCGTGGATTTGCAGGGAATGGAGGGATATGAATCATTTGCAGTCAGATGAGATCAGTTCAGCCAGGAATCATGTTCAGCACAAACATTGTGGGCTGCAGGGCCCGTTCCTGTGCAGTACTGTTTTTTGTTAGGCATAGAGTCACAGAGTGATACAATGTGGAAACAGGCCCTTCAGTCCAACTTGCCCACACCAGCCAACATGTCCCAGTTACAGTAGTCTCACCTGCCTGCGCTTGGTCCATATCCTTCCAAATTTGTTCTATCCATGTTCCATGATCAGTCAGGGAAATATGTTTGAGATATACAAAAAACATACCAAAATAGTGAGTGCTTGTCATTTAGCACTTCCCGGTTCGCTGCACCATCGAAGAAGTTCATAGTTGATTTTTTTATTTGATCTTTTCCCTTGGAAATACAAAAATATATCAATCGCACCTTCAATACTCTCAATTATTTTTCTGAAGGGGAGATTTTCTGCAATTTACCCCAAAAAACTCCATCTGAGTTTTGCATGTTTCAATGAAACTGCCTTTCTTACCTCTAAACTCGAGTAGCCCTTGTCAATTTAATCATGTCTCACAGGACAATACTCCATCCCAGTAATCAAGCTGTTGTTCTCCTGATCTTGCAAGTATACCCTTTCTGAGGTAGGGAGACCAGATCAGTATGCAATAGTTGCAAGCTTACCAGAGCCTAATTATTTATCAATAAGATGTCATTGCAATGTTAATCTTATACTCAGATTCCTTTGCAATAATGGTGAACTGTATGCCTTCCCTTTTGCTGAATGTAGCTTCACATTAGCACTTGCCTGTGATTTGTTTACAAGAATAACCTCTAGGTACTGTTCAATCTCTCACCAATTAAAAACAATTCCTCACACATTTTTGTTCTATCAAAGTCATGAATGATCTTTTTGAATACTATGGGCTACTCATGCTAATGTTTCTTATGTCCTTGCTTCCATTATTACTTCTCACTTGATATGAGTACAATAAAATACAGGCAGCCCCAAAAAATGTCTCTCTTACAATTAAGGTCTTATATTGAATATATTTATTTTTTATTAATTGCAATCCAGTATAAATAACACAATAACACTGTGATTCATTAGACTATATTACATTTTCTACCTTGAAGGCTCTGGGAATTGCTTGAGTAATTCTTTAATGATAAATTTCATGCACAGAACTTACCATGAGTGAACCAGGGTGTGTCTGTATGTTCTTCAGCTATATTTGAGTATAGGAGCAGAGAGGTTCTGCTGCAGTTGTACAGAGTCTTGGTGAGACCACACCTGGAGTATTGCGTACAGTTTTGGTCTCCAAATCTGAGGAAGGACTTTATTGCCATAGAGGGAGTGCAGAGACGGTTCACCAGACTGATTCCTGGGATGTCAGGACTGTCTTATGAAGAAAGACTGGATAGACTTGGTTTATACTCTCTAGAATTTAGAAGATTGAGAGGGGATCTTATAGAAACTTACAAAATTCTTAAGGGTTGGACAGGCTAGATGCAGGAAGATTGTTCCCGATGTTAGTGAAGTCCAGGACAAGGGGTCACAGCTTTAAAGGGGAAATCCACGAGATGAGAAGAACTTTTTTCGCGCAGAGAGTGGTGAATCTCTGGAATTCTCTGCCACAGAGGGTAGTTGAGGCCAGTTCATTGGCTATATTTAAGAGGGAGTTAGATGTGGCCTTTGTGGCTAAGGGGATCAGGGGGTATGGAGAGAAGGCAGGTACGGGATACTGAGTTGGATGATCAGCCATGATCATATTGAATGGCGGTGCAGGCTCGAAGGGCCGAATGGCCTACTCCTGCACCTAATTTCTATGTTTCTATGTTTCTATATTATCAATACTGGCTTAAGAATGTTAGGAAATGCTAAACTTAGTTTTTATATAGCCTAAAAAGAAAGCACACTAAGAAAACACGTTCTATGCAAACGGCACATTTGGCAGACTCAATGGATATAGATTTTTTAAATATTGGTCAATTTTCTATGAAGTGTGGGAGGTGAGAATGTGCATCTATCCATCCGTGCAGGAGATACATATCTGGGCCACATTTTACTACCCTGGGAATTTGTGGTCAGTTGACTTGGTAGTCAGGGAAAAGGAATATTATTTTTCCCTCCAACTTACTTTCAATATACTTTGAGCCGTAGAGTCATACAGCATGGAAACAGGCCATTCAGTCCAACGTGCCCACACCAGCCAACATGTCCCAGTTACATTAACCCCACCTGTCTACATTTGGCCCCTATCTCTCCAAACATGTCCTATATCCATGTACCTGTCCAACTGGTTCTTAAACGTTGTGATAGTCCCTGCCTCAATTACTTCCTCTAGAAGTTCGTTCCATACACCCACCATACTTTGTGTGAAAAAGTTACCCATCAGATTCCTATTAAATCTTTTCCCCTTCACCTTAAACCTATATCCTCTGGTCATCGATTCCCCTACTCTGGGCAAGAGGCTCTGTGCATTGACCCGATTTATTCCTCTCATGATTTTATACACCTCTAAAAGATCACCCCTCATCCTCCTCGCCTGTCAACATCTCGTAAATTTTCCCTGGACCCTTTCCAGCTTGACAACATATTTCCTTTTACATGGTGCCAGATTGAATGCAATACTCTAAATGTGGCCTCACCAACATCTTGTATAACTGCAACCTCCCAACTTCTATTCTCAATAGTCTGACTGATGATGGCCAATGTGCCAAAAGCCTTTTTGACCACCCTATCTACCTGCGACTCCACCTTCAAGGAACTACGTACCCACACTTCTTTGTGAAATATAACACTCCCCAGAGCCCTAGCATTCACTGTGCATTCACTGTCCTGCCCATGTTAGACTTCCCAAAATGCAACACCTCACATTTCTCTGTAACTTCTCCTCCAAGTTTCAGTTCTGCATAATTCAAGACAGATATTTTTCTATCATGTACATTTCAAACTCCTGTCATGGAATTATAAACAAAAAAATCATCCTTATGTTTTGCTGTCCATCAAAATACAAATTATCTTGCACTTATGCCCTGCATTCGTTTTATCAAACATATGATTGAATATTTTGCTTAATATTGGTTACAGCCAAAACTACTACCAGCCAAACATCTCATTTTGTTTTCATGAACTTGAAGTGGCTGAAGTGAAATCATTGTGTAAGTCAAAAATACATACACAAAATAATCCAAACCCACGTCAGTAAAACAAACTGCTGAGTAACTCAATGGATCAGGCAGCATCTGTGGAAAGAGTTTTTCATAGAAAATAATCAAGATCACTTGATTTGTACAGTTTATAAATTATGTACAGCTACTTACTGAACAATTGTTTGTTTGTTACAAAGGCTGTACAAAGATAGGATTGGGTTATTCTTGCTGCTTTTAGTAATGCTAGCAAGACCAGCATTATTTGAGTGTTCTGTGCTAAACTGATACAAACATATTGCTGTCACGTTACAAGTTCAGAAGCTGAGAGGAACTGAAAAATTGACATATCTTTGCAATTTCAG
Organism: Leucoraja erinaceus; assembly: GCF_028641065.1. Taxonomy (NCBI): domain Eukaryota; kingdom Metazoa; phylum Chordata; class Chondrichthyes; order Rajiformes; family Rajidae; genus Leucoraja; species Leucoraja erinaceus. The sequence continues at coordinate 19,350,475 of NC_073389.1, read as the reverse complement.
CTTTTAATGAGCTGACTGAAAAAAAAAATTCCCCCTGAAGAATCTATTTACAGTTCCAAGGAGATCAAAACCAGAAAAAAAGAATGTAATTAATATAATTTCTTACTTGACAACTTTCTGGCTGTGTTGGAATAGCATACTGTGGCAATCTGGAAATGCTCATTAATCATATGTTATAATCAGTTAAGTTTCCTGTCACCTGGTGCCTCCAAATTTCATAATCTTTTTGCAGCTCATGTAATTTAATGAAAGGCATCCATAATTATATTTTTGCAAGAATATAAATTGAAAGTTTTAAACATCAATAGTATTTACTGAGACTTCGATGGTGATTTCTCATATATATTGCAAATAAATTTTGGACTTTATGCATGTGAATGTTCACAATTAATTTTGGCTTTCACTGGACCAGGTGGTGGGAGAGATAGATATGTTGCTTATAATATCGTGCAAAAATAAAAATGATACCGCCAGGTTAAAATGATTATAAATTTAATCACAAATTAATAAAATATTTGAATTAAAATGGAAACTGCTAGAAAAGATAGACACACAATGCTGGAATAACTCAGCGGGACAAGCAGCATCTCTGGATAAAAGGAATGGGTGATGTTTGTGGTCGAGGCAGTAGGGTCTCGACCCGAAACGTCATCCATTCCTTCCATCCGGTATCGCTCTCCACAGATGCAGCCCGAGTTGCTGAGGATTTCCAGCATTTATTTTAGATTTTCATCTGCTACAGATTTTTGCATTTGCAGGTCAAAGACTGAATAGTTAAAGACTCAGCTCATTCATTGTTCATCATCACACACAAAGAGAGCTTGGAAAGGTGTTTGACCCAACATAACAGTTTTTTCATCACTTTTCCATCACTTTTTGCTTTTACTGCAAATTTCTTGATTAGTAAGGGTGTCAAGTGTTACGGAGAGAATGCAGGAGAACGGGGTTGAGAGGAAAATATAGATCAACCATGATCAACTCAATGGGCTGAATGGCCTAATTCTGCTCTTATAGCTGTCACAGTCTGCCCTCTCCTCATTCTCATCCACTTCACCTTCCGGTACTTTTCCACAGGTCCCTCCTTCTCCTCACCTGCCTGCCTGCCACTCCCCTCTCATCAGCCCAACTCTCCTCACCTGTTGCACTCAATTGCCTCTGATCACCTATTAACCCGGTATATAGACTCTCCTCACTGTTCACACAGTGCCAGATTGTTCTCAGCATTCATGCAAGACTCTCCAGCGATTTCCCGACTGCCTACACGGATTCGAACCTGCCTGCCTGCCTGCCTGCCCTGGCCATTCCGTCCTGTCGTCTTCCCGGATAGCACCTCAGCCTTCTGTCCCCGACCACGGCCTTCGTTCCGAACCTCCTGGTTTCTGTCTGTCTCTCTACTGGGCTGTTTGGTGTATCCCTGCAACGGCTCCTCGACTTCCTGCCTGGCTTTGACTCTCCTTTCGTCTGCCCCTCGCTGGTTTGTTTGCATCATGTGTTGGATCTCCTAGTTACCGCTTCCGCTACCCCGACTACGTCTCCTGCCTGCCCCTCTTCGGAACCCTCGCTCAACCCTGAGCCTCTGTGTGAGTATGGTGTTTCTACTCTGTGTTACAGTATCGTAATAAAGTTCATTACCAATTATACCTGCCTGATTCTGTGCTGCTATTGGGTCCAAGCTATACCCGTTACAATAGCGTACAAACGTATGAACATTTACAGAATCTGCATGACAGAAGCTGTGCGTATTTGTTGTAACAACCCAAGTCAATGCTGTCATGAATTGGTTGACAAATTATAAAAATATGACCAATTGTATAATTCATGCTTCTATCCATTGTATTCGACAACTGCAAAGTAACAGGCTTTGTGCTCCCTCTCAAGACATAACTGAGTGATGCGCAATCACTAGAAAAAAAATCTTTATGATGCTTCAAATCCAAACCCAGCTCCAGAGAGGAGAAATAAATTGAGAGAAAGACGAAGTTGGTAGCAGCGTGTTAAAGTACACTCACAAGAGAATAAAGTTAAATCGTTCAAACATCACTTCAGTTTTCCTTTCCAAATAACCCATCTTTATTATTTTTTTTTAAAATTAAGCTCATTTCTCAACAGCATCCTGGCCAACATGTTCCCTCATTACAAAGAAAGCAATTGTGGAAGCATAAGCTGCCAGAAATGCATGACAACCACCTGCCTATTTAATGCATGCCCACTATCACAGCTATCTTTGGGGCACTAAGCTTGTGGGGAACATCAACATCAATGTGCACATTCTGGTTATTCCCCCAGTTTAAATTTTTTCTTTAAAAATATATAATCCGTCTATCAATTGTCTGCAAGGTACAAAAAGAATACGCCTTGCAGTGCTCATCTGCTCCAATATTAAGTAGACCTCCCTTCTGTCACCGTCAGTCAGACGATTCATAGAAGGGCAACTGCCTTAAAGCAACAATTACTGATCCAATGGAAAAGGTTGGAGCGTCACTTTAACGTGACAGTGAACGATAGTGCTGGCACTGAGCAAGGGTGGAATGAGGCAGTACTAATATAATCTGATGTTGCACAGTCAGAGCAAAAGGACAGAAATACTGTCAGCCAGATTGAGACACAGCTTGACCAGCAGTGCAGGGACAGGTTGAGTGGGATTTTGGGCTTTGGTGGAAGAAGGTCATCAAAAAGGACAGATAATGCAGTGTGCACCCAGCCAAATTGGCAAAAGAACGTATGCATTGGGAGAGTTTCTCTAAAGTAGACTGGTTTGATAGAACATGTCTGTGAATTGGAGGTCAAGCATAGTTTGGTGGAAGTGCTTTCTTATAATACTAATAATAACATAATCCTTTTATTAACAGCAAAATTAAGAGATGCAAATGGTGCTATTTGCGTACATGCAAAACGTGCACAATGAAGCAAAATTAAACCATTCAAACTTCCCAGGAATATATTAAAAGCTACATTTACCATTGAATAACAAATTGCATTTATCTTTTAATCAGACACTTTTATGCAATTACTACCTACCAGTTAATACAAATATCAAATGCAAACAGTCATAAGTTGCAAAGTACAGCTACAGACAAACTTGATTTTGAGACATTGGATTACATTGCTGCTATTTCATCAGTCTAATGTCCAAGCTTTGAAAAAGAAAGCAATGATGTGCACATTGCTGATAAATGGGACAAACTTTACAATAACTACATTTTAAAGGAAGTTTAAATTTTCAAATAACAACTTTTCACTGGACTTTTTGTTTGAGAAAATATATTAGTTTCATCAGTTATACAAATAAACAAGGGAGTGCAATGGAATTCTAGTTTCTGGATAGTGGAGGCCAAGGTGCCTCTGACAAAATATACCTTTTACCTATCTCCTGAAGTGGCATAAGCAGAAATACAAGCAGAAACATTTGATGCAAAACTCCTCTTTCATGGATGGACCAAAGACTGCAGATGCTGGAATCTTGAGCAAAACAACAAAGTGCTGAATGAACTCAACTGGTCAGGCAGCATCCGAAGAGAGAATGGATTGACAACGTCCTTTTTTTCAGATTGATGGGGAGGGGGGTAAGAAGGGTAGGGGTGGGGAAAATCCTGGCCCCCGTATTTGGTTACAGCTGAGGAGGGTTGATTGGGAGATGGATGTTATTGGCGACAAAGGGTAGAGGTGAAAAGGAATCAAAAGGATGCCAGAAAAGGAAAAGCAGAGAAGCAAAATGCAAAGTTTAAAGGACGTGTGACATCTACTGCAATTACATAGGAAAGTGCCATAAAAGGACTGGTCAGTGGGAAAGTGAAGCATATTTGATGAGGCAAAGCAAGTGGTCTCTTGAACATGCTGAAAGAGTAAAGAAGAGGGGGGAGAATATTTATCTGGTGGTGAAAGCTTGCTGAGGTAGGTGGAAATTGTTCATGATGATTCATTGAATATGTAAGCTAGTGGAGTAGAAGGCAAGAAGCAGGAGTACTAACTTTGAGGGAAAGTAGGAACAGCAGATGGTGGTTTCCAAAAAAACAAAATACTGAAATAACTCAGGGGGTCAGGCAGCATCTCCCGTGAACATGGATAGGTGATTATTCGGTTCTGGACCTTTCTTCAGATTGTAACTTTGGTCTGTCTTGGAGAGGGGGTGAGAGAAGACATGTGGGAAATTGATGAATGCACCTCATGAGTTCCTGATGTTGTAGAGGGGGGTCGTGTTTTAGGAAGGATGAAATTTCAGTCACTTGAAAAGTTTCATCATCAGAGCAAAATCAACAGAAGCATTATCTGGGAAAAAGGAACATAATCCTTACCGGAGAAAGGTGGGATAGTATAGTCAAGATAGGTGACAACATCTCTGGCTAACAATGTATATTTGCTGCTAACTTGTCCACCAGATGGAGAAAGGGAATAGGTAGTCAAAAAAGGATCAAGGGAATGTCAAAGCAGGTTGGAAATTTGCAGTAAATGTAATGAAAACTGAATTCTGCACAGGTGTAGAAAGTAAATTCATTGCAATCATTGATGCATCAGAAATTGAGAAAGGAAGAAAATATACAGGAAAGAATAAAAATGGATAAAAGTTACAGCATGAAAATGGAACCAACCAGTCTTTGTCAGCATTAAACCAGCTCTGAACAATTGAAGTATAAAGCAAGAATTTTGCAAGAACAACAGATTAAAGTCGGCCATGAACACAATGAGAAATCTGCTAGAAACAATAGATGGGAAGAGTGGCATAAATCAGCATTGAATTAAATAGTTGATTATACTTTTCAATTAAGTCATGTAGAACTCATTTACAGACAGTCAGTACATCTTGTCTTTTACCTTTTCAAAGTAATTATTTTGCAGGTTGAATCCTGATTTGTCAATTGTGTCCCAATAATTTGGAGTAGAGTGTGGTGTGAAGGGGGTGAAGTACATTCTGTCCCATGTCAATCTGGAAAGAATGAAGTCCTGGCGTGGTCAGCAAATAACTTAAACACTGAAACATGAGAAGCAGCAAATGGGCAGCAGGCACTCAGAATTTCAAGTCAGAGGAGTAAGCCTGGCTTAAGTCTCAAAAAAAGGCTTTAAGATGACCCGCGTTAAGAAAGGAGTGGTAGGGCTGATACATTTAATATTGGTATTGAGAAGCATTCTTGCTCCTTATGGCAACCTGGATAAAATAATTTTCAAAAATATGGTGATGATTCAATGATGATTCATTGTCTCATGTCCCGAGGTACAGTGAAATGCTTTGTTTGCATACAACCCGGTAAAATCATGTAGCAGACCTCACCTAGGCAGTACACAGGTGTCGCCACATTTTGCCGGGTCTACCGGGCTTACAGGAGGGCTTGGCCCCGCTCACCGGGAACACTTGCATCGTGCCGCCATCTCGGTGGTCTGCTGATGGTGCTTTATTCCCTGTCATTGGCGTTTGCAAATTAGTTATTCCGAATGCAATTCAACTTAATGACTCAACTGTGCAATCTTGCATTTAGTAAATTTCTTACTAACCTTTTTAAAAAAAAATGTTGCCAGAGCAAGCCTTTTAATCTATGGTTGTCAAGTAATGAAGTACTTCAATTATTTTTTTATAATTTTGAATTTCTATATGTATCTTATAGAAATATATAAAATTCTGAAGGGATTGGACAGGCTAGATGCAGAGAAATAGTGTCCCGGTGTTGAGTCCAGAACTAGGGGTTACAGTTTAAGAATAAGGGGTAAGCCATTTACGACTCGGATGAGGAAAAACGTCTTCACCCAGGGAGTTGTGAATCTGTGGAATTCTCTGCCACAGAAGGAAGTGGAAGCCAATCACAGGATTATTCAAGTGAGAGTTATGGGCTTGTCCTACTTGGGCGATTTTTCAGGCGACTGTCAAGTCGTAGCACGTCGCTGAAAAAACGGCGACTGGAACAGCGACTTTCAAAGTGAAACACACACACACACACACACACACACACACACACACACACACACACACACACACACACACACACACACACACACACACACACACACACACACACACACACACACACACACACACACACACACACACACACACACACACACACACACGCTTCACCAGCCAGTTATGCAGGCGGGGGACAGGACAAACGGGGGGGGGAGCGCTGTCTGAGTGAAATTCACACGGTGTAAAGCCAATGTGAAACAGGCACACATCACGATGAACAGGAAGGTTGGCGCTGTAATTAAGATGGTGAAAGCACTCTGTATGGAATGGTCACTTAAGTCCTTTAAAAGAGGTGGGGGGAGAAGGGGTGGAGACAACTTTTAAGAAGCCAGAGATACACGGCTGTGAAGCTCGGCGGACATTAACATTACTGGTCGGTTATCCTTGGTCCTGAAAACCAACTGTTTACTTTTAGTTTTCCCAATGAGCCAATGACATTCACAGGTCAACATCGGCGACAACCTATGACCACCTGGCAACCCACTACCACTATTCTTGCTACTCTCCATGGCGTCAAAATCTTGGTCGCCGCTAATTTTTCAACATGATGCTGGTTTCCCTCTCAGCGGCAAGTATCAGTGTTTTAACACTACTGGCACAGCTTGATGAGAGACGAGATTGATTCTAAAGGGAAAGTTTCAATCTGGCAGGTAGTCTGGTCTGCAGTTTTTGCTATATTCAGTTTCCTAGCCATTTCTTGATACAACAAGATAGAAACATTAGAAACATAGAAATTAGGTGCAGGAGTAGGCCATTCGGCCCTTCGAGCCTGCACCGCCATTTAATATGATCATGGCTGATCATCCAACTCAGTATCCCGTACCTGCCTTCTCTCCATACCCTCTGATCCCCTTGGCCACAAGGGCCACATCTAACTCCCTCTTAAATATAGCCAATGAACTGGCCTCAACTACCCTCTGTGGCAGAGAGTTCCAGAGATTCACCACTCTCTGTGTGAAAAAAGTTCTCCTCATCTCAGTTTTAAAGGATTTCCCCCTTATCCTTAAGCTGTGACCCCTTGTCCTGGACTTCCCCAACATCGGGAACAATCTTCCTGCATCTAGCCTGTCCAACCCCTTAAGAATTTTGCAAGTTTCTATAAGATCCCCTCTCAATCTCCTAAATTCTAGAGAGTATAAACCAAGTCTATCCAGTCTTTCTTCATAAGACAGTCCTGACATCCCAGGAATCAGTCTGGTGAACCTTCTCTGCACTCCCTCTATGGCAATAATGTCCTTCCTCAGATTTGGAGACCAAAACTGCACGCAATACTCCAGGTGTGGTCTCACCAAGACCCTATACTACTGCAGTAGAACCTCCCTGCTCCTATACTCAAATCCTCTTGCTATGAAAGCCAACATGCCATTCGCTTTCTTTACTGCCTGCTGCACCTGCATGCCTACCTTCAATGACTGGTGTACCATGACACCCAGGTCTCGCTGCATCTCCCCCTTTCCCAATCGGCCACCGTTTAGATAATAATCTGCTTTCCCGTTTTTGCCACCAAAATGGATAACCTCACATTTATCCACATTAAACTGCATCTGCCAAACATTTGCCCACTCACCCAGCCTATCCAAGTCGCCTTGCAGTCTCCTAGCATCCTCCTCACACCTAACACTGCCCCCCAAGATGCATATATTACACATATGTACATGGTTTCTGTTGTTGTAGACTTGGCTGGAAACAAAGTGACAAATTCTCCTTTTCTTTAACAGCAACATTTGGCAAATGTTCCTCATGCATTTCTGCATGGGTTTTCACCAGGAAAACCGTTCATTATCAAAATGGAGGTTTCGATGAGTGTACAATATTAATCTTGAATCAGCAAGTCCACATCATCTAAACTTGTTATTACAATTCTGACTTGGGCATTGGGCATAACCACTCAACATTAGCCTCAACAACATGTTGAAAAATTAGTGGCGACCAGAATGAAGCCACGAATAGTTACGAGAATTTGTGAATGCCCTGATTCGAACTTGGAGTTTTACGGTAATGGCCACTCGTCGGTACTCGGGGCTCTCATGGACATTTTTCAACATGTTGAAAAATCTTCACGAGTCTTCCCGTGCTTACCTGCCATCAGCGAGTCTTCCCGAGTACCTGCTGTTAGCGATACAAGCCTGTAAGAGACGTCCCCGAGCTCCGACGTACCCACTGTGTTCATTCTCCGTGCTTACCATAAGTTTGATTTTTTTTTAAATCGGGAGAGCTCTTGAATGAACTTGCACCATGGGACAGGGCTTTAATTCTAAGTTTCTACTTTCTAACTTTCAATGTTTTTTAAAATGTGCAGAAAGGAACTGCAAATGCTGGTTTATTCCCGAAGATAGAGACAAATTGCTGGAATTACTCAAGGGGTCAGACAGTCTCTCTGGAGAAAAAGGATAAGTGACGTTTCGGGTCAAGACTTTTCTTCAGTATTCCGTAGACCCTTCTTCTGTATTTTAAAATATTCTGCATAAGGCCATGCTAAGTCTTGCTGGATGCAAGCATGGGCTGTCTCATTTCCCGGAGCAGTGCAAATAGCACAGAACATTGTGCAACAGAACACGACAAGGTCAGGGTTAATGATTTAAGTAACCCCTCTAGGCAACGATGATTAACATCCAACCACAAATTTATTTGTGTGTGAAGTACAATACCAATCTTTGTCGGTTTGCTGCTTGATGCCGATTGATTTCAGATTTACCTGCCTCCTTGATGCCATACTTTATTACAGACCAGATACTCATCGCAGCTTTTGCTATTCAGTCCTATAGTACACTGTTGAAGTCTGAAGCAAAGGTGATGCAGAAATCTGTCTACTCAACATTCAAGGTTGAGATGAGTCAGTGCCATTTTAGAGCACATTCAATAACATCCATCCAACATTGCTCATAATTAACAATACTTCAATTGGCAGTTCATGAGTCATAACTTTATGTGATAGGAGCAGAATTAGGCTGTTTGGCCCATCAAGTCTACTCCGCCATTCAATCATGGCTGATCTATCAATCCCTCCTAACCTCATTCTCCTGCCTTCTCCCCATAACCTCTGACATCCTACTAATCAAGAACCTATGTATCTCTGCCTTAAATATATCCACTGATGGCCTCCACAGCCTTGGGTGGCAGAGAATTCCACAGATTCACCACCCTCTGACTAAAGAAATTCCTCCTCATCTCCTTCCTAAAAGAATATCCTCTTGTCGTCACTTGTTCACATAATTGGATCTGTTCTGTCTTTTCTGGCTAGGACATAACTGGGCAGGTTTCCCTCTCGGCGGCAAGTATCAGTGTTTTAACTGTACTGGCACAGCTTGATGAGAGACGAGATTGGTTCTAAAGGGAAGGTTTCAATCTGGCAGGTTCTCTGGTCTGCAGTTTTTGCTGTATTCAGTTTCCTTAGCCATTTCTTGATACAACGTTGGATATATTACACGTATATACATGTTTTTGGTTGTTGTAGACTTGGCTGGAAATGAGGTGACAAATTCTCCTTTTCTTTAACAGCAACGTTTGGCAAATCTTCCTCATATGCTTTTCTGCATGGCTCCGCTAGGAAAACCAAGTTCATTATCAAAATGGAAGTTTTGATGAATGTACAATATAAATCTTGAATCGGCACGTCCACATCATCTAAACCTATTATTACAATTCCGACATGGACATTGGGCATAACCACCCAACATTATTAGCCTCAATAACATTTATAAATAGGAAAGGATTTAAGACGCAAGAGACTGCAGATGCTGGAATCTTGAGCAAAGTGCAAAGTGCTGGAGCAACCCAACAGATCAGGCAACATCTGGAGATGGAAAGGACAGACCACATTTTGTGACCTACTAAGTTCCTCCGGCACTTTGTGTTTTGCTCCGTTTAAGAAAAAAAAGATTATTGAAGGACACTTGGCACTGCACTGCGAGTTGCATTGATCAAATAAATTTCAAAAGAGGAAATGCTCTGGAACAGTTCTCTTTGAAAGGTGGCTTCGTGCAATTCAGGTGTGGGATCAGAATATATCCACAGGGGATAAATACTTATTTGTAATTAGGTACAATATAAATCTCGTAAATTAAAAATAACATTTTAAATCATTTCCAAATACAAGTTTAACATTTTAGATTACATGGAAAAATGAGTTCATTGAAACACATCTTCTTGTTCATCAAGAATACAGCTTTACCATGGGCAGATTGATTTCAACCCCTATATGTATTTACATATCTACTTTCTGAATTGTTGACGATGCAAGTTAAACTCAAATGTTAATATATCTACGGTACTTATGAATTTTAAAAAAAGAGCAATTTGTGATGTTTAACACACGATGAATCCAGCTTATAGAGTCAATGAGGCAGGAGAGTGGCAAATATCACAAAGGAGAGATCAGAATGGGAACAAGTGAAAACTTGGTAACTGTAGATCAAGAAGCATGAAGCTTTGGCTGAATCTGGATGAGAATTAAAGTGATTGTCATTTGGGGAATATATTTTATCTGCTCAGATGGGTCATTAATCCAGCAGTGCAATTTCAATCTCCAAGGATCCATGATTTAAACAATATCATTCTATAATTTGTGGCAACTGATTTTGGTCACATTTGGGCATACTTGGCTCTGATAGTTGAATATGGCCATGCGAGTGGCAGATGTGTTACGGTAAGAATCGGGAAAGACAAAATTGCTTTGTCCTGCCCCCAGCCCCCTTCCAGCTTTCTCCCCCACAACAATCAGTCTGAAGGGACTCGACCTGAAATGTCGCTTTGTCCATGTTCTTCAGAAATGTTGCTCGACTCAGAGTTACTCCAACATTTTGTGTTTGTCTGTAAATCGGCATCTGCAGTCCCGCATGCGTCCATTTTGCTGCTCCACTGCAAACTATCCTCAAGTTATGCCTACTTTGAAGAAGTTCTCTTCACTCTGATTAGAGTTCTACGACAACCTCTCTCACTATGGTCCTCCTGTGATTCCTGCTACTTCAGGCAATTCTCAGGTGAATCAACTCTATAAAAACATTCAGATTCTCAGAGGCATTCAGGGGGACATTCCTGAATAGATGTAGTACATCGGTCTCATTTGATTTTGCTGGACAGATGGACAAGTATACATGCAATCAGGAAATTTCTCATGAGAACACGAACTGAAAATGCTGAAAAAACAGGCACATCCATGGAAAGAAAAATGGTTATTGTATTGGGTCTGGACTCCTTCTGTTCTCTGAATGTAGCTCTTTCGAGCAATGCTGTCTGACTTGGAGTTCTTGCAAAACTTTTGCTTTTGATTCCGATTTCAAATGCGTGCAAAAGTTGTTTAATCGCAAATATACTTTACAGAATCATATGATGTTACAGCATGGAAGGAAACCATTGTCCTGCGCACTCCAAACTAATTCAACCTGAGAGCAATTGACTGGTGTAGTCTCACTCCTCCCAAATTTCTTCCCATAGCTTTGCAAATTAATTCCCTTCAGATACTTCTCCAATCTAGCCTGTCAAAGCAACAATTAAATCTGATTCACCAGTTTTGACAGAAGTGCATTCTAGGGCCTAAACTCTGAACAAAGTAGTTTTTCCTCAAATCACATTGTTCATTTACCAGACACATTCATTCCCGGTCAACATTCTTCACCTTTTCATCGATGGGAATAGGTTTCTCTCTGTCTACTGCCTTGACCCTTCATGATATGGCAAATCTCATGTTTCTAAAAAGGGACATCATGTCTCCTTGCTCTTGACTATTCAAATTATCAAGCTGGGGCAACAAAGTGGCGCAGCGACTTTATCGCCACAGACCTGAATTTGATCCTAACTCTGGGTGCTCTCTATACGGAGTTTGTATGTTCTCCCTGTGATCATGTGGGTTTTTGCTGTGTACTCTGGATTCCTCCCACACTCAAGTTCAAGTTTGCTTTTATTGTCACTTAAACAATTAAGGTGCAGTGCAAGGTTTACACAGAAAAGCTGGAGAAACTCAGCGGGTGCAGCAGCATCTATGGAGCGAAGGAAATAGGCAACGTTTCGGGCCGAAACCCTTCTTCAGACTGATCAGGGGTGGGGGTGGGTGGGGACAAGAAAGGGAAAAGGAGGAGTAGCCGGAAGGCTGGAGGGTGGGAGGAGACAGCAGGGGAGCTGAGGAAGGGGAGGAGACAGCAAGGACTAACAGAATTGGGAGAAGTCGATGTTCATGCCCCCGGGGTGCAGACTCCGTGGCTCAGCACTTCAACTCCCACTCCGCCACTCCGCCTCTGACCCTCTCTGTCCTGGGTCTCCTCCATGGCCACAGCGAGCAGCACCGGAAATTGGAGGAACAGCACCTCATATTCCGTTTGGGGAGTCTGCACCCCGGGGGCATGAACATCGACTTCTCCCAATTCTGTTAGTCCTTGCTGTCTCCTCCCCTTCCTCAGCTCCCCTGCTGTCTCCTCCCACCCTCCAGCCTTCCGGCTACTCCTCCTCCTTTTCCTTTCTTGTCCCCTTGTCCCCACCCACCCCCACCCCTGATCAGTCTGAAGAAGGGTTTCGGCCCGAAACGTTGCCTATTTCCTTCGCTCCATAGATGCTGCTGCACCCGCTGAGTTTCTCCAGCTTTTCTGTGTAACCTTCGATTCTCCAGCATCTGCAGTTCCCTCTTTAACAAGGTGCAGTGCAATTTGAGTTACTATACAGCCATATTAAGTGAAAAGCAACAATACACACAACCATATAAAATAAAATATAACATAAACATCCACCACAGTGGAATCCACATTCCTCACTGTGATGGAAAGCAATAAAGTTCAGTTGTCTTCCTACTTTGTTCACCCGATGTCGGGGCTTTTGAACTCTCCGCAGTTTGCCACTGCCGACGGTCGATGTCCAAACCTTCGTGTCGGGATGATCGAAACACTGGCATCGGAACGGATTGGAAAACTTCGTGGCATGGAGCTCCCGAGTCGGCCTCTTCTTACCAGAGACCGTGGCTTCACAGTGTTAAAGTCCACAGGCTCTGTGTTCGGGGCCCTTTCACTGGCGTTCTTTGGCAAAGGATCGCAGGCTCTGCGATGGTAAGTCCGCACCGCACCTGCGGCTTGAAGCTCCAGGCCGGTCTCCAGGAAAGGCCGTCCCACGTTGTAGGACGCAGGGGGGTGGGGGGGACAGAGATGCGACACGGAGAAAAATTGCATCTCTGTCAAGGTAAGTGGCTGAAAGTTTCCCCGGATCACCCCACCCCCACATAAAACCTACCATTGAACATTGAAACATGCATTTAAGACATACTTAAAATAATAAAAACAGAGAAGGGACAAGACAGACTGTTAGTGAGGCGGCCAATACAGGCGCCATCTGGTGATCCAAAGATGTACATGTATGTAGGTTAATTGGCTTGGGTATAAAATATTATAAATTGCCCCTAGTGGGTAGGATGGTGCTTGTGAATGAGGTGATCGCTGGTCGACGCAGACTCGGTGGGCCAAAGGGCATGTTTCCATGCTGTATCTCTAAAGTCTAAACTCTTGTCCTTATTTTTAACCACTTTCTCAACCTCCCTTGCCACATTACAAGAACTATCCAAATATACCATAGATTTCTGTTTGTGTGCCCGTCGTGGAATTGTAACCATTGACTCAAATCATCCTATGATGCAAAGTGCAACACTTCACATTTCTCAGCATTATTTTCGTCTGCTACCAATTCCACCAGCCTGCCTATGTCCCCCTAAAAATCCGTTACTATCCGTCTCACCGTGCACTACAGCTCAAAGGTTTCGAGTCATCTGAAGATGCAGAAATGTATCCCGTGTGCTGATGATATTCCATATGTAGTTAAGAAAATATTGGTCCTTGCACCATTCCTTGAGGAACTCAGCAATACGCTCCAGCCTGCCCCTTCCTCTATCCAAACTACCCACCGTTTACAATTACATTATGTTCTTTGAAATGCATCCCATTTTCTACCCATCGAGGTACAACTTTCTTTTCTCCATGTCATTCAGTCTTGATAGCAAGTTTATTTACAGGCTCTTTAACAATTGCTTTTTGCAAGTCCACTTCACCACATCAGCCTTTCTCACCCATCAATGCTTCCTACATTTATATCATTAAAAACTCTATCAAGTCAGTCTTGCATGAGGCAGCACAATTGAAGGAATATTTCCCTTCCATTTAGAAATATTTCTTGATATATTATGTGGTATTTCATGCGGTTTAATTATCATAGCTGGAACTGGAATTAATCAACAATACATATTTCTGTCAGAGCATCGTCTTCTGCCTGTGAGCAATTTAATTTTTAATTGCTGAAAAATGAAGGCTACACAGATTCATTTATTATTTTCATAGTAATCCAAGTAAATTAACTATTGTTTACAATAGAAAGCTTCATTGAAATGTGCCTATTGTTGTCTTTCAGATGAATGATGTGTAAAGAGCAAGGGGGATGGTAAACTGGTCTTAGTGGTATCAGATCCGAGTTCATCAAGAAATAGTGAAAACTGAAACAATCTACAAGGGTCAAATAAATAATTTTTCTAACCGCAGGAAGGAAAAAAGGTCCAGTGTCCCAGGAAGCCAAGATAATGGCTAAAGTATGTGGGCCCCTCCTTACAGGGGAATCGACATGAAATAAGGTTGGAATTGCAGTGTTTTGGAACATTCAACAATGTGAAAATATGATTAATGTAACGGTCAGCAAATATTATCAAGCAGTGTTAAGTTTCATGTCACAGATGCAATTCAGTAAAAGGTTAGAACATTTATACCTATGGTAACAAATTGGTATCAGATCAGATTCAGATTCAGATTCAATTTTAATTGTCATTGTCAGTGTACAGTACAGAGACAACGAAATGCATTTAGCATCTCCCTTGAAGAGCGACATAGCAAACGATTTGAATAAAAAATAATAAGTGTCCGGTCCGGGGTGGGGGTGGTGATTGGCAGTCACCGAGGTACGTTGTTGAGTAGAGTGACAGCCGCCGGAAAGAAGCTGTTCCTCGACCTGCTGGTTCGGCAACGGAGAGACCTGTAGCGCCTCCCGGATGGTAGGAGGGTAAACAGTCCATGGTTGGGGTGAGAGCAGTCCTTGGCGATGCCGAGCGCCCTCCGCAGACAGCGCTGGCTTTGGACAGACTCAATGGAGGGGAGCGTGGAACCGGTGATGCGTTGGGCAATTTTCACCACCCTCTGCAATGCCTTCCGGTCGGAGACAGAGCAGTTGCCATACCATACTGTGATGCAGTTGGTAAGGATGCTCTCGATGGTGCAGCGGTAGAAGTTCACCAGGATCTGAGGAGACAGATGGACCTTCTTCAGTCTCCTCAGGAAGAAGAGACGCTGATGGGCCTTCTTGATCAGAGTAGAGGTCATGTGGGTCCAAGAGAGGTCATCGTAGATGTTGACTCCCAGGAACCTGAAGCTAGAAACACGTTCCACCTCCGTCCCGTTAATGTGGATGGGGGTGTGCGTGCCGCCTCTGGACGTCCTGAAGTCTACAATCAGCTCCTTGGTCTTCTTGGAGTTAAGGGCCAGGTTGTTGTCAGCGCACCATGCTGCTAAGTGCTGGACCTCCTCCCTGTAGGCCAGCTCATCGTTGTTGCTGATGAGGCCAATCACCGTTGTATCATCTGCATACTTGATGATGGTGTTAGTACCATGTACAGGTGTGCAGTCATAGGTGAAGAGGGAGTAGAGGAGGGGGCTCAGCACACAGCCCTGAGGAACGCCGGTGTTCAGGGTGAGGGTTGAAGAGGTGTGCTTATCTAACCTCACAGACTGGGGTCTGTTGGTTAGAAAGTCCAGTATCCAGTTGCAGAGGGAGGGGTCGATGCCCAGGTTACCGAGTTTGGTGATCAGTTTTGATGGAATAATGGTGTTGAATGCTGAGCTGTAATCGATGAACAGCATTCTTACGTAAGTGTCTCTGTTGTCGAGGTGGGAGAGGGCGGAGTGAAGTGCCGTTGAGATGGCATCCTCCGTACTCCTGTACTTGCGGTAGGCAAACTGATAGGGATCCAGTGAGGGGGGTATGCAAAATCTGTTGAAATAATAGGATAATGTAGCGGCTCCTGCTGGTGCCTTCCTCTGTATTGGGTCTCCCCTGGCTCAGCTCTACAGCACCCGGTTGCATCATACAACCACCTATCACCCACAGGCCAACGGGCTGGTCGAACGTTTCCATCGGCACCTCAAATTGGCACTGAAGGTTCGGCTCACGGGCCCGGACTGGGTAGACCAGCTGGCGTGGAACGTCCTTGGCATCCGCACCGGCCCTATGGAAGATTTGGCTGCTTCCTCTGCCGAGCTGGTGTACGGTTCAGCTCTGCGGGTGCCCGGGGATATTCTGCCCGCTGCCCGTGGTCAGGTAGTTTCAGTTGCGGCGGTGCTGGCGAGACTCCGGGAGTGGATGAGCACGTTGGCCGCTGTTCCCACTTCCCGGCACGGTTCACCTGCGTTGCAGGTGCCGGCGGTTTCGTAAAATGTGCCTTTGTTTTTATCCGCAGGAACGCTCACCTCTCGCCCTTACAGCAAGTTGACGAGGGGCCATTCCAGGTGCTGCGTTTCGGCATCACCACTTTCACTGTGCAAATGGGAGGCTGGGAGGAGTTCCTCTCTGTCGGCTGTCTCAAGCCCACCCACATGGACGTGGACAGCCCAGTGGTGGTCGCCTTGCCCCGTCGTAGAGGTCGTCCGTCGGCCGTTCCGCCTTCACCGCGCATGCCTGTTTCCCACAGCTCCGTAGTTCCTGTCCTTTCCGCCCTATTACCTGATCTCGGCCTTGTTTCAATGGTCCCCAGGCCCACGCCCACTCCATAGTCAAATCAACAAAGAAAATGCGCAGGTTTATGTCAAAGATAGACATAAAGTGCTGGAATAACTCAGCAGGACAGGCAGCATTTCCGGAGAACATGGATAGGTGATGTGTCGGGTTGGCAACCGTTCTTATTACAAGTTATAACAAGTTCATGTCAAGTTATGGAGGATATAAAAAATAATTAATTATGTAATTTCACAAATATAAATAGATAACAACTGATATCATTTACATTATTGCTTTGATTCACGTAGTTACTTTTTAAAATGCAAAGTGAGCACATCTTGCACAAATTGTGGTTGATATCTAATATAGTGTGATATTTAATAGTGCTGTGCCAGCCACCGCTGTTAGTTGACTATTAATTACGTTCAGTGAAGAATGCTTTATTGATACCCTGGTCTTTTTACTCGCAATAATAAATATCAAAATAAAAACTTTGCACTGAAGCAAATTTTCAACTAACTGAAACTTAGTTTAGGATCAATGTTTTAAAAATTGCTCAATAGGATATTTCTGCTCTCTGCACAATCACTTCATCTAACACACAATCATGCAACTTTTCAGCATCATGGAAATTCCTCAGATTTTAACCATTTCTTAGTTTCTATGTTTAGATAAATATTTGAAAGAATATTTGTGGAAATTAATAATTGATTCGGATTTTGTGATGCAGGTGAAAATAAATCTGAGACAGATCTACACTTATAAGGGAAATAATTTTATTTGAGATTTTTGACAAGATTTCCAGTAAATCCTGCTGTTTAAGAAGGAACTGCAGGTGCTGGAAAAATCAAAGGTAGATAAAAATGCTGGAGAAACTCAGTGGGTGAGGTAGCACAGCCCACTGTCTCCGCCTCTTCCCGTCTTCTTCCCGCCCCCTCCACCCCCACATCAGTCTGAAGAAGGGTCTCGACCCGAAACGTCACCTATTCCTTTGCTCCATAGATGCTGCCTCACTTGCTGAGTTTCTCCAGCATTTTTATCTGCAGTAAATCTTACTGTTCCTTTCACAATAATGGGACTACGCATAACTTCTCAAAGTTGTGATAATAATGCAGTTTCTAAGACAACTATCTGTTGCCAAGAACTAGGTCAAGAGAGAGAGGGGGGGGGGGGGGGGGGGGGAATCAATCTCCCTGTACCTAGAAGATCTCCATCTCAGCACTTTTAGAACCACAACTTATAAGTTATACCATCCACATATCAATGCAGGAAAACATTTTAATATGTTTTGGAATGGCACTACTTTTTGCTCAAATTAATAGTTTCAGTTATATTGAAAAATTAATGTGTAATGTATGGCACATGTATTACTGAATCAAAGTGATGCAGATACTCTGGATTGATAACCGAAAAGATGCAGAGAGATTGAGCAATTTGCCTCTATCCACTGAAAGTCGCATGAACAAGGGGTGATTGATTAAAACATATTAGGATTTTGAAAAGGCTTGGCATTGCAAGGAGCAAAAATGCTTTTATTTTGGGCTGGAGAATGAACTAAGATTTTGTCCAAGTAAGGTGTTATCCGTTTAATATCATGCAAAGAATTCTCACTGTTCAGAGGGTTTTAAATGGTGAACTATCTATTTCAAAAGGATGTGGATGCTTCTTGGATATGTTCAACTGAGTCATCTCACCAACTACTAAAGAGCAGTCTTAAGTTACCACCTACCTCATTGGAGACCCTCGGACTATATTTGATTGGACTTTACCTTGCAGTAAACGTTATTCCCTTTATCGTGTATCTGTACACTGTGGATGGCTCGATTGTAATCATTTATTGTCTGCTGACTGGTTAGCACACAAAAGCTTTTCACTGTACCCTGGTACATTTAGTTTTAGTTTTTTGGAGATACAGCACGGAAACAGGCCCTTCGGCCCAACGGGTCTGTGCTGACTAGCAACCCCCGCACATTAACACTATCCTACACCCACTAGGGATAATTTTTACATTTACCAAGCTAATTAACCTACAAACCTGTAAGTCTTTGGACCGAAGATCTCGGAGAAAACCCACGCAGGTCACATGGAGAACGTACAAACTCCTTACAGACAGCACTCGTAGTCAGGATCGAACCCGGGTCTCCGGCGGTGCATTCGCTGTAAGGCAGCAACTCTATCGCTGCACCACTGTGACCACCAATAAACGGAACTAAACTATTGTCTTTCGTTGACTTGTTTTGGATAAATGATCAGAGGATATTGAGAACAGGCTGGGAATGGGAGAAGATAAAGAATTAGTTGTGATTCTTTCTAAATGAATAAGATGAGGGCATGATTAGGAAGTTTGCAAATTACACTAAAGTGGGTGCTATCATAGATGGCAAAGTCGGCTATCAAAAAATTAAACAGGATCTTGACCAATTAGGCAAGTGGACTGAGGAATAGTTAATGGAGGTTAATGGAGATCAGTGCATGGTTGATAGTTAGGATGGGTGACATTTGGGCTTGGGACCCTCTTACCCAAAACGTTATCCACCCAACCATCTTCCCTAGAGATGCTGCCTGACCCACTGAGTTACTCCAGCACTTTATGTCTATCTTTGGTATAAACCAGCATCTGCAGTTCTTGTTTCTACATCTCGCTGGACTGGTTTGGGTGAAGCTCATCCAAATCTGAATGCAGTTCCCAAATCGTCCTGAAGACATCTTTGTAAGATCAAGTAGATTGGGTGTGTTTTTTTTCCTGATTCAATGTGAATCCAGTTGCGATTTATTCTTATTTCTTTCTCTCTCAGCGTGGCCAATAAGACCAATTTAAAAATAGGGGTCAATAATGGGATGTGAAATGAAAGTGAAAAGATGGGAAACATCACTTCAAGTTGCTGCTTCAGAGATTTCAAGTGCTGTTTATTCCCCCTTTAAGGAATATCCCCTTAAACTATCATTCTCACTTTTTCAAGAAATTATATTTTCTATCCTGTTTTTTGTTTACAAATCTTTTGCATGAAAATTCCACTTGAAGTCCTTTTACATGTTCACTTAAAATGGCAGATACCCAAAGGATAAGGCACCCCAATGGAATTTAAATGTTAAGGAAAATGATGACATAACAAGCCATTATTAAATTCAGGCTTTCATTCCAACAATGTTAAATTACATTTATGAAATGATCCATGCACTCAGACATTTGTGCAATAAGAGTTCTCTTTGTGAATTCTGCAATTATTTTACAATGACCATTTTCAATTTCATTCATTTTCTCAGAGTTCTGTTTCAAACGCGAGTGATAAAATCTTGGTGTGAAATCCATTTACTTGTTCTCACTTATTTCAAAGATATTTTGTTTAAGTGCCTTGTCTGGTGTTGATCAAGTGTTCATTTGTTTAACTCTATTCATTTGGCAACTAAACACGAGCACTTTGACATATTTGCAGGTTGCCTCTGTGCAAATATTACACGGGTTACTCAAGAGAACGTAGTCTGAAGGCAGCAGGCAATAGAAAAAGTGGTAATAAACTTTAAATCATTGTTTTTAATTCCATTTAATTAACATGGCGAACAAATTCTTTATACAAGATGAAGAACATTAGCATTCACATTGTAATGTCAGCAAATTGTGTTGCTTCAGGGAACTGAGATGCAAAGTTAGCACCAGAGAGTCAGAAAAGCATGAGGTGACAATGGAGTGGGAGGATGTGTGGTCCAAGTGGGACAAATAAAGCACAATCTCAAGTTCAAGGGGTCTTTTAGGTGAAAGCTCTATTTAATTCTTGTTATGCTCTGTTGGTGGGACATTGGTCAGAGATCTATGTTTCAAAATGGCTGTTGTGTTTATTAGCAACAAGATACACAAGTCACCATGCATGGTATCCAGCATCTTAGCAGTTGGAGACTGCGAGAAAGTAACGATGGCTCAAGCTATAATTTTTCAATTCTTGGGAGGAAAATAAATGGCACTAAGTTATTGGAGGCATAGTTCGAATAAACAAGAAAGGCTATTTTCCATCGCAATAAGTTCAATAAAGAGGGAGCCAAGGATAAAGCAAAATTGTCTCAAACAGAGAGGAGTGAGGTTGGGGGTGTGTGGTGGTGGTGGGTGGTGGTGGTGGGGGGGGGGGGGGGTGGGGGTGGTGGGGGGGGTGGGGGTACTCTGAGCCTCATTTCATGAATTATGTTCCACACTTGGAAAAGGAAAGTGGATAAATAATTGGTACTTTGCAACAAGCCTTGAAAAGTTGTGTGAAGATTCACCTTAAGAGCTCCCCTCTTTGACTAGGATAGATCATAGATCAAATAGCCTTTTTAATGTGAACTTTAATTTGCTTTGAAGGTCTAATGATTCTTGTGCCTGAGAACATAGCTTCAACCATGAGAAATGTCATGATTTATTTACAAAAAAGTTACAGTAAATTACAGGCAGATGTGATTAGTTTAACTTGGCACCATGTTCAGCATGGACATTGTGGGCCAAGTGCCACCTGTTCTATGTTTTTCTTTGGAAAAAAAAACAATGAAATACTTGGCTAGTGTCAGTCTTAAAAAATTGAATACAGAAGCACTGCACACTTTTAATCAACTGGTGTGATAAACATCACAAAAAATGCAAAAAACACCGTTCATGTTAATGTATGTGTATGAGACGAATAAACTTGACTTGACTTGTAATGATTCACACAAAAAATGCTGAGAATAGGAAACAAATTACTATAGATGGAAAAAATTGTATTTTCTGATTTAAAAAAAAAGGCCTGCTTCATCTTAAACCCATGAGCACAAATGGACGTGTGCCAATATTTTTACCGAACACTATTCAATCATATGATGTCACTTGAAGCTGATACAGCAAAAGAGAACACTTCAACAATTTGTATTTGCCCACTTTAACAGAAAGTTTTCTGAGAATTGATTCCAAAGGATTGAAGGCACAGGTGTAAATAATTCCAGCTTTAGATTCAACATCAAATTAAATTGAATGCAAAAGGTTCTGCTTGCCTCGTAGCTACATTCATTATATTTTCTAAAATCAAACCAAGATTTATTATTGTATCCATGATCACAACTGAAGAGACCTCACACCAATTCTGTCAGCTTTTCTGGGCATAACCGAAACCAGCACTTCATGCAATCAGCACTTAGAATAATAATAATAATAATAATAATAATAGTATTTGCCTCATACCATTGTTTCCCTACTGGAATATGCAATGCAAACTATGACATTAGTAATTATGCTTGAGCTAAATCAAATATTTTTTTTGCAAAATGTGAGGCAACTCACTGGAAACTGCAAATAATTGCAAAACAAAATCAAAACATGAAAATGTGAAGGTAACATATCAGCCAGATTAGGCAAAAGTTATTCCATCAAGAGATCTAAATCCCACTTTCATATCTTGCTTGCCCATATTTTAGCAAGTGTGGGCAACCCTAACTAAAAACTAGAAAATGTTGGGGGGTTTTTAAACCATACAACAAAGATGTATGCCAAAATAATGATCCACTAAGGATGATTTTGGATATGAGAATAATGTAAATTACAATCTTTGGTTGTGTCACACATTTCACAATGAGTAACTATGTTGAAGCCACCTATTCATGAAAAATAAATTAATTTTATTATATCCTTCATAATGCCATTACAGATTTATTTTTAAGTGATATAGATGCAAATGATTAAAATGATCCATATGTACCTTCAGTAATTCACCACCAGAACACAGAAAATATGGAAAACTCACTGAATAACTTAGCTAGTAGAAACAAGGAACTGCAAATGCTGGTTTACACAAAAGGACCACTTAGCGGGAATGGCAGCATCTTTGGAGAACATGGGTAGGTGATGTTTCGGGCCGGGACCCCTCAGTCTGAGGAGTGGTCCCAATTCTAAATGTCACCTATCCATGTTTTCCAGATCTACTGCCAAATGGGTGAAACAAGAGGCTGGAATCATATTAATCAATTCCATATTTGAATTATTTTCCAAAAGAGTTTACAACATACACATATATACCTACACATATACATATGCACATTAACACACATACACATATACAGAACAAACAAACAATAATAGTACAAAGACAATACAATGCCTCCATGTCTATATAGTTCGGAGACTTATTCGGAGGTTGTAGCGTTGAACAGCCTGATGGTTGTAGGGAAGAAACATAGAAACATAGAAAATCGATGCAAGAGTAGGCCATTCGGCCCTTCGAGCCTGCACCGCCATTCAATATGATCATGGCTGATCATCCAACTCAGTACCCCATCCCTGCCTTCTCTCCATACCCCCTGATCCCTTTAGCCACAAGGGATCCCTTTAGCCACAAGCCCTATATCTAACCCCCTCTTAAATATAGCCAATGAACTGGCCTCTACTGCTTTCTGTGGCAGAGAATTCCACAGATTCACCACTCTCTGTGTGAAAAAAAAAATTCTCATCTCGGTCCTAAAAGACTTCCCCGTTATCCTTAAACTGTGACCCCTTGTTCTGGACTTCTCACACATCGGGCACAATCTTCTTGCATCTAGCCTGTCCAACCCCTTAAGAATTTTGTACGTTTCTATAAGATCCCCCCTCAATCTTCTAAATTCCAATGAGTACAAGCCGAGTCTATCCAGTCTTTCTTCATATGAAAGTCCTGCCATCCCAGGAATCAGTCTGCTGAGCCTTCTCTGTACTCCCTCTATGGCACGAATGTCTTTCCTCAGATTAGGAGACCAAAACTGTACGCAATACTCCAGGTGTGGTCTCACGAAGGCCCTGTACAACTGCAGTAGAACCTCCCTGCTCCTATACTCAAATCCTTTTGCTATGAATGCTAACATACTATTCGTTTTCTTCACTGCCTGATGCACCTGCATGCCTACTTTCAATGACTGGTGTACCATGACACCCAGGTCTCGTTGCATCTCCCCTTTTCCTAATTGGCCGCCATTCAGATAATAGTCTACTTTCCTGTTCTTGTCACCAAAGTGGATAACCTCACATTTATCCACATTATACTACGTCTACCATGCATTTGCCCACACACCCAACCTATCCAAGTCACCTTGCAGCCTCCTAGCATCCTCCTCACAGTTAACATTCATTGCCTCTCAGCTTCGTGTCATTCGCTGAACCTGGATGTTACAGTTTTCAGGCTCCCATACTTTCTTCCCCGTGAGAAGTAAAATGAGAGTGTGGTCAAGGTGGTTTGGGTCTCTGATGATGATGGCTGCCATTTTGAGGCAGCGACTCCTGTAAATCTCTTAGTTGTCAGGGAGGTCAGTGTGCATGATAGACTGGGCAGTGTTTACTTTTTTGCAATCTTCTTCGGTCATGGGCGTTTTAGTTTCCAAACCAGGCTGTAACCAGTAACCTGTAACCTATCAATGTGCACTCTACTGTACACCTGTAGGAGTTCATGTGGATGAAGCTAGTGTATCCAGAGAAAGTTATATTTTAAAAC
Source organism: Leucoraja erinaceus (assembly GCF_028641065.1). Taxonomy (NCBI): domain Eukaryota; kingdom Metazoa; phylum Chordata; class Chondrichthyes; order Rajiformes; family Rajidae; genus Leucoraja; species Leucoraja erinaceus. The sequence continues at coordinate 19,326,355 of NC_073389.1, read as the reverse complement.
AAGTTATACAAAATGCCACTCATTGTAATCATTGGCCCAGATTTAAAATCTGTGGCAAAGAGACCAGCCTTGAGAAAGTTGACCACACCAATGGTCTGAAGCATTGATTTCTACCTTTTGACCTGAGCTTTCAATCTAGAACTATCTGTGGGAGTTCTGTAGAATCCATCAAGCAGGTTGAGCAGCCAATACAATGTAAAAACAAATTCAGGCACTCAGCCACACGTTAAAAAAAAAAATACTTGGATCAATTTGTTGAAAACTGATATCAAGATAAAGACATAAATATAGGATTAAGGTAGAAGCTGAAATAGCATGAACAAAATTCTGCACTGAAAATTGCTTTTAAGAATCAATCATGGAAAAAGTGATGACACAAGCAAAACTATTTCTCCTCCCCCTCTCCCCCAGTTACAGAGCGTTTCCAACAAAAATGATTGACTACGCTGCTTCACTCAAGGCTCAATACTTTACAATTTAACACAGATGCTGCCTGACTTACGGATTCTTCAGATATTTTCTGCTTTTTTTTAGATTTTCAGCATCAGCAGCCTTTTTGGATTTATGACAGCTTTTACAGAGAATCAGTTGAAGTTTATGTAAAACATTGTATAAAATGATAATATCATTTGCTAAAAATGCATTACGTGATTTTTTTTTGTGCCGATTGTGATCCTGTAAAATCTCTAGCAGCGTATCAAGAAGTTAAATTAGAAACATCCATGGCTGATAAAAAGAAAGTTCTCACAAATGCGCTGTACTTTTAAAAATATAATAAATCCAGCAAGTTACTTAAAGACATGTCCAACACCATTAGATTTGATTTTCTGTCTAAGTTGACTAAATACAGAATTTTTTTTGGAACCTGAAAGATGCATGTATTCAATTTGCTTAAATTGTATGTCATCCAGTACAGTTAATCCTGATGCATTCCTAATAACCAGGTCTTACAGAAAATCACATCAAGTGGGTCAATGGGGAAAAGGGGGGTTGCTAGAGAACTTTATACTCGCATTAACAATGTTATTTCCCCCCCCTGTAGGATTGTCAAATATAAAGCTATTTTAATAAATAACTTCATTTTTGTAATTGCAAGTCAAAAATTCTAAAGGCTATGTGTAACATTGTTTATTAGAATATTATTGCACCAGTATCAATAGATGTAATTGCCTGACTATTTCAAATGCCAAAGATAGGCACAAAGTCCTGGAGTAACTTAGCGTGGCAGGCAGCTTCTCTGGAGAAAAGGGATGGGTGGCGTTTCCGGTCGGGACCCTTCTAAGTCTGAAGAAGGATCCCGACTGGAAACGTCACCTTCCTTTTTCTCCAGATGCTGCCTGGCTCGCTTAGTTACTCCACCACTTTGTGCCTATCTTCAGTAAATACCAGCATCTGCAGTTCCTTTCTACACATTTCAATTGGCACCTTTGGTGCAACTGGCAGACTGTGTTCTTGTGGAACAAATGTGGATTAGGCTACATGGAAATAATTTTCCAAAACAACTTTCCAAAGTAACTTTCAAGTGGTTCCCCTGTTCCTGCTTGAAATCCCATTATAATCAGGCCTGCATAATATAAATGGAGTTCCCTACTTCATTGACCATGTTATATCCAAACCAGGTTGTGGAAGGTTGTGAAAATATGTTTTATCGCCGAACTACCTGTACTTGCATAAGTTTTAAGATACATGGTTTATCAATTGAATTGTGTTTCAATTTATTACAGCACAGCTGACCAATTCATGTGTATAAATGATAGGAACAGAAGTTGGCTATTTGGCCCATCTGCTCTGCCATTCGATCATGGCCGATCTATCCACCCTCCTAACCCCATTCACTCCATAACCCCTGACAGCGTGATTGCAGTGATTTTGCTGCACTCAAGTCACCATATTCCCCTCCATACATCTTTTGAATCCTCTCTGCTATAAATATAACTTCGTATTTCTTTTTCAGAATCCACTTTTAAAATGGTATATGTTTATAACTGTCATGTGCACTGAGATACAGTTAAAAAGTTGAATTGTGTGCTGCAGGGAAGTGTTTTTTTTTTGCACAGAGGATAGTAGATCTCTGAAACATACTGCCAGGTGCAGTGCTGGAGGCAGATATGAAAGTGGAATTTGGGAAGCTTTTTGGACTGGCACATGGATATACAGGGAATGGAAGCATATGGATCATGTGTAGGCAGATGAAATTTATTTACCTTGGTATCATGTTGGGCGCAGACATTGGGGGCTGAAGGGCCTGTTCCTGCGGTGTACTTTCCAAGTTCTCTGCTTTATACAAATACAATCATGCCCTACACAAGTGCAACAGTAAGTAAATGTTGCATGAGAGAGCTAATTCATATCCTCTTGAGTAGAGATGCTTCTTTTGTTTTCAATCTGATTAATTTGTGGCCATATTGGTTTAGTTTATTATTGTCATGTGTACCGAGGTACAGTGAAAAGCTTCTGTTTGTGTGCTATCCATTCAAAGAAAAGACTATACGTGAATACAATCAAACCGCCCACAGTGCACAGATAAAGGATAAAGGTACGACATTTAGTGCAAGATACAACGCAATACATTGGTGGCTAGTTCTGGTTTTGCCAGAAAGTGAAAACTAAGTTCTCAGTGCCTACCCTAATGCATTTTTCTGCAGTCTACAAGACTCCTATTCAAGACACTCCTCTGTACTTTCCGGAGAACAGCATCGCAGCCTGTTCAATCTTTCCTCAGCTTCATAACCTTCTCACTTCAGACATTATTCTATTGATCTTATTTCTGCTTCTCCATCAGTTCTTCTGTCATTTGTACAAGATGGGGACATCAAAGAATCTCATATACCCAGTAAACGTTCTGTACAGCTTTATGTCCACATCCTATTCTCCTGGAAATAAGCTCCATGGCTTTCATGTATTTATTTTAGAATTACCTTATTTACCCAATATGAGGCTTTTGTGTGTATTGGGAAACAGATCCTTCAAAGCTCTCAGTTCCAAAACTCCAAATAGATAATGTATTTTCCATGTGGCATGTGAGCTTCCTATTCTTCCAAAAAATATATATCATGATATACAAAGCTAAGTTAAAGTTCATCTGCCCGATGACTTTTAAAAAATGTAAAATAGTCTTTTAACCATCACGATTAGAAATCAATTCAAATGTCATACTCCAAGTTTTGTGATACAAAATAACTGCAGGGCTAAAATATAAATTACTACTTACACACTGCAATTTAAGGAAGAAAATGAGCTTGTGAGCAAAAGATATTTAAAGGTTAAAAGTATTAAGACGTTACACAGCAAACTAAATTCGTGAGAAAACAATTTTGACTTAGCATTTGTATCTACTTTATTTTAAGCAATGCCAGTCTTTTAAAATTAAGACTAACATTAATCCTGACATTAATTCTTAGAGGTCCATTATTGTCCAAAAGCACAAGTCAAGGATGAACACTCTTCAACCATGAAATAATTATCTTTAAGAAATAATCAGAGCATGGAACGTTATCACAGACTCGCAGTGCAGAATTCCAAAGAGACACTTGATATTATCCTCAACTTTATTCATGACAATAAATTACTTATTGATGACTCCTCCTCAGAGTCAAGGTGGTGGTGACTGTGGGGGCGAAAGAGGTGGCAGGGGAGAGGGAAGCGATGGAGCGGACAAGTTCAATTAACCTACAAACCTGAGCATCATTAGGATGTGGTAGGAAACTGGTAGCACCCAGAAGAAATCCACGTGGTCACAGGGGGGACGTGCAAACTCCACAAAAGACCGCACCAAACGTCAGAATTGAACATGGGTCTCTAGTGCTGTGAGGCAACTGCTCTCTCTACCAGCTTTGTTGTCCTGATGGCAAGCCTGTATGAGTGCTGTTTCTTGGCTAAAATAATCAGGCTCCCTTCAACCAATCCTTTCTAGGCTTCGTTCAATTATTTTAAAATGTTTAATGTGTGTGCAGAGACAGACATTATGTTTACAGAACACTGCTATTAGAAGCATAGGTCATAATAAGCATCTTACAATAAAACATGCCGATGCAATTACAATTAAATGCAGCTATAAAAAAAGCAAACAAAACTGACAATTTATACGGCTGAATAATAAGATGTGTATCCTGATCAAATACAATGTTAAAACCAGTGGAGGTTCTTGTGAATTGATTCCCAAACTGTACGAAATGGGTTGGATATTTTCATCAAGCAGAAACAATAGCAATAGAACAAAAACGCTCTAAAATATACTTTGAAGCACAAGGGTAGAAAATACATTTGGCAAAAAAATGTTATAAAGTAAACTCCTCGTACAGATTTTATTCATTCCTGCAATCCAAGCTTGTTTACCAAATAATGTATTTTACATAGAGTGGTGGATGCTTGGATGTGCTGGCAGGTATGGTGGTGGTGGCTAATACAACAGTGGCATTAAAGTGTTTTTTAGATAGGTACATGTAAATGCAGGGAATAAGAGGGGTTTGGGTCACAGTCAAGCACAGGAGATTAGAAGATTAAGAAATGCATTCTTCTGAGGGCCAGACCAGTTCATTATGAATTTTGTTATCTGTACTCAGTTAAACCATGCCTCATGTTTGCAATGCAATGGAAAGCCCTTATAGCTTTTATTATTTTCCTTTGCAAATCATTTTTCTTGAACAGATAACCAGTTGGATGATTCATTTTACTGCCAGATATTTCTAAAGGGCCTGTCCCACATGGGTGTCATTTGCGCGGCACGCAGGTGGCGCGTGAAGATTTTGTGAATCCCAAAATCTTGGGGTGCCGCGCACAACCGCGCATCACTGCCTATGTCACCACGCACCATGCGATCATAATGCATGACATGCACGCATCATGATGCATAAATGATGTCGCGTAAATGATGTAGTGTAAATGACGTGCAAATGATGCCTAAGTGGGACAGACCCTTAAGGCTCCATGGCAGCCACTGCTCAGGAGGTATGCAAGTTTAATTCTCAGTTTACTTTTCCTTGTTAAGTTCCCATTTACAAGACTGAAGCGAATTAATAGGAAGCTGTAAACTCACATCCCACTAAAATGAGGAACGTGTCAACTCATTGCTCCACATAAAACTTAAAGACCATTCTGCCTTAGCCACATCTTAAAAATAAAATTTCAGAAATGAAATTAAGATTCATAGTTGTTCAAGAAGGAACTGCCTTTGCTGGAAAATTGAAGGAAGACAAAAGTGCTGGAGAAACTCAGCGGGTGCGGCAGCATCTATGGAGCAAAGGAAATAGGCTAACGTTGCCTATTTCCTTCACTCCATAGATGCTGCCGCACCCGCTGAGTTTCTCCAGCACTTTTGTCTACCTTAAGATTCATAGTGAACAAAAAAGCACAAATATGTTAGCAAAGTATTATTTCAAATGTTCTTACTATTAAAGAGTACAAAACACTTCCTTGAAACCATGCCTCAAAACAATGACCTCCAATTCTTCCTCAGATCCTCACTCTTGAAGCCCTCACAGCTTTCAGTTATCCAGTCTGCCCAGTCCCAATGTCAGCTTTTAATCAAGCTGAATACTTCATATCTAAAATGACCATAGTTCACTCACTGGGCTTGGCACTGTGTTGATGCCAAGTTTTGCAAATGATCACTGGTGCATTAAATTATTTAACATTTGCATAATACTTGTTAGTGCACACAATCTGAATCTTAACTTGCATTTCCCAGCCCTGCTATACTGTGGAATTAATCCAATGGAAAGACATTTTTTTGGCTAGGATCTTCCTGACAATCAGAAAGTAATCCATGTCTAATTCATACACCATGCTTGCATGAAGTTGAGAGGCCAGGCAAGATTCATTCAGAATTTAAAAATGTTGAGGATAATACCTCAATGAACAGAAAAAATTGAATTGGTTTTCTCTCCAAAGTAATTTTCAAAAATAATATTTAAATGTTTACTTTACAATGAATGCTCCTAAAATGACCTTTTATATTGCAAAGAAAATCAATGGCAATTCAGGAACTAGAGATTGAAGAAACTGAGAATTAGTGACAAAGCAATGTACCTCTCAAAACGACAAATTTGAAATATAAACTTAAAACAGTAAAATGTTTTTAGAATTATAAATGACTGAAATAAATGTAAATGAAATTGTTGATAGATAGCATTATCAATCACTATTCACCCATTATCTGTGCCTGGAAAGTATTTTATAAATGATTACTATATGCCATGCATATAATTTTAAATATTTTTGCACTTTTAAGAATACTTACATTTGATTTGCTTACTTTTACAGTGTTCAAATAATTAAGTATCATGCATGCAATGAACTGATCTATTTTAAATAGCTCCCAGCAACTCATTAACTACCTACATCCCCAGGCTACTGAGGAACTGCTCTTTCACTCAAGTCTCTTGCTGACACAATAGAAAGTGCTGGAGGAACCCAGCGGGTCAGGCACCATATGTGGAACAAATGGTCAGATACAGTCCCTTGCAAGTAGATGAATAGTTTCTGCTTCCATTGTTTTTATTTAAATAAAGACATCCCCCTGCAGTTGCACTGCTAAATCTCACCTGATGTTGGGACTAACATCAGATTCTCTGCTGTGAAGTAAAACAAGCAACCAATGCACAAAATACATGTATTATGAAGGCAAATATTGACCTAAGCTCCTTATTTACAATTGATTGTTTTTTTTCCCCACATTTGACTTTTCATGCTGCACCCTGTGATTACAGGACTACATGGATTTGCTTTTGTAAACTACAGGCAAGCACCACAATGCAACGATTGTCATTTTACATCTTGCAGTACTTTCTGGAAACTTGTTCAATACATCCAGATTTCCTCACATGCAACGGTGATCATTCTTCAGTATTTAAATGGCCATGGAGCAATTCAGATGTTGAAAGTTCATAGGGTCATAGAAACAGGCCCTTTGGCCCAACTAGCCCATGCTGACCTTTCATGAAGCCAATCCCTATCCAGTCAGCAAACTTTATCTGCATCTCATGTGATCTGACCTTCCAGTGCAGCCTACCATGTGGAACCTTATCAATGCCTCCCTGAAATCCATTTGGACAACATCTATGGCTTTGCCCTCATTAATATATTTGGTTACTTCTTAAAAAAAAAACCCTACACAGCCATGCTGACTATCCCTAATCTGTCTGTCTATCATAGAAACATAGAAACATAGAAATTAGGTGCAGGAGTAGGCCATTCGGCCCTTCGAGCCTGCACCGCCATTTAATATGATCATGGCTGATCATCCAACTCAGTATCCCGTACCTGCCTTCTCTCCATACCCTCTGATCCCCTTGGCCACAAGGGCCACATCTAACTCCCTCTTAAATATAGCCAACGAACTGGCCTCAACTACCCTCTGTGGCAGAGAGTTCCAGAGATTCACCACTCTCTGTGTGAAAAAAGTTCTCCTCATCTCGGTTTTAAAGGATTTCCCCCTTATCCTTAAGCTGTGACCCCTTGTCCTGGACCTCCCCAACATCGGGAACAATCTTCCTGCATCTAGCCTGTCCAACCCCTTAAGAATTTTGTAAGTTTCTATAAGATCCCCTCTCAATCTCCTAAATTCTAGAGAGTATAAACCAAGTCTATCCAGTCTTTCTTCATAAGACAGTCCTGACATCCCAGGAATCAGTCTGGTGAACCTTCTCTGCACTCCCTCTATGGCAATAATGTCTTTCCTCAGATTTGGAGACCAAAACTGCACGCAATACTCCAGGTGTGGTCTCACCAAGACCCTATACAACTGCAGTAGAACCTCCCTGCTCCTATACTCAAATCATCTTGCTATGAAAGCCAACATGCCATTCGCTTTCTTTACTGCCTGCTGCACCTGCATGCCTACCTTCAATGTCTGGTGTACCATGACACCCAGGTCTCGCTGCATCTCCCCCTTTCCCAATCGGTCACCGTTTAGATAATAATCTGCTTTCCCGTTTTTGCCACCAAAATGGATAACCTCACATTTATCCACATTAAACTGCATCTGCCAAACATTTGCCCACTCACCTAGCCTATCCAAGTCACCTTGCAGTCTCCTAGCATCCTCCTCACACCTAACACTGCCCCCCAGCTTAGTGTCATCCGCAAACTTGGAGATATTGCCTTCAATTCCCTCATCCAGATCATTAATATATATTGTAAATAGCTGGGGTCCCAGTACTGAGCCTTGCGGTACCCCACTAGTCACTGCCTGCCATTGTGAAAAGGACCCGTTTACTCCTACTCTTTGCTTCCTGTTTGCCAGCCAGTTCTCTATCCACATCAATACTGAACCCCCAATGCCATGTGCTTTAAATCAATGTATTCACCTTTTAACAGGCATGAGTGCAGTACCTTATTTGATTGCATTGCAGTACCTTATTTGATATTGCATCACTAGCACAAAAATGATTTACGGACAAAATTGTAGGTATCCAAATGCATCTATATATTATCCCTCAGTTTTCTCCCCGGTAATAAGCTTACCACATGCAGTATGTTAGGTTTACTGATCTATAGTTCCCAGGCTTTTCCTTGCAGTCCTTCTTAAATAGAGACAGAACATTAGCCACCTTCCAGTCTTCCGACACCTCACCAGTGTCTAATGATGATTTGTATACCTACAATTTTGTCCATAAATCACTTTTGTGCTAGTGATGCAATATCAAATAAGGTACTGCAATTCAATCAAATAAGGTACTGCACTCATGCCTGTTAAAAGGTGAATAAATTGATAGCTCTCAATGTTCACGTTTGTCTAAATATAATTTAATAACTAGACAAGATTATGTCAATATTATATTGCAGAACTTAAATACAATTAAAAATCAATTGTTTGCAATGTTGCAAACACTAATTTCAGATCCAAGTATGAACAAAGCACTTCAATTTTGATGAACAAATCAACTAAACCTTATCTAGAACAATTGGAAATTACTCAAACTTTGGAATAATCCAGGCTATTAAAAAACAGTCAATGCATCAAGAAAAACAAATACATTTTAAGCGGGTTTTGCCAAGATCTTTCAAATAAGCAGTGATGTTCAGCACAATTTTTAAAAGTTAATCCATTATGGTTATGATTGACATTTACTGAATGCATCTCCTTTTTACCAACATTTACACAACATTTACAAAACATTTACACAACAAGGCAATTTACTTAATCTAGCAAGTCTGTACTGGCCCACCTCAACTTTCAGTCTGAAGAAGGGTCTTGACATGAAACGTCACCCATTCTTTTTCTCCAGAGTTACAGCCTGACCCGTTGAGTTACTCCAACATTTTGAGTCTATCTTCGGTGTAAACCAGCATCTGCCGTTCCTTGCTGCACAACCTTTAAGCCACCGTCAGTATTTAGTTCTTTGCCCTGCAGGTTACAGGTCTTCAGATACCACCTGGTAAATATGACAAGTGCTTCAGCCTATTGGCCCTCCAGTCAATGTGCTTTACACCCTCTGCCTCATCTTTCCTCCAATCCCTCTACCCAGTACCTTATGTTGCCTTTAGTTTTAGATCTTTCAAGTAACAAATCTTTCTGTATGCTCCAATTCAAACCTCTCCCTAGCCCCCTCTGTGTTAGTCTTCTCCAACGCATAATACTGTTCCTGTAATATGGTGACCTGAGCTATAGCTGCCAACTTATCAATTGGGTATACCTCCTGATCAGTACTTGCCAGATTCTAGTTGAAGAAAGGATTCCATACATTCTATCTGTATGCTACCCATATGCCTTTTCTGAATACCATGTTTCCTGCAAGGATCTCCATATTTTCCCAATTATTTTGATGATTTCCATTGATGTAGCTCCCCAACTGCAGCACCTCACTCTTTTTGTACTGAATTTAATTTTTCGTTTTAGTTTTAGTTTTAGAGATACAGCGCAGAAATAGGCCCTTCGGACCACTGGGTCCACGCCGACCAGCGATCCCGCACATTAACACTAACCTACACACACTAGGGACAATTTTTACATTTATACCAAGTCGATTAACCTACAAACCTGTACTTCTTTGGAGTGTGGGAGGAAACCGATTAACTAGGAGAAACCCCACGCATGTCACAGGGAGAATGTACAAACTACGTACAGACCTCACCCATAGTCAGGTTTCAACCCGGGTCTCCGGTGCTGCAAGCGCTGTGAAGCAGCAACTCTACCGCTGCGCCACCGTGCCGCCCAGAATTCTATCAGCTATTTTTCTGCTCAGCTGACCAGAGCTAACTATCATTCCTCCTCCCACCCCAACCTTCCAGAACTGTCAACCAAATGGTCAATTTCTGTATTATCTGAAAATTGGTTTATAGTGATTTATGGATTCAGATCCCAATCATTAATTTACACAACATAGACAATAATTAGACGACTAAGACAGCTGTTAAAGCCTCTTGTAATAAAAACACCGGTGAAACTTTACCATTTACCTCCTATCGTCAAGCAAATTTTGGATCTAATTTGCTACTGTTAGATCTCAAGGACTTTGCTATTTTGAGCATAGTTTTGCTGTAGTCCTTAATAAAATCCATGTAACCTACATCAAATTCACCCTTCCTCATTACATTATATAAAAATATTCAATCAAGCTGATCCATAATGACCTTCTCTGCATTGTCAGGCTGATTGCCCTTCCTTCATCAGTATCTTTGATGAAGGTTTATATTATCTCCCAACTGATTCTGATCAATTACCACCAAAGGTAAAACTAACAGGCCTATGATTAGTTGGTTTACCCCTTTTTCAGCAATGGGTTAACATTATTAGTTCTCCAGTGTACTGACCTTGCAACTGATGAGCATTGACAAATGTATGGTCTGAGCCGCCACAGTTCCATTGTTTCATATAAAACCTTGGGCTTTAACTGGTCATGACAATTTAACTGGTCATGACAATTTAACTACTTTCAAAAGATGCTTATCACTTAATATTTGTTCTTAAAATGTCACTCATATCCAATTATTTTCACATTCCATCTCCACAACTACAATGTTGAAATGATCCCACGCTTGTTTTGAAGGCAACCACAAAGTATTGATTAAGAACCTTATCCATTTCCTCCATCTTCATTCACAAATTTGGTCTACAATAATCTTTGGTCTTTTCTTAGTTACGCTCCTGCTGTTATGTATTACAAAAAAAAAGTTATTCTTTATTACGACTTTACTCAATTTATTCATGCCTCCTCCTTATTTCCATAATTTTCCTATATTCTCTTTTTTCTTTTTCTATATTCTTTGAGGCATTGTGCAGCAGTAAACCCTTGGAACTATTATACGTTTTCCATCAAGCCTTACTTTATGCTCTGTGCAAATCAGCCAAAGAGCTGTAGAATTGGCAGCTCCGACCCTCTCTTTATGGGAAGATCCTTGTACCAAACTTTTCTTCCTCCCACCTCCCTCCCCCCAAAGTCTCCTTCCTGAATCCCTTTCATGGAGAGACAAAGCGTAGTACCAAGTCTCTGCTTCAGATACACAGGCATTGGCAAAAACACATCTGGAGTTCTATATGTGTAAGAAAGAACTGCAGGTGCTGGTTTAAATTGAAGGTAGACACAAAATGTTGGAGTAATTCAGCGGGACAGGCAGCATCTCTGGAGAAAAGGAATGGGTGACATTTCGGGTCGAGACCCTTCTTCAGTTCTGTAGTTCTTTATGCAGTTTTTGTCTCCATACTTCATGATGATGATTCTCCTAGTTTGAAGATGGTGGTGCCAACATCCACCATCATGAAGTGGGTTGCATCACAGCCAACATTAACTTCAGCTTCCCAGACAGCCTTGTTGCAACAAGTCCACAGTAGATGCCCTGGCCCTATACTGGAACACCTGGATAATACTTTCACCCATGTTAGATTCTTTTATTTATTTATGTAGAAACAAAGAACTGCAGATGCTGGTTTATACACAATAGGTCACAAAGTGCTGGAGTAACTCAGAAGGTCAGGCAACATCACTGGAGAACATGGATAGGTGACCTTTTCGTTCGAGACCCTTCACTGATAGGCAAGGGAAGTAAAAATTATCTGAGGTAGAAAGTAATGTAGAGTTGAGTAGTTATAAACTTATTGAATGGTGGAGCAGGCTTCAGAACTCTACTCATTCTTGTGGATGATAGTGTATATAGGTAATGGGATCAATATTTGTGTTAGTGAATACCAGACTTGGATAATATTTAAAAGCAAACTCAAACTGCATTCTGATGTTTAATTTTGCCCTGAAAACTGCATGTTAAATGTGTTGGTAATTCATCAGAAAACTGCAAATGAACTCACAGTATGTGTAAAGATCTCAATAAAAATCTTGAGGCTTTTGTGGTCGAAGGCTAAATTAAATCAAATCAAATTTATCGTCGTGAAGATAATGCTTGCTATTCCTACTTCCTCCAGGGGATGGTGCGTGTAAAATTCAGCTTCACTGTTCGTCCACTGGACACTATATTGCTTTGTTACCTCAAGCTCAACAAAAACATAACTACTTACGAACAATTAAAATGACAAATAAATTAGCTAGTGTATCACAATTTCTAGAGCTTTATGGGATTCATTCTGGACCATGCGGAAATTCTTTTGTGCCTCACTTTCTTCAAAGCAGAGTTAAGTATTCAAGCAGGACAGTTTGAAAGCTTTCAGACACAAATTCTATAAGAGATTTTATTAGATTCAACATAGTTTTCTGCTCAATGAATTTGCAGCTGCAAGCTTTGGAGAGGGATTATCTACGCAACCAGCAAAATACTAAATCAATACAAAATTAAATTTTAAACTTTCTTCCTCTCGTTTCCTTTTTAGGATAAGTGAAGGAAAAAAAGTGCTTTGTCTCCATTTTTGGGAGGAATTTTCACTGTTAGGCAACTTTAGGAATCTATGGTATTCCAGTTGTTCACATTTTATAATCTATTGAGATGGTTAATCTAATGCATATTAATTTCTACAAGGAATTATTCATTATGCTGGAGTAACTCAGTGGGACAGGCAGCATCTCTGGCGAGAAGGAATGGGCGACGTTTCGGGTCAAGACCCTTCTTCTGTATGAAGAAGGGTCTCAACATGAAACGTCACCCATTCCTTCACTCCAGAGATGCTGTCTGTCCCACTGAGTTACTCCATCATTTTGTGTCCACCTTTGATTTAAACCAGCATCTGCAGTTCTTTCCTACATAAGAATGATTCATTTCCTAACTGAAAACAATTAAAATATTGTTTTCAAATATTTTCTTTGGAATGAACTGTATACCGCATAAACTTCTCAGCATACGGTTATGAAGATTTATTTCATTTAATGTTAAGATCACTAAATGTGTCTGAATGCCATTCAAAAGCATTCAAAGTTTGGAAAAAAAACCCACCAGCTTTAACAGATGACACAACCAGCCGCATGGTTTAAGAGTCTGTCAAAAGGACTCCAGAGTAGACTAATGGCTCGCCGGTATTCTGGCACATCCATGTCACCCACTTAAATTATTTGAAGTCCAAGCAGTATCAGGGCACTGAGCGCTTCAGCTGGCAAGATCAGCCATAGAGATCGGGGGACCAGCAAATTCAGGGCAGTATGGAATTTAAGAACCAAGTTTTTGCAATGGCTCACTCACCAAAATCTAGACTGATATTTTATGCTCAACTTCCCAACTTAATGGACGATTAGGTTCCCATTTGAGGATGCAGCTTCTTATTTGTTTAAGCATGTCACAGTGAGAGTGAGAATAAACTACTGTGGGTATTGGGTTTTGACATTCGACAAAGAAACAGAAAATTCAGAAGTAATAAATGGAACATGCCATGGGTTTGACACGTTGTGGGAGTATTTCCTCACTTCAAATGTACAGCAAAATGAATTAATGCTCAGAAGCACCTTTCTACTCTCCCCCTCCCAGTCTTGATTACTTTTTGACCTGATTGACGGCTCAATTTCTGCTCAGCCGTTTCATTCTGAAAGGAAATTAATTGATGTCATGGTTCTGTCAAGTAAATCCTGCTGTTACAGTAAGATTGTTGACCCATAAAATATGGCCAAATCACAAAAATGGAAGATGATAGGGAATCCACATAAAGTAGGGTCATTTTCTGCTCCAATCAAATAGCACTGAAAAATCCATGAAAGCAACAGTAAGTTGACATACATCAGTAAATATTTTGTAAAATAATATGTGTGTGTTTATGATTGTGTTTATAGTTTATAGTTTGTTTGGTTGTTTGTTTGTTTGTCTTTTTGCACAAAGTCCGCGAGCATTGCCACTTTTCATTTCACTGCACATCTCGTATGTGTATGTGACGAATAAACTTGGCTTGACTTGATTTGACTTGATATTTAAATAAAAACTAGACCAAGTGGGACCCATTGGGCCCCGTCCCCCAGCACTAGCGCGTAGCGTTTTGAGGGAGATACAAAACATACAACACACATACGGACATAGACACGATGAGAATTTTATAGGTATATAGATAGCTATAGATAGATAGTACATAACTAAAATCTTTAACCAATGATTTTCTGTTGCTTTGAACTTAGTCTAGTCGTTTTAATACCAAAGAGCAGCATACCTTAACAACATGGATTCACTTTCCAGAAGCACTAATGGGGCTTTCAAACAAATGTAATTACCTCCTTTGAAAACGTGGTAGTTCATGAACAGGATTGCACTGCAGTCATATGGGGGCTGCACAGTGGCATTGCGGTAGAGCTGCTGCCTTGGCAGAGCACCAGAGCCCTGGGTTAGATCCCGACTACAGGTGCTGTCTGTACAGAGATAGTATGTTATCCCTGTAACCACGTGGGTTTTCTCTGGGTCCTCCGGTTTCCTCCCACATTCCAAAGATGTACAGGTTGGTAGGTTAATTAGCTTCGGCAAAAAATTGTAAGTTGGCCCAAGTGTATAGGATAGTGTTGGTATGTGGGGTGATCGTTGGTCGGCGTGGACTCAGTGGACTGAAGAGCCTGTTTCCACGCTGTAAAGTCTAAAGGCCAATAAGAAGTCTTGTTCTCCTTCTCAGCGGGCACTATTTCCTGGACAAGACTCAGTCTATCATCAATAAGACTCAATTTTTCAAGAATACTGGTCCACAAAACACATTGACAGAGATAGGAGCTTCGTAAATGAACACCTCTTTCCTTGGAAACATACTTTCTTCAATTAAAGTCTTCAGATAATCCAATTACAGGGTACAGATAAAAACAACCAGAACTAAATGTTGCCTGTGATTTTTTTTTTATAACCAAAAGCAATCTACAGGCAATCAAATGCGAATAGACATTTAATACAGAACTTTATAAATGCAGTGAAAACTTGATCTGACAATAGGTCTGAATAATAGAAAGGCCTTTTAATTGCTGATCAGATTCTTCTCATTTACATTATGCAATAAGGGTTGCAAAGCATCAAGCTTAAATCTTTGCAATATTTATTACAAGGTCCCTTCACATGCATGGCATTATTTGTAGTTGCTTGACTATTACACCTATGTCCAGGGTGCAACTGTCCAAGTGCTGAAACACTATAATGCTGTTAAGTTCTTTTTTCTCCACTGAACATTTGATCGTAAGTTGTTCCAGCTAACTTTTCCATCACTGCCAATAACCATGTTCCCTCACAAGGCATCTTCCCATGTAGGAGATATAAAGTTTCCCCCGTTACCAACTCCCTTCCAGTATCCACGAACACCAAATACACTTCCCAGGTGAAGGCGCAATTTACTTATACTTCGTCATGTTTTGCAGACTGCATTCACGGCTCATGGTGCAGAGCCCTCTACATTGGTCCAGACAAAGGTAGATGAGGCAATTACTTTGCAAAATGTCTCTCATGCAATCTACTGATGTGAACCTGAGTATCATTTTGCCGATCATGCCAGTTAGAGTCATAGAGTCTTACAGCATGGTAACATGCCTTCGGCCCAACTTCCCCACACCGGCTAACTTAAACGTATGTCCTCCGATTCTCAATTTCCTTACTCTAGGCAAGATACTCTTGGTGTCCACCCGATCTATTCCTCTCATTATTTAGCACTCCACTATAAAATCACCCCTCATCCTCCTATGCTCCAAGGAATAGAGTCCTAGCCTGCTCGACCACTCCCTATAGCAGTTCTGTGATTATCTTCCAATGAAGCTGAATGCAAGCTTGCGAAATGATACATCTTCTTCCAACTGGGCACCATACATTATTTTCCCCAACATTTACACAAGTTTCTTCTGCTTCTCCCATATATACATTCTCCAGACTATGTATATTAATTATTTTCCTACACAATTTCACCTTGTATTATCACCCGAGTTGTCATATTGTCAGTCCTGTTCTCCACCCGAACTCTGACTGTTTTGGTCACCACCATCACCTCCATCTGCATCTTAGACCTCACCTTATCTTCATCTTTTATCAGTTCTGACGAGAGATCATCAACCTGAAACCACCAATGCTGCATCTGCCCATATATGTTCTTTCATGTGCTGAATATTCATACTTCTCTTTGTGATTTTCAGCATCTGCTCTGTTTTGTGGGGACCAGATAAAGCAGAAATGTATAATATAGTGCATGCAAGTGACAGAGCATAAATTGATTAAACACATTCTGGAATACTAAACGTGCCTGGTACTAAACTCAATTAAGGTTATACAAGGCTCCTCTTTCCTGAATTGCAACATAAATAAATTGATAAGACCAAGGGAAATAGCCATTCCGTTCTATTGAAACATTTCTGTTGTGTGACACAATGGTTGGGACTCTGCACTGCACTTCCACAATGTCAGTTAAAATTACAACAAAGGAAAATTCATCCCCATCATTTAGTGAGCTGCACTTTCCTCTCTTTTGTACAGCAATCGACCTCCTATTCCCATCTGATGCAGACAAAAGATGTGGATTCTCCACATATATCATCAAGTCACACACCCTTGCTTTTCCTTGGCAACTTGATGATACCGGTTTTCTTAAAGCAGATGGGAATCTCAGAATGGAGTAAGGCAAGGTTAAAATGCCCGTGACTACTCCTGCCAGCTGGAGTTTCCAAACAGCTCTTGTGGACTCGGCCAGGGTCTCCATCCGGGCCAGTAGCTTTCTGTGGGTTCACTCTCGGGAAGACTGATCTGACATCTGCAACAGTGACGTCATTCAACCAACCTTCTATTCAAAATGAGCTCAGAATGAAACGAGCTTGACAGGAAGAGGTGCGTTGCTGCCAGCGATACTGCCTGATTTCATTTGTTAGTCTGTTATAGCAAGCAAGCCTTGCCACAATCAATAGGTGTCCACGTGGCTATCCTGGGACTCTCACTTGGTCTGGAATTCCCACTTGGCATCCTTGATGACTTTGCCAAGTTTGTAAATAGATTCCTTGTACCGCTCAGGATTGTTTGGTTTGAATGCTATAGACTTGGATATCATCTGAGAATATACACCACAGTTCATCCATGATTTCCAGTGGATCTGGATCAAGTTCCTCAGAAGACGAAGGAGGTTTGCCGTATCTTCAATGACTCTCAATAACATCCACAGATGCACTGCATGAAGCAACCTATTGGGATGAATCATAGCTTGGTTTGGCAAAAGGTATGCCCAAGACAATAAGAAGTTGCAGAGAATAGTGGATGTAATCCAGTAATACAGTTTATTCCCCATTCTTTTCAGACTATTGAATGATCCTTCCATAATCTAAGGGTGTAAGGGTGTAGTACTGACCTTCCAAAACTACCTCATTGCATCCCTTGCACTTTTTCCCTGTAACTATAACATAAAATATTGTGACGCTGTATTCTGCACTCTGGTAATTTGCCCTTTAGCATTACCTGTTGTACTTGACTGTACTCACACATAGTATGATTTTATTAGATAGCACACAAATAAACCTTTCACTGTATCCGACCATAATAAATCAATACAGATACATTTCTTTCATATTTACAAGTCAGACAAAAAGTAGGCAAATCGGCTATTGCTCCAGTAAAATGGCTCTGTGGTTAAATTATTTTTTTGAACTGTCCCCAAACTGTGATGCAGTCTACACTCGGTATTACAGATCCAAATTATAATGGATTTTGGTTAAAGCGGACCGAGGCAGACAGTTTCTTGGTGGCGGTGGGAAGAGAGCGAGCAGTAAAACACTCTTGAAGAGCATTGCCAGGGGTTTGCAGCGGGCTGCAACACAGCGACATCCCGGGGCATTGGATGCAGAGGCAGCGAGCGTCACTGCACCAGCGATGCCCTAGCAACCTGTGCCTCGATCACTTGGTAACGGCACGAGGCTCCCGTTGCATCGCCCCACGTGGCACGGGCTTCCGGTTGCAGGAGTGGAGAGAGCAAGCAGCAAGAAGGCGGCGTGAGTATGGGGTGTGTTCCCGGCTCGTGGGGCCGGGGCTCTGTGGCTCCCCAGCCTGTAAGTTCCTCCTGGTTTAACCCCACCTGCGCCATGCTTCTTCCCATCCAGCCTTGGGTTAACCTAGTTAATATTTATCCCCCTGGCTCAGTTAATTGTAATTGTAATTGATTTTATTAGTCAAGTATGAAAACAAAACTTGTAAATCATATGAGGAATTTGATTTACCATAGTCATACCAAAAAAGCAAAACACGCAACCACATAAACATGTAACATACACATTCATCACTGCAGTTCCTCCACATTCCTCACTGTGATGGAAGGCAATAAAGTTTGCGAGCGCCACGATGTTAAAGTCCGCAGGCGGTTGGAGCTTCTGTGGTCGATCCCAGGCAAAGGGAACGCCAGCTCCGAGATGTTAAATTCGCAGGTTCCTGCGGTTGGAGTTCCCGAGGTCGATCCCCAGCAAGAGGCCACCGGCTCCACGATGTTAGGCCGCAGTGCAGACGGAGATACGATCAGGAAAAAGTTGCATCTCCGTCGAGGAAAGAGATTTAAAAAAAAGTTTGATCCACGCCTCCCCCCCCCCCCCCCACCCCCCCCCCCCCCCGCCCCCCCCCCCCGCCCCTCCACCCCCCCCCCCCCCCCCCCCCCCCCTCTCCCGCCCACATAATACAAAACTAAAGATACACTAATATTAAATACGGACTAAGAAACACCAGAGAAAGGGACGAGACAGATTCTTGGCAAAGCAGCTATTGTACGGCACCACCCAGTCATAGTGTACATTCAGCAATAATGGACATAATTCTCCCCCCACCGTGGTCCGTTACAACTATACTGCTGGATAGAGTAATCTATGGTGCACGTGCACTGCTATGGTGTAGCTCTGCCACAGAGTCTTAACATTCAACGCATACCAACAGTGAAGCCTCAACATGAAAATAGTTTAAATGTGCTGCCTTGCAAATAAAAAAAGATTACCTTGTTGAATAAACATACATAATACGTGCTGTGTCTCAACGGATTTGTGAAGACATTAGAAATTATCAATGCCTGGAACTAATATGGAGTCGAGAGGTTGAATATGCAAGACCAGCAATACAAAGCTTGGGAATGGTGTGGTGAAACATATTCAGTTGCAGGAATACAAATTTAGAACACAGACAGTGTTAAAATATAGGAATGATGTGTAAACGCTGATCAGGTTTGCTTCATCCTTTTGAGCTATAAAACAAGATTGCCTCTGGAAAGAGGAAGGAATTGCAGATGCTGGTTTAAACCGTAGACACAAAAAGCTGGAGTAACTCAACGGGTCAGACAGCATCGGGTCGAGACCCTTCTTCAGACTGAGAATTAGGGGAAAGGGAAATGAGAGATATAGATGGTGATATAGAGAGATATAGACACAAAGTGTCTGGCAACCGGGAGATCATGCGGACCGAGCGAAGGTGGTCAGCAAAACGATCGGCCAGTACATATTTGGTCCTGCTGATGTATAAGAGTCCACACATTGAACAATGGGTACAGTAGATGAAGTTGGATGAGGTGCAAGTGGACCTTTGTTTAACTTGAAAGGATTGTTGGGGTCCCTGGATAGAGTTGAAGAAGGTAAAGGGACAGGTGTTACAATTCCTGTGGTTGCAGGGGAAGGTACCTGGAATTTTAGTGCCAGCTGTTCATCCTTCTCTTTTGAACACTATATTGAGCTATGCTACATTGGACGGAATTGAACTGAACCTGTTTCACAAACTCACTGTCTATGACGTCCATCTGCCTGCACCAACTTGTCTCAATTCTGGATGACAATCAAGCCGACTCCCTTACCAAATCTCTTTCACCATGGTGAACCAGCTTATCGAGAGCTACCAGGCCATTGAAGATGCATCTTTCATGACCTATTGTCAGCTTGTAGTTGTCACTGGCAACTGTTTCAGATGCTTCAAATAATCAAGCATCCTGGTTTAAAGCTTTTGAAATTATTTATTTTAACAAATCCAAAAATTAATTTCACTCCGTTTTTACTTAAAATTTACCACTTACCTGAACCCAATAAATCACACGTTTAAGAATATCTACTTCCCAGCAACCTTAAGGTTCTAGAGCTTTTATGGACTGTGCTTTTGGTTAGATTACAGACTTCAGTTTTTGCACTATGAAGGCGGCCTAGTACATTTACTGATTTTTTTGAATTATCAGAATTTATCTGTATATATTGTACTTATGGGCCTGTTAAGCTGTTGCAAGTAAGAAATTCATTGTTCTGTTGTCAGAACATAAGACAATCAATCGCTTTTGACTTGAAAAAAATAATTCTAAAATTCTCTGGCACCAAATTTCACCAAATGTGATTAATTTTAATTTTAAAATCCAATAAATTCGATCAGTTTGCAATGGGCAATTAGAAATTTATCATGCTGGATCATACTGTAATTTTACTTCGGAGTCACGTGAGTGACTTCGTGAAGAAGCCCGCTCAGGGCGCAGGTGCGGCATTACGCCAGCAAGTGCAACAGCGGCGGCAGCTGGAGTCAGGCTCTCCAGCTGCACTTTAAAACGCACCATCAGGTAAGTGAACGGTGCGTTGGGAAACCGGAGGGAGTTTGGTGTTGGTTCTTTGTTAGGAAGCATGTCCCAACGCAGAAAACTCGCTACTAGACCTGCCCGTGCTTTAACTCCACCGGAGGAGTCGATTCCAGCGGGGCAGCAACCGGCGGTACTACCGCTTGAACAGCGGTTTGAAATTCCCCAGACCGAGCCGGTCCCAGTCACGCCAGAGCCTACACGGCGGGCTGGGAAAGCCACCCGGAAGAAACACCGGCCGGGGTCGATTCCGACTCGTCGGAGGGGGAAATGTCCACCCCAAAGCGGGGGAGAGACAGCCGCCTAAGCTGCATCCAGCAGCTATTGGAGGGGATGGTCTACCGAGAGCAGGAGCGCTCTCGGACAAACAGGACAGGCGCCCCCTCCATGGTGTTGAGTCCGGCACCTCCCTTTGCGACCTCGGACCAGGAATGGGAGGTTAGCATCGGTGACCAGGGCAGGGCTGGTCTGAGTATGGGGCAGGCGGAAGGAGTCGAAAGAGAGCAGGGTGTGCAGGAAGAACAGCTGCTGGGGGTCGTAAGCCGATTTGTCGCTACCCCACGGGTTGGAGCGCCGCTGGAGCCAAGGATGGCTGACAGCATAAACCATCTCTCCAACAAACCACTTCAGGAGAAGGTGCTCGCCCAAGTGCTTGAGGAGCACACAGCCCCGGACAATTGTGAGGCTCTTAAAGTCAAGAGCCTCAATCCTCAAATATGGGGCAATGTGGGGGGACCAATTCGGGCACAGGAGGTCAAACTTCAGCGCATACTTCGCCTCCTCACGGCGGCAATAACAGCCTATGCGCGGGGTGTCGAGACCGAAGAGATGACCACTCACCAACAAGATGTCCTTGCACTAATGTGCACAACCCAATACGAGCTAAATAATCTAAGAAGAGAGAACATCAGGCCGGCCCTCAATCCAAAGTTTGCAGGGTTATGCAAAACTCCATCAGTCGAGACCGACTCATTCTTATTTGGGAAGGACCTGAATAAACAGCTAAAAGAGATGGAGGAGGCGTCCAAGACCTTTAGCCTCATGAGGGCAGTACCGGCGACGAACATACCAAAGCTTTTCATTCCACCCAGGCGGCAGCACACCACTGTATCTACCAGTCGGCGTCCCGAATATGCGACTGGTCAAAGCTTGGGGCCGCACTATCCCCAGAGACCTTTTTTAGGTCAGGGCCCGCAGCGGACCCCCTGGAAAATGCGCCTCCCCCCAACATCGCCAGCACGTCGACAGGGAAGAACATTGAAAAAGAAAAAAACCACAACCCCGCCAATAACCATGGAGGTAGGTGGATCTGGTTCCTACCCGCATATCGAGAATAAGGGTGACTTACTAACAGGGGGAAGGTTACACTTGTTCAAAGAAGCATGGGGAAGGATCACTGATGATAAATATATACTTAATAGTATTCGAGGGTATAAATTAGAATTTATCTCAAAAATACCGCCAGTTCAACATGTGCCCGAGAGGGCATTTGTACTCTCCAATAAGGAACAACAGGAGGGACAAGCTGAACTGGTGAGGCTTATAAACAAAGGGGTCATAGAAAAAACTAGTCATGAGCCCTTGGAATTTGTTTCCAACATATTTACTAAAAGTAAAAAGGATGGTGGATGTCGCATCATCATTGATTTAACATCCCTGAATGAATTTGTTAAGTATATACATTTCAAAATGGAAACATTTGTGACTGCTAGACAACTGATTTCCAAAGGATACTATATGGCCAGCATTGATCTCAAAGATGCTTACTATCTAGTACCTATACATAAGGATTATAGCAGATATCTTAAATTTATCTGGATGGGGGAGCTTTGGCAGTATAAAGCACTGCCTAATGGGCTTACTTCAGCTCCAAGACTATTCACAAAAATATTAAAACCAGCCATGGCAACGTTAAGAAAACTAAACCATATAGTCATGGCATATTTGGACGACATCCTCATAGTTGCGAAACCTATGGAATTGGCTGTAGCAGCAGTATCAGCTACTAAACAGCTCCTAGAGACTCTAGGCTTTGTCTTACATCCAGATAAATCCAAGTTAAATCCATCCACAATTATGGACTATCTGGGTTTCACAATTAACTCAGTCCAAATGACTATTACCCTGCCAAGGGGAAAGATGATTGCATTGATACAATCATGTAATAACTTAAAGATAAAGAAAAGACCAACTATTCGACAAGTGGCAGCAGTAATTGGCAAAATGGTAGCAGCATTCCCAGCTATCCAATTTGGACCTTTGCACTATCAAAATTTACAAAGAGCAAAGATAAAGGCACTAAAACAACACAAAGGTCATTATGACCGGGTCATGACGTTACCCCCTGAAGCGATATCAGAGCTACAGTGGTGGATACAAAATATTTGGCACAGTTATAGTCCTATTGTTATTACTAATGCTACTTTAGTACTCCAAACAGATGCTAGTGCTCAAGGTTGGGGAGCAACTAACTCCATATCCAGCACAGGTGGTAGATGGACTAACTTAGAATCATCATTACTATCTACACTGGGCATTAATTCTTTGGAAATGTTGGGCGCCTTTTATGGTTTGAAAGCATATGCATCCAATATGCATCACTTGCATGTTAGATTACAAATAGATAATACAACGGTGGTGGCTTACATTAACCATATGGGCGGCATAAAATCTTTATCATGCGACAAATTGGTCAATACGATTTGGCAATGGTGTGTCGAAAGACATATTTGGCTTTCAGCTACCTATCTACCAGGTAAGCTAAACACAGTGGCGGACACCAGGTCACGTAAATTCAATGACAACATCGAATGGATGTTAAATCCTAAAACATTCGCTAAAATTGTAAAGCAATATGGGAAGCCAGATATAGATTTATTTGCATCAAGACTGAATCACCAACTACCTATCTATGTCGCGTGGGAACCAGATCCGGAGGCAGCAGCGGTAGATGCATTCACGCTGGATTGGGGAGAGTTTGTTTTCTATGCCTTTCCTCCCTTCTGCCTCATCAGTCGGGTACTTCGAAAAATCCAGATGGATTCAGCATCTGGAATTTTGGTAGTGCCCGACTGGCCTACACAGCCATGGTTCCCAATACTCCATGACATGGTGGTGGAAGCACCTATGGTGTTCCCCAGTCATCCAGGGTTACTGACTCACCCAGTATCAGGCATCAGCCACCCATGCCACCAAGACATGAATCTCCTGGGTTGCAGATTCTAGACCGACCTTACCTGGACCTGGGGTTATCGCAACAAACCATCACCACCATGTCAGCATCCCTGAGAACTGAGAACATCTACAAAGAGGCAGTACCTAACCAACATCAGGAAATGGGAGAGGTACTGCCAGAAAACGGGGACTGCTTACGAAACAGCCACAGTAGCGAATGTTCTGGAGTTCCTGGCCGATTTACATCATCGTGAAGATATGAGCTACAGTGCCATCAACACGGCACGTAGTGCACTCTCCAACTACCTCAAACCTGCAGGACATCAGCCCATGGGATCCCATCCGCTGGTGGTCAAACTAATGAGGGGCATATTTAACAGCAAGCCCCCCAACCCCAGATATACACAAATTTGGGATGTCAGTATTGTACTCGCATACCTTCGGGACAGACCACCAGCAAGATCTCTCAGTTTAGAGCAATTGACTTTAAAAACGCTCATGCTGATGGCTCTAGTATCTGCTCAGAGGGTCCAGTCCTTACACAAACTACGACTGGACAGCATGGAAACAACGTCAGATCAGATAACCTTCACAATACAAGGTCTGATAAAGCAGTCCAGGCCAGGAACATCCAACACGCTAGTGGCATTCCGGGCTTACCCACCAGAGCCACGATTGTGTGTGGTGACCCACATAAACATTTACATTGACACAACCCATAATATCCGAGGAAGTGAGAGAGCCTTATGGGTCAGCCACAGAAAGCCACATGGCAGGGTAACAAGCCAAACCATTTCAAGATGGTTAAAACAGGTATTGGAAGCTGCTGGGATAAATATTAATATATTTAAATCTCATTCCACCAGGGCAGCATCCACATCATCGGCAGCAAGGATGGATGTGCCTATTGACATTATCCTCAACAAAGCAGGATGGTCAAGGGAATCCACATTCCGAACATTTTATCATAAGCCGTTGGTGAAACCTGACGTATTTGCAGCCAGAATTTTAGAAACTGCAAATATTTAATTTAAAGCCCGGGGGAGCTATTTTTCTTTTGTTGTTGTTGTTAATAAATACCGTTTTGTTTTCAAAACAGATTCATTGGTTGATTACAATAACACTTCCTTCCTCAAGAGCTTTCGGTAGTGAGTGAGTAAAACTGTTACACGGTTTGAAATCACAGAGCTTTGAAATCTTCACGAAGTCACTCACGTGACTCCGAAGTAAAATAGTAAGATTAAACGAGAACTTACCAGTTTGAAGTTTGATCTGTATTTTATGAGGAGTTACGATGAGGGATTACGTGCCCTCCGCTCCCACCCTCATTACATGGATCAAACTGATAATTGATGTCTCTTTATTCTTTACTATGTTACATCAAATACGTGTCTGTCTGTGATTCCACACCGCTGCTTGGAAGCATGCCGCACCTGCGCCCTGAGCGGGCTTCTTCACGTAATCCCTCATCGTAACTCCTCATAAAATACAGATCAAACTTCAAACTGGTAAGTTCTCGTTTAATCTTACTATTTTAGTTCCCATTGTTCATCACTCCTTTGTTAACACCATAGTGAGTATTGTTATATTGGGATGAACTGAACTGAACCTGTTCCCTGTCTATATAGTGTCCAATTTGAATCATTTCCAGAAGCAACCAAGTTGACTCCCATACCAAAGTGTCTTTGACATGATGAACCAACCTGAGGGGCCACAAGGTCACAGGTGGTGCATCTTTCATGACCTATTGACAACTTGCTGTTGACACTGGCCTTTGACCTTTACCTGATGTTCCTAATAATTAAGCATTTCAGATTACTGAAAAAAGAAACACTTACCTGCACTTAGGTAGACAAAAATACTGAAGAAACTCAGTGGGTGAGGCAGCATCTATGGAGCGAAGGAAATAGTCAAAGTTTCGGGTCGAGACCCTTCTTCGATTTTCCAGCATCTGCAGTTGCTTCTTAAACTTACTTGTGCTTAGCATTTTATTTGGGGCAAGCCAACCCGATATAAATAAGATGGTGCCACATGGGTTATATTACAGAACAAATGACAGATGATGAGGATATTTATAGGCAACGACGCATGCTGTATGTACAGGCGAATATTCTCTTGCGTAAATTTTGTGCGTGTGCAGATGTGGTGAAGATGTCGCCTTTTAGAGCATACTGCACACCACTCTACACTGCGCACCTGTGGTCGAACTATGGAAAGACAAGTTTGCAGAGACTAAAGATGGCATATAACGATGCCATGAGAACACTGCTGCACCTAGATGGTGTAGTGCCAGTAATATGTTTGTGGCTGCAGGAGTCAGTACTTTAGAAGCTATCCTAAGACATCACATGTATAAATTCATTTGCAGGATAAATGACTCTAAAAATGTAATTATTGTGGCTTTGTCAAACATAAGGGTTAGCACTACACGCTACGAATCCCAGCTGTGGAGACACTGGTATCGTTGTCTCGTTGTAGGACATTGATCATTCTTTTAATCTGGATTTTTAACTTATGTATTGTGTTTTAAAAAATATATAATTTATGATGCTTTTATAAGTGATATATTAAGATTTTATATGCACTTTATGATATTTAATATGCAATGCATTTTTTTAATGTAATGTTGCCCCTTGTCTGGACCTCGAGTCCGTAATAACGTTTATTATTATTATTATTATTATTATGCTCACCTTGGCTGATATAGTGCTAAATCTTGTGGAGTGGGAGGTCTGGTGCATTGGCACCAGATCTTTAGCACACCTTTCACTGAACAGGTGCAGAAGTCCAAGATTGGCCAGGCAGCAAGAAGATATTTGGCAGTTCCCTACAGAACAGCAAGTCAATTGTGAACATAACTGCTATTCAATAAATCTCGGACTGCCAATAAAATATGGCTTATTGTTAGATCA
The DNA here is from genome assembly GCF_028641065.1 of Leucoraja erinaceus. Classification (NCBI taxonomy): domain Eukaryota; kingdom Metazoa; phylum Chordata; class Chondrichthyes; order Rajiformes; family Rajidae; genus Leucoraja; species Leucoraja erinaceus. The sequence continues at coordinate 19,299,412 of NC_073389.1, read as the reverse complement.
AAAAGAACTGTCCCTTTCTTGGTTATGGGACAGATGATGTAAGGCAGGAAGCAAACATTTAACACACATCAGATGTTGAGAATCTCTCAGATTGTGCACTCTTCGTAAACTTTAGGAAGTTAACATCTCTTATTAAATCCACTCTGGTGTTGTCACACTGTTATCCAATACTTCTATGTTTTACCACTTTACAAGCACCACTGAGGGGTCTAAACATTACCTGCAATGCAGTTAAAAGTTCTCTAGACAAAAGTGTTTTTAATATGTCCCCTACAGCAGCAGCAGTGGCGGCACAGCAGCAGTGGCGGCACTACAGGTTTCTAAACACAGTACTTAATAGATAATATAATAAACAAACAAAATAAGTTCAATAAATTTAAAAAAACAATAGAATACAAAAACAAAACACCCCCCGAAGCCTCTAGTGCAACCCAGGCAGTTTGTAATTTAATTGTAGTTCATAGTGTTCAATAGTTAGATGTTGGGAAGAAGCTGTTCCCGAACCTGACGTTACAGTTTTTAGACTCTTGTACCTTCTTCCCGAAGGCAGGAGTAAAATGAGAGCATGGCCAGAGTGTTGCGGCCCCTTGATAATGCTGACGGCCTTTTTGAGACAGCATCTCTTTTCGATCGCTTAGATGGTGAGGAGGTCTGTACCTGTGATGGACTGTGCAGTGTTCATCACTTTTTGTAATCTCTTTCAATCCTGGGCTTTAGTGTTGCCAAACCAGGCCATGATGCAACCAGTCAATATGCTCTCCACTGTACACGTGTAGAAGTTCAAGATAGTTGACCTACCGAATCTCCTCAGTCTTCCAAATAAAGGCATCTTTATGATTACATTCATGTGGTGGGTGCAGGACAGGTCATCAGAGACATGTACATACAAGTCTCTACTATCTTTTTCACACCAGGTCCTCTGTCATGATTAGCGTGACTACATTCGGGAGGTTTACTCAATCTCCTTTAACATATTTCCCATCTACCAGTGCTAACACAGAGCCTTGCAGCTACAATAACGCAATTCAATCCTGTGGTGCGTGTGTGGAGTTGTATATTTTCCCTGTGACTGCACGTTTCAGCTCTTACCCATGTCCTAAAGATGTTCTTGCTGACAATTGTCTTCCCTGTATCCCATGCTCTCATTTACTTTGTGAAATTTTAAGTTATTCAAACATTCTATACATGCTTATGATAGTGTAGATCTCAGGAGGCTGCTGAGCCAAATCACCAACTCAGTGCTCTTGGATGAAGAAGAGGAATCCAAGTCCATCAACCTCCTCGTTGACACTGCCAATGTTAATGGTGGGCATTCTCATGTAGCCTACATGCAGTGGCTATTTATTCATCAACTACCAGCCATGACCAGATATGACAGGACTACAGTACTTTGAAACCATAGTTAGAAGGTCGCAGGATAATTTATAGTCATCTCCACCAAGTGCAATTAAATTCCTTGTTTGTCAGAACTCGTGGAACAAACATTAAATGTTGTATTGATGAATAAAACTGATCACAATGATAAATAAATCTGAAGTCATGAAAAATACTAACGTTCAATAACAGAATAGCTGAATGAGACAGAGTTAAGAACAAGAGGACGTGACAGCAACACAGGTAATAGGTTGTGAATCAGGGGATTGGTTCAGGAGTCTGATAGAAGTGGGAAATAATCCCTTATGTCTGAACATCAGAGCTTTCACGTTCTCGTATCTTTTACCAGAAGGTAGAAGGGAGAAAGGTGAATACACGGTGAAAAGCATCCCTGACGATTCGCCCAGCCTTCCTAATGCAACGTACCATGCAGATGGACTAGATGGAAAGAGATCATGAACCTGTAATGAACTCGGGCGTGTTCACCACTCTCTACAGGTTCAGGTGGTCAAGAGCAGAACAGTTACCATACAAGCCCGAGATGCATCGTGTCATAAAACTTTCTATAGCTTATCTGTAAAACCTGGGGAGAACCTTGTGGACATGCTGAATATTCTGGGGCAGGTCATGTCTAACAAATTTGATTGAGGTTATGAGGTGCAAAGGATGAGGATCGGTAGGGTAAATTGTCTACATGGACTTCAGTAAGGATTTCTACAAGGCTCCTCATAGTAGGTTGATGCAGATGATTAAGATGCATAGGATCCACTGTGACACGATAGTTTAGATTCAGGTCAGGCTCACCCATCGATGACAGAGGAGAGTGGTGGAAAGTGTCATTCTGGCTGGAGGTCCTGCAGGAAACCCCTCTGGTTTGGGGTGGGTGGGTATGTGGGTGCACTTGAAAGAAAGTACAGACAGGTTGGTGAGCAAGTCTGTAATCAATGCAGAAATTGATACGGTTGCAGACACTGAAGAATGATGTAAAAGGATACAGCAGGAAATAGATCAGTTACAGATATGGGCAGAGTAATGGCAGATAGAATATAATCAGAGTAAGTGTAAAGTTTAACATTTATGGTTGTTGAGGGTAAAGTATAAAGTTAATGACAGGACTTTAATAGCAGGAATGTATGGAGGGGTCTCAGGGTCCAAGTCCATAGCTCCCTAAAAGTAGCAACACAAAATTGATGGCATGGTAAAGAGGGTGCATGGTATGTTGGCTTTCATCAGTCAGGACATTGAGCACAAGGGTCAGGAACGCACATTGCAACTATAGGACTTTGGTCAAGCCACATTTGGAGTATTGTGTGCTTCTTTGGTTGCCCTGTTCTAAGAAAGATGTGGAGACTTTGGAGTGGGTGCAGAAGAGTTTTACCAGGTTGCTGCCTGGATTAGAAGATATTAGTTGCACAAAAAGGTTGCACAAAAAAGGTTGGACAAACTGGTTTTAATTTTCTCTGGTGCAGTGGAGGATGAGGGGAGACTTTCTATAAAGTTCATAAAATTATGAAATGCACAGGTATGGGTAGATAGACTCTTTTTCACATGCTTGAAATGTCACATGTTAAAAGGGATAACATTAAGGCAAGATAGAAAGTTTAAATGAGAGGTTTTTAACTTACAATGAATGGTAGGTGTCTGGACTATAACTCCAGGACTAGTGTTGGAAAAGGTAGTGGTATTCAAGAGGTGTTTGGATAGGAATATATAGAGCATGGATCATGAAAAGGTATAAAGGGTTAATTAAATTTGGCATAATTTTCGGCACAAACATTGCAAGACAAAGGGCCCCATTCCTGTATGGCACTGTTCTGCATTCTATCTCTACAGTAGCTCTGTTGATGAGGACAAGGTTATACTGACCCCCTTCCCCATGCCCACCATCACTGCCTCCCACCACACTGCTTTCTCAGTACTTTGCACAACCAATTTTTTCTTCTTGATGACATTGAGTGCCAAGTTGTACAAGTTGTCCCTTGTTTGGGTTGTTACATTGGTAGTAATTATTTTTAAAGATAAGTCCAAGTTCAAGTTCAAGTGAGTTTATTGTCATGTGTCCCTGTATAGGACAATGAAATTATTGCTTTGCTTCAGCACACAGAACATAGTAGGCATTTACTACAAAACAGATAAGTGTGTCCACATACCATAATATACATATATACACACATGAATAAATAAACTGATAAAGCGCAAATAACAAAAAAAGGTTTATTAATAATCAGAGTTTTGGCCGAGCCAGGTTTAATAGCCTGATGGCTGTGGGGAAGTAGCTATTCCTGAACCTGGTTGTTGCAGTCTTCAGGCTTCTAACTGAAGGTAGCAGGGAGATGAGTATGTGGGCAGGATGGTGTGGGTCTTTGATGATACTGCCAGCCTTTTTGAGGCAGCGACTGCAATAAATCCCCTCGATGGAAGGAAAGTCAGAGCCGATGATGGACTGGGCAGTGTTTACTACTTTTTGTAGTCTTTTCCTCTCCAGGGCTCTCAAATTGCTGAACCAAGCCACGATGCAACCGGTCAGCATGCTCTCTACTGTGCACCTGTAGAAGTTAAATAAGTTCCTTTCTAAAGGTTTGTTGGTCTAATTCCATTCTATTAATTGCATACTGCTGCAGACCTTTTGAACAATAGATCAATAATTTTCTGAAAGCCTGTAATATTATACCATATTTTATGTTAACTATTAAGAATAGCAATATGGTATTTAACTATCATGGGTTTTAAAAAAAAATACTGGCAAGGGGCGGCCCCTTCCAAATCTATGCAATTTTATCAATATACCTCCAGTTTCCATATTTATTATTAATATGCAAGTAGGTCAATGTGAGAATAGCTTGTCCCAGTGAACAGCATTGCCTCCTATAGTCACACATTTGAGAGTTGTTGCTTACTAATCCTGCAGAGCATCTATGCACGATACTTAAATTAAACAAAAGGCACAAAGTGAGACATACAGCATCTCTGGAGAACATGAATAGGTAACCCCTCTTCAGACTTTTTTTTTTGTAAACCGGAATCTGCAGTTCCTCGTTTCTACATTTTGACACTTTCATGAAAGTAGCCAATGCAAAAGTACTCAATTTTTAATTCCATTTATCCTTTTCCAATCGTCAAAAACATCCTTAATGGCAACCTTTCCAGTTATCTGTGGGATATTTTGTTACATGGAAGCATTATAAAAAAGTGTGAGTTTTATTGCCTCAACACATTTCCTAGTCTATTTCTCAGCAGCTTAAAAAGATAAATAAACCCTTCAGCCAGATGGTGCATATCCAATTTAGCAGGTACCACTGCCATGCTCACTTCTAAATCCCCATGAAGAGATGGTGTGAAAACATGTCATTAGTGTTTCTGCTATATAATTCCCATACATGTAATTATGATATCAACAGTGTTCCAAATGTTAAGGTGATGCACAGTTAGAGGAAGAGTGATAATAGAACCAAACTAGGGATTTGGGAGGAGTAATTAAATAAATATATATATTTTTTTAATTTACAATATTTGTTTTTAAACTCAAATTGAGACCCAAATACATATGATCTCTCACCCAGTAGATAGGAGGGGGGAGGTCAAAAGTACTGTGAATACATGAAGATTTAAATCAATGTGTTCCAAGGTGTTGATGGTTAATCGGCAAGTGGCTGCAGAGTCTTTCAATTTGAAATGGAGGTGACAGCCATGATTACCCTCTGCATTACTGCAGATGGCCTTAATGACCTCATCAATCTGTCCATTGGATTTAACTGCACATCCAGACAACAGCTGGATTGATTAGGCTGGCAAATTTCCACATTCATATATCACAGCAATGGAAATCAGTTTGTTTTCATACCACCATTTGAATCAGCGCGGTGCTTCCAAATTTCTTTAATCTGTCTTTACTGGCAACTGAGCTATCGTATCAACAACTAGAGTATGGTCCTGAGCCACTATTTACCTTATTGGAGACCCTCGGACTAGCTTAATGAGACTTTAACTTGCACTAAACATTATTCTCTTTATCCTGTATCGGTACACTGATTGTAATCATGTATAGTCTTTCCGCTGACTGAATGGTGCACAACAAAGCTTTTCACCTTCCTTCAGTACACATGACAATAAACCAAACTTAACGATGAATTGATTATATCCTCAATACTGCATTCCAAAGCAGCCATTCCAAACTATGTCACAGCTACTGTTTATTCAAGTTTATTCAAGCAATTCAAGTTTTCTCAACGTCTCCATGAAACAAATGCACCATCCTCACCTGAAGAAGTATCTTGACCTAAAATGTCACCCATCTATGTTCTCCAGAGATGCTGGCTGAATTCTCCAGCACTTTGTGTCTTTCTTTGGTAAACCAGCATCTGCAGTTCCTTGTTATTAGATGTAATATCCTCACCAACTTGCAGGCGTCATTGATGCATGGCCATTCAAAATAGAGCAGCAGCTGGAAAAACCAAGTTCTTCTTTTATACTGCACTTCCATGTGATCCAAACAAGCAGTGCAGAGCTCATACTATCCCAGTACCAAGTCCAGCTTTGTACACCTCCTCCCTCACATTAGCTTCATGAGCTGTCTCAATTGATGGACAGAATTGGTTAAGTCAATGACATGAAATGAGGGCGATTCTCTCTTCGTTTTGTGGTTCTTTGAATGCATTTTGGTTGGCTAAACCAGGGCAATACCTGCACAGTAATTGGTAGGGCCTGGGTAGTTGTCACAAAATAGCGAGACTGAGGACAAGTTGAGTCAAAGAGCCTCTTTCCAACTAGCTCATCTTATTCAGGGTACAAATAGACCTTGCGATTGATTGTGACTTTTTTTTTGTAAACGTTGATATAAAATGAAAGAAACTTCAAACCAAGTTAAAAATGTTGAAGTACAAATTGTGTTTATTTTGCTTATTGAATAAGATGAACTATATAGATTAAATTAGCCAACCTCTGTCATTATTACTTACGTAGGCTCATCTTGCTGTGAAATAAAGCGGATGGTCCATATTTTAAAAGCAAACTTCGAATTATTAAAATCTTCAGAAAGGTAATACACAACCTATTGACACAACCCAAGTTCAGCTTAAAGTAGAAACTCTTTGTTAACTGTGCTCTCATGGTCGTAACAAGCAACATTAGAGCTAAGGAATTTGACTAAAATGTCATGGTCAAACATGTTGAATAATTAGAATCAGAAAATGTTACAGCACACAAAGCAGCCCAATGAATCTACAATGGCTCTTTGAGAGAATAATCCAATTAATTTCACCCATCTCTATAATGTTTCTTCAACCCCCCTCTGTGGAAGTTAAACTTAAAAAATGGATTCAGCTGAAACTAAGAAGCTGCCACCTTCTCCTATTAAATTGCAAAGCCAGCGAAACGCACTAACCTTTTCTTTCAGTAACAAAGCTAATAAACTGTTGTTGTTCCCTTACCAATAACTTAAGCGGGATAACAAGCACAGCTTCATGAATGTCTCCTTTATAATATAAACATTGAGAGAGAATTCAGACTATAAGATGTGTGTCATAAGTAGAAAAAACAAAAATGCTTGTTCTGCAGAAATATAACCTTCTCATATAACCATATATGGCTAACCCTTCCTCTGTCAGAAGAACCTGTCAATCTTAAGAAGCAGTCAATCTTAAGGATGTCATTCTTATGAAGCAAGAGGCTGCGCAATGCTTTGTAGATAAGGTATTGCTGAATCGTCGATTATTGGAGTATATGTACATGTACTGAGATCATTGTCCCTTTGTGTGGGGATGAGAACTCTGTATAGTCGGTAATCTGCATACTGTTAAGAGTAGTACCACACCCACCTAGCTAAATAAAGATTGTACAGCTTGATCACTAATTTTATTCGTGTTTTTGTCTTTTTAAGAGAAAGTGAACCACAACACCGCCACCCTCAATACTTTTCATTTTCTATTTTCTATTTCAAAGGCTACAAACGAATTTTCCTGGAAAGCATTCTAATTTCCAATTATTCCCCGAGTTAAATACCTAATTTATAGTCACACGTATGAGTGAGCTCCCATAATATTGTTAAATTTACATATATAAAGTATGTACATATATTTATTCCTACAAATGGCAGTACTAGTTCCCTCTCTTTCTCCATTTTAACAACTGTTCTTGTCAATTGTATGCACTTTTAATCCATTCAGTACAATATTGTGGAGGTATGATTACCGTCATGCGTGATTTGTACATTACCCAACGTAAACATAAAACCCATTTGATACCTCGGGTCAATCTGTAGTCTTATGACACATGTGCTTGTGGGCCAGTGAGCCAAGTGACTTTCTCTTTACATTTAAACGTTTCAAGATTTTTGATGAATATCAAAACTCTTGGACCTTCTATGTTCTGAAGAACAGTACTGTCAACTTATCAAATCTAAGCTTGCATCTGGTTTTCAACATCCCAGGAGCTTTTCCAGCAAACCTTTGCCATATTGTCTCCAAAGCCTTTTCAAACTTCTTGTAAGTGGGTGCCCAGATGTGGACATAAATAATTCCTATTGGCACATAATTTGTGTTTGTACAGGCTGAGAACAAGATCCTGGCTTTGGAGCTTTGTCTTTGGATGTGCATATCTTTTTTTGAGTTGTCTCTATGTGCAGACTTTACTGAGGTGCCACATTTAACCTCTATCCCCCAATTGGGCTTGAACAGATGGTGGCGATTTGTCCTCTTGAACCACTTTGTAGTGAAGTTTTCCTCATGGAACCACATTTGCCCAGGGTTTTCTGACTCTCACAGCTTGTGCTCTCTTCAACTTCATTATAACTGAAAAGTGTTGTACTTTCCCTCCCTTGAAGTTTTTTTATCCATAATTCCCAGTGTTCCTCCAACCTAAAAATTGATTGTAGCTGACCACATACAGTAGCTAAGACAAAATACAAATATCTATTTTAAAAGGTTTTGCCATGTACTAAAATTGTTTTCTTGTCAATATATGAATGTTCCAACATGAAAGCAGCGATCATGACAGGTTGAGTGCATAAATCATGGGAACAGTAATCAATTGCAATGGTACAGCCTGGAATGAAAAACAGCAAGTTTAAGAAGTGATCAATAGAAAGTTTGCAAAATAGATGAGAATTTGCCATATTAAAGAAATATATTTACAGATCCAAATATCAATGCTATTACAGAAAAACAGGAAGCACAAAGCACATCAGGGATAGAGAAGGGTCTCGACCCTAAACATCACCCATTCCTTCTCTCCGCTGCCTGTCCCGTTGAGTTACTCCAGCTTTTTGTGTCTATCTTCAGTTTAAACAAGCATCTGCAGCTCCTTCCTACACATAAGTATGGTGTTTAACCACTGTGTGCATCACATCCACCAAGACATGACAATGAGGATCAATGCAGAGTGCACCCAATAATCTAGACATTGAGAGTAACCAAAATAGGATCATCGTAGTTGTTCAATCCATGTTTTTAATCGACTGGATAGCCTTCTACCAAGATGTCTAGATATTTAGTAATTGGACTTTGAATTCTGATAAGAAAAGGCCACAAACTGAAGCGAGAATAATTTGGTTGCTACTTAACCTACTGCAGATTTCCAGATTATTTTCTATTCACTGAAATATCCCTGGTAGCCAACAGACTTGAACAATGGGGGAAAGAAATCTAAAACTTAGAGATTTAGAAAACAAGAAAGAAACTTCTGCTATTGGGTCCTGACCTCCAATAGAGCAGTGTATGGTATGTGATGCAACCTTCCATCAAGAAAAGTCATATGAGCACAAGGTACAGTATATTTTATCAAGCTATTTACCATTCAAAATCATGCAGAAAGTCAAATGGAGCATATCATATATGAACAGCGCTTTGCTCATATATTACTTGGATATTGAGAAAACAGTGAGATTTCAGGCACATACTATAGCCTGAAGGATGTTATTCTATCAGCACTAAAAGGGATATCCATTTTTTCTCAGAACAACCTTAATGTGCATTAACCATATTAAACTAAAATGGATTAACAACTCAGCAATAATATTGGGGGAATTTGATACTTGAAACACATTACCACATATCCTGGCAATCTGAATTCAAAATTGTGCTTAAAAAAATTAAATTAAGCTCTGCTGCTGTCTTCTTGCGTCTTTCCTTACTCTACCTCAATTTTGTGGACTATAAAGCCAGTTTGCTATTTGACAAGATGAGAAAAATAGAAATTAAAAAAGTAGCAAAAAACAAACTGCTGGAGGAAATCAATGGGTGGAGCAGCATCCTTGAAAGAAAGAATTTGTCAACGTTTCGACTCAAGACACTGCATACAGTGGTATGTTTTACGTTCTAGATTCCAGTATCTCCAATAACAAAAAGGATTCTAGCTCTGATAAAGGAAAGAAGTTAGATTTATTTTATTTATTTTGTTTACTTTGGATCCTTTTATTCAAAGCAAAAGTCCAAAGTTGATAACCGAAGGGAAAAAAACTGAACCAGAACTATAGTAATTCATTTAACAATTGAAATGATTACTCAGTTTTGCAGGTCGTGACTGTTCATCTTCTTTCAAGTAATCAAACAGGTTTACAAAGTTTAATTAGTTCGATTTCCAATCCTTCCATTATAGTAAAACAAGCCTGTGAAACCAACCTTTCATGTGGGAATGGCATAACAAATCTTGGTTACATTTCAAAATATGAAGAAGGGTTATAACCCAAAATGTCACCTATTCATCCTCCAGAGATGCTGCCTGACCCACTGAGTTAGACCGCAATTTGTGTCTTTCCTTGGTAAACCGGCATCTGCAGTTTCTAGTTTCTACATATTCAAACACTTTGTTCAGACACAAATTATTCATTTATAACTCAAATCTAACTTTTACATTTCCTGTGCATAAATCAAAAATAATTCCAGGTTAAAAATAGACTTTGCTCAATAAATAAGGATGCTGATATTAATGTAACTTAACCAGTGAACTCTGCACAGATATTTTGCACTAATTTATAATTAGTCGTTGAAAAAGGTTCTGGGTGACAAACATTCATGTACTGCAGTAAAATGATGATGCCAGAGCCTATTGAATGAATGGTAATTGCTATTAAGTGTGCAACATACCACATCAGACTATGCTGAATTTTACAGACACTTGAACTGATTTGCTGCCATCACAATACCCATATATATACATTTATAATGTTGTGCCATTTTTTTTAATGTACTACAAATATGACCAAGATCAAAATGTACCTCTCAATATCTGCACTGTGAATATAATTACGAAACAAACCAACGTTAATGGTTTCCCTTTGCTGCTCAAGTTGAATCAAGGGACGCTTTACATTTACAATACAATTCAACATAATACGTAATGGGTTTGAAATAAAAGTTTTGAACATTGTATACAAATTAGGAAAGCTGGTATCAAAAGGCAAAATCTGTTATATTTGTGAATGTGATGTGATAATCAACAATGCACATCTGCTTGCCTTTGTAGCTGGAGTCTATGGCTGGTCCAGTTTAGTTTCTGATTAAAGGTCACCAAGACATTGATGGTGGGGGACACAGAAATGGTATTGCTATTGATTGTTAAGGATAGATGGATCGACACCCTCTCATGTTAGAAGTGATTATTGCGAGATCCTGGCTCTTTCTCATCGTCAAGTCAAGTCAAGTCAAGTTTATTTGTCACATATACATACGAGATGTGCAGTGAAATGAAAGTGGCAATGCTCGCGGACTTTTGTGCAAAAGACAAACAACAAAACAACCAAACAAATTATAAACACAATCGTAACACACATATTCTTTTACATAATAAATAATGGAAGGAAAAACATTCTGTAGAGTTAGTCCCTGGTGAGATATGCGTTTACAGTCCGAATTGCCTCTGGGAAGAAATCAGCGCATCTCAGAATTATATCAGGGTCTTGCCTCACACAGATATGGATTGGTTCATGAATATTATGCAATCATAAGCAGATATCCACATTTCTGATCTTATGATTGGAAGTTACTCATTGAAGCAGCAGCTGCAGACATGCCTTGGGCATGGCATTCCTGGGCAAAAAATACAGTGTGGGTCAGTGCGTCATGCAGCATCTGGGGAGGGAAATGGACAGGCAGAGTTTGGGGCTAGGACCCTTCTGCAGAGTAGGATTGAGATGGTTGTCCTCAAACAATTTTAACCAGCTTTCTTTGGGCAAGATACAAATCTAATTATTGGAGTATTTTCCACTTTATGCCGAATTACTTGTCTTTTACCAGCATATATTGATGCAGCATTCAGTCAAGTTACACCACGACGACAAGGGCAGTCATTCCCACCTTTAAAATGTAACTTTCCGCTCCACTTTTGACCCAAGGCGTGATGATGATGTCTGGAACAAACTATTACTGGTGCTGCTGGAACTGGACATCATTAACCAGGTTATTGGCAAGTGTCGCTTGATAACATGGTCTCTTTTTGTTCCATCACAGCCTAAATTTGAGTAGTCTTGAATGGGCAAAATCAGATCTATCTTATTTCTTGTGAACTAGAAACTTTTGCTCAATTTTCCATATTGCCAGGTAGCAGTCAATGTTATACTGGAAGAGTCTGGTGAGAGTCACAGCTACTCTGGAGCACACATCTTCAGTACGCTGTCCAGATGTTACCAAGTCCCTTTCCCTTTACCGTTTTCAGTGTTCTCAGCCATTTCTTGATACACATGTACAGGAAGAAACTGCAGATGCTGGTTTACACTGAAGATAAATACAAACAACCTCTACCCACATAACATCAGAGGCACAAATTGCACTCAGCTGGAGCAAAAAAACCAAATTGCTCAAGGAACCCAGTGGGTCAAGCAGCATCTGTAGAGGTGAAGGGATAATTGACGTTTCAGGTTGAGACTGTGCATCTACACCCTGAGTATAGATAGAAGATAGCCAATATGAAGAGGCGAGAGGGAGGAATGAGACTTGGGCTGGCCAGTGACAGGTGGAATCAGGAGAGCTGGGCGATTCTAGCTGCTTACACCCCAATATGCGGGCCATGCTTTTAGCTTGTCTGACATGAGAGTCCCCAAACATTCTTTCCAAACACTGACATACCAATGGATTAACAAGTGAACAGAGGAAATGAATCATAAATGTTCATGCTCATGTCCAATCCTCTTAATATTCCTTTAAAAAAAGTGTTTCGCAATACCAACGTTTTGAAATCAATGATCCATGACTCAGAATGATTCAGAATGGAGGAGCATCCAGGAAGACATGGAGACTCCCAATTTTCTTTATTTGGAAGCCCTCCTTAATTATATATCCAGTCCCTCAATCATCTCCTGCACAATGGATACCTTAGTTTGCATAGTTTGATCTCCCATTGGCCTCATCAGCCATCTCACACTGAGAGAAATAGCCAGTCATCTACAACCCCAAGGGGCTGTCTACGAAGAATTGAAAATTCATTTAATGCCTAAGTAGTTCCTCCAACCTAAAAAGGATTATACCTCCTGATCTAATGCTTCATTTTGACATTTATGGAAATAATGAGGGCAAAGTTCAGACCATTCTGGTGGTCATCTCAGGGTCAAATGCAAAAGAAATGTAATTACAATGCTTGACATCTGCAAATTATGGTGCAACCATCTGTCCTCCTCTCTCCAAAAAAACCCACAAACTCAAGCCCTAAAACTAAAGGTTTTCCTCAAATTCCACTCATCATGATTTGACCCATTTCACCACAAATTGGTACCAGCTGGTCCAACCTCCCCGAGCAAAATTGTCACACAACGTAAAATGTTAGTGATCTCTTTTTAACTATCTATGAAGATTAATCTGCAGCAGTAAGATTTCGATTTTTAAGCCAGGCGCCAATCAATACCTGTTCATTTAGTGGCATGTTAGAAGATAGTGGTACATTCAAAGACATTAGAATGTAAATGCAAACAAAGCCAGCAGTGCAACCTTACAAAGTTAAAATTAAAGTTTGAAGATCAAGACAGCACAAACTGATAGATTCTGTGGTGGAGCGAATATTTTTTTTCTGCTGAGCAGCATATCATTTCATACAAGATTTAATCTTTCCCCAAGGTAGCAATGTTCAGAAAAAATGGCCGGAGGTAAGACAGTAAAAACAATTAGATCTTAACAATCAGTATACCCCCAGGACTTTTTTTTTAAACCCCAATGGTTATTCCAACAGCACACATCCATGCGAAAGCTACTGGAGAAACCATTTTCAATGCAGTTGGCACTGCAAGACAATGTCACCTTCCTAAGCATTAATAAATCTATAATCATTCAAAAGTTATCCAACCGTGTTATACATGCCATTTGCACATCCAGAAGAGGCATAATTACATATATCAGTCTGAAAATCTCTGCTCGCCAACTAACTAGTAGGAGATGTCAAAATTTCCAATTCAGAAACCGGTAAATCATCAGCAGTGGTGCAATTGTGTTTTTTCCTCCTTTTGCTGCCTTTGATCATTCATGCCTGATTAAAGTTCTTTATTATATTCAATATCTTTACAAAGGTGCTGCAAAGTATGTGCTTTAAGATTACTGTTGTTTAATAAAACAATTTTTGGATTGAACTGAAAGCTTATTCAATAAAACCACCAGTGCAGCATTAGGACAGAAGATATGCAGGACATATACAACAGGTCAGGCAGCATCCGATGAATGGAGAAACCGAGTCAATCACATCTACTACATTCAGCACACTGCTGCTTTCACCCAAAAGAAGATTCCCTTAAGCTTCCCCTTCAGCCCACTATCCTGGATCAATTCTAATCTCCTCCATCATCAATATGAGCCACCAACACAAGCTTTTCCTCTTTCTCTCCCCTTTACACATTCCAAAAGAAACCATAGCCTTTGCAGAAACAAAGAACTGCAGATAGACCTGCAGTTTGTCCTGGGCCTCTCCACTGTCAAAGTGAGGTCACACGCAAATTGGAGGAAGAGCATCTCATATTTCGCTTGGGCAGCTCACAACCCAGTGGTATGAACATTGATTTTCCTCTAATTTGATGTGAATGGGGGGAAAATGAAAATGGAATTAGCACAAATGGGCGGCTGATGGTCAGCATTGAATTCACGGACTAAAATGTTTTATTATTAATCTTTAATGCTTAATGTATTATTCTTAACTGTCACTGTATGTCATGTTGTCAGTTGTGGATGGAGCACCAAGGCAAATCCCTTGTATGTGAATACTTGGCCAATAAACTTATTCATTCATTCATTCAATTCAAAGGTCCTATTCCATGCTGTATCACTTTGCATTAAAAAAATCTACAACCTAAATATGGACTGCTAATTAAAGGCTTCATCAAGTCATCAGTTTCTCTGCTGGTCAGGCCAGTTTCAAAAAATGCTATTTCATAACATGAAGGAACAGATGAGAATTTAATTTTCACAGTCTACTACTCGACGATCATTTGTAATAAATGCAACAGCTTTTCATAATACAATGGGGACAGTTTTCCGAGACAGTGGGGTAAATCTTCTGCACAGAGTACCAGCAAATAAGCTTTGAACTTGATACCAACTAGTTTTGAGTCTGAAGAAGGGTCCCAACCTAAAAAGTCACCCATTCCTTCTCTCCAGAGATGCTGCCTGTCCCACTGAGTTACTCCTGCTTGTTCTATTAGGAGATAAAGTTGTGAACTATAAATCCAGAAGCACAGGTTTGACCCCGACTGTGGCTGTTAGACAATTAAAGGTCTGGTAATTAAATCTGCATATTAAAAAAATCAACCACATAACAGTAACCATGAAACTATTGAGTTTTATAAATCCACAGCGATTGCTAATGCTCCCAAGAGAAGGAACTCTGTCAGCCTTACCCAGTCCAGCTTTTATCTCCAGGCCCCGCCAATGTAATTGATATTAATTGTTTTCTCAATTCAGAAACAGCCAGCTCGGATAAAGGAAGTGATTATGTTGCAACAGTAAATTCATTAAAAGAACATTCCATGCACATATTTTCAAACTACTAGAAATTAAAATTGCCTGACAAAGAGATTGGGTTATTTTGAATGACTGCAAATGTCAAAGTCAGTTACAACAGTGACAACTTTGATAGCTTGTGAGTCAGGGGCTGTACCATATAAGAAACATTTAGATAGGTACATTGATAGGATAGGTTTAGAGGGATATGGGCCAAATGCAGGCAGGTGGGACTAGTATAGATGGGACATGTGGGTTTGTGTGGGCAAGTTGGGCTGAAGGGTTGTTTCCATGCTGCATAAACTTTATGACTATGACTCTGACTACGAATCTATGAGTACCATACTAACTGCCAAAGCTGTTGCATCAATGCAGCAGGCCAGTAATGCTGTAGGAGACCATGCACTGGATAATGCATGCAGTGAAGGAAAATGGCATGGTCAATAGGGTTATAGTAGTGGGCAATTTTAGCTTCCTCAGTGTTGACTGGAATCGTGGTAGAGTAGAGGCTTTGATGGGGCAGCATTTGTTAAATGCACCCGTCAACGTTGGAGACTCTTACTAGGAATACAGTTCCTTCATTGTAAGGGGCAGTATTCAACCTTATTTTCGATCATGAAAATGAGCAGGTGGTAGAAGTGTCAATGGAGGAAAACATAGGGAACTGTGACAGTAATTATGTATGCTTGGAGGTCAAAGAAAGAGAGAAGGTTAGTTCTCAACTTAAGGTCATGAATTGGGAGGGAGTAATTTAATAGTGCATGGGAGCAGCTGATCAACATAAATTGATAGTGGATGCCTGCTGGTAAAAGAACAGCTGATACATGCGAACCTTTTAAAAGAGTTAGCAAGAGTTCAACACCAGGATCCTCTCAGGGTGAAAGATAAGATAGCAAATTTAGGTAACTTTGGTTGATAAAGGATCATAAAGAGTTGATCAAGAAAGAGGGAAACATCACACCGGCAACAAGGTTCACATCATCACAGGCAACTGGGTCCAAGAAATTATCTTAAAGAATATAGAGTGTGTAGGAGACAATTTAAATTAGGAAAGCACAAATGAGCTGTGAAATATCCTTGGCACAAAAGATTAAGGAGAATCCCAAAACAGAATAATTACAAAGGGAGCAAGAAGATAGCCAGTGGAAGAGTGGGTTCTCTGCGTAGTGCCAGGTGATGCAAGCCAGGCCCTAAATTAATTCTTCTTAACTGCATTCACCTAGGATAACAACGTTGAAGATGGCGAATTTGTGGATAATCGAAAACAGATTGTGTACTGTAAATTGTAGTGCTCCAAGGAAAGTTGATGAGCAGAGAGATTTTGGGAGCTCAAGTGCATTGTTCTTCAAATGTGGCAACACAATGAGAAAGGGTGCCAAAGGGGACATGAGACATGCTTGCCTTCATATGTTAGGATAAATAAAAGTCAGGATATTATGTTGCAATTGTGCAGAACACTGGTTAGATAACACTTGGAGTGATATGTCACTCTTGGATTAATCTGTTATGTCACTCTTGGAGTAGCGTGTTATACCACACTTGGAGTATTGTGTTATTCTCGTCAATGATAGGAAGGGCATGGTTGTGTTGGAGGGGAATCACCAGATACTGCCTTGATTGGAGTATTTTAGTTATAAAGGAAAGATTGGATAGGCTGGGTTGGCGTAGGGGAGGATGATGGGTGATCTGTTAGAGGCATATGAAATTATGAGATAGATAGGAGGGATAGTCAGGACCTTGTTTCTCCATGCTCGGGATAATCAGAATCTTGTTTCTCCAGGATAGGGATTTTATTTTTCTATATGCATATACAGATAGTAAAAAGCTTTATCGCAAATTTCAGTGCAAACGGAACTTGCTGCAGAGAAGGTGGCAGAATCAGATACAATCACTATGGGACAACTAGACCGATACTTAAATAGGCACGGCATATTGGATTTGGACCAAATGCATGAAAATGTGACGTACAGATGAGCAAAAATGGTGGCATGGACATAGTGGGCCAAATGGCCTGTTTGTCTGCTGCATGACCCAGACTGAGCTTTTCACCATCCTGGAAGAAACAATCCCAGGTCTAGCAAGGTATAACCTCAGACCATCATATTCTTATACTTATATTTTTAATCCCACATTTTCTTATGGCATAGAAAGCCATTTATTTCCCCATAACCTATTTTTGCCCCCTTTTCAATCAACTCCTGAGTCTGACACAGAGGGTAATTTAAATTAGCTAATTAACCTGCTTATCAGCATGTCTTTGGGATTCAGGTAGAAACTGGAGCTCAGGAGGCAAACCCTCAAGGGGAATGCCCACATACAGGATGTAAGGTCAGAATCATAAACATGTTAAAGAATGGAATCACTTAAAGAGGAATGGATCTATATTAATGAAATTATTTTAACACCACAGATCATTCCACGTGTTTTCTAGCCAGTATTCTTTTCTTTAAAATGAAAACACTGCTGTAATACAGAGCAACAGGCAACAGTCCCACAGCAATGACTGCAAATGTCCAAGTCACTTACAACAGTGCCAGCTTGTGAGGCTGGGGCTGTACGTTTAAGAAACATTTAGACATGTACATGGGTAGGATAGGTTTAGCGGGATATGGGCCGACTTAGGCATGTGGGACGTGTTGGTCAGTGTGGGAAAGTTGGGCTGAAGGGCCTGTTTCCATGCACTATGACTATAATTCTATGAATACCATACTAACTGCCAAAGCTGTTGCATCAGTGCAGCAGGCCAGTTATGCTGAAAGAGACCATACACTGCATTATGCATGGTCCCCGTGGGGGAAAAAAAGGCATGGTCAATAGGGTGATAGTATACAATACCAAGGGGGATTTTAACTCCCTCCAATATAATGCCAATGAATCAATAAGCCTCTTAACACAGCGCGACACCCCCAACATTGACTGACTGTGTTTGGTTCTGGTCATCATTAGTTGTTCATAAATAAGTTAAATAACATTGTTATGTGCTATTAAAGTTGCCAGGGGTAAATGGGGCGAAAAAGGTTGGGAACCCCTGCCATAAACAAAACCAAATTTGCTTAAAACTCAATGCAAATTTTTGAAAAATAAATGGAATATAGTTTACTAGCTGATATGTTGATTAAGTGATGCCAAGAAGAACTTGGTATTATACAAAATCAGTGCGTACCCCTGCCAAAAAAGGCATCTTAATTGAGCAACCTTCATCAACAAAAGCATGAGGTGCAACACTTAAAAGCTTGCACAGGCCTCACCTGTCACTGAAATATGAAAATAAAAATCTGGATGTCTGGAGAAGGGTCTCAATCCAAAACATCGCCTATTACTTTTCTCCAGAGATGCTGCCTGACCCACTGAGTTTCTCCAGCATTTTGTGTCTATCTTTGGTGTAAACCAGCATCTGCAGTTCCTTCCTACACATTCTCCATACTTGGTGGATATTAACCAATATGTTAAACCCCTGACCAAAATAGGAGATTATCAAAGCTAAGCTATAACTCCAAAGCTTTCAAGCTTCTCAGGATTGTTGACTGTTGAACTTGGGGAAGATGCAAAGGACAAGGAATTAAAAAATTGCAAATAATTGATAACACTTGTTTCTGTACACCCCAATTAAAGAAAAATCAGAATCAAGTTTACTTCTGTTTGCATGGTGCTATATTGTATGAGAGATCAACTTTTGAAATTTGTTAATCTTTTAAATTTAAACATCGAAAGCATCAGACTTTGGGTTCAAATGGTTATATGGACAGAGCCCGTACTCAATACTAACTTAGATCAGTGTTCTTAGTGAAACCACAATCAATTACATCAATGTAGGTATGGCCACAGTACAAAGAGTAAAGATGTTAGCTGGTAAATATAGTGCTTGATTTCATTTACTGCCCAAGTTATGAAGGCCTCTACCTCTAAATCCATGAAAATCTGTGTAACATCTCAAGCCAGTGTGATAAAAGAAAGTTCTCACGTTAAGCAATCATCTTTTCCAAATAGAGTCTAACCACTTCTACGTGATGGTCCATAAAACCAAATTAAAATCAGCAACACTAAAATCACAGGCAATAAAAAATGGCCAGGAATTTGAGGCACAAGAAACAGTAAATGTCAGAAACTATGTTGATTCAATCATATAAATAGATTGACCCAAAGAGCAAGTTACACAAAAACCTTTCATCTACAAAGAACACATTAGGAGTGGTGTGGAGTACTCCTCATTTATCTGGGTGGAAATTAGCTCCAATGACACAATAAGGTTCTAGATGAATAGGGGAAGTGGGCCAAGGAATATCACATGGGATTTAACAAGTGACAGGTGCTACATTTTTGTATATCAGGCAAATTAAAATAGTGGAGTGCTTGCAGAGTAAATGGACGAGAAAGACCTAGAGATGTTGTTAGATTGGCTCCATGAAGGTGGCAATATAGGTGGACTGTGAGATGAAGGACGCATTTGGCTGCTTTGGAGTCAGCCAGACCATTGACTACAGAAATTACAGTAGGATATCATGTTACAACCATACAAGCCGCTGGTGAGATCATACAAAATATTGTGTGCCGTTCCAGTTGGCGACCTATAGGAAGAATGTTGCAAAGGGTGAATAAAAGTTTCACTAGGATGTTACCAAGACAGGTAGGCTTGAGTTATGAGGATAGGCTGGATGGGCTGGGAGTTTTTTCCCTGGAGCATAGGAGATAGAAGTGTGACATTAGAAGTATATAAAATTATGAGGAGTGCAGATATGGTGAGAGGTCGCAAACTTCCATCGAAGGTAAGGGAGTCTTGATTTAAGAGGAGAGGGTTTAAGGTGAGCGGGAAAATATTTAAAAGCACTTGACAGGTAACTTTTTCACAGCTGGTGGTAGGTTTATGGAACAAGCTATCAAAGGAAGCTGTAGAAGTAGATACAATTAAAATACATTTGGAGAGGTGGATGGATAAAAGAGGGATGTGGACCAAAAAGGAAAATGGGTCAGAGATAGTCTGAAAAAGGGTGTTGACCCGAAACATCAGTATCTCTCAAGAGATGCTGCTTGTCCCACTGCATTACTCCAGGACTTTGTGTCCATCTTCAGTTTAAACCAGCATCTGCAGTTCATTCCTGCATAGATAGACAACGTTGTTATTGATGAGTTGGGCCAAAAGACCGGTGTCCATGCTGTAAATAACTCTGACTCTACAAGCTCAGCAACATTCATCATTAAACAGCCAACTTGTTTGGAACCCTATCCAACAAACTAAACATTCATGTCTAGTGATATCAATATGCTATAGCTGCACTGTATACCATTTGCAAGTACCATTGGAACAACGTGTTTTCAAAAACCCATCACCCAAGCTGGGGTTAGATAAAAATGCTGGAGAAACTCAGCAGGTGAGGCAGCATCTATGGAGCAAAGAAGTAGGTAACGTTTTGGGTCGAGACCCTTCTTCAGACTAATGTGGGGGTAGTGGGGGCGGGAAGAAGAAAGGAAGAGATGGAGACAGTGGATTGTGGGAGAGCTTGGAAGGGGGGGGGGGGGGGGGGGGGGGGGGAAGATGGAGAAAGCAAGGACTACCTGAAATTGGAGAAGTCAATGTTCATAGCGCTGGGGTGTGAACTACCCAAGCAAAATATGAGGTGCTGCTCCTCCAATTTACGGTGGTCCTCACTCTGGCCATGGAGGAGGCCCAGAACAGAAAGGTCGGATTCGGAATGGGAGGAGGAGCTGAAGTCCTGAGCCACCGGGAGATCAGGTTGGTTATTGCGAACTGTTGGGTGAAGCGATCGCCAAGCCTATGCTTTTTACCCTTTTACCCTTGATTTTTCCAGCATCTATCTGCAGTTCCTTCTTATACCCTCGATTTTTCCAGCATCTGCAGTTCCTTCTTAAATATTTTGTCTACTCCATTGTGAAATCTCTTCAAAGTATGCCTACTCTGAAGAAGTTCTCCTCCTCTCTCCGAAGCTGAAGAAGGGTCTCGACCTGAAACAAACCTATTCCTTCGCTCCATAGATGCTGCCTCACCCGCTGAGTTTCTCCAGCATTTTTATCTACCCTCATCACCTAAGCCGACTACTTCTACCATACAGAAGGCCAAGGAAAGCAGGTGCACAGGAACTCTTTCACTTCCAAGATTTGCGTATTCATGACTTGGAAATATAAACAAAGTTTCCCAATTGCAATTTGGTCTAAATTTTAAACACATCCTCTCTAACATTATGGAAGTACCTTCACCACACAGGCTGCAACAGTTCAAGACTGCATCTCTGCATTTATAAAGACTGGGTGAATGTCACCCTCATCAGAAGCTCCTGCATCTTATGCATTAAAAGGAAATGTTGTCTTTAGCATTTTAGCAACAAGGGCTACAAGCCAAAATCAGCGGCGATCTCTGGCAACAATGGATCTCGTCCGATGAGCACAATATATTTTATGTCCATTTGAGCGAACAAACAAAGTTCCACCAAGGCAGGTTTCCAACCCCTGTTGGTATTGTCCTATGAACCTCAGAGGCAAAGTCAGTTCTGGCTTCACAATGGTAACCTTTCAAAAAAACGGCTGACCCAGATGGAGTCCCAGGATGGTTTCTAAAAATGAGCACAAATCAACTGGCCACGTTTCCGTCCACATCTTCAACCTCGCACATCATAATCATAGTCATACTTTATTAGCCAAGTATGTTTTGCAACATACAAGGAATTTCATTTGCTGTACAGTCATCATATCAATAAAAAGCAAAACACACAGAATACATTTTAATATAAACATCCAACACCGCGACTCCTCCACATTCCTCACTGTGATGGAAGGCGAAAGAAAGTTCATTCTCTTCCCTTCTTTGTTCTCCCATGGTCGGGGGCCTGGAGCCTTCCGTTGACGGGACGATCTTGACTGCCGTAGCCGGGCCCTCCATCAACTATCCACTGTCCCCATCTGTTTCAAGGAAAGCTCCAAGAAAGGTAAAATGATTTATATCGCTGACGACCACCCCAGGAACTCCAGCATTGACCATAATGAAGTGATTTGAAAAGCGGGTGATCAGTGCTAATCTCTTGAACAATCTATACCCATTGCAGTTAGTGTACAGAAAAAATAAGTCTATGAAGGTTGCCATCTCTCGTACTATGTTCAGTTCTGGATCACCTGGATAAGATTAAACCATTGTCAGAATGCTATTCATTGGCTACAGCTCAGCCTTCCAAACAATAATTCATAATAAGGTCATCGCTGAACAGTCCCTAATATTCTGGATCTTGGTCTTGGGGGGCTTTGAACTGCAATTGGCTTCTGGACTTCCTGGATGGCAGACTTCAGTTTGTTATATCCTCCACACTGGCTCGCAATACTGGTACCTCTCAGGACTGTATACTCAGCCCCTCGCTCTATACCATGTGCACCTGCAACAGCGTGGCCAAATACAACTTTAAGTTCACCGATGAAACCATTCTTTTTAGGTGGATCACATTGATGCGATGGAGAGCAGGAAAGAGATGTGAAACTTTGTGTCATTGTATCAGAACAACAACGTAGCCAGCGAGAAAAAAGAGTTATTTGGCAATCTAAGAAAGCTGAGGGTGAAGGGGGGTGGGCGGTGAGGGAGAATGGGAGGTGTGAGAACACAACCCTGTACTCATCGACAAAGCTACTATAGAGTTTGGTGACAGCTTCAAGTTCCTAGGAATCCATTTCACCAACACCGTATCTTGATCCCTTCACAATGATTAGTTGGTCAAGAAAGCACACATCTGCATATTTACTTTCTAAGGTGTCTGACAAGATTCAACATGTCCACAAAGATTGTCTCGAGCTTTTACAGGTGTGCAGAAGGATGAAGTCTGAGGGCATGCATCTCAGACTGATATGGCAATGACTTTGCTCTTGGCTGCTTGTCCCTGCAAAGAGTGGTAAATACCTCCCTGACTATCACGGTCCTTCCATCCGTGGAAGTATCGTCGAGGATGACTTTCACCCTAGCCATTCCCCTTTCCCACTTCTATCTTCTTGAAGATACAGGAGCCTGAAAGCCCAGAAGTCCAGCCTTAAGAACAACCTCACCCTCCTCCTCCCTAACCCTGCCCCCATCACCAGACTCTTGAACTGTTTATCTCTTTCAATCCCCATTCCTGGAAGGTGCTGCCACACTATCTTACCAATCCTCATTTGTTTATTTAAGTGCCAGTTAAATTTCCAATAAATGCAGCAATCCTCTGGCAGAGGATTCCAGAGCTTAGCCACTCTATGTAAAAAGAGACTTTCCCTTCAAATTCACTTTAAAAGTCCTTCCTTTCATTTTAAACATGTGCCTATTTTAAATCTCTACCATGGGAAAAAGATTTTATCAGTGCCTCTTATCATTTTATATACGTCTATTGGGTCACCCCTCAGCCACTTCTACTCCACGGAAAACAAGGCCATCCTCTCTTTGAAATGATTCCTTCTATCTGCACAAGACTGTGATGACTCTCTTCCACACCGTTTGCAGCACGATCATATCCTCCTGATAGTGTGGTGTAGTTACATCATCTAATTCCACACACAGTGCGTGTAGACATGAGCATGAGAGAGCTACAGAAGAAGGAACCTCGGGTGTTTGCGGCTTTGCAAACCCACCTAGATCTGCACATTTGGATAAATAAGGCAACTGAAAATTGAAGTCTTTAAAGAGAGGACTTTTACTTCAAATATGACAGCGGGAACAAATATTTAGAAATCACAGGGTGTATTGATCTGCAGATTTCCCAAAAATGTCCCACCGTGTCACTTTGCTTTGACATACCCCTAGGAGAGGATCCATCTCAATATAGCGGTTTTGGTTATCAAATAACAAATGGCGCTTTCGAAAAACACATCCCAAGTCGCCAAACCGGCACCCAGGTCTTCGGGAAGTTTATTTCACGCTGAATTGTATTGGTTGTTTTTATCATAGGGATCACATGCATGATGGCGATAAGAATCACATATTATGCTCATGTAGATATTTATGAAAGATTAAACCTCCAAAACGGTCATCTGCAGAAAACTACAGTTGAAAACCTCTGCTGTTAAAATTGTAGTTACCGTAGCTAATGCTAGAATAATTGTCTTTAGTTTTAAACAGACGAACCCCCGCGTTTGGATTGAGGTTGGTTGTTTCAGCATTGTGCGATAACATGTGCGATATTGTAGGGTAATAATGAAAGGCTCAAATTGAGGTGGTTACAAATCCGAGGATACAAGGGAACACCAACTGGATTACAAAATATATTGTTGGACTTTCACTTAACTGCCTTGGTCATATATCCCCCTACAGGTCAGGAATAGAAACTGCTTCTGCATGGCACACTTCATTTAACACCGTAATAATTACAATCGTTCTTTAGAAACCTAAATAAAATCAGCCGCGCGTCAGTGCAGAAGAAAATCGGTAGCTGTCAACCGTTCGGGTGCATTCTTCTTTCCCACGAAGAAATCGAGGAACCAAGATCAGTAATTACAGATCTGATTTGTTTCTAATTGCAATTTTTAGTCAAGCAACGCACCAGTTGCCGGTGAATAAAACACACGGCTGAAGCGTATAAACGTTGTGGAAATCAGTCATTTTGTCTAAGTGTAAATATCAACCGATTGTCGCCCTGTCCTTGTTTTCCAGCGGACATACATGTTGATCTCGCTTTAAAGCTCTGGGCGCTCATCTACAATAGTTAATCCACCCATCAACAAATGCAGGATAGTGTGTCATCTTCCTTTACAAACGCCTGCTGCCAATAAATGATCATCCTTCGGTACTTTAGTGCTAAAGATGCTGCATCCCCTCCCAACGGATTAAGCCATCACCTCGAATACAGAGGCGTGCCACTAGAACAAGAATTTGATTTATGTAGAGGGGATTTATTTATTTGTCATTTCTGCTCTGACAATTTCCAACAAAGCTAAGGGCATTTGCAAAGAAAAAAATCGCAAGCATAGTTAGAACGTAGGTTTGTGGTCCGGGCAACAACTGCAGGCATCAGAAAAAATACATTGCAGAATTGGGCTGTTGGGATCATACGAACTGCTTGCTGTTTGCGTATCTAAGTTCAGATACGCTACAAAGTCACCGCTATATTTACAGCGACGCGAAGTAAGAGCCAACACTCCTGCCAAATACCAAATGCACATCCCAACCTCGTAGCACCCCGCATTTCGGATGGTACGTGTGTTAAAAAATGTCCAAGTCACGAAGCTAGTGCAGAATTAAGTATGACCGTGAACATTAAGTTGTCAACAACTCTCGATGGATCATTTTAAGAAGGCAGACACGGGCATGTTATTTTTTTTTAAAAAGAGGGGGGGGGGGGGGGGGGGGGGGGGGGGGGAATTCAGTAACGGGGTAACCGAAGGAGCCTCAGATGTAATTACGGCATTTGCCCATCATTTCACAGAGCGTGGACTTCTACCGTCCTGGTGTAGCAATCTGCAGTCTTTCGCGAAATTGTCTTATGTGTTGCAGCACAGCATTAAAAAAACACATGGAATTACATAATTTCTCCCGCGATATCCATTGTAGAAAGGGACAAACATATCATGTACTTCACATAATCTTCTATTCGACGAAAGGTCGGAGTTAACAAATTCTTGTTCAAAACACGTACAGATGACTCCGGCTCACATCACAAGATTAATTTGCAGCAGTCTGGAGAGGCGGGTAAAACGTTACGGGAGATAAGGGCGCAAGTTATTTTATTTCGCGTGCACACAGCTGTAAATTGCTTTATTATATTTTACAAGCCCCCCTACCTTGAAATGCAAAGAAGGACACGAATCCCAGAATACCGATGCTGTGTATCACGTAGAAACGCATCGTTCCCGCTTGCTTAAACAATCCAGGCAAGGAAGAGAGTGCCTCTTGGAATCCCGCGAATCCGAGTCTGTGGAAATGCAACGGACACAGTGTTACACTGCGATCCTGATCCCTCGATGTGCCTCTCTTCCCTCCAGTAAGGCAAATGAGAAATTTACAAACAGCGGAGCTCCCGCGCAACAACGCCACTCAGCGTCCGAATCTCAATGTACTGTGTTACAAGCTGCACCGCGCACAGCAGCAAACACGGCTGGTCCTCATTAGAGCATCTTATGCAATTCCTACAAACTTTGTTTATTTTTTGCCCCTTTCACGATGATCTAACACCCTCTGCCCCCTCCCCTCTTTAAATGAAGTTATATCAACCAGGCATCCCACCCCTTATTTCCCCACTTGGTACATACTCCATCCTCTCTTCACACATAATCAGCAGCAAACAGAAACTCATGGTGAAAATTTATGGTTAGCCTTCTGCGTTTATAATCAGAACCTGTTTGGGTACCTTTTAGAGGAAAGAGCTCCCTTTGCTTTTTATTGACGATGGAGTGAAAAATGTCAAATGTACACGGGGCTCTTTCTGGAGGCGGTGCGGAGTAGAGATTGACGTATTCCAAGCTCGACCTTCCTTTAGTGAGTGCTTGGTTTGGATAGGGCTGTATGTGTAGTCTTCCGTGCAAGAAACGCGAGCGGCGTGCAGCCGCACCATTTACCCAGTGGGAGAATCGCACCTGATCCGGTCACAATATCCTCACCTGCACCTGGTAGCCTCACACACGCCAAGGTAGCCCACCTCCACTTCAGCTCGCCTTGCAAAGCACGGTCCCCTTTTGCACACCAGAACAGACTCTGCATGACAATTACTAGATGTGAATTACTCACGTCAGGCAGTATCTTTCTTGGTGGAAATAGTCAACAATTGAAGGGTATTTCATCAGATCTGGGCATAAGACGAAAAATGTCATGACCTGGTCAGCCAAACGTTTTGTTCAACAACCCATAATAGGTAATGGTAATAGATTTCAATTAAGTAAGTTTAGAGAGTACAGAAGGAGTACAGAAACAAAGGAGAGAGTCTGAGATGGGTCAAGAATAAGTCACTGCATGCCCGCAACCCCAGTCCTGGCCTGCAATGGGCCAGGCTCTTCCTGAACAGAACTGAACGGCAGTGCTCTAGTGATTATATATATAAGCATAAAGAGACATAGTGACATATAAAGTGTTTCAGGTGAATAGCCGTTCAAGAAAACTTTAATTCCAACTGTTGCTCCTCAAATTTCCAAGCTCGGTACCTGGTGCTGATAAATACTGATAATTACTGATGAAATGTTATCAACATGAGACTTTAACTCTGGTGTGACAGTTCCAAAATGATAAATAGACAGGGTATTTCATAAGATGCTGACATTTCACCGCAATGTTTCCGTTTGGGACCGTTTTGCAAATGTTTTTGGCCTAACATATTTTCCTCGTTCCTTTAAGAATCTTATCATGAATTAAAACATCTTTCGGTTTCTACAAAGTAAAACTTAACTGAAACCATTAAAAATAACAAATAACAAAACCATCTTTGCCACAGGGTCACCACTGACCAGTGCACCCCACGAATAACTGAGATCAGTTGCACAGCTCATGTTTACTTTGAAAGCATTCTTTAGCCAAAATCAATGATAATATATTCTGTTATTAACATTTATCCCAGCAAGGAGTTTTAATCAATCATGATGTCCCTTCCCCAATCTGAATGTTAAGGGTGTTTTTTGTTCTTGTTTTAAGGTTTAAAATTCGTTAAAACAAACTCAAGTCATTGGCTTGAAACGTTAATCCTCTCTTCACTGAAGCTACCCGAATTGCTCGCCACTTGTGGTATTTTCTGAGTTTCATCTCAGATTTCCACGATCCGCTATTGTTTTGCTTGCGAATTATTAAATGTAGTAATTTAATTTTGACACACATTTAACATGTCATGACATGTTTCAAAGACCAACACATTTTGAAGGTTACTTGTTATGTCACATTGGTGGATTTTTTTCCTGCTTAATATTGTTCCAGACCATTAATAATTAATGCTTTTGTCTTTCTCCCCATCTGCTGTTGTTTTGGAAGTCGTTGTTTTTTATTTATACTAAAGTCCTCATAAACGCGATAACTTGACAGCTGCGCTCATTT
Source organism: Leucoraja erinaceus (assembly GCF_028641065.1). Classification (NCBI taxonomy): domain Eukaryota; kingdom Metazoa; phylum Chordata; class Chondrichthyes; order Rajiformes; family Rajidae; genus Leucoraja; species Leucoraja erinaceus. The sequence goes on along the minus strand of NC_073389.1, from coordinate 19,271,176 downwards.
ATGAGGCTGCTGCGACACTTGCGCATGGCATGATTCTCCCTTAAAATAGGTAAGAAGTCAGAGAGGCATAAAGACATACTAGTGCGGCGAAGACTCGTGTGAATTTCGCTCTCTGATTGTGCGCACGCATTGAATTACAAAGAAAAAAAAATCAAATGACAGTACTTTCATATTGATTAAGAAAAAGGGCACTCAAGATTGGACAGAATGTGACTGAACAAGTGCTTATTTAACTTCCTTCACCTGTTGTCAGGGTAGGGTCACCAGCGTCGCCCTGAAGGGTGGCAGCCCCACCCTCGGCCTAGTAGCGCGAGCGTCCCGGGCAAGGTTCGACCGCCTGGGCACCGTGGCAGCAAAGACCGGGAGCAACAGGCGACAATGGAGCGGCGCCCGTCTCCACAGACGGAGCCCGAAGCGCCAGCGCCAAGCACACTTCGCTCTTTCCCGCCCCACTCTAGCCAGACTACGCATGTACCGGCATCTATCGCACAGCCTTGGGACTCGGGGGTTGTTGCCTTTCAAGATCTTGCCCCTCTTGTTGGTTTAAACTTCATCCCTTAGACAACGAGGGCACGATATTGGATAGGATTCTTTGGGATAACATGTTCCAAATAATATTCTGTTCCTAATAGTATTTAGAAGATAATAGTCTGATCTATGAACTGCCTAGGTTCCGCGAGGGACCTTGGGTTTAACTTCGTTTTTACATTATATGTGGAATTTATTGAACTTTTTCGTTTGATTTAAATCTTTTTATTTGAATTTCACAGCAATTTGCATACATACAATGATAACAGATAGTGACAGTCAAGGCATAATTGTGCAACAGTATGTAAGCGACCCTCAAAGCCCTTACCCTTACCCACCTTCAACCCACCCGAATCAGGTCGGAACCAAACGGGGACAAACAACACTCACATACATACACATCCACACAAATATGGTAAGATAAACGAAACAAAAAGTACTAAAAAAAAAAAAATAATAAAAGAAAAAAAAGGGGGTCACTAATAACAGTAAATAAGTAAGTAATTAAATAAATAAGTGTGGGGAGGGGAGGGGAGGGGGGCGTTAAGGGGAGAGCAGCTGCAGCAGAGCAGAACAATGGTGGAGAGCACTCAGTCCTCTTCCGAGTCCGGGGACAAGTTGAGAGAGTTAACAAGTTCCAAGAAAGGGTTCCATGTATCTAGGAATGTCTTGGTAGAGCCTTTGAGAGAGAACCTAAGTTTTTCAAGCTTTAAATTGTAAAGCACCTCCTTAATCCAGCGGGTGTGTGTCGGGGGACAGGTGAGCCTCCAGTTAAGCAAGATCAGTCTCCGGGCTAACAAGGTTGTAAAAGCTAGAACCCGTTTCACCGCAACAGAGAGGTTGGTGTTGGGAGGGGTACCGAAAATGGCTGACAGTGGGTTTGGAGGAATAGTCTGGCCGTAGGCTCTGCTTATCAAGTCGAAAGCACTCCTCCAAAAGGCTGCTAGCTTAGGGCAAGACCAAAACATATGGCTATGGTTGGCAGGGGATTGATTACATCTGTTGCACGTGTTCCTAACAGCGGGGTAAATTCTAGATAATCTTGCATTTGTGTAGTGGACTTTGTGAAGGACTTTGCATTGGATTAGGCCATGACGGGCACATATGGAGGATGAATGGATCAAATCCAAGGCAGAGTCCCATTGCTGGTCTGTTAGTTTTGTATTCAGCTCACCCTCCCACGCAGCTTTTAATGAGGTATGAAGTTTCAATATAACCGACCCTAACAAGTTATACAAAACAGAGATGCATTTCTTCCAGTTGGGATCTAGAGCTAAGATGGTATCGGTCAGGGTCTCAGGGGGGCGATTTGGGAAATGGGGGAATGTCTTCTTCACAAAATCCCTAATCTGGAAAAATCGAAAAAGGTGGGAGTTTGGGAGGCTATAGTTGGACGAGAGCTCCGCAAAAGACGAAAAGATGCCATCCTTGTATAGGTTTTTGATACTACTGATACCATTGCTATGCCAGGTTTTGAATGCGTGGTCTGTACTTGAAGGTTTAAATATGTGTTTTTTAAGCAGTGGGGTCAAGATGGAAGGGCCATGTAAACCGAAGTTTTTCCTGAGTTGACTCCATATCTTGAGCGCGAGGGACGCAATTGGGCCTGCACCCACAGCTGTTATAGGAAGGGGGAGTTGGGAGCATAGGACAGACCACAACGGGAGGTGTGAACTCGCCTTTTCCATGTGTACCCAGGTCGGTAGGTCGCAAACATCATTCATCCAATACAGGAGTTTTTGCAAGTTAGCTGCCCAATAGTATCGCCTAAAGTCAGGAAGTGCCAAACCGCTGTCACTCTTAGGAGACTGCAGTATCGCCTTTCGGATTCTAGCCGGTTTGCTACCCCATAAAAATTTAGATATTGTCCTTTCTAATTTATCAGAAAAAGATTTAGTGATAAGTATAGGGACGTGTTGGAAAAGATACAGGAATTTGGTTAGGACGACCATCTTGACCAGATTTATCCGGCCCATGAGGGATAGCAGTAAAACTGACCAGCGGTCAAAATCTCTTTCAGCTTTCTCAACCAGAGGCAGAAAGTTTGTGTGGAACATATCAGATAAGGGTGTTGTGATAAAGACGCCGAGGTAGCGAAACCGGTCCTCTGCCCATTTGAATGAGGTTAAAGAGCGAGGGTGCTGCTTAGTAAATGAGTTAATTGGTAATAGCTCACTCTTTTGGTAGTTAAGTTTATAACCAGAATACGCACCAAACCGTTCTAAAATATTCGTAATCACAGGGAGAGAGCTGACTGGGTTTGAGATGTACAGGAGCAGGTTATCCACATACAATGAGACTTTATGAGTTGTGTCGAACCGTGTAATACCTTTAAAGCCCTTCTCTGAGCGTTACCAGACCGCCAAGGGTTCTATCGCGACAGCAAACAGAAGTGGTGATAACGGGCAACCCTGTCTGGTACCTCTCTGAAGGGGGAAGTGGGGTAACAGTGTGCTGTTTGTTTGTACTGAGGCCACAGGGGACGAGTATAATAGACTGACCCAAAGAATAAAACTGTTACCGAGGCCAAACCTGTCCATCGCCTCATATAGGTACCTCCACTCGACCCTGTCGAAAGCTTTTTCGGCGTCGAGGGAGACCACTATCCCCGGGGTCTCACTACTCGGTGAATGGATGAAGTTAAGGAGACGCCTAATATTGTGGGAAGACTGTCGGCCTAGTATGAACCCCGTTTGGTCTAACGAGATAATAGAGGGCATCACTCGTTGAAGACGGAGCACAAGGGCTTTAGAGAGGATTTTGAGGTCCACATTCAGGAGTGAAATTGGTCTATAGCTACTACAAAGCAGGGGATCTTTCTCCTTTTTAAGAATTAGGGAGATAGTAGCCCACAACAAGGTGGGCGGTAGGTGACGATGTAAAAACGCCTCATTGTACATATCTCTCAGGACTGGTGCGAGGAGAGCAGAGAAAGCTTTGTAATATTCTACAGTGAAGCCGTCAGGGCCGGATGACTTTCCGCTTTGCAGCGATGTGATGGCTGCTTGGACCTCAGCAACAGTTATGGGACCACCCAAGTCTCTCGTGGCTTCATCATTAATTCGGGGAAACATCATACTACTGAGCATGTCACCTGTAGTGGGAGGACAATCGAAAACGTATAGTTCAGCGTAGAATTTAGCAAATGCTTCATTAATTCTAAGAGGATCAGTATGAATCTCCCCTAAGCTGAATCTAATGGCTGGAATTAGCCGTGAAGTCGCCTCGGTTCTGGTCTGATGGGCCAAAAGCTTCCCAGCTTTATCCCCAGATTCAAAAAAGTGTTGCCTAGATTTAAGCAGTCGTAGCTTAGCTTTATTAGTAGACGTGAGGTCAAAGTTTGTTTGTAACCTAAGGCGTTCTCTATAAAGGTTAGGGTCTGGGTCAGATGCATATTTGTCATCAATGTCCTTTATTTTTTGTAACAGGTCTGCCGTTTGGGACGTCTCGGTTCTTTTCAGGTTGGAGACAAAAGAGATAAGTTGGCCCCTAATATAGGCTTTTGAAGCTTCCCAGAGTATACCTCTTTCTATGTCCGGCGAGTCATTCAGCTCAAAATATAAGGTGATTTGGGAGTGCAAGAATTGCATGTAGTGAGCCTCTGCTAATAATGAGGAGTTGAACCTCCACTGTTTAAAGGGGTTAGTTCGTTTACGAAAGTGGAGATCGAGGGAGGTTGCAGCGTGATCTGATATTACGATGCTGTGATACTCGTTGGATTTTTCGTTTGATTGGTCGAGCTTTGTGTTTGCAAACCTGTCGTGCTGCCGCTCTAAATAACAATTTCAGAGTTCTGTTTCGGGACTATGATAATAAAGGACTCTTGACTGGGGACAGTCAGCATAGCTTTGTCCGTGGCATGCAATGTCTTATGAAATTGATTAGTTTTTTGAGGAGGTAACAAAGGTACTTTGGAAATACCATGTTGTTTGTGCGGTAATAGATCTGCTGAATTTAGGATTTGCCAACAAATAAAGGTTTCTTCACATCATCACACCTGTCCTAGTATTTTTCTTCACACCTCACATTCTTAGAATGGCAGAAATTTGTGAGCTCCCTGTCTGTGAGCATATTATGCAGCTGAGGATCTATACTCTGAGCATCTCACACACAAGTTGCCCAATTTTCAACCATTGGTTTCCAAAATCACTTTCATTGATTTCTAAATAAATTGGGGAAGGTAATTGTATTTTAATTGATTTTGAAATCAATTGGGATCTTGGGGGAAGGCATGAAATTGCAGTAAACCAGGTTACCATTATTAGGCAGGAGATAGGAAGATGAAATTGGGAGATGTTGTTGGATAGGTCCCCGTTTGGCACGTGGGAGTCCTTTAAAGACCAGGTGATCAGAGTTTGGGACTGGCATGTTCCATTAAGGATAAGGATAGCAAGATAAAGGGCATAGGATGAACAAAGTGGTTGTAATGTTCGCCAAAATGTAAAAGGAAGCAGAGGTAAGGTTTAGAAAGCTGAAATCAGTTAAGGGCTGTTGAACATAAAGGAAGCAGGAAGGAACTCGACTGGGCAATTGGAAGGACCAAAAGGAACCATGATTGGTGAGTTGGATTAAAAAAACCATCAAGGATTTTTATATGGACATTAAAACAAGAGGATAACTAGGCAGAGTGTAGGACCATTCAAGGATAAAGAGGAGCATTTATGCTGAGGGGTCAAATGGTGTATGCATTGTTTTAATTTAGTACTTTGTATCTGTATTCACCAATGGGAAGGGAATGGAGGACAGTGAGATCAGTGTGAAGAATACTATATACAATGAATTACAGATCACAAAGCAGGCAGTGTTGGGGCTCCGATGGCCTGATGAGATCTATCCCAGGTTGTTGATAGAGGCAAGAAAAGAGATTGCAGGGGCATTGTTGAAGATCTTTGCATCTTCTTTAGCCTCAGACAATATCCTGGAGAGTTGCCAATGATCCTTTGTTTAAGAAGGGAAGTCAAAGATAATCCTGGAAATGTATAGGCCAATGAGCCTCACTTCAGTGGCAGGGAAGCTACAGGACAAGGTTCTTTGAAATACGATTTCACTGTATTGGGAAGAGAATGGCCAAATTAGGCTTTCTGGAGTGCTAGAATGGTTGTTGTGGGCTGAAGGGACTGGTATGGACATTGTGGGCCAAATGGATTCTTGGGGTGGCAGCGCAGTCATGCGAGCCTGATGTGCTGGCAGCTCACTCAAGGCTGGTGGGCTGGCAGTTGACTCGGGGCTATTCCTTGAAATTCCACTTCAAACAGGGTGTAAGGCCACCAAATTCAAGTGCAGTTTCATGCCACTTCAAGCAGGGTGCAAGGCCACCAAATTTAAGTGAAGTTTCATACCACTTCAAGCAGGGTGCAAGGCCAACAAATTCTAGTGTAGTTTCATGCCACCAAGCAGGGTGCAAAACACAAAATTCAAGTACAGTTTCAGGGCACTTTAAGCAGGGTGCAAGGCCACTAAATTCAAGTGCAGTTTCACACCACTTCAAGCAGGGTGCAAGTCCACCAAATTCAAGTGCAGTTTCATACCATTTCATGCAGGGTGCAAGGTCACCACATTCAAATGCAGTTTCATACCATTTTAAGAGGGGTGAAACCACCATAAAACCATCACAAAACACCACACTCACAGTTCAGTAGACATTCAGTGTGTTCAGTTCATTCATAGCTCAGACAGTCATGACCTCTCCCTCCCCCATCTTGCAGAGACTGAGCCACACCCACACTTTTAGGTTTCATAATCCCTCCCTCCTCCCACCGGAAGGGGTGTGGCCTTCATTGCGTGATTGACAGGAGAGAGATTCTTAAAACATTTTAAACACTAATAACACTTTTATTTTTTCATTGATGGGAAGAATCCTCTTCACCTGATGAGCGGAGGGGGAGTGAATAAGATGGCCAAAAATCACAGCCATATGCAGTAGCCTTTTTTTTAATCTAAAATCAATATACAGTGCAAACAGGAAGTTGTCAAGTTTAGACCTTTAATCATTTGCCATTTCAAACCAACTACTACCAACCTTTTGTTGTGCTTTATTTCAAATGAACCACCACCACCAACCATTTGCTGTGCTTTATTTCAATCCAACCACCACCAACCATTTGCTGTGCTTTATTTCAAACCAACCACCACCAGCCATTTGCTGTGCTTTTTCAAACCAATCACATTTTCATTTTCAAACCACAATAAGGGCACTCAAGGTCAGTAAAACCACACTCACAGTTTAGTAGACATGTGTTCAGTGTTATTTACAGCTCAGACTGAGAGACTTGACTCTCTCGCTCCCCCCATCTTGCAGAGACTGACTGAGGCACTCAACACTTCCGGGTTTTATAGTCCCTCCGGGTGTGGCCTTCAGGATATAGAATCTCAACATTTTTTAAACACTAATAACTCTTTCATTTTTCATCGATGGGAAAAATCCTCTTGTCCTGCGCAGCGGAGGGGGATTGAGTAAGATATATATATACATATATCTTGGTCAGAAATCTAGATGAGTTGGCTATTAAGTTTGTAGATTACAACAATATTGGTGGAATTGCAGATAGTGAGGAAGGCTGCCAAAATATAGAGCAGGACATTGATTAGCTGCAGAAATGAATGGATAATTGCAGATGGAGTTTAATCCGAGCATGCGTGTGGTGTTATACTTTGGGAGGTAAAATGTACAGTGGAAGTATACCGTTAATGGCAAGGCTCTCAAAAACATTGATGTATAAAAGCATCTTGAGGTCCAATTATGTAGCTCCCCGAGCGTGGTAATGCAAATAGAGTGGTATAGAGGGCATATCGTATGCTCTCATTTATCTGTTGGGGCATTGAATATGTCAGGAAGTCATGTTGCAGTTTTATAGGACTTTGGTTATGCTACATTTTGAGTTTTGTGTGCAGTTCTGGTTTGCCCATAGTAAGGAAAATTGGGATTTGGAGAGTGTACAAAAGAGGTTTTACAAAAATGCTGCCTGGATTAGGGTTATTAGCTACAATGAGAGGTTGGACAAGCTTGCATTGTTTTCTCTGGATGCTGGATGTTGAGAGAAGACCTTAACAAAATATATAAATTTATGATAGGCATTGATAGGGTAGACACTCGGTATCTTTTTCCCAGAGTGGAAATAGAGAGGAGAACGTTCTGAGAGGGGCTACATTTAATGGTAATGTGTAAGGCACAGAATACACAGGGAATGGAAGGATATAGATCACGTGCAGGCCGAGGAGATTAGTTTAACCTGGTATCATATTTGGCACAGACATTGCTGAAATGTTTCATTTCTTTTTTAGTTTTCCATTGATTAGAAATGGATACAGGTTGCCAATATTAGGAGACTAAATTTTAAACTGTTCATGTCCAGTATACTATAGAAACTCCAGGTATCAGTCATATTATCTTGACAGAATTCAAAGGTCATTATCATCTTCCTTTCCCTCAGTTCATTGCCAGAGTTTGAAGTTTACACATGACCTTTGTGACAAGATATTAACAAATTTATACTGATTTCTGTGGCAGAGCTACAATATCCAGCAAATGCTCCAATCTATCATTAGCAACTGATGCAGCACTTGAGCGACTAACTACAGTAATATATATTGATATTTACAATATACGGTGTTCCTTCTTTGTAATTTATAATCTCAACATCCAAAATAATTTATCAGAGGGAAATTTCAGAGTGGATGAAATTTCACCCCCTCTATTCCAGAAAGCTAGATAATTAGTGACTAATCTTGTTGGTCTTTCTGCTTGAAGTTTATTCTCTGGATAGGTGATGAATATTTGTCTGTTATTGGGAGATAACCATCTTTCTCAGATTAGCTTATTATCTCTGCTTTATCATTAATCAGAAATATGAATACATTATTGGTAGAATATTTGGAATACTGTTAAAGTATTGGATTGGATATTTTTTGAGCAACGTTTGCAATTTGGAATGTCCCACCCAATGTCATTCGCTCCTTAGATGCTGCTGCACCCGCTGAGTTTCTGAGTCTTTCGATTTTCCAGCATCTGCAGTCCTTTTGCTTCTTTTCAAAGTGCCTTCGAGTTTTTCGACTTATTTGGCTCTATAAGAGAAGTTTGATTGCAGTTTTAGTTACTGCTTGAAGAAACAGTGGGCATTACATTTGCAAGACATTGTTGAGACTGTACTTGAAGTATTGTGTTCAGTTTTGGTCAACTTACTATAGGAGAGGTGGCATTAAGCTGGAAACAGTGCAGAGAAGATTTACGAGGATGTTGCCAGGACTGAGAGCTTAAACCACAGAGAGAGGTTGGGCAAACTCGGAGTGCAGGAGATTGAAGGGTGATCTTATAGAGGTGTGTAAAATCATGTGTGGAGTAGATAGGATGAATTCACAGTCTTATTCTAAGAGGTTTGGAATTAAAAACTAGATGGCATGGGTTTACGAAAGTGAAATATTTAATAGGAACATGAGGGCCAACATTTTATCACAGAAAGTGGTGTGTATATGGAACGAGCTGCCAGAGGAAGTAGTTGGGACAGGTACAATAACAGCATTTAAAAAGACATTCAGACAAGTACAGAGACAGGAAAGGATTAGAGGGATATGGGCCAAATGCAGGCAAATGGGACTAATGTCAAATGTGGCATCTTGGTCAGCATGGGCATCTTGGACTAAAGGGCCTGTTTCTGTGCTGTATCACTCTATGAATCTAATATTTGTGCAATCTAATTCAATCATTTACAACGAATAGACTGGGAATTTCAATCTTCTTCAACAAAGGACCTAAACATGCCATGCATATAGCACATTGCTGGCTTCTGTTTTCTTCCCACTCTGCAGAATCTTCATGGTCCAGTTCAGTACTATGAAACACTCATAATGCTCTTGTTTCCTCAACTCAAGAATTTATATGCATTCCTCGATAAACCTGAATGGTAAAATTCCACACCCTTATACAAGTTTTAATGCACCATTGTGCTTACTGATGTGCAGTGGTTCCTTGTCGTGTCTCACTTTTAAAATTCTCACAATTTTCATGTTTTTTCTTAGTTTCACCTTTCTTCCCTACACGGTGATTAGGCCTGATGTTTCAATAGGCATAACTAGTTTGTGTTTGGGTAAGGTTCCCAATCCAGATGTATAGGAAAGAACTGCAGATGCTGATTTAAATCGAAGATAAACACAAAATGCTGGCGTAACTCAGCGGGACAGGCAGCATCTCTGGAGAGAAGGAATGGGTGAAGTTTCTGAAGAAGGGTCTTGGCCCAAAACATCACCCATTCCTTCTCTCCGGAGATGCTGCCTGCCCCACTGAGTTACTCCAGTATTTTGTGTCTATTCTCAATCCAGATATTTTATTGTGGACTATATTGTAATATATCTCATTATATCTAAATGTATTCTGATCATGACATATAGATATACAGGTAATGGAGGGATATGGATTATGTGCAGGCACATAAGAGCTAGTCTTGGTATCGTATTCAGCACGTCATTGTGGACCAAAATTCCAATGCTATACTAGATTGTATCAGGAGCTCTCTCTTGCAAATATCCACACACTGCCCACTCTTCTCTGCCTATTTGTCAAGACTTGGCCTTGATCCATGTACCAAATGTGAGTTTGGGTTCAGAACTGGTGATGTTTCTGATGTAGCCTTGGTTTTTGGTTTTGATAGATGGCCCTTTCTTCTCTTCACCTGTAACATCAGAGTACCCACATTCACCCTAATTCACATGAAATGTGCAAACCTAAGACTAACATTTAGGAGACAACATATATGAAAAAGTAATTTACATTACAGTAAAGCTAACACTTTCAAATTAATTTACAGCACACACGTATAAATAAATAGAATTCAGATCTAATATTTTACCAGCTCATCTGTTTTTGCCTAATTTACATGCAATTTTTGGAATAACAACATAATTATTTGCTTTGAGTGGGATAATAACTTTTAAATAATCAGCTGCAAAGAAACATGTAAACAGCATATGAAGCACTTGTTAAAAAATATTTATCTATTCTTCATATTTTGGGATCTATTCCAAATATCAATTACTTATGTGGACCATCAGAATCCAGGGAATGTGATTAATGAAGCATGGACGAGGAAATGGAAATCACTGTTGACATCTAGGCAGTAATAATACCTTGTAGTAACATGCTAAAATGTCATGAAAACAAAACATAGTTTAATGCTGATAAAATAAAGCATCATGTTCAATCTAGAATCATGATATGATTTGGACATGATAGAAGATGGATTCACATAAATGATGCAGAATAAATACAGCACATTAAAAATGACCATAAACTAGAAATGGCATTCTAACAGAACAAAGCAGAACAAATATAGTTGCCTACTGGTGAATGATGACATTATGGAACACATGCATCAACAAACACAAGTGACAGAACTGAAAGATCAATCCAAGAAAATAAAGAGACTTCAAAAATACAACCAATATTAGGCAGGCAGGTGGAAGGAAAAATATTGTCCACATCCAAAATTAACCCCAATTCGGATGTAGAAGTAAAATGATTAAAATTCCAACAATAATGCAAAGAGATTGCATTCATACAACACTGTGTAAAATCTCAAATAATTAATTGCTCTGCTATTCTGAACACGGCAGGATCTTAAGAAATCAATCACAACAGGAATGACTAGTTCATCTATTTTTGGTGAAGTTACGTGAAAGAGAAATCTTGGGTAAGTCTCCATCATTGGTATCATGGGAGACCTATCACCAACTATTATATTCTGCCTCACTTTATCATCTCATGTTGACATGGCAATCCAACACCCCCTCTGTACTGCACCTGGGTGTCAACCCAGATTTTGAGCTCTGAACCGGGAATGAAGTTTCAATGTCTTGCTACAAAATATGATGGCCATATATGAGTTCAGGATGTATTTAGAGTTTTGTTTGGTAGTAGATGTACAATGTATAACTTAATGGTGGTAATGAACAAAGAACATAGGAAAGTACAACACAGGAACAAGCCCTTTGATCTAGAATATCTGTAATAAACATGATGCCAAGATAAACTAATCTCATCTGCTTGCACACGATCCATATCCATGTACATAATCCCTCTAGTCCCTGCTATCTAATCATAGAAGCTAATGTTTTTTTTAATTAAATTTTCTTCACCCAATATTTCCCGCATGGGCTGTGGACACACAATAAGCAAAATCATTAGAAACATAAAAACTGCCAATTTAAAATAATTACATTTAATTACAAACTAAAATAGAGGGAAATTAAGTAAAAGTGTAAAACATGACATAAGCAAAAAAAATGCACAATTTTAAATTGATTTTTTGGTTAGTATAAATATCTGATGTTGAACAGAAATTTAAAATGGTTTGCTACAATTTGAGAGAAGACATGTCGCTGCTAAAAAACATATTCTTTATCACATATTGTGAAGCCATCAAAAACACTAGATCATTTCCAAACCTTGTAGTTTGTCTGATTAACTTCATCCTTGGTGTGAAAGAGCTACTGGAGATCTTAGTGGTATGTTCAAGGATATTAATTTTGTGATTTGGCATTAAGTGTTAATGTTTGGCCATCGTTTTTTAACATATAGTTTGCCAAAAGTTGCAATTAAAATGTTAATTGCAGCTCTTTTAATGTATATATTTCTCTTTAAATGCAATCAAAAGAAAAAAAAAGTGATTTTGCTCCTAGCTCTGCTGAAAGTTTGGATGCAATGTTGGGAGGCATCCATAAAAGGTATAGCATATTTAATTTGATAGTTGGGTCTTGACCAATTTTGTAAACGTAGATTAATTGGAGAGAAGTAAAAGATCAGATGACTTGGGCAAATTATGGTTGACAGTTATAACTAATATTTCACAATCATTCAACTACAGGATTTGTTTGTACACAGGAAAGTCCAAGCCAGTAAAATAAAATGAGTGAAATGATTATTGAAGCACTTATTACACAAGAAGCAATTTCACCTTATCATTCAGCTTCAAATTGGCATGGGTAAAATTACAAAGCAATAAGTGATCTGGAGTGGTCAGATAGAAATGTCTGTTCAAATTGACAATTCTGTGCAGGGCTAGATTTTAATTCCCAACAGTATATATAAACTCTTATGAATCGGTTGGATTAAAGGTTGGTTCTTTACAAACAATCGAGATGTGGATGTCGCTGGCAAGACCTATGTTTTTTTTTTAAATTCTGCACTAACTGTTCATGAGGAAGTGCTGATGAGTTGGTTTCTGTACTCCATGTGCAGAAGGTGCTCCAAAGCTGCTTTTTAAGTGGGAAGTTTCATAACTTATATATGACAATATAGAAACAGCAATATATTTCCAAATTGTGATGAATACCCAATATGATGTCAATGACTGTAATGTTGAACAGTTTTGCTGCTGCTCATAGCCACCATGAAAATGTATCTTTGTAGCTGTTGTAATGGAGCTGCTAAATCCTATGCCATCTAGCATGAAGATAATGATAAAAACATAATTTGGAGCCAGATGGGAATGGGGAGACGGTTGGCCAGAGAACATAAGAGATAAAACTAATTGATGTTGCCCTCACCCATTGACATACACAGAAAGGGCAGAGGGATACATCATGAAACTGTGACAACTACTGAGGGATCACCCTACTTTTTGTACCCAATAAAATTCTCAACCGGGTCATCCTCAACTGTTTTCAGGAAGCTGTAGACAAGAGGCTATGGGACCAGCAAGCAGGATTTAGGAAGGATCGCTCATGCACAGACCACATAGCAACATTATGCATCATCATTGATCAGTCTATTGAATGGAACACGTCCCTGTACATCAACTTCATCGACTTTGAGAAAGCGTTTGACAGCTTATACATGACAACACTATGGCACCTAATGGACCACTATGAAATTCCCACCAAGATCATAAACTTAATCAAGAACTCGTATGATGGAACCTCATGCAAAGTTATGCTTGCAGACCAGCTCTCTCAGAGCTTTAGTGTCAGGGTGAACGTCCAGCAGGGATGTCTATTGTCACCATTCCTGTTCCTCCTGGCAATTGACTGGATCATGATGGAAACAACTGTAGGGAAAAGAAATTAAATTCAGTGGACAATGTGGGAGCAGCAATGTGGGATGATCTTGACTTTGCAGACGACATAGTCTCCTTTCACACACACAGATACAAATGCAGGAGAAGATGGACAGACTTCCACAAGCTGCAACAAAACTTGGTCTTACACACAATACAGTAAAGACACGGGTGATGAGGATCCACTCCAAAACTTGCAACCCTATCCTTATGCACAGCACTGCTCGAGAGGAGGTAGAAACATTCACATACCTAGGCAGTGTTGTGGACATCACTGGAGGGGCAGAGGCAGACATAATAAGTAGAATCAATAAGGCTAGGGTGATATTTAACATGCTCAGGAAGATCTGGAGCTCAAAACACATCTCAATCAACACCAAAATACGCATATTTAACTCAAATGTGAAACAGGTGATGCTGTATGGATCAGAGACATGGAAAACAACAAAACACGCCACAAACAGGCTGCAAACATTCATTAACACCTTCCTTTGGAGAATACTTAACATCTGGTGGAGAGACAAAGTAATCAATGTGGACCTGTGGAAAAGAACAAGCCAGGATGGAGAAAATTGATGGAGAAAATTGAGTTGAATTGGACACACCCTCAGGAAACCTGCCACAAACATCACTCGGCAAGCCCTGAAATAGAACCCCCAAGGAAAAAGGAAAAGAGGTGGCCCCAGGAACAGCTGGAGAAGAGGTATCCAGACAGAAATGTCTGAGAGTGGGCTCAACTGGGGATTGTGCCTTTTGACTTGGGGAAAAAACTGTGACAATCCATCTTATCTATGCCCTTATAATTTTGTGTCCCTAAAAGGTAATCTCTTAACCTGATTTGTTACAGGGAAAACAGTCCCAGCCTATCCAGTCTTTAATTGTAACTCAAGCTCTCCAGCCCCAGCATCATAGTTGTGAATGTTTTCTGCTTAAGCTCTAGCTTAATCACATCATTTCTGTTGTATGATGACCAGAATTGCACTCAATATTCTAGGTGGAGTCTCACCAATGTCTTGTACAGCTGTAACAAGATGCCTCATGTACTCAATGTCCATTCAATGAAAATAAGCATGCCATGCAACTTGTTCACCGCTGTATTTCCAAAATTGGCCACTTTCAGAAGGAACAGTATACATATCACAAGTCTCTCTGTTCTACAACATTCTCTCGGGTCCTTCTCTTTAATGTGCAAGTCCTGTCCTGTTTTAATTTTTCAAAATGTATCTCTTCTCACTTATTTGAATTAAATTTCATCCGCCATTAGCCTACTTTCCCAATTGATCTAGATCCTGTTATAGACAAGGAGAACTTTCTATACTGTCTATCACACAATCAGTTTTGGTGTCATCTGTAAACTTATCATGCCACCTATATTCTCATTCTCCAGACTGGCTTGCCATGCAGGACCTTTTCAAAACCATGCTTAAGTCCACTTAGATAACACCACATCATAGGATAAATTACGTCAGTCCCCAGGGATTTATCTACTTTCTTTGCCTCAACATTGCTAGCATCTCCTTTTTCATGTTGATATGTTTCAGGGCATGACTACTCTCTTTCCCAAAGTCCCTAGCATTCATGACCTTCTCTATGGTAAATACAGCCAAGAAAAATGTTATCTTACGAGCTAGCTCCTCTTGTGTGGCTCCATGAATAGACAACCACATTGATCCTTATAAGGGTGGATTCACTCCTTAACTTTATTCTTAATATACCTATAGGACCTCGTCCTTTATCTGCCAATAATATTTCATGTCGCCTTTTTGCCCTCATGATTTATTTCTTAAGTGTACTACTGTAGCTGTTATACTCAAGCCATTCACTTGATCCCATATTCTTCTTTTTCCCTTACCAGAGACTCGGTATCCTCTCCTCAGTCACGGTTCCTGAATCCCGCCAGCCTTGCTTTTCACTCTAACAGGAACACCTTAGCCTGGAGCTCTCCCTGTCTCATTTTTAAAAGCCTTGCAATTTCCAGATGTCCACTCCCCACCGAACATTGCAAGTTCTTGCCATCAAAAGTGGTCTTGCCTCAATTTAGGACTTTAATTTAAGAATCAGTCCTATCTCTTTTCATAACTATTTTGAAACTAATAGAATTATGATCACTGGTCCCTAAATGCTGTATTGACACTTCACTCACTTGCACACCCTAATTTCCCAATTGTATTTTGAGTGTTGCCCCCTCTCCCTGGTAGGACAATTTACATATTGCTTGTGCAAACTTTCCTGAACACTCTTAACAAATTTTGCCCCATCCAAATCTTTGGCGCTCTGGCATTAAAATCATCTACTATTACAACCATGTGATTTTGTAGGATTCAAATTCAGTGCCTGTGTCAACGCAGATGAGACTCCATTTAATCATTGTGTCTTTCTGTTGCAGGTTTTACACAATTGTTTTGCTGGGTCGATTCACAGAACAATTATGAGTGAACCTAACTAGTCTGAGTCTGGGACCTCATTTGGCCAGGTAGGAACAAGACAGCATCTTCTCTTAAAGTAATTAGAACATAAATCAATACAGCACAAGAACAGGCTCTTCGGAGCACAATGTTTGTGCCAAACATGATGCCAAAACTATTTCTTATCTACTTGTGCATAATCCATACCCCTCCATTCCCTGCAATCCATATGCCTATCCAAAAGTCCCTTAAATGCCACTATCAAATCTGTCTCAACCACCAATCCTGGCAGAGTGTTCCAGGAACTCACCACTCTGTAAAACAAAAATTTGCCCCGCACATCTCCTTTAAACTTTGCACCTCTCACCTTTAAACTATGCCTTCAATGCACAACCAGAAATAGGTAATTAATGAACCAAAATGGTGTTATTGACAATAAACACAAAGTTATTGAGTAACTCAGCAGGTTAGGCAGAATCTGTTGAGGGAATGACAATAGACCATAGGTGCAGGAGTAGGCCATTCAGCCCTTCGAGCCAGCACCGAATGGACAGGCGGCATTCCGGGTCGGGACCCTTGATAATCAGGTTGATTTGACATTGTTATCAGTGATGTTGGCTTTTTAATTCAGATTCCCAAGCATTTTATTCAGTTTGATGAATGATGAATAGTATTTGTTCATAATAACAAAATAAGATGCTGATTATGAAATGTTGCAAAATAGCAGAAATCTAGAGTAGAGAAGGAAATAATTGCACGGTTAAAAATATTTAACGTGAATTATAATTTTGAAATATAATTGAATAAAGAAGTGATACGACTTGTAATCGGCAAATTGTGCATGTGATCACAAATAATGCAGTGCAATAACTGCTTAGAAACTATTGAGCATAAAAGGTCAGGCAAGACAGGAGGCAGCAAAGCATATTCTTATTAGTAAAGCCTAATACCTCAGAACAAGAACAACAATGATATAAAGCTTAACCCCAGAAATAGGTTTGAATATAGCAGCAACAATCCTTGAATCTGTTCTGACAAACACCAACAAAGCACAACAAATGATTCGCAAGCAAAAAATCCACCGCAGAGCTGGAGCAGTAACACTGCACTACATTATACAGATATTTAGGTCAGTAGCTAAAAACATGAAAACCATTTTACCTGTAAAAAATTGAGTCTACAGCAAAAAAAAGCAAAACTCACAAAACCTCTTTTTTTTCATGCAATCTTAAATAACAGTTTAGGATATGACACCTCGCCTCATAACAATTTTTTATCAAGTATTCAAATAACTTATAATGTGACTTAACTCATACCATATGTCCATTAAATGATATTACTTGTGCAGCACAAACAGGATATGGGAACAAAACAATCCAATCAGTTCACATAATCTCAATGTTTTCCAATACCTCAAAAGGTATAGTTCAGCTCCATCAAACGAAATGGCTGTAAAAAGGCATATTCATGATTGACCCAGGGCGCATATCTTGCTGAAAGCTGTCAGATGGAAACAAATTTCATCCGGCTCAAGTGGGGATAAAACCTGGTATGTTTTTTTCAATATCTGTTTGTCCTCAGTCAGTGGGTGTTGTAACAAGTCAATGCATGGTGACCTTTCACTGATTGAGCAAACAGCAGTAGGGACAGTAAGAGGAAGTATTTTATAAAGATGGACAAACATTTTTGGATAGCATTTATCTGCAACTATGTTTGGTGACATGACGTAGAAGCAGCAAAGGTATGGGTGGGTGCTCCTTTCAATCTGTTGCATTCGGGTACATTAATTACTTATAATTTGAACTTGAATGCACATTTTTGCCATTCTGATAATTTTGCAATTCTTCTTTTATTTGATGCTGAGTGTAGTCACAAGAGCTCTGTAGAGTAAAACATGTATTCAATGATAGAATCATTGAGAATGGCAGCTTGGAAGCAGGCTCTTCAATCCATAGAGTCTGTATCAACTGTCAAACACCAATACACTGAACTTGTGTCTATTATGGTCTTTACAGACTACTATGTTCACATATCTGTTATTCTGCTGCAAGTTAAAATGTCATTGTTCTGTTCCGACAATAAAGCATTCTTAACCCTTGAGTGCTAGAGTAACTCAGCTGGTCAGGCTGAATCTCTGGAGGACATGGATAGGTGACGTTTTGCATTGGAACCTCTAGTCTAAAAAAAGATTCCTACCCGAAACATCACATATCATGTAATCCAGGGATGCTGCCTGACCTGCTGAGCTACTCCAGCAATTTGTGTCTTTTTTTGTAAACCAGCATCAGCAGTTCCTTGTTTCGACCCATTTACATTCTCTAACCTCAGCATTTCTGATCCTTTCATTGCCAATTTACTGGGACCTAGCTATTGCCTGCCAGTCCATCCAGAATCTTGAAGATCATGCTGTGATAATACACATTGAAGTCCGGCATATGGGCCCAGAATTACTCAGCCCATTCTTCAAGCCTCTCCACTGAAAATGGGTAGCTGTGCTGAAGCATACTTGGTAGAATCTATTGGAAGATATCTGAGAAAATGCATAAGGGTGATTAAATTATGTTTGTAAGGTATGTGGTTTTCATTAATTGATACATTTAATTTGAAATGTATATTTACTTAGGCTTTCAACTTGGGGTTGCGGCTAAACTATGGCCATAAAGAGAACAACAAATGAATTAAAACATTGGTGAGTGGAGAATTGAAATGGTGTTTATTGATAATGTAATGGATCAAATGACTCCAGGCAGCTTGGCTGGAAGCCCACTTTTTTTGTTTATTAGGCCGATTCAAACACAAAGGGGCTGTGCATGTGTATTCACTGCGTGACTGTGCATCTGATATGCATGTACAAAGTTTGAGTTTTTGTATGTATCTAAATGGATAAGATATTCTGATGAGTTCTAGGATACTGACATAATAATCACACAAATCGAACATTAATGGAGATGAAGGTAGACAAAAATGCTGGAGAAACTCAGCGGGTGAGGCAGCATCCATGGAGCGACGGAATAGGTGACTTTTCGGGTCGAGACCGTTCTTCAGACTGATGTGGTGGTAGGGGGGCGGGAAGAAGAAAGGAGGAGGTGGAGACAGTGGGCTGTGGGAGAGCTGGAAAGGGGAGGGGAAAGAGGGAGAAAGCAAGGACTACCTGAAATTGGAGAAGTCAATGTTCATACCGCTGGGATGTAAACTACTGAAGCGAAATATGAGGTGCTGCTCCTCCAATTTACGGTGGGACTCACTCTGGCCATGGAGGAGGGCCAGGCAGAAAGGTCGGATATGGAATGGGAGGGGGAGTTGAAGTGCTGAGCCACCAGGAGATCAGGTTGGTTATTGCGAACTGAGCGGAGGTGTTGGGCGAAGCGATCACAAAGCCTCCGCTTGGTCTCCCCCTCCCATTCCGAATACAACCTTTCTGTCCTGGGCTGCCTCCATGGCCAGAGTGAGTCCCACTGTAAACTGGAGGAGCAGCACATCATATTTCGCTTGGGTAGTTCACACACCAGCAGTATGAACATTGACTTCTCCCTCTTTCCCCTCGACCCGAAACTTCACCTATTACATCGCTCCATGGATGCTGCCTCACCCGCTGAGTTTCTCCAGCATTTTTGTCTACCTTCGATTTTTCCAGCATCTGCAGTTCCTTCTTAAACATTAATGGAGATGAATTTATTTTGAGTGTAATACAGCTCTAAGACATTTTGTTGTATTAAGTACCTTCCATTCGGACCTGCCATTTCTAATAGAAGTTAGAAGCATAAAGAATGCAGAAACTATTGAGCAATTAATGTTAAAATATTTGGTGATCCCTTTAAAAATAACTTTGAAGGGCTTGATCCTTTATGTCTGCTTAACACACGGGATTAGCTGCGATGTTGAAAGGAGGAACTGCTTCTTCTTCTTTCGTGTCCGTCTTCCATGTTTCAAATGTTGACATCGCTGTTGTCGTCCGTCCTGAAAAGGATGCAAGCTTCCGGCGACAATCAGTGGGAGCCATCACTTGTTGCAATAGATGATGGTGGTAGCAGGTAGCTCATGATACTTCCAGTTTCCAGTCCCGCAACGTGGACACTTCTGCTATGGGGCCAAGGAACTGCTGTTGCTGGTCTACACAAAGGGACACAAAATGCTGGAGTAACTCAGCAGGTCTGGAGAACATACTGTAGATCCGTGACATTTTCTGGTGAGGACCCTTCTTTAAATGATGATGTAAAGCTGCAATTACAGCACGTTGGTGTCAAACTCGGATTGTATGTTGATTTAGAAGCCTTGTATTGGTTATGCAAACTATGTTGGTTGTGAATGGAACTGATTGAGGGTGTCTAAGATTTGAAAACTCAAGATGACCTGGGGAGCGATCATTGCATTTGATTAACTTGTCCTTCCAGTGAATTTGGAGGATTCTATGGAGCCAGCATTGGTGGTATTTTTCCAGTACCATAAGTTTCCTGTGGGAGTTGGTCGTTGCCTCAGATGTTTACAGTCCGAGCTCTCTCATGGGACAACGTTAACAAGTGGATAAAGATAAATATCAAGGATTTGTTCAAAACATCTTGAATAAGGGCAACATCCCCACAGTCACCTGAGAAACTCCAGGTCATGACTGCTTCAGGCAGAGATGGATGATATTGGGAGTCTCCAGGCCGAACATTGGGAACAGCAGAAGGAGTGGATCATTTCATGAACCACCCCCTTAGCCGTTAGCTGCCTCGTACGTGGAAGAGTCTGCAGTTCCCATGTTGGTCTCAAGTCACCTCAGAATCCACAAATCCTGTGTGGAAGTAAGTCATCCTTGATTCTACAGGAACACATAAGCTGAGGAATAAGGAGCAAGTTGATAGATGCTGTGATCTGCCCACTTAATGTGTTTCTTGGCAGATTATAGTGCCACACCTTCCTCATATGATCAGCATGATTGTTTCTTCAAATACATGTTGCAACAGCAGTTGGCAATTGAGAACCAGTTCCACTTTGAGGCACCCAAACAACAGGAGAGCTCAACAATCAGGTGAAATTTGAAGCTCATTAATGGAGCTGCAACTTTGTGATTTAAAAGTATTATGAAAACGATTTGGAAACAAAGTTTGAATAATATTATACATACTGATCGTATGTAAACATTTAAATTATACATTTCATCAGAAAGCAATTGTGGAGCATTATGAAAAGTCCCATTTAAATGCGAAGTAGAAAGGTATGAGATTTCCCAAGAGGTCCGTGCAAATCTGATTAAAAGTGTATATTCTAGCGAGTGATTGGACGACCATTTGCAATTTGATGAGTTGCTACTTATTATTTGTAACATTCGAGAGAACTGATTGTCTATCACATGTCTTGCCTTTTACAAAGATTGCAGCAAGACTGTAAATTCCATTTAAAACATACTGCAGATGTTAATCTCAGAAACTCCCCATTTGCCCTGTGCTCAGCAAGATGAGCTATTAGATCTGCAAATGGATCATTTTTCTATTTCGGGTACTTCAGCATCAAGCAGTTCCATTTCAGGAATGTATAGCCATGGAAATGTTCGCTCATTTCTGCCTTGCCAATAGGCCTTGGCCTCAACCTCAGAAAATCCCTTTACACCAAGCCTGTGTAATATTTTTCACATTTCACAGCAGCTATCCAGTGAGATTTGAGTGAAATTGCCAATTTTGTGCCTGATTAGAAGAAGTTCATTTCTGTGGCCTATGTCAACAAGAAGCAGGATTTAGACTCTTTAGCTTATTTTACCAAGGGGCGCCTTAGCAATTGGATAGAGAATACCCAATTCATTTTCAGAGCAATTTGAACAAAGCTCCCTCAGTGGCAAAGTCAGTGTACTAATATATTGTGTGACACAATCCTCATGCACATCACCTACCTTTTTATTGTAATAAGTAATGTTCAATGCAACTGTGGCCTCAGAGAAAAGAAAACACCATAGGTAGTGCAGGGTTTCAGTAGAAATAATTATGCCACCTTTAAATTTATCAACAGATGATGCAAATAACATGATAGATGTATTGAGCAATACATTGTGGATAACAGAATAACAGTCTACAATATGCTAACTGTGTGATCAGTCGAGGATTCCTTAAGCATTTTGTGCGTCAGAAACATTAAATGTACGCTGATGGAAGCTTTAGGCACAAATGGATAAGGATGGCTGCTTAATCTGTCCAGTAGAGTAATTTAATGGACATTAGATGGATATCCCCTAGCATGGCAGCAGAGCCTGAGCAGCACTCAAAGCCTGCTTCTAATGGTTGCTATAGGATAAACTGATATTACTTTTTTACATTGAATTATCCCTGCAATTCGCCCCCTTCCCCCCGCCACCGACCCCCCCCCCCCCCCCCCCCACACACCGCCCCCCCCCCCCCCCCCCCCCCCTCCCCTGTCCCCACACCTGGACATGCCTATTTCTCTCCCTCCTCCACCACTCCACCCAGATTTCTTCATCTGGGTACACCATTCGCAGCTCTTTAATCCTTAAATCTTACACCTTTGGTTTTAATCTTTGGATTTTGTTACAACCATTTCCCTATCAACCCCCACCCATCCCCAGTGTCTACCTATCAGCTGCCACATTTTGTCTGTCCAGCCTCTCTTCCCTCTTACCTATCCTTCCCCTCTCTACAATCAGTCTGAAGAAAGTAAACCAGCATCTGCAGTTTCTTGTTCTACATTTTTCTTTTATTTTTAGAGTTATGCAACCCTCACATCTTGGTTCATCATCCATGTACATTATATTTATGCATGATATGGTGTACAAATATATTACTGCACGCATGAAAGGAATGTTATACAAACAACCACTCAATAAAATAATCATAGCCAATGCATTTAGTTTTAAAATGTATTTGTAGATGCTCTATCCAGATGATATAAAGTCCCTTTAAATTACAAAGTCACAGCATCTAATGCTTATTATTGGCAGAATAGCTTTCCATCCAGGCAGTTTTCATATTATCTACCTTCAAATTAGGTCGGTTTTATTGCTTGAATTCAATACTTTCAAATAGTATCTCATTTCTAAATTTCAAGTGCTACATTTCATCGTTACATTAACAGAATAATAGACTAGATGTATTTATATTCCAGTTGGTTTTCTCTTTTGTAGTTTTCCAGCTCAAACTATTTATTTGCATGAATAGTAATTTTATTTTAATCCTCATTATCTTATTTTGCCTGCAATGAAAAGCACGAGAAAGTCAAATTGTATCAAACGAAGAGAGCAGATAAATGCAGCTGTGGATTGTTCTCTTTCAGGCCCTGTCACAGGTAGGGAACAATTGTTCCTTTACAATTGGTTGTTATGAAAGCACAGAAGGATGCCATTCATCTATCAGGTCCATGCTGGTTGTTGTAGAGCAATTGAGGCAATGCAATTACCTTGCATATTCATTTCCTTCGTGTCTGTTCAAATTCTGAAATAACATGGGTATATGGAACAAGCTGCCAGAGGAGGTAATTGAGGCAGGTACTATAGCAGCACTTGAAAGGCTTTTGGATAAGGAAATAGATAGGAAAGGTTTAGCAGAATAAGGGGCAAAGTGTGCAAATGGAACTAGCTTAGAAGGGCCATCTCTGTAGTTATGGATGAGTTGGGCCAAAGGGCCAGTTTCCGTGTTAAAAGATTCTATGATTTCTGTTTCTGCCATCAACTTTAGCAGTGAATTCCAGATCATTACCACTTGTGGCATAAACAAATTTCTCCCTCATGTCCTATTCTGTATCCTTTCCCCAAATCTTACATCTGCACCCCCACTCCTTTGTCATTAGCTACAGGGAGACAACATTTTTTGTTGCCATTTAAAATGGTCAAAATCTTGTATTCCTCTATCAAATCCTCTTTGTTCTAATGATACCAACTGTGGCGTCTCCAGCCTAACCTTGTAGCTAAAACCCCTAATCCCTGAAACCATTCTGGTAAAGCTCTTCTCGAGGATCTTCAGGTCTTCCTAAGATGTTGCCAGAAATGGATTCCAAACTCTTCTTATGGCCAAATCAGGACTTTATGAATATTCCACATAACATTCCTGTGTAGTACTCAATATCCTATGCTTTCTTTATGAGTCTTTAAGTTTTAAAGTTACCTGTGAGTGTGACCAAGCCCTCCAGTAGGCTTGGCTCACCCACTAGGAACTTTAGACTCGCCCAGTAGGACGGTTCGCCCGCCGTCGATGTAAACGGGACTCACACCGCGACGGCAAGGAGAGAACAATGAGCAACTGTTAAGGAGTGAGGTTAGCCATTAGAGAGGGAGGAGGGCCATCCAGAACTCCTGGCGAGTGCCACGAAGCTGTCCAAGAGAGGACCTGGCGGCAGGTGGTCGAGGTCGGGTCTGCAATGGGTGCCGGAGGTCGGACGAGGATGTGCCACAAAGGGAGACCTGGCGTGGGGGGGGACCACCGAGAACAAAGAGGGAACCGACGTGGGGCGCCACCAAGAGAACAAAAAAGGACCCAGCATGGGGGGGGGGGGCGCCAAGAACAAAGTGGGAGCCGTTGTGGGGGGGGGCGCCAAGAACAAAGGTGGAACACTTTGTAACTTCGTGAGTGCCCATTATGTAGCGACTCTTTGCATACCTTGTGTATGGTATGCCAATCAAATAATTTCACTGTGATATGTCACATGTGATAATAATTTGCTCCAATTTAAAATTATATCTTCCACTTGTCTATCTGTTTTGCTAAACTATCAACATCCACTTGCTGGCAATCAGTATCATCATCATGGATTTCCAAACCTTCAAATTAGGTCAAATCAACAGAGGTTAAAACCTGACTCCCTATTCCATCTTCAGTGAAAAAAAAAATTAGCACTATTTTCTATTCCTAAGGCAGATTTAAAAATCCATGCCAACACCAACAATGAGCTTCAAAGGGGTTAGCCTCTTGTCGTGATACTATATGAAAAAATCTTGTTATGTTTTATATCCATTATTATATTGGCCTCCTCAACCTTTTCTGTTTTTCCATTAAAAAATTCAGTTAACTTAGTCAAATATAATCTGTCTTTTACAAATCTTTGTTGGCTCCCAATAATGAACTCCAAGTGCCTGCTATTTTTTTTCTTTATTAATGTTTTTCAAATCATTTGTTTAAGAAGAACCTTGGCCAATTTAGACCACATTTATTTTTTGCATTATTCAGCAGCTCAAATATAGAAGGCTAAATTCCTAAATGAAACAACCGGATCTTTTCTTTTAAGATGTCTTCACATTTATGATTATGGATAATGGCATGTGCAGCCATCTGTCGTTTGATGAATTAGAAGAACTAGCCTTACCTGCAAATCTTTTGTGGCTAGATTTCTACCAGATTATTGTTGTAATATTGGCAGACAATAGACAATAGGTGCAGGAGTAGGCCCTTTGGCCATTCGAGCCAGCACCACTATTCAATGTAATCATGGCTGATCATCCCCAATCAGTACCCCGTTCCTGCCTTTCCCACATAACCCCTGACTCCGCTATTTTTAAGAGCCCTATCTAGCTCTCTCTTGAAAGCATCCAGAGAACCTGCCTCCACCAGAGAATTCCACAGACTCACCACTCTCTGTAAGTAAGTTTTATTTATACAGCACGTTTTACGTCAACTCGCATTGACACCAAAGTGCTTTACATAAAATAGATAATCTGTGAGAAAAAGTGTTTCCTCGTCTCCATTCTAAATGGCTTAGTCCTTATTCTAAAACTGTGGCCCCTGGTTCCGGACTCCCCCAACATCGGGAACATGTTTCTTGCCTCTAGTGTGTCCAACCCTTAACAATCTTATATGTTTCAATGAGATCCCCTCTCTGGTCCTTCTAAACTCTAGAGTGTACAAGCCCAGCTGCTCCATTCTCTCAGCATATGACAGTCCCGCCATCCCGGGAATTAACCTTGTAAACCAATGCTGCACTCCCTCAATAGCAAGAATGCCCTTCCTCAAATTACGGGACCAAAACTGCACACAATACTCCAGGTGTGATCTCACTAGGGCTCTGTACAACTGTAGAAGGACCTCTTTGCTCTTATATTCGATTCCTCTTATTATAAAGGCCAACATGCCATTCGTTTTCTTCACTGCCTGCTGTACCTGCATGCTTACTTTCATAGACTGATGTACAAGGACCCCCAGATCCCTTCCCCTTTTCCCAACTTAACGCCATTTAGATAGTAATCTGCCTTCCTATTTTTTGCTATCAAAGTGGATAACCTCATATTTATCTGCATTAAACTTCATCTGCATTATGCCATACATCTGCCCACTCCCCCAATCTGTCCAAGTCACCCTGCATTCTCATAGCATCCTCCTCACAGTTCACACTACCACCCAGCTTTGTGTCATCTGCAAATTTGCTAATATTACTTTGAACCGCTTCACCCAAATCATTGATATATATTGTAAATAGCTGTGGTCGCAGCACCGGGCCTTGCGGTACCCCACCAGTCACTGCCTGCCATACTGAAAGGGACCCGTTAATCCCTACTCTTTGTTTCCTATCTGTCAACCACTTCTCTATCCTCTGGAGTGTCAGCACTCTACCCCCAATAACATGTGCCCTAATTTTGCCCACTAATCTCCTATGTGGGACCATATTAAATGCTTTCAGAAAGTCCAGGTACACTCCATCCACTGGCTCTCCCTTGTCCATTTTCCTAGTTACACCTTCAAAAAATTCCAGAAGATTAGTCAAGCATGATTTCCCCTTCGTAAATCCATGCTGACTCAGACCAATCCTGTTACTGCTATTCAAATGTATGGCTATCGCATCTTTTATAATTGACTCCAGCATCCTCCCCACTACTGATGTCAGGCTAACTGGTCTATAATTCCCTGTTTTCCCTCTCCCGCATTTCTTTAAAAGTGGGATAACATTAGCTACCCTCCAATCCACAGGAACTGATCCTGAGTCTATAGAACATTGAAAAATTATCACCAATGCATCCACGATTTCTAGAGCGAATTTCTTAAGTACCCTGGGATGCAGACCACCAGGCCCTGGGGATTTATCAGCCTTCAGTCCCATCAGCTTATCCAACACCATTTCCCGCCTAATGTGGATTTCTTTCAGTTCCTCTGTCACCCCAGATCCTCTGGCCACTACTACATCAGGAAGATTGTTTGTGTCCTCCTTAGTGAAGACAGATCCAAAGTATCTGTTCAAATCATCTGCCATTTCCTTGTTTCCCATAATAAATTCACCTTTTTCGGTCTTCAAGGGTCCAACTTTGGTCTTAACTAATTTTTTCCTCTTTACGTACCTAAAGAAGCTTTTACTATCCTGCTTTATATTCTTGGCTAGCTTACCTTCGTACCTCATCTTTTCTCCCCGTATTGTCTTTTTGGTTATCTTCTGTTGTTCTTTAAACATTACCCAATTCTCTTGCTTCCCACTCATCTTTGCTACGTTGTACTTCTTCACTTTAATTTTTACACTGTCCCTGATGTCCCTTGTCAGCCATGGTCGCCCCTTTCTCCCCTTGGAATCTTTCTTCCTCCTCGGAATGAACTGAACCTGCACCTTCTGTATTATTCCTAGAAACAACTGTCATCTCTGCTAGTGTATCTTTCCAGTCAACTTTGGCCAGCTACTCCCTCATGGCCCCATAGTCCCCTTTATTCAACTGCAACACTGACAACTCCGATCTACTCTTCTCCCTCTCCAATTGTAGATTAAACCTGGCCATGTTATGATCACTGCCTCCTAATGGCTCATTAACCTCGAGGTCCTTTATCAAATCTGATTCATTAGATAACACTAAATCCAGAATTGCCTACTCCCTGGTAGGCTCCAATACAAGCTGTTCAAATAATCCATCACAAAGGTACTCTACAAAGTCCCTTTTTTGGGGTCCAGTACCAACCTGATTTCCCCAGTCTACCTGCATGTTGAAATCTCCCATAACAACCACAGCATTACTTTTACTACATGCCAATTTTAACTCCTGATTCAACTTGTGCCCAATGGCAGAAAATGAGATAAAATAGGACAACAGACCTGTTGCAATATTTTGACCTTTAGGGATTTTTTGATTCTAAACATGTAGAAACTGTCATGGAAAATACGGGGATCAATAGTATTAGGGCCTTTCAATGGTCTTACATTCAGTGAGTAAAATGACAGACATTTGTTAGCGATGTTACAAAACATTTTCTTTTCACTTAAATTTTTATTGATTTTTAAGAAATATATACAAAACAGTGCAACACCATCACCATAAATAAAACAAAGTAAGAAAAACAGCAATCAAAATAAAAAAATAAGTAGATAGGGGAGAAAAAAAGAAGTAAATAAATTTTAAAAAATTGGAATAAGACCGTGTGGTTCACTTACCAAAAACTTAAAAAAAGAAAAAACATTACATTGATTAGTTATCTGGAAATAGTTCAATATTCATACAAACATACCATCTAGTTCTATATAACGCAATCTTAACATACCTAGCTCGGCATCTATCTAATTGGTGTCATGGCTCAAATAAACGGTCCATTTTTCCCAGATCTTCTCAAATGAATTCTCCTTGACTCTCAAGGAATATGTCAATTTCTCCATATTAAAGATGTCTCGCACAATTTCTAACCACTGTTCCTGTTTTGGACTTTTTTCATTAAGCCATTGCCTGGTAATGGCCTTCTTACTTGCTGCAAGCAAAACTAATCAAATATGTATCTTCTATTTTAACAATATCTTTAATATGCCCCAGATACATCACAGGGCAGGGATTTGGGATTTTATAACCCAAGATATTTTTTACAGCTGCATTAACATTTTCCCAGTATGGCCTTATCTTTACAGTTCCAGAAAATATGCGAGTGGTCTGCCTCCGTACTCCCACACAGCCTCCAACAGTGTTGTTGGACAGCAGGTTGTCTGCTTTTTATTTTGGGTGTTATAAAAAAGCGAGATAGATTCTTCCAGCAAAATTCTCTCCATACTAGTGAGCTTGTGGATGAACATTGTGTTTCACACATTTGATACCATTCTTCTTCTGTTATTTGAATCTTTAATTCTGCTTCCCATTTTGTTTTTATGTAGAGCGTTGATTCTCCCCTGTTTCCCACCAGAGTTTGTTAGAAAGCAGAGACGCCCCAAGACCCCTTCTGTTTGTATGCATCCACAATCACCTTGATCACATTATTTGAAGTTTCATCTAGTTCTGGCCTTATCTCTTTTGTAAAGTAGTCTCTTAATTGCAAGTATCTAAAAAAATCTTTGTTTTCGAGACCATACTTTGACTTTAAATCTTGGAAGCTCATAAACTCGCCACTTTCTGAAACTGTATACATTGCTGTTATGCCTTTTTGTGCCCATTCTTTGAATTTTGAATCATACACCCCTGGCTTAAACTTTGAGTCATATGCGAACCACTTCAATGCGTGAACCCCTCTTTTTAATTTGTATTTTTCCACTATAACATATTTACCATATTTCTAACGTAAATGCTGCTATTGGGTCCATAGCATGTCTCAAAGCCCCTCTCAGATATTTGTCTCCCACCAAAATCTGGATCTGGTAACCCTGTATCTCACTTTCCATCGAGATTCATAATCAGGTCTACACCAACAAGCCAGAGGTCTGAGTTGAGCTGCATAAAAGTATTTCCTCAGATTTGGTAAAGCCATTCCACCCTTGCTTTTCAGCAGTTGAAGTGTTGTTAGTTTTATTCTTGGTTTTTTACTATTCCAAATGAATCTAGAGATCATTTTATCCCAGGCTATGCATTTATCTCGGGGGACATTGGAATAGATTGGAATAAATATAGTAGTTTAGGTAGGATATTCATTTTTACCTTTTGTATTCTGGCACTGAAGTTTAGAGGAATGGTCGACCACCTTTCAACATCCTTTTTGATGTTTTCATCAATTTTGTTATAATTAGTTTCAAACAAGTTGGAAAGTGTTTTGGTTATAGTTACACCAAGATACAGCATTATTTTAGAATTCCATTTCAGATTATATGCATCTCTGATTTGTTGGGATGGAGAATAATTGAATGAAAGAATTTGTGTTTTTGTTATATTCAGTTTATACTCTGAGTAGTATCCATATGTTTCAAATAGGTTCATTAGATTTGGGAGATATATCTGGTCTTTCAAGAAAAATAATGATATCATCAGCGAAAAGACCAATTATATGTTCTCCCCCCCCCCTATTTTGACCCCCTGCAGGTCTTCTCTCTGCCTTATTGCTTGTGTTAAGGGTTCAATATACAAAATGAAGAGAGTAAGAGAAAGACAGCATCCTTGCCTTGTGCCCCTCTCTAACTGGATCCTTTTTGATATGTTTCCATTTACCTTAATCCTAGCTGTAAACTCCTGATATATTGTTTTAATACACCGAATTGCATCTTCATTGAAGCCAAATCTCCTCAGTACTTCATATAAAAAAAAGCAACTAACACCATCAAAGGCTTTTTCTGCATCTAAACTGACCAGGACCATATTTGTATCCTTTTTTGGAGCATTATCCACAATGTGGAGGGTTCTTCTAATATTATCCTGTGTTTGACGCCCCCGAATAAATCCAGTTTGGTCTTCATTAATCAGATCTGGTACAAAAGTCTCGAGTCTTTTGCAAATGATTGAGGTAAATAGTTTGTAGTCTACATTTAAAATTGAGATTGGCCTGAAATTTTTACATTGCTCTTTGTCTTCCTTGGGTAAAATGGTAATAATTGCTTCCTTCCATGATGGGGGAGCCCTGCCCTCTTTAAGGGTCCAGTTAAAGCAAGACATGAGCTGAGGTGTTAGCTCTTTCTTAAAGGCCTTGTTACAAAACTTACCTTCAGCAGCGCTGCAGTCCTGTCACTGGCCTTGTGCGCGATTTTGGCGCCTTTGACGGGGGGGAGGGGATTAAAATGCCGTTTTCTCCTGACTGTCTGCTGAAGAAAAATCGATTGGACTTGCATTCCCGTTTTTTTTTTGTTAATTGCGAGACAATTTAATGATTTGATTAAAATAAAAAGCGGCTTTTAACGCCCTCAACGCCTACAACATGATGGATCGCATGAACGGGACAAAACACCAGGTAAGTTGTATATTTTACATATAAACTTGCTTATTGGGATGGCGTTAATCAAATTTTACCTTGCGAAAGTGTGAGTTGGGCCCCATACGAACCTGCAGTAATTTTCCTGCTGATATGGGGTTCAAATTCACCGCAAATGCAACATTCCAATCGATCGCGTTCCAGAAAAACCTACTCGCAAGATGATTTAAATGCTGGTTTTTTTGGACAATCATCATAAGAGCATCTAAATTGTCTATATTTTGTGTTATTGTCTACCCATAGTCAATATTTTTATACTAAATATCAGTTTTAGTCCCATGTATTGTGCAAAACAATAACAATTGTGATTATATTGAGTGGATGTTTTTAGAGTAATTTATGGGAATTAAACATCAAATTCCTTCCATCTGGCATATGAATTCATAACAGTGAGATTTAAAAATCATGTTATATTGTGAATTCTTGTGTGAATAGGATTAGTTTGTTATTTGGATACTTAGGCTATTTTTTTTTTAAATCCTTTTTTTAAGAAATAGAATCTACAGGACATTCTTAATGGGAAAATAGTGGGTAGAAAGGCATGTCATGCGTGGTTTGAAAAGCAAAAACTTGTAGTTTACAATGCCAAAATTGAAAAGTTGAGGAAAAACAAGGTGTACAAAGTTGTTTATTGGTTACAATCTGAGGAGTATGATGATGCTACTGATTATGATATGCCAATGTACCAGCTAGCAACTGATCTTCTCCATCAAGACTTGGTCTATTGCTAGAAATTGTAATATATTTACCTATCTGTTACAGACTTACAGCATATAATACAATAATATTAAAGTTCTGATCTTGAGAATATCATATATTTTGAATTTTCAAGGCAGTCTGGGTGTTTATTACTATTTCCGTCACAACAGTCAATTTTGTAATTGACTACAATTAGGTAATTAACTAATTATATGCTTTAATTTCAGGTCATCCAAGTAAGATGTTTTATATTTGTTTCAGAATGCTTCAATCTATAGTAACTGAACATTTCATTCAGTTATCTTAATTTTTAAGAAAGTTATGGGCTTTTGACTGACTCGATCACAGCTTTTGTGTTAAGTCAATGCAAAAGCAATAGGGAACAAGATGCTAATTTCCGAGTATGAAAATGGGCATAACTTTTTTTAATACTGAAGATAGAAAAGTGAATTAGGTGTCAAATTAAACTTTTTATGCTTTATCCGATGGGATAAATTGCAGACTTGATTTTAAAAATCTCAACATTTTGTAACATTGCGACATTTGTAGCTGTATTGCACCATGTGCTCACTTAACTACAGTATATCTACATTGCAGTGTCTTGCGGCTTCTACTGTAAGGTAGTTTTGTCACCCACATACTGAGAGACTGACCATTTCTAATATCTCATGATATTGGGAGAAACCAAGGATATGTGTAACACATTTGAAAACAACAAACTATGATTGGAAGGAGATATGGATTGACCTGATGTGTTGAAAGGGACTGCAGATACTGGTTTAAACCAAAGATAGACACAAAAAGTAACTCAGCGGGTCAGACATCACCTCTGGAGAAAAGGAATAGGTGACGTTTCAGGTCGAGACCCTGCTTCAGACTGAGAGACAGGGGAAAGGGAAATGAGAGATATAGATGGTGATACAGAGAGTAATAGAACAAATGAATGAAAGATATGCAAAAAAGTAAGAATGATAAAAGAAACATACCATTGGCAGCTGTGAGCTAGGTGAAAATGAGTTACAGACAATGAGACTAAACAAGACAACTTTGAAACTAGTACAATGTGGATGGGAGAGGGATAGCAAGAAGGGGGATGCAAGGGTTAATTGAAGTTGGATAAATCAATATTGATATCGCTAGGTTGTAAGCTGCCCAAGCAAAATATGAGGTGCTGTTCCTTGATCTGTTCCTTGCGGTTCATTAACCTGATGTGTATTAACAAATGTTGACATTTATTTTCTCCTCTGCATCCATGTTGTTGGCTCGAAATCATAGAAAAGTAATAGGCTTGGCTGCAAATGTCTATATTGCAAGTCTGTGATACATTGGATTTATATTAAGGTGGATGTAAGCTGATTCAATATAAAGATGAGGTAGTTAGACCTGGATATTTGGCATATTCAGAGACAAGGAAGCGGGATATTATGAAGCTCATTCAAGGAGTGGTAAAACATGGAAACAGGCCATTTGGCCCATCACATTTATAGCAACCATCATGCCTATTTATAGTAATCCCAGTGAGAGATCAAAATAGAAACTGGGAAAACAGTTGATTACAGGCTGAGGATGGGAGATGGAGAAGGTTTGGTCAGTGAGGAAAGGCCTCCAAGCAACACACACACAGTGCAGTCAGGAAGGGGTGGTCTGGATTCTCATCAAAGTTACACATCGCCACAATATTAGTAGATTGACCACTGGGGCAGCTGTGAGATCTTCCTAAAAAAAAAGAAATGTTGCTTAGCTGGGACAAGCTGATGTAACCGCAATTATGGCTTTTAATAGAGAGTTTGCTGTTGTGCTCACAGCAGAAAACAATCTTGCACAAAGGAGCACAGTTTCTGCCAGTAATCTGGCATAGGATCAGTAGAAACTTAAGCGAAATGTTATAAATAGCTGAAATTTGATTTTTGTTCCTGTTGTTTCTTACTAATTTACGATACATTTTGGAGTTTGGTTTAGAGTTTTGAAAAATAGTGTGTTAACAGGCCCTTCAGCCCACCGAGTCCACCACAGGCAATGATCACCTGTACACTAGTTGTATCCTCCACACTAGGGACAATTCACAGAAGCCAATTAACCTGCCAAACTGCACGTCTTTGGTGTGTGGGAGGAAACCGGAGCACTCAGAAAAAATCCACGCGGTCACAGGGAGAACGTATAAACTCCGTGCAGCCAAGCACCCAGAGTTAGGATTGAACCCGGGTCTCTGGCGCTGTAAAGCACCAACTATATTGCTGTGCCACTGTGGCACCCTAAATTAATGCTGAACTTACCTTAGTTAAACACTAATGCTAAACAATAACTAGACTAAGTGGAACCAGTTGGGTCCCCGTCACACGGCTGGCCTGGTCCCCCAACGCAACCCGTTCCCCCAACGCAATACTCCACCACTCACCCATAGCCCCCAACTGCGCAGGCGCGGCTCATTTCCCCTCGTCCACAGCACTCTCTCCACCTCCTTCCTCTTCTTTCCCCTCTCCTCCTACCCTCCCCAATCCCTCCCTCACCACTCCTTTCCCCTACCCTCAGTCACTCCCTCCCTCCATAACTTCTCTCCCCCCCCCCCCCCCCCCCCCTCCCCCCCCCCCCCTCCTCCCCCCCCCCCCCCCCCCCTCCCTCCCCACTCCTCTCCCTCAATCCCCCCAAACAGGAGACAAGACCCTCCTCACCCCCCTCCCAGGATCTCAAGGTTGCCGCTCCTCTGACCGGATGTTGCCTTGACCAGAGGCCGCACAGACTGGAGGCCGTGCCGGGCAGAGGGCTGGCGAGTGCCGGTGACTGACAGTGGATGCAGCCAATCAGTGTGGCGATGGTACAGAAAGGGGCGTTGCCATCCTGGCAGTGACTGACAGGAGACAAGACCAATCTGCGCATGCAAACCTTAACTTGTTGCACTTGCAGCACAGGGGAATGGTGAGTAAGGTGGCAAAAATTTGTAACGTTATCGCATACCGTTTTTGCACAAATAGAAAAACCACGCAAACCGGAAGATCACCAGATCAGCGTTTTAAGGGCCCGTCCCACTTAGGCGACTTTTCAGCAGACTGCCTGCGACCTTCAAGCTCGCGTCACACGCCTGAAAAACTGAAAACTGGAATGGCGACCGTCAGAGCGGAACACGCACACGCACACATCGCAAAGGTGGGGGAGCGCTGTTTGAAATTCACACGGTGCAAAGCCAAGGTGATACAGACATACACCGCGATGAACAGGAAGGTTAAAGACGGTTAGAACAGTGTACCGCAAGTCCTTTAAAAGAGAGGGGAGCAGGGGAGAATGGGGGAGAAGGGGGGGTCAGAAGTAGTGGAGACACTTTTAAGAAGCCAGACAACTTTTAATAAGCCAGAGATTCACAGCTGTGAAGTTTAGTAGCATTTAACATTGATAATTGCTCGTTTCTAAGCTTCCTTCCAGTCTCGTTTCAATAAAAGCACTGAATCAAGCACTTGAAATAACTAAATTTTATTTTACCACCTATCCCACCGCGGGTTCGATCCTTGCATCGGCCTGTTCAAGCCCTCTAGGCCTTGCTCAGGCAGAGGCACTCCAGAAGTTTATGTGGTCCTGAGTGCTCTTCCAGATGATCGATGCTGAGCCTCGTGATCGCAGACTTTTATATGTCCCAGGACCTTGAGAGGCACATGGGCTCCTTTCAACTATCTCCCCATCACACCTGTTTAATTATTGAAACCACTCGCTCCTATTCAGTCTCTCCCAACTCTCTTATCAGTTAAATCACAATCACTGCATTCAATTCCAAACTTTCAAATGAAGGGTCTAACTCCCATGTGGTCTCTCATGCAGCAGTCTCTCACGCAGCAGTCTCTTTCTCTCTCACTTAATTAACTTTAAGTTGGCACAAACAAATGAACCCAAACCATGCTAACAAGACTATAACTAAGAATAAAACTATTCCCCCGATTATCAATAAACCAAAACTCACCCCAATATAAACAATAATCATACAGTAAACCCCACTTTAATTAATCCTCCTCGTGGAGCAATCAATCAGCAGGATGACTCCTCATGACCACACACGAGCCGCAAGAATTTGTATCAAATATTTTTCTCAAAACCAAAAAAGATGGTGGATGTCGCCTTATCTTGATCTGACGTCACTTAATCAGTCTGTGTGAGTATCGCACTGCCAGACAAACTGATACTCCAGCAGGGATACTACTAGCGATCGAAGGATTACAACCTGACTTGAAGGGCTGAATGGCCTACTCCTGTACATATTGTATATTGTCTAACCCCTGATCAAACCACCCCAATTCAGATTCTTACAAAACAATCTTAAACAAATAAGAATATCTAACTGAAAAACTATGAATATCTAACTTAAACACACTCTCGCTTCAAGTTTTAAATTTGTAAACACTCCTACAAGCAGCAATACAAATGACAGTCTGACTTAACACAATATAAATCTTAACTTTAAATTACTCTAAATTTATTTACATACAGAGAATATTTACAAAATCCAGATCTTATGACAATAAGGAAAGCTATTTTTTTACAAGTTACAAAATGATTTAAAGCACTAGCGCACAATTCATGAAAACGTGATCTCAACGCCATGTCACGCTGTTATCCAGCAGATAACGTCTTCCTCTGATACTGAAGATTTTCCCCTTCCAAGTTTACTCTTTGCTGAGGGGTACTATTCCCTAAATGATTACTTTTCCTCCCAAACGTTATCATCCCTCTGCTAAGACTG
Source organism: Leucoraja erinaceus (assembly GCF_028641065.1). Classification (NCBI taxonomy): domain Eukaryota; kingdom Metazoa; phylum Chordata; class Chondrichthyes; order Rajiformes; family Rajidae; genus Leucoraja; species Leucoraja erinaceus. The sequence goes on along the minus strand of NC_073389.1, from coordinate 19,234,755 downwards.
GATTTCTAAAGGGGGACCTCTATCCCTCCTCTCTAAGTTCGACAGAATTAGGGGTACCCTTTGCTATTCGGATTACTTTTCCTCAAGTAGTGAGGCTCCCATCTCTCAGGTACTCGTCGCTATCAGGTACTAGTCAACAATCGACCAGAAGGTTACTATTCACTGTTGATCAGCCACTCTTCGGAATAGATCACGGACATGCTCCAACTTTGAAGTTCTATATACAGGAATTCGAATCCCACCTTACGCAGAACTTCAATATGAAATCCAGTGTTTGGAAATTTTGGTGCAAATACACTCAGACTCGAACTCGATCCCCTAATTTTTAGTGCGTATTCCTCTTGCTTATCGGGTTCTCCAATCAGCTAAAATTGCCCAATTAAATTATTGAACAAACTAGAGTGTTCCGGCCAATCTATACTCAGTTTATCCAAGCTCACACACAGACACACCCTCTGCTAAGTACCGAGGATCCAGCGCTGAGCCGCTTCGGGCTGTGAATTATCGATGTCGTTTTTCGAAGTGCACGTTTTCAATTCGTGCTCCCGGCAGCAATCCTAACGAAGGCGAGACCTGTCTTTTAATACCCCACCAATTTGGATACCTAGACTAACCCTGGGCCACTCATCGCCTGATGAAGCACGTTTGGCTCTCGTTAAAGGCAGCTGATTATCTACAACGACATTGCGACCCCACTATCCCTGCACTTACAACTACAAAAGTGTCAATTTTCTCTATGGCGACCAATTTTTTGCCGCAGAAAATGTTTCAACATGTTGAAAAATTTTCTGCGACTATACTGAGGCTGCGATAGTTCCCAGAATGCGGGAACTGCTCTCAACCCTGAAGGAGACTCACCAGAGACCACCAGCAAACATGTGGTGACCATGTGGCGAGCACAGAGTCTCCTGCACTCGCCTAAGAAGTCGGCAAAGTGGGACAGGCCCTTTAGTTATTTAATGATTGAAAATAGAAGATAGATAGATATAATCAATAATAATTTTCAGGCTTTGGTTTCACAATGAGTCACTGATATACAAATTATACCTATGTAGTTGAGAACTGAACAGATTAAAATCTAAAAGTTTGGGTTATTGAACTGCAGTGTGTAGGTTGAATGGTGGTGAAATTAGATTCAAATTATTTAATAAAATCATGTCTTATAATGCTAGAATTTATTTTTTGCCAAAAACCGTAATCTTCAGTGAAATAAATGAGCACGCCTGACTTATTTTTGAATGCAGAGCCACCACTGTTTGAATCTTAACAGTTCAGGGCCATAAGGAATGAACCATAAATGCTGGCCTTGCCAATGTCATCTGCGTTAATGGATGTGAATATAATCTTTCATAAAATCACTGCCTAATGGCTGTAATCAATAGAAAAAAATAATGTTTATATGCATATGGTCTCAGTCAAATGATGGCTACCATTTTTTCCTGACAATGTATGAGTTTCATCTTCCACACAATGCCAATGCATCCACTAATCCTTCTTTTATCCTCTGTATTCGAGTCAAATTTCACAATTTGGTAACCTCCCCTCAAACACTTCTAATGATCCAGTGGATGTACTGGAGTCTATTCACAAACATGCTTTGTGTCCACCCTAGCATTAACTAGCTCATCAAATGTTTCGCCAGTCAAAAACAGTGTTGTCATCACATTGTTCAGCTTTAATTCCTGCAGAGCTGAAGAATCTGCAGTTGGCTGTCATGCTTAGACAATCCTTTTCAGTAATGCAACAGCCATTATTAAGCTAATTCAAATTGGATTATTGCAAATGTGCCTGGATTGGCCAAAGCTCTGGTGTTTAACAACATTAATTTGGCGTACCCACAGTCAGTGAATAGCACCATAGAAATATCTTTCACAAACATAAAGAATTTTGTTGTTCATTATCTCTCTGGAGAGTAGAAACCATAGCTATATCGGTAGTTGGGCAGTTGTGATCCCTGTCTCTGTGAGTCAGTTCCTAAACATTTTTACACTCAAGTATGCTAACCAGTCATTAGACTTTACAATTGAACATCAGATGATTAGCCAGGTCATGGGAAATAGCACCCATTGTTTGCTATTGTGAATGGCATCAGTTGTGCATTTCTCAAAATTAACTCAGCAGCAGAGTGGAACATGAGTGTCAGGGATGCAACCTTACTTAGGAAGGTATTCCGCTCATGAGTTCAGATTTAGTTGCCCCAGAGGGATCACTTTCCGATAGCTTTTAACATTGAGATCTTCTGGTTTTAATTATCTGTCGCGGCTGGATGCCCGCAGCCACAGATCCAAGGATCTGTGGCTGCGGGCATCCAGCCGCGGGCGGGCGGGCGGTGCTGGATTTAAAACACCGCAGGGCCTGGGATCTGAGATCGCCGGAGTCGGCGCTCCGACCAGCGTGACCTGAGGACTTCGGGTGCCGCGGTCTCCGGGGAGGGAACGGCCGCTCCAGACATTTCCAAGCCACCGAGGAGTGTTCACCCGACACCGGAGTTCCAGCTTTCCGGTTGTATAATCTTGATTGCTCATGTTGAGTCAGAGTCATACATCATGGACCCAGGTCCATCAGCCCGACTTGCCCAGGTCAACCAAGATGCTGCATCTGTACTCGTCCCAACTGCCCATGTTTCGCCCATATCCCTCCACATCTTTCCTATCAACATACCTGTCCAAAAGTCTTGTAATTGTTGTTATAGTACCTGGGTCAACTACCTCCTCCGACAACTCGTTCCATATACCCACGTCCCTCTGTGTGAAATGGTGGGTGCATCTTTGGAGTTCAGATTTCTTGTGCTCAAAGCAATTGATATATATAAAAATATACTTACATCTAGAGGTAGAGTGCCTAATCTTACCACAGTGCATATGATTTTTGATGGAAGCACTGTCCAGTGAGTATGTTTAACTCATTGAGCAAGTTTACTCACCTTTGACTGGTGCTTCAAAATTTATAATTCAGTAAACAATACGGACCATGCGAAAAAAGCTACGTTTGGAGGCAATGGCGTAATAACTGCTGGAGTAGTGATGTATATCAAGTGGTGGAAGGATAAAAAAAGAATGTGATTTAAAAAATTGACAAAGACAAAACATTAAGGGAAATTTTAATTAAACAATCAGTTTTCTTCTTTCCCTTTAGCTATTTTAGTTTGTCAGCTTGTAATCCTCTTTTATACCTTGGCTAATTAATCTACTTTCAGTCGGTTGCTCTTATTATTTTGTTAAAGGCATCTCATGCATAGTAAATAATTTACCCAATAGTTAGCTAATGGCAGCAAGGCAATGTGATAAAATCAGCCATCCTACCTCTGGTTGTAAGTATATTTTTTATATATATTAATTGCTTTGAGCACATGAAGTTTGCTATTCAATAATAAATTACATTCACTCCCAAAGTACACTGCTGAACTCCATAGTGCACACATTCCACTTGTCATGCAATAAATGTAATAAGCTTTTCACCATCTAAAAATGAAACTGATTTGGGCATGCACACATTGTTACAGCATGTTGGTGCAAGCGTAACACATTCGTAAAGCAATATGATTTAACTTTATAGTCACATCTTTATATTCACATTTATGAATTTTGCTAGAGGGAAATAACAATCAAATTCCAGTTACCTCCACATAAAAAAAGGGGAGAAAATTAATAGATGTACAGAGTAATGCTGGCAGAGGATTGGGAACTTGCCCTGGTTCGCAAGTTGGGGAATGGCATGTCTAGCAACAAGAGAGTGGAAAAAAATTAAACGCCTTGTGTAATTAATTATTTTCAAATATATCAGATGATGTGCCTTTCAATCATACTGGCTGACGTTTTACCATGGTTAAATAGTATATTTTCTCTGAATATTCATAAATAAATTACTTTTTCTCATCATGGGCAGAGATGGTCTTGATTATTAATACTCATATATTGGCCCATCTACTCTAATCACAGCTTAATGCACAATGATGCAAGATGATGAAAGATACAGTGACATATTTCAAACTTATTGTAATCTAATATCTCACTCTTCTACTTGTGTTGTCAATCTCAAAGGAGTTATTAATGTCAAAAGAAGATAGGAAATTTCTTAAAAGCATCCTGCAGAGAAAATAGAAAGTGGAACAACAGTCCTAAGCAATTGGCCACTGTCCCAGAAGAAATGTTTTTTTTTGTTCCCAAGCATTTCATTCAAGCAAAATGTTTCAAATTGACATATATGTTGCAGAATTGATTGTTATTGTTGAGATCCACTTTAGTGGAGAAGCACATTGCCAGGCATTTTAACGGTAGCTGACATCAAGTCATTGTTGATCCCTAGGGTAAGTTACTTTGGACTGGGAATAGTTTTACGTATCCATTTGGAATCTGCACTGAAGTGATTGTTCATAGACATAACACTGTCTTCAAAATAAGTTTAAAGAGCTTTGTCTAGCTGGAAAATAGCATTAACAACAAGCAGAGCCCAGACACTACTTATTTGAAACTTACAGGTATATATTAATTGTGTAGGAAGGAATTGCAGGTGCTGGTTTACAACAAAGATATACACAAAATGCTGGTGTAACTCAGCGGGTCAGGCAGCATCTCTGGAGAAAAGGAATAGGTGACGTTTTGGGTCGTGACCTTGCATTAGGGTCTGAAGAAGGGTGTCAACCCGAAACAGCCATGGACCTGTTGTGGTGATAGGCAATCGGCAGTGGATCAAGACTGCTTGGTAGGCTGGAGTTAATGTGTACCATAATTAGCCTTCCGAAACAATTCATGATGGTGGATGTCAAGGGCAGTGAATTGTATATAATAAGGCATGAGATCTTGCTTTTAATTGAAGCTGGGATGATAGTGGTCTTCTTGAAGTAGGTGAGTACCTCAGAACAGAGTAGGGAGAGATTAAAGATGTCCGTGAACACTTTTGCTAGTTGGTCCACACAGTTCCGAAGGACTGGGCCAGGGATCTATCAGGGTCAGTTGCTTTCCATGGGCTCACCCTCTGCAAGGCTATCCTACTGCGGCAACAATGACCATGGGAAGAGGCACACAGGAGCCAGGCGGGACAGATGTCATTGCACTGTTGGCTTTCTGCTCAAAGCTAGCTTAGAAGACGTTAAGTTAATCAGGGAGAACCACACTATTGCCAGCGATGCTTCTGGATCCAGGCTTATAGATGCAAATCACAACCTTACATTTTTAGACGATCAAAAAATTAGAAATGAATGAGTGATCACTAGGCATGATTTTAGGAGCTCCCTGACAGCCTGCATATGATTACAATTAACAGAAACTTGTCATGGCAATTACTTTGCTCTGGGAGTATGGCCAGTTTTGTGAGAAGGATTGGCTTTTGGCACAATGTTTTCTAAAATAGTGCAAAAGAGTGTGGAGAATTAATTTATGTTTGGTATAATTCATGATTGACTCTCCTTGATCTTTTGTAGTCAGTTTAGGAGAATTGCTTTGGAAGAACCAGCACAAACTAAATGTATCATGATTGAGGTGCAGTGAAATTTAGTCATATGGTTGAAGAATATCTAAAGAAAATCAGTAGAAAACTTGCAATCAACATGTACAAAGAGAAGCAAGACACAAAGTGTACGAGGTGTACAATGTTCTACAGCTTGCTTTGAATATGGTACAGTATTCAATGAGAGCAGACCAAAACAAAATTAGAAAGATAAATACATGCTTAGAATGTTTATGCATATGCCCAACATCATGAACTACACAGGCAGACTGTGTACACAAATAGTCATGTTGAAAAATGATGTAGTGGTGATAGCTAAAATGTAGCTTAATAAAGGTTTGGACAGAACACAAACATTCTAGTTGCAGGGTTTTCATAAAGACAGGGAAGGAAAAAAGGTTTTGAGCTGACAACTTAAGGTGGTTAAGGAAGATATGATAGCGATGGAGTGAGAGAATTATGTTTATTTAGAATTAAGAAGCAAAAAGCTATCTTGAAAATGAACGTGGACAAGTTAGGGTGCCAGATTTCCCCTCATGAAGGATATAGGTGAACCAGTTGGGTTTGTAGAAAGCCTTTAACAACTGAAATTGAATTCTCAAGTCACCATTGTAGTGACTACCTTTCTCAGCCCAATGTTTCAATGCCTCCTATCTCTGGCTCTCATGTGCATTTCCATTTCTGGTGCTACCCGATTTAAATGAACACCTATGCTGCCTGTGAAGAATATTGGTTAGAAAATGGAAACAATGGGATCAGTCTGTGTCTGGCAAGGAGATAATTCTGAAGTTAAAATGTACCTTGTTTTTTTTGGTTTGTCAAAAGGAACATTTCATATGCACCAAATAAGGATTATTAGATCATGGATTATAAATGAACCGTGTTTGTGGGAAAAAAACACCTTTATTAGAAGTTATATTAATCAAGATGCACACAAACAGAGTATTAATATTCAAACGCTGCTTGCTGCTGCACATATTGTACAAGTCCTTCTGTAATTATTAATGGAGTACAAATGATAGTTGGGGAATACAATGCCTTGACTTTGCACTCACAGCCAACTTGGATCAAAATTTGATATAATTATCTTAGTGCCTTGAAGCAATTATGATTATATTGGGAAAGGTACAAGGCCACATAAATCGAAGGTAGAAATATGACCCAACCATACTGGCTCCAGTTTGCAGATCATCTCAGTTGATTTCCTACTTGATGAAAGGTCATTAATCTGGTATGTTAACGGATTCTATCTCCACAGATGCTGCCCTTCCTGCTGAGTTTGTTTTAATGTTTTCTATTTTTAATTCAGATATCCAGTACTTGTAGTTTTATTGCCTTTCCATTCCTGGTCTTCTTTCTCATTTACTTTACACTTTGGAGATACAGTGCGGAAACAGGCCCTTCAGCCCACTGTATCTGTGCTGACTAGTGATCATCCTGTACACTAACACGATCCTACACACTAGGGACAATTTACAATTTTACCAAAGCCAATTCATCTACAAATCTGTGCATCTTTGGAGTGTGGGAGGAAAGCAGAGCACCCAGAGAAAACCCACGCAATCACAGGGAGAACGTACAAACTCCATACAGACAGCACCTGTAGTCAGAATTGAACCTGTATCTTTTGCACTGTAAGGCAGCAACTCTACCTTTGCGCCCAAGTCTGCTTTACTCTACTCTGCCACACAATTTCTACAACACTGATTCAAATAATATATCAATATTGACTATGAATATATTCAAGGACTTAAACATTCACATCCCTCAGAAGTCATGCATTTCACAGATTCAGAGTAAAGCAATTTAATCTCTTATTTCAGAACACGGGAAAAGATGATCAAAAGGGGGAACCTGATTCTTCAAACAATGGTGGTTCTCAATTCATTTTCCCGATCTCCAATAAAAGATCGCTATATCCTATTCGCCAGAAATCCTATCTTCTGAATCAAGGGATTTAATAAAACGATTTATATATAACACGAGACAAAGTGGTTCACACGGGAGGGCCAACGCAATATTCCACCTCTCCACCAATTCCAATATTGGTGGCCAGTGTGGGGGTTGGGATTTCTGGAGCGCTAGTATGGCGTTGTGGGCTGAAGGGACTAGTTTCCAGAGGGCTAGTATGGACATTGTGGGCCAAATGGATTCTTGGGGTGGCAACTCAGCCATTCAAGCCTGATGTGCTGGCAGCTCACTCACGGCTGGTGGGCTGGCAGTTGACACAGCTATTCCTTGAAGGTCACCAAATTCAAATGCAGTTCCCTACCAATTCAAGCAGGGTGCAAGGCCAGGAAATTCAGTGCAGTTTCTTACAACTTCAAGCAGGATGCAATGCCACCTAATTCTAGTGCAGTTTCATACCACTTCAAGCAGTTTGCAAGTCTACCAAACTCAAGTGCAGTTTCATACCACTTCAAGCAGGGTGCAAGGCCACCAAATTCAAGTGCAGTTTCGTACCACTTCAAGCAGGGTGCAAGGTCACCAAATGCATGTGCTATTTCATACCACTTCAAGCAGGCTGCAAGGCCACCAAATTCTAGTGCAGTTTCATACCACTTCAAGCAGGCTGCAAGGCCATCAAATTCTAGTGCAGTTTCATACCACTTGAAGCAGGGTGCAAGGCCACCAAATTCAAGTGCAGTTTCACACCATTTCAAGCAGGGTGCAAGTCCACCAAATTCAAATGCATCATACCAATTTCATGCAGGGAGCAAGGCCACCAAATTCAAATGCAGTTTCATACCATCTCATGCAGGGCGCAAGGCCACCACATTCATACCATTTGAAGCAGGGTGAAACCACCATAAAACCACCATAAAACCGCACGAAACACCACATAAACGCCACACTCTCAGTTTAGTAGACATTCAGTGTGTTCAGTTGATTCACAGCTCAGACAGAGTAGTGACCTCTCCCTTCCCCATTTTGCAGAGACTAAGCCACACCCACACTTCTGGGTTTTATAATCCGTCTCCCTCCCACTGGAAGAGGCGTGGCCTTCAGGGCGTGATTGACTGGAAAGAGATTCTCAACATTTTTTAAACATTTTATTTTTCATTGATGGGAAGAATCCTCTGCACCTGACGAGTGGAGGGAGACTGAGTAAGATAGCCAAAAATCACAGCCGTAAGTGGTAGCGTTTTATCTAAAGTCAATATAGAGTGCAAACAGGAAGTTGTCAAGTTTAAACTTTTAATCGTGCTTTAGTTCAAACCAACCACCACCAACCATTTGTTGTGCTTTAGTTCAAACCAACCACCACCAACCATTTGCTGTGCTTTTTACAAACCAACCACATTTTCATTTTCAAACCATATTAAGGGCACTCAAGGTCAGTAAAACCACACACAGTTTAATAGACATGTTTTAGGTGTTAGTGACAGCTCAGACTGAGAGACGTGACCCTCTCACTTCCCCCATCTTGCCCAGACTGACTGAGGCACTCAACACTTCCGGATTTTATAGTCCCTCCGGAAGGGGCGTGGCCTTTAGGAGAGAGAATCTCAACGTTTTTTAAACACTAATAACTCTTTTAATTTTCACCGATGGGAAAAATCCTCTTGTCCTGCACAGTGGAGGGGGACTCTGAGTAAGATGGCCAAAAATCACAGCTGTAAGTGGCAGCGTTTGTTCTAAAATCAATATACAGAACACCAGGAAGTGGTCAAGATCAGACTTTTGGTAATATAGATTGCTTATGGAGTACAGTTAACATTTAAGGAATTCTTGCACTTAACTTTAAGTACTCCTATAACAAATAAGACACAGACCCCCTGGATCACCCTGATAGGTGTGACTAAATCCTACTCTTTGAAAAACACCCCCCATTGTGTCAGGATGACTTTCCTATTTCCCTTATGTCTTTTCAGCAAAATTGCCCAATTAATGCCGGCTGTGCGAGATTCAAGGGCAGCATTTTAGTGTTGGGATTCACATCCACTGGGAACCATTGAAGAATGCCAGAATCATTTCACTTACGACTCTTAATTGACATTCGACAAAGGACATGTTCACCCAATCTATGCTTGTCGGTTTTGAAACAAGTCCCAATAGTGAAATAATGATTTTTAAATCCACTTTGCCCCCAATATATATGTTTTAATATAAAAAAAACTAAAGGAATTCGGCATGACATTTTCAAGAATGTTTCTTTCGTTAATTTTGGATGCATAAATCCATTAATAATGAACCTCACTCTCATTAATTGAATGGTTGCCCTGCATGATAAATTTTCTGCAAACCTTCAGTGAAGGCTATGTATTTGAATTTAGGAATGATATTGAGAAAGGGTTGAGTCTGATAACACATTTGAAAATATAACATGTCCAGGGTCCGTATGTGTGACATTTTAACGCATGCACCTAGTTATCAGCTTTACTTCATTTTTATGCATTAGTAATACAACAATGGGTGCAGTGGAGACCCATAGTCTTCAACTCCAGTGTTAACTGGGTAAATCCACAATGGAATTGGGAGGTTTGTCTATGCTGAAAACAAGCTGATGGACATTGACAATGATTGCAGTGTAGGTAGAGGCTGTACCTACAATAATGAAGCCTCTCTAGTGTGCTACTGTGAGCAACAAAGAACCAAAGAAATAATTTTGATAGCATAAGACTATTTTCAGTGTAATGTGACTGTAAATTAGTTTTTTCCCGAAGTGGATCGTAATAGTAACTCATGGTTATAAATTTGCATCAGCCCAGTTAATTTGGATTTACATGTGCGCACAGTCAATTGGTCCCTGCATCCATGGGAAGCCACTTAAATAATTATTTATTGTATCTCATGTCATTAAAGGAGAAATAGATTTAGTTACCGGACCTAGCTGCAACTGAATCAACAATAGAAAGACACATAATTCTTGGCCTATCTGTGTTATCCCATTGTAGTTATTGCACTGGGAGTTAAGTATTTCTATCCATAACTTACTGCTGGTTAACTGTATGCATCCAACTAGTTCTTTGCTCCACTCTTCAAACATTGGGAGAAAGTGATTGCTTCCTTCCTTCCTGAGATTATATGGTGGAACAGCAATTTCACCTCAAATGGAGACAAATTCACCTGTTTCATTAAAGTACTGTGATATAACAATTAGAATGATATTCTGAAAATGTAAAATAATCTCATATATCAATACACACCTGAGGGATGGAGCTACAGGGAAAGGTTGGGCATGCTAGGACTTTAATCTTTGGAGTGCAAGAGAAGGAGGGGTGTTGTGAAAGCTGTATATAAACTCATGGGGAATAGATGGGGTGAATGCAGTCTTTTATGCAGAGTATGGGAATCAAGAACCAAGGGACATAGATTTAAGGTGAGAGTGACAAAGTTTATTAGAAGCCTGAGGAATAACCTTTTCACACAGAGGCAGTGGGTATATTGAATGAGCTGCTAGAGGAGGTAGTTGAGGCAACTGCTATAACATAATTAAAACAAACATTTGGACAGCTAAATAGATAGGAAAGGTTTCGAGGGATAGGGGTCAGCCACAGACAAATGGGATTAGCTTGGATTGGGCAACTTGGTTGGCATGGATGAGTTGGGCCAAAGGGCCTGTTTCTATGTTGTGTGGCTCAGTGACTCTAGGTGTGTTGAAAATGTGAAGGTTTGCCGTGGTCAGTGGCTTCCAACTTCTATTAACAAAAACATTTCTGAAATGTTTAGTGAGCAGTCTCCTACGGCTCTTTTATGGTGTCTGTGTCATTTCTTAATTTGCTCCACAAGATGCAAATAGATGGAACACAGCCAACATAATCGGTACTCATTTGCAACTGCAAATTGGATCCAATTTCCTATGTGTAACAGAAGCTTCTCACCAGAATCTGAGTGGGTCGTCAAGTTATGCAAGTGCAAAAAGCCCTGTAACTGATACAATGCCCCTGCTACTGTAATGGTTAAACAGGCTTTTCAGCTAAAATGAAGCCGTATGCTAACAGCACCACATATCAAGCAAGCAGGTTTGCTTAGAAAAACAATTAGATGCTTTGGAAAAATACCTGGGCTCACTTTTGTTCTTTTCTTCTAGTTTTGATCATGTGTCATAGAGTCATAGTGTGATACAGCATGAAAACAGGCCCTTCATTCCAACATACCCAAACTGGTCCACATGTCCCTGCTACATTAGTCTATGTTTGGCCCATATCCCTTCAAACCTGTCCTACCATGTTCCTTTCTAACTCTTTCATAAACGTTGTGATAGTCCCTGCCTCTATTAAGATCATGCAATGACTGAGTCATACAGCACGGAAATATGCCCTTCATCTCAACTCGTCTATGCCAACCAAGATTCCTGTCAAAGACAATCTCATTTGCCTATGTTTGACCCATTTGCCTCGAATCCTTCCTACTTCAGAAATTAGGTATTTACCTGTTTAAATTATCCTGCATTATTGTCAAGCATATATTTTGCTGTGCAGAAGAGGTTTTGTGTAAAGAAAATGATTCCCTTCATTTGTTAGAGATTCAGAAGCATTAGTTATTTTATTTTACTAAGCTGAAAGAATGAATTCTGCCACCGATTAAAGATTTATTTAATTTTCAAGAAATTAGTTTGCAATAACTTCCTTGTTTGGAACAAATGCTTGTATCTTATCCTCATTATTCCTTGCAATATTTTTGATAGATAGTATCATAATGAGTGTGGTGAGTTAGTGCTATTTGTCTCATTACCATCCCCCCTGCAACTTTATGTTCAATGAGTTTAAAGGAAAATCAACAAGGGTCAAGGTTCAATTAATTCAGCACGAGATCATCCAGAGATTCTAGTGAATGTTGACGTGAAAATCAAATTAAAATCTCCTGTATTTCATGTAGGAGATTGAAAGAGCAGATAGATTTTGAAGTTGCATTTAGATTTGCCTGTTAGAGATCACGATGACTTTACTATACTTATCAGGCTTATACATTGACCAATTCTATTATACAGGGTACTTTGACATAAATGTTTTGTGATAAAAATGGAGAAAACTGAAGAAACAAGTAAGATTTTTTGTTTAGCAAATTGCTTTGCATGCATTCTGTTTTTTTGAAATCTCCTTGCATTATGCTTCTCATGGGTCAAGTTAGTTTGCTTTAATGTAGTTCTCAGGAGATTGAATTTCCCAAGGGGAAGTTTTTTAATTAGTAAGTTTGTAAATGACACAAAATGTGGTGGCGTTGTTCATAGTGAGGAGGTTAGATTTAGGCTACCGAATTATATTGATAACCAGGTAAATTGGATGGAACAATGGTGCATGAAATTATAATCCTGATAAGTGCAAAGTGATAGAGTGTACAATGACATACACAGGGACTACTGAGGAACAGAAAAACATTTGTGTACAAGTTCATAGAACTTGGCAGTACAGGTGGATAAGGTGTCAAAGGAGGCATATGGGATGGGCATGGAATAAAAGTCATGGAGGTTATGGTACAAACTTATAAAGCTTTGGTTTTGTCCACAGGTGGAGTATTGCAGGTATGTTACAAAACTTACCTTCAGCGGCGCTGCAGTTCTGTCACTGGCTGTGTGCACGACTTTGGCGCCTTTGAAGGGGTGGGGGGGATTAAAATGCCATTTTCACCTGCCTGTCTGAGATATATTTTCTCGGGCTACTACCGTAAGCTGAAAATTTGTTCCGACTGCCGTTTTCGGAATTAATTTAAAAAAAAACGCGGGACAATTTAATTGCTGGAGTAAAATAAAAAGCTACTTCTAACGCCGTCAATGCCGACTATGGGACGGATCTCACGTATGGGACAAAACGTAAGATAAGTTGTATATTTTACATATAAACTTGCTTCTTAGGATTACTTTAATCAAAATTTCATCGGCAAAAATATGATTATGTAAATATACGAACTGGCTGTGTTTTTCCTGCCCATATGGGGTTTAAATTCACCGCATCCGTAATGTTCCAATCGATCGAGTTCCACAAAAACCCACTTGTAAGATGATTTAAATGGCCATTAATCTACGGGAATTAAACACTAAATTCCTTCCATTTGGCCTATAAATTCATGACAATGAGATTGAAAAATCATGTTATATTGTGAATTCTTGTGTGAATGGTATTTGGACACTTAGGCTATTTAAAAATGTTAACCTTTTCTTAAGAAATGGATAGATGTTTGGATCTAGTAATTGAATTTTGTGATTAGCTACAATTAGGTAGCTAACTAATTATATGCTTTAATTTCAGGTCATCCAAGTAAGATTGTTTCATATATGCTTCAGAATGCTTCAATCAATAATAACTGAAAATTTCATTCAGTTCTCTTAATTTTTAAGAAAGTTATGGGTTTTTGACTGTCCACGATCACAGCTTTTGCGTTAAGTCAGTGGAAAACAATAGGGAACAAGTTGCTAATTTCAGAGTATGATAATGGCCATAGCTTTTTTAATACTGAAGATATGAAAGTGAATTAGGTGTCAAATTAAACTTCTTGTTATGCTTTATCTGATGGGATAAATTGCAGACTTGATTTCTAAAATCTCAAAATTTTGTAACATTGCTGATTATTGTGTGCAGTTCTGGCACTATGTTAAGTTTATTTCCATATGTGCAAATGTCGTACAATGAAAATCTTGCGTGCATCAGCTTCTCGGGCAGATTCAAATAACACACAAACATAAATGATACATGATCGTGAAAAGAAAAATACTCTAAAAGCAAGGCATTGGGGCCAAAGCATGATTTGAAAAACAACTCCATGGTGGTGGAAAAGGTGGCCCATGTTTCCTGTTGCTGAGATAGGATTAGGGTTGTGCAGATCAGTTGAAGAACCCGATGGTTGTAGGAAAGTAGCTGTTCCTGAACCTAGTGGTGTGGGATCTCAGTTTCTGTACCTCCCGCCCGATTTGAGAATTAAGAGACAGAAGTTTAGGGGTAACATGAGGGGGAATTTCTTTACTCAAAGAGTGGTAGCTGTGTGGAATGAGCTTCCAGTGGAAGTGGTGGAGGCAGTTTCCATTTTATCATTTAAAAATAAATTGGATAGATATATGGATGGGAAAGGAATGGAGGGTTATAGTCTGAGTGCAGGTAGATGGGACGGGGAGAATAAGTGTTCGGCACGGACCAGAAGGGCCGAGATGGCCTGTTTCCGTGCTGTAATTGTTATATGGTTATATGGTTGGAGCAAGAAGAGGGCATAGGCTGGATGGCAGAGATGCTTCATGAAAGATCACATTTTCTTGAGGCCTTTGTGTTTCTGTGCACTGGAAATGTCATTGAAGGCTGTGGATCATGAATGGACAATATGCTTCACAGATGTAGAGCTAAATACCTTAGTGGAAGAGCTAAATACCATAGGAAGGTCATGGAACACAGCAAGTATAGCACAGGAACAGGCTGATTCTAAGTACATGTAATTAATCAAAAGGCTGGATTTAGTGGTTTACTAGCCAAGTAATGTCAACACCAAGTACCACACTGTATTCTAATAAATAAAACAAACCACTAATCAGTACATGAATAACTGAATACATTTTTTTAAGTTTGTAATTAAACAAAAATGCTGAACAGTTAGGCTGAAAATGACATTTATTGGCAATGATCCTACTTGACAAAAATAAATGTAGGACCAACAAAGTTAGTTAAATTAATGGTAATCCTGAAAGGCAGAAACTACACACGTTCAATTGACATGTAAGTCTATGAACATGCAAATTGCAAAAAACACTCAAGTCTGCGCTGCCTTTTAATAAGACCAAGACAAATATGATTTTAACCTCAAATCTGCACTCTCATTTCTCTCCAGTAACCTTATTTTCCCCTCACCCCCTCTGCCTTAATGATATTCAAAAACAGTTTCCACCTCCCTTTGAGGAAAGGAGCTGCAAGGACTGAGAGAAAAATTAAAGCCCTGGAACTATTTTGATGAAAGAGGTTGCAGCTCCGAGATGCTGCTGAAGTAGCCAAGGGAAATAATTGGAGTGCATTTAGCAGATGGCACACTCAGCACTTGCTGTGCACTGGTGGTGCTGGAAACAGTGCACAGGGTAGTGGATGGGACACCCAAATAAGCAGCTGCTTTGTCGTAGATGGTGTAAAGTTTCTTGAACATTATTGGAGCTGGATCTTGTCTTGGGCTTTATGTGATGAAATAGCTTTTTAATGTCTTGATTGTTTGCAGTCAAGTCAAAGGCTACCTTATCTGGGGCAGCACTGAGACTACCTTATCTAGGGCAGCACGGAGCAGTAGAGTTGCTGCCTTAAGGGTCTGTCCCACTTTCGCAACCTAATTCACGACCTTTTTTACTCGTGGACATTTTTCATCAGGCTAGAAAAACACCCCGACCTACTCGATGTAGCGAGTACCTACGACTAGCATCACAACCTACCTACGACCTACCTGCGACTTCCTACGACCTCGTGACGACCATGCTGCGAGTACGAGTCAAGGGCAAACTCGGCAGAGGTCGCGAATTAGGTTGTGAAAGTGGGACAGGCACTTTACAGCGCCAGTAGACCCGGGTTCGATCCTGACTACGGGTGCTGTTGGTACAGAATTTGTACCTTCTCCCCGTGACCGCTTGGGTTTTCTCCGAATCTTCGTTTTCCTCCCATATTCCCAAGATGTACAGGTTTGTAGGTTAATTGGCTTGGTATAAGTGCAAATTGTCCCCAGCGTGTGCAGGATAATGTTAATGTGCGGATATCCCTGGTCAGTGTAGACTCGGTGCACCAAAGGACCTGTTTCCGCGCTGCATCTCTAAATTAAACTAAACTAATGCTTTAATCCTGAAGCCACAGTTAGTATGTGGTGGGTTCAGTTGAGTTCTTGGCCAGCAGTGCCACAAGGATGCCAGAGGTGATGAACTCAGCATTTGTTATGCCATTTCATAGCAAGGATAGACTTCCCCTTTATATAGAGTAGATGGTCATTGAACAGTACCTTTGTGGCATGTGTTGCTTACCTGAATGTTGGCCAAATCTTGCTTTACTTGCCGAAGATTTGTGAATGGATTTGAACATCATGCAACCATCAGTGAATGTGATGAAATTAAGATTATTAAAGAAATAGCCAAGATGGTTAGACATGGCCGTCCGAAACTTTGGAAATGGCCAGTTCTCTGTTCTCCCGTCCCCAGGCAGGAGTGGCTGAATCTGAACCCCTCGCCTCCCCCCGCCGCCGGGGCCCAAGCCATCTACCCCCCACACCACCCCCGCTGACATCCGCTGGGCCCACGCCACCCCCGTTGGACCCATGCCACCCCCGTTGGACCCATGCCACCCCCAGCTGGGCACACACCACCCCCGGTGGCGCACACCAGCCCCGCTGGGCCCATAGCCAACCCAGCTCGGCCCCGCCATATAGAGTTGGACCATTGCCAACCCCTTTGTGGCATGTGTTGCTTACCTGAATGTTGGCCAAATCTTGCTTTACTTGCCGAAGATTTGTGAATGGATTTGAACACCATGCAACCATCAGTGAATGTGATGAAATTAAGATTATTAAAGAAATAGCCAAGATGACCCACGCCACCGCCCCGGGGCCGTCCGAAACTTTGGAAATGGCCATGTTCTCCCCTGCTGACCCCAGGCGGGGTCCACGCCACCCCCGCTCCCCCCCCCCGTTAGGTCTACGCCATCTTCCCCCCGCACCATCCCCGCTATCCCCGCTGGGTCACACGCCACCCCCGTTGCTGCCACCCCTGCTGGGCCCACGCCACTCCCACTGACACCAGCTGGGCCCCCGCCACCCCCAGTGGGCCCACGCCACCTTCATCCCCCTGACCTTCACACCCACTCACAGCCTGACCTCAGTCTGCAAAGACTGGGCCCTTCTACACCCACCCCACTCCAATCACCACTTCACACCCAATGACTGCACCTCCATAGACACCTCCGTCAAGCTTCTCAAGTTTGTGGATGACACAACCCTGATTGGACTGATCCAGGATGGGGATCTCTGTACTCTTTTCAGTTTGACATCTTTCCTATAACAAGGTGCCCAGAACTGAACACAATATTCTAAATGCGGTCTCACCAACGTCTTATACAACTGTAACATGACCTCCCAACTTCTATATTCAATGCTCTGACTGATGAGGGCCAAAGTGCCAAAATACTTTTTGACCACCTGATATATCTGCGACACGACCTTCAAGGAACCATGCAACCATCAACCATTCCTCTGCCCACCTGGCTAATTGATCCAGTTCCTGCTGCAATCTTTCACAACCATTACTATCTGCAAAACCACTCACTTCCGTATCATCAGCAAACTTGCTAATCTTGCCCTGTTCTGTGACGTTTCACAGAGTGCTGGAGTAACTCAATCAATCAATCAATCAATCAATCAATCAATCAATCAATCAATCAATCAATCAATCAATCAATCAATCAATCCATCAATTTTATTCATCATGTTTAAGAGGGAACTGCAGATGCTGGAGAATCGAAGGTTACACAAAAAAGCTGGAGAAACTCAACGGGTGCAGCAGCATCTATGGAGCGAAGGAAATAGGCAACGTTTCGGGCCGAAACCCTTCTTCAGACTGATCGGGGGCGGGGGTGGGCGGGGACAAGAAAGGGAAAAGGAGGAGGAGCCCGAAGGCTGGGGGATGGGAGGAGACAGCAGGGGGGCTGAGGAGGGGGAGGAGACAGCAAGGACTAACAAAATTGGGAGAATTCGATGTTCATGCCCCCGGGATGCAGACTCCCCAAACGGAATATGAGGTGCTGTTCCTCCAATTTCCGGTCCAGTTTTATTCATCACATTGCACATAAAGTGCAAGTGAAATGAATTTGTCAGCAGCGGTACCATGATAAAGAACACACAAACACAGTAAACATTTAACACAAACATCCACCATAGCATTCATCACTGTGGTGGAAGGCACAGAAATTGGCCAGTCCTCCTCCACCTATTCATATTCTCCGCAGATGCTGCCTGACCCACTGAGTTACTCCACCACTTTGTGACTATTTTCCCTTCACCCATCTGCCCAAGCCCACTCTCCCCCCTCCTTTCCTATGTTCCTTTCCACCCATAAACCTCTCTCTGCCTTTACATTTCATTCCTCTTTCAAATCTGCTGTACTTATCTACATGCATTTTTCTTGTTCACTTTTTAGTCATAGAATGATGCAGTGTGGAAACAGGCCCTTCAGCCCAACTTGCCCACACCGACCAACATGTCCCATCGAAACTAGTCCCACTCACACGCGTTTGGCCCACATCCATCTAAATCTGTCCTATCCATGTACGTGTCCAAATGTCTCTTAAACATTAGGATAGTCCCAGCCTTAACTACGTCCTCTGGCAGCTTGTTCCATACACCCAGCACCCTTTGTGTGAAAAAGCTACCTCAGATTCCTGTTAATTTCTGAAATATTGGTCATAAATGTGGTGCAAAAATGCTCCAAAACAAGGCTCAGAATGGATCAGAGAGCATCTAAAACCCCAGAGCTTTCAGGGCACTTAAGCGGGCCCTGGACCCTGGCATCGAGGGACTTAACGCTTTGCGCTCGTGATGTGCGCTGCGCGCACATTATTTCACATTAAATTTTTTGCAATCCTGTCATGCCACCCCACTTTTTGAAAAGCTTTGTACGGGACTGTTAGAGGACACTGTCATGTGAAACTCTATGGTGATATATGCTGAACTATTTGATCCCCAACAACCATTGTCTAGAAAGCATATTTCCTTATTTTTAAGCATTGACTCCTACTTCTGGAATATCCCCTCCATATCCACCATGTGAAGATCTATCAGGATCTTGTATGTTCAATCAAATCACTTCTTACATTGGAGTTTTGAAATGTACAAAGTGATTTGATTCCTAGCCTATTCAACATCATGAAGATAACCAGCTATTAAAACAGCACATTTTCCCTGAAGAAGAGTTTCAGCCCGAACCGTTGCCTGTTTCCTTTGCTCCACAGATGCTGCTGCACCCGTTGAGTTTCTCGAGCACTTTTATCTACCTTCAATTTTCCAGCATCTGCAGCTCCTTCTTAAACACCTTCCCTGCATTATTTCTAACACATTAACATTCTTTCTTTAAATATGAGAAAGCTATGTTGCACACATTATTTCAGATGTTGTCTTCATAATACCTCATATGACTGAAATACAGGTATAACCTCCCTATGTTTGTATTCAATTTCCCCTGCATAAGAAAAGTATAACATTCTGCTAGCTTGCCTGGTTATTGGCTTTATTTGCATACTTGTCAGGGTGAATAATACATTTGGTCACACGGATTCAACTGCTTCTCAAAACTTCATTGTTTATATACAATGCATCTGTATTTCCTGAAAATGACAATTTTACATTTTCCCCTCATTATTATCCATTTGAAAGAATATTGCCCCTTCACTCAACCTATCCTATCCATCCTCCGAATGACATTTCCACAGCTTACCCTATATATCGTTCGGGGGGTGGGGTGGGGGTGTTACGAGTCGGCTGCCCTGCCAGCAGTGTGTTCGTCATTTTTGTTTTTTTTGTGCGTCCAAATGTGTGTTTTAATGTCTCTTGGTGTGTCTTGTGTGGGGGGTGGTGAGTGGAGGGTAAGGGGGAAACCGCTTTCAGTCGTCTCCTCCACGGAGAGGCGACTTTTTCTATGTCAACTCCCTCGCAGCCTAACACCATGGATTGGTGAGGCCTTTACCGGAGTCGGACCCAGGGTTTCGGCAGCGGGCACAGCGTGGACTTCTCATCGCGGAGTGGGCGAGACCTTGCCGGGGTCGCCAGAAGGAAGTGCTCTGATGGCTGGCCTGTGGCTTACAACATCTTGAAGCCACGATCTGCGGAGCTTCTAGCCACAGGCTTGGCGTCCGGAGCCTTGGACCCCTCATTAGGGCGTGGACTTAACATCCACAGCGGGACCCCTCGCCGGGGATCCCCAGAGAAGAGCTCCGACTTACAATAGCCTGAAGCCGCGGTTTGCAGAGCTTCTAACTGCGGGCGCGGCATGATCTTACATCTGGTGCCTGGGTTCCATCGCTGAAGTCAGCCAGAGAAGAGCTCCGAATGCCGGCCTGTGGCCTACAACATTCTGAAGCCGCGGTCTCCGGTAGGGTAGCGCCGATTCGGGACTTACTGTCTGAGTGAGAGGGCCTGTACATCCGGCCACCCGCAGCGGCGACTGTGGATGTTTATGGCCCCGACCATGGGGGGAACAATGGAGGAGGACTGACTGTACTTTGTGCCTTCCACCACAGTGAAGAATGCTGTGGTGAATGTTTGTGTTAAATATTATTGTGTATAGTGTGTTCTTTTTTGATTGTGCCACTGCTGGAAATTTTATTTCACTGCACTTTATTGTGTATGTGATGTATAAAAACTGATTGATTGATTTATTGATTGATTTTTCCCTTTGAAATCAGTTTCAAGGACAGCTTCGTCCTTGTTCCTGTCAGACTCTCAAAGGCTAAGGGATGTATGCATGTCCCCTGATTGACTAATTAATTGATTGATTGGTACTTTATTGTGGCATGTACTTGGTACCACCAGGGGGCGCCACACGTTGGCTGCCTCGCCAACGGCCTGTCTTCGTCTTTTTCTTTTGTGTTTTTAGTTTGTTGTAAAATGTATGTTTTAGTTTATCTTTAGTTTTGTATTTGTGGGGGGTGGTGGGGGAAACTACTTATCTCTTTCCTTGATGGAGATGCGACTTTTTCCATGTCATATCTCTGTCTGCACTGCGGCGTAACATCGTGAAGTTTGGGAGCTCCAAAACCGCAGAGCCTACGGATTTTAATATCTTGGTGCGGGCAATCCCTTTGCCAGGGGTCGGCCTTTGGTGCTCCAACCTGTGGGAGCTGCGGACTTTAACATCGTGGAGCTCGCGATCCCTGGTTAGGGACCAACTTCGGGGACTCCAAGCCGCAGGAGTTTCGACCACCCGATGTGGGAGCTTAGACCGTCCCAACGTGAGAGCTCGATCACCGGCTGTGGATGGTTCGACTCCCCCGACCGTGGGAGGAACAGAGGAAAGAAGATAAGACTTTATTGCCTTCCATCACAGTGGGGAATGTGGAGGAGCCACTGTGGTGGATGTTTATGTCAAATCTTTATGTACTCGTGTGTCTTGTTGCTTTTTTGGTATGACTGTATGATAAACCAAGTTCCTCGTATGTTGCAAAACATAGTTGGCTAGTAAATTACAATTGTGATTATTATTATGATTATTATGATTACAGTGAGGTTCTTTGTTTTGCATACAATACATAATTATGTCGCCTCATATAGGACGCCAACAAAGCTACAAAAAGTATTCAATATAGTTCTGATGGTTCCTCTTTGTTCTCGGCGGCCTTACCCACGCCGGGTCCCTCGTTCTTGCGGCCCATCCTCGACCGACCGCCGGCGCTCGCACTGGCCATGACTCTCTGCCTCCACTTTTACAAATTGACCTCCTCACTCTCCTGGGGCCCTCCTCACTCTCTGACAGCACTCCACCTCATTACTGACTCTTCTCGCTCATCGATGGTCCTCCTCACTCGGCCATTGGGCCTGTCCTTGTCCCTTTTTCTTGGCGGACACTACCAGGCTCGTCCTAGTCCAGTCTCGAATAGCTCAGTTTTGACGGCTTGCTCCGCTCCAGCACAGCTGGACTGATCTATTTCCTTGCGATCTTTGCACTCTTCTGTAGCTGTAACTAGGGATATGGGGAGAAGGCAGGCACGGGTTATTGATTGGGGACGATCAGCCATGATCGCAGTGAATGGCGGTGCTGGCTCAAAGGGCCGAATGGCCTCCTCCTGCACCTATTTTCTATGTTTCTATATTCTGCACTGTTTCATTTATCTTTGCATCACCTATTTTACTCATGTTTGGTTTTCATACGGTCATATGTCATAAGGGATAGGTGTAGAATTAGACTATTTGGCCCATCAAGTCTACTCCACCATTCCATCATAGCTGATCTATCTTTCCCTCCTAACCCCATTTTCCTGCATTCTCCCCATTACCTCTGACACCCGTATAAATCAAGAACCCGAGTGCAATCATGTGTGAATGTTGTCACAAAATGCTAGAGTAACTAAATGGGCAGTCATGGTGGCACAGCGGTAGAGTTGCTGCCTGACTGCGAATGCAGCGCTGGAGACCTGGGTTCGATCACGATTATGGGTGCTGCCTGCACGGAGAGTATGTTTTCCCCATGACCTGCGTCGGTTTTCTCTGAGATCTTCGGTTTCCTCCCACATTCCAAAGACGTACAGGTTTGTAGGTTAAATGGCTTGGTAAATGTAAAAATTGTCTCTAGTGGGTGTAGGATAGTGTTAATGTGCTGGGATCGCTGGTCGGCGAGGACCCGGAGGGTCGAAGAGTCTGTTTCTGTGCTGTATGCCTAAACTAAACTGAACTCAGTGGGTCAGGCAGCATCACTGGGGAACAGGTATGGGAATGTTAATACCAGGATATCATATTGCACACATGGCATGGCATGACAATAAACCAATGCCAAATATCGTTTGCTATGTCGCTCTTCAAGGGAGATGCTAAATGCATTTCGTTGTCTCTGTACTGTACACTGACAATGACAATTACAATTGAATCTGAATCTGAATATAAACCTTGGTCGGCATGGACGAATTGGGCTGAAAGCCCTGTTTCTGTTTGCTGTATGATTCTATGAGCCTATGGTTTTTGAGCATTTAGCAGTTTAACATGTTTACTTACACTTATTGTTTCACCATATGTTTCATCTAGCTGTAGCAAACAGCAGGTAGTGACAACTGATAACTCAAAGGTTTAAACGATGCAGGGCCAGATTACACCAGTAACTTATAAATGAGGTCAGTAACCATCAAGGGCAGCTGTTGAAACTGACCCATTGATGTTGTAATAAAAAGGAATACTGGTTTAAAGTGCTGGTGTAACTCAGTGGGGCAGACAATTTCTCTGGAGAAAATGGATAGGTGACGGTTTGGGTCGTGAACCTCTGACCTAAAACATCACCTGTCCATTTTCTCTAGAGATGCTGCCTGACCCGTTGCGTTACTCCAGCATTTTGAGACTATCTTTGCCATCAACATTATTAATTGGTTACTGAGACGCAGAGTTAGAAGCAAGAGTTCTCGTTCCTATACAGCACTATTATCACTTACCTGTGTATAATCACTCCTAGGCCCCGATTGCCAGTGCTCGTGTGGGCCCAAGATAGGAGTGGAATTATCACCCTGTTGCCAGCTGCCTTTGTGCTCTCCAGGGATTCCAATGGCACAGCACAAATCTCTGCTGTCTTCCTAGTTCTCTGGCACAAACCCAACAGTCTCATTCAAATGAATGTGAGACATCAGCTGCCAGGAGAGAGATAAATAGGGTAATATATCATTTAAGTTTTTCAATGTTTTCAAATGTTTGAGTGGGGTTTTAAAATGTGCTTTTTAACCTGGATTTTTTTTTGAGATGGTTGCAAATGTTGCCGTAGGTGTGTGACTCAATATATTTGTGATCCAGGCAGCATAATGACACAGCGGTAGATTTACTGCCTTACAGCACCAGAGACCCTGGATCAATCCTGGCTATGGGTGCTGTCTGTACGGAGTTTGTATTTCTCCCTGTGACCAATTGGGTTTTCTTCGGCAGCTCTGGTTTCTTCCCACATTCCAAAGACATACAGGTTTGTTCGTTAATTAGTTTCAGTAAGAAAAATTGTAAATTGGTCCTTGTGTGGAACAGTGTTAGCTTGTCGGCACGGACTCAATGGGCCAAAGGGCCTGTTACAGTGTTTTATCACTAAAGTCTCAAGTCTAAAGAAATTATGTAATAACTGATTAGTTTCCAACTAGGCTTAGTCATAGCTATAGTCATACAAACCCTAGAGCCTAACTTGTTCATGCAGACCAAGATGCACAATCTACTCTAATCCAGTTTACCTGCATTTGGTCCATATCCCTCTAAACATTTCCTATCCATGTACTCATCCAAATGTATTATAAGGGTTCCAGAGTTTCCTTCATTTGGGGTCTGCTGCTTCAGAAAATTGTTGATAAGAGAGGTGAGCGAGAGAACCAGGGAAGATAAGGGTCTGTCCCACTTGGGCGACCTAATCTGAGTGTTCTGGCGAGTTTGCCCTCGACTCATACTCGCAGCATGGCCGACACGAGGTCGTAGGAGGTCTTCGTAAATCTCCTTCATGCTCGTGATTGGTCTCCGCGTACTCGAGGCCTCAGCTAGGTCGCGGCGTTATTTTCAATATGTTAAAAAATACTTTTTTTACATGTAGGTTTAGTCATAGTAGGTCATAGTAGGTCATAGTAGGTTGGAATGTTAGTCGTAGTTAATCGAGGGTAGTCGAAAGTAGTGGTAGATAGTCTTCATCATAGTCGAAGAGAGGTCGAAGGAAATCGAAGGAGGTCGTCTTCACTCTCCACTATTCGGTGTCCAATTTTCCCGGAGTTAGTCGCAGCGAGTTGTAGCTAGTCGAAGCTGGTCTTCAACATAGTCGAAGGAACATAGTCGAAGGAGGTCTTCAACATGTCATTTTTTCAAACTCTTCTAAACTCGCCAATTAGGTCGCCCAAGTGGGACAGCCCCTTTAGCCAAACCTCTGTTGCCAGGGCTTAAGTTTGTAAAAATAAAAGACAACATGAAGTGTAACGGGAAGATTGTATCTACCAAACTTATTTGAGTCTTTGGATGCCCCTCATTAAAGTTTCTTCAAAGGATATTTGGCTAAAATTGAAGTTCAATAAATTTAGGCAAGTTATCGGTGGGCTTGTATACTCTGGAGTTTAGAAGAATGAGAGGGGAACATTGAAACATATAAGATTATTAAGGGTTAGGACATGCTAGAGGCATCTCTACTTGTTCTATTTGATCTTATTTGATTGTGCAAGCCAGATTGCTTGCATTCGTCGAAATAGGGCGGACTGCGTTAATGTTGCAATCTTCCACCCCAAACAATCAACAATAGGCACAAAATGCAGCGAGACAGGCAGCATTTCTGGAGGGAAGGAATGGGTGACGTTTCGGGTCGAGGCAGTGGGTTGGGTTAGTGGGCAGGTAGTTGAATCGTCAGAATGTGAACTATTATGACATCTAATGATCATGAAATGGAAAGAAATATGTCCAATTTTTGCAATGACATTAAGATAAGTGGCATGAAAAGTAATGTAAATGGAAGTATTAAAATACAAAGAGCTATTAATATCTTAAGTAAATGGGCAAAAATGTGGCAAATGGATTTATGAAGGCAAATGGAAGGTCGTTCATTTTGGACCTAAAAAGGATAGAAAATACTCCCTTAATGGCAAAAAAGCTGGAAACAATAAAGACTCAAATAGATTTGGGACGGAATATGCGTTGATCATTAAAATGTCATGGAGATCAACAGAAAATAACAATCAGAAAAGCCAATATATAATTTTACTGGAACTGGAGTACAAGGGGATACAAGCAGCATCATGGTTAAACAAAGGTCTTATCAGACGTCAGTGCAAGAAGCAGTCCTGCGTTCCACAGCTGAAGAATAATAATGGATCCCTGTGGTGGTATTAAGAGGAGAGATAACAATACTAGGAGAGAGTGGAGGAGGGTCAATGCGGTGAGTATATAAATCGAGCGCAGGGCTTGCTTTCACAGAGGCCCGGGACCGTTGGAGAGAGTGGAGGAGGGTCAGGGCTTACCAAAGTCTGTAACGTTCCACACTTCATAGGGAGGGTTCTGGTGGAAGCCGCTGATTGGTGGAAGCAGACTAGAGGAAGCAGCTGATTGGGTGCAACCTCAGGTTAGCATTTCTGCTTTCTGGTTAAAGTTACAGTGAGCCAAGGGTACAGTGGACTAAAGGTACAGTGCTTTAGTAAAGGTACAGTGAGTTAAGGGGACAGTGCTATTTGTTTATATAATTAAGGTGCAGTTTGAAGGTCAAGAGGGAACAGCTGTTGTGAGTCAGATACCTGCTGATTTCTCCCAGCAGTTTCTATTGTATTATACTTGTATCGGATCCAGGGTAAGGCGGGAGAATGACAGTCAGAGCAGTGTACTGTTCGGGATGTCAGATGTGGGAGGTCATGGTGTCGGATGGCCCTCTGCACCAGGTGCAGCGAGATGGGGCTCCTAAGGGACTGTATTAGGATCCTGGAGCAGCAGCTCAATGACCTCTGTCTGGTCAGGGAGAGTGAGGAGGTCATAGAGGGGAGTTATAGGGAGGTGGTCACTCCAAAACCACGGGAGAGAGACATGTGGGTCACGCTAAGGAAGGGCAAGGGGCAGAGGCAGGGACGAGTGAGTACTCCAATGTCGGTACACCTTGCAAATAAGTACTCCTGTTTGAGTACGGATGGGGGTGACCAGCCTGCCCGGGGGTAGCGAGAGCGGACGGGCCTCCAGTACAGAGACCTGCCCTGTTACTCCTGAAGGTAGGGACAAAAAGAAGAGGGCAATAGTAATTGGGGACTCTATTGTTAGGGGGTCGGATAGGCGATTCTGTGGACGCAGTCGGGAGACCAGGATGGTGGTCTGCCTCCCTGGTGCCAAGGTCTCGGACGTGTCTCAACGCGTCCAAGATATCCTGAAATCAGAGGGAGAGGAGCCCGAGTTTGTGGTACATATAGGTAACAATGACATAGGTAAAAAAAGGGAAGAGATCCTGAAGGGAGGATTTAGGGAGTTGGGAGGAGAGTTAAGGAAAAGGACCAAAGAGGTAACAATCTCAGGATTACTGCCTGTGCCACGCGACAGTGAGAGTAGGAATGGAGCGAGGTGGAGGATAAATGCGTGGCTGAAAGACTGGTGCAGAGGGCAGGGATTCAAGTTTCTGGATCATTGGGACTTCTTTTGGGGAAGGTGGGACCTGTACAGAAAGGATGGGTTGCACTTGAACCCGAGGGGACCAATATCCTGGCGGGGAAATTTGCAAAGGCTACTGGGGAGACTTTAAACTAGAATGGTTGGGGCGAGGGACTCAAATAGAGAAAGCTAGCAGACAGAATGGGAGGCAGGAAGCAGAAAAGGGAAGCACTCGGGCACAAGAGGAGAAAGGAAAAAAAAGAAATAAACAGAGAATAAGAGGCGGGGGGGGTTTCTTAAATGTGCATATTTTAATGCTAGGGAGCATTGTAAGAAAGGTGGATGAGAGAGTCTGGATAGACACCTGGAAGTATGATGTTGTGGCGATCAGTGAAACATGGTTGCAGGAGGGCTGTGATTGGAAACTAAATATTCCAGGATTTCGTTGCTTCAGGCGTGATAGAATTGGAGGGGCAAGAGGTGGAGGTGTTGCATTACTAGTCGTGGAAGATATTACAGCAGTGCTTTGGCAGGATAGATTGGAGGGCTCATCAAGGGGGGCTATTTGGGTGGAACTGAGAAGTGGGAAAGGTGTAGCAACACTTATAGGGGTGTATTATAGACCGCCAAATGGGGATCGAGAATTGGAAGAGCAAATATGTAAGGAGATAGCAGATATTAGTAGTAAGCACAAAGTAGTGATTGTGGGAGATTTCAACTTTCCACACATAGACTGGGAAACACATTCGGTAAATGGGCTGGATGGTTTGGAGTTTGTAAAATGTGTGCAGGATAGTTTTTTGCAGCAATACATAGAGGTACCTACTAGAGGAGGGGCAGTGTTGGACCTCCTGTTAGGAAATGAGACGGGACAGGTGGCGGAGGTATGCATTGGGGAGCACTTCGGGTCCAGTGATCACAATACCATTAGTTTCAATATAATTATGGAGAGGGTCAGAACTGGACCTAGGGTTGAGATTTTTGATTGGAGAAAGGCTAACTTTGATGAGATGCGAAATGATTTAAAAGGAGTGAACTGGGACATTTTGTTTTATGGGAAGGATGTAGAAGAGAAATGGAGGACATTTAAAGGGGAAATTTTAAGAGTACAGAATCTTTATGTTCCTGTTCGGTTGAAAGGAAACAGTAAAAAGTGGAAAGAGCCCTGGTTTTCAAGGGAAATTGGACATCTTGTTCGGAAAAAGAGGGAGATCTACAATAATTATAGGCAGCATGAAGTAAATGAGGTGCTTGAGGAGTATAAGGAATGTAAAAAGAATCTTAAGAAATAAATTAGAAAAGCTAAAAGAAGACATGAGGTTGCTTTGGCAAGTAAGGTGAAAGTAAATCCAAAGGGTTTCTACAGTTATATTAATAGCAAAAGGATAACGAGGGATAAAATTGGTCCATTGGAGAGACAGAGTGGACAGCTATCTGCAGAGCCAAAAGAGATGGGGGAGATATTGAACAATTTCTTTTCGTCGGTATTCACCAAGGAGAAGGATATTGAATTATGTGAGGTAATGGAAACTAGTAGAGTAGCTATGGATGCTATGAGTTTCAAAGTGAAAGAAGTACTGACACTTTTGAAAAATATAAAAGTGGATAAGTCTCCAGGTCCTGACAGGACATTCCCTAGGACATTGAGGCAAGTTAGTGTAGAAATAGCCGGGGCTATGACAGAAATATTTCAAATGTCATTAGAAACGGGAATAGTCCCCGAGGATTGTCGTACTGCGCATGTTGTTCCATTGTTTAAAAAGGGTTCTAAGAGTAAACCTAGCAATTATAGGACTGTTAGTTTTACTTCAATGGTGGACAAATTAATGGAAAAGATACTTAGAGATAATATATATAAGCATCTGGATATACAGGGTCAGATTAGGAACAGTCAGCATGGATTTGTGCCTGGAAGGTCATGTTTGGCTAATCTTCTTGAATTTTTTGAAGAGATTACTAGGGAAATTGACGAGGGTAAAGCAGTGGATGTTGTCTATATGGACTTTAGCAAGGCCTTTGACAAGGTTCCTCATGGAAGGTTGGTTAAGAAGGTTCAACTGTTGGGTATAAATGCAGGAGTAGCAAAATGGATTCAACAGTGGCTGAATGGGAGAAGCCAGAGGGTAATGGTGGATGGTTGTTTGTCGGGTTGGAGGCAGGTGACTAGTGGGGTGCCTCAGGGATCGGTGTTGGGTCCTTTGTTGTTTGTCATGTACATCAATGATCTGGATGAAGGTGTGGTAAATTGGATTAGTAAGTATGCAGATGATATCAAGATAGGGGGTGTTGTGGATAATGAAGAGGATTTCCAAAGTCTACAGAGTGATTTAGGCCATTTGGAAGAATGGGCTGAAAGATGGCAGATGGAGTTTAATGCTGATAAATGTGAGGTGCTACACCTTGGCAGGACAAATCAAAATAGGACGTACATGGTAAATGGTAGGGAATTGAAGAATACAGTTGAACAGAGGGATCTGGGAATAACCGTGCATAGTTCCTTGAAGGTGGAATCTCATATAGATAGGGTGGTAAAGAAAACTTTTGGTATGCTAGCCTTTATAAATCAGAGCATTGAGTATAGAAGCTGGGATGTAATGTTAAAATTGTACAAGGCATTGGTGAGACCAAATCTGGAGTATGGTGTACAATTTTGGTCGCCCAATTATAGGAAGGATGTCAACAAAATAGAGAGAGTACACAGGAGATTTACTAGAATGTTGCCTGGGTTTCAACAACTAAGTTACAGATAAAGGTTGAATAAGTTAGGTCTTTATTCTCTGAAGCACACAAGGTTAAGGGGGGACTTGATAGAGGTCTTTAAAATGATGAGAGGGATAGATAGAGTTGATGTGGATCAGCTTTTCCCTTTGAGAATAGGGAAGATTCAAACAAGAGGACATGACTTCAGAATTAAGGGACAGAAGTTTAGGGGTAACATGAGGGGGAACTTCTTTACTCAGAGAGTGGTAGCGGTGTGGAATGAGCTTCCAGTGGAAGTGGTGGAGGCAGGTTTGTTGGTATCATTTAAAAATAAATTGGATAGGCATATGGATGAGAAGGGAATGGAGGGTTATGGTATGAGTGCAGGCAGGTGGGACTAAGGGAAAAAAGTTGTTTGGCACGGACTTGTAGGGCCGAGATGGCCTGTTTCCATTCTGTAATTGTTATATGGTTATATGGTTATATAATTACTTCTATAACATTTAGAAAGTTCTGGATAATTTAATCAAATTTGCAGTGTATTCATTGGAAACTATTTATATTGCCCGAAGGAGGGGTGATGCGGGTGTCGGTTAATGATGAAAGATCTGAGTGCAAAAGTTGAGGTAAATTTGTACATATAATGGTAATTATGAATTTTAATTCTAAAATTAATTGAGTTGAGTAACTGAATATATCAAGGGACGTTGGAAAGGATGCAGAAAAGATTTACGAGGATGCTGCCTGGACATGGCCCTGAGCTATTGAGAGAGGTTGAGCAGGCTAGGATTTTTTTCCTTGGAGCACAGGAGTATGCGGTGTACTATCGAGGAGGACTAGATCAACAGAGGAATAGGTAGAGTAAATGCACAGTCTTTAACCCAGAATAGCGGAATCGAGGATCAGAGGACATAGCTTTAAGGTGAGGGGGGAAAGATTTAATGGGTACCTGAGGGACAACGTTTTTACACAACAGGTGACAGGTGTATGGATCGAGTTGCTGGAGGAGGTAGTTGAGGCAAGTACTATCACAAAGTTTAAGAAACATCTGGACAAGTACATGGATAGGGCAGGTTTAGAGGATATGGACCAAACGCAGGCAGGTGCGACCAGTGTAGATGGGATGTGTTGATCACTTTGGGCACATTGTCGAAGAGCTTGCTTTCACGCTGTATGACTATGATTCTTGATCATGTACATAGATGGATCACAGATCAGCCATTAGATTATTTAATGACAATGGAGATTTGAGGAATGGATAAACTATATCTGTTCACACATTTCTATTATTTTAATCAAAGCACAGATAGATAACATTAATAGTTATTCAAAATAGCATGCTAATCAGTGGTGTAAATATAGCAACTCTTCAGGGATTTCATTAAAATTATTAGTCTAGACCTGCAGTTTATGAGCACTGTAACAGAATAGTGTTACCCCATTCCTGAACTTCTATCACTTGGCAAGCACACACTAAATTATGTTTTTCCATTTTCGACAAACTTTAATCACAAAAAAGCTTTTAACAATCGGTTTGATTTATTGACATTTAAAATGTTTATTGAGGAACTATGTTAAGTGGATCAAAGTAAGCTTTATTTGTTTGATGGGAAGTGTAAAATTGGTTCCATTATACCTTACGGCATATACTGGTTGGTTAACATTTTTGCCTTTAAATGTCCTCCATTAAGCCCCAAAGAGGTTATTAACATAAAATAAAGTCTAATTTAACTACATTACCTCCCAAGATCCAAGTAAAACTAGATGGTTTCATCAAGGGCATCTGTAAAGTATGATGACATTTGTCAACAGACAATTTGTTTTCTCCAGGTTTTCCTACATAATCACAGCATTTTGTGCAGCACAGTACACCCAACAGAATACATGTGATCAACTTTGAAAAAATACAACAGTAAATAATAACCCAACAAATTGCTGGATAATTCTTCTCAGAACTCCCTCGTTGAAGATCACCTAATGTTACTCTAACGCTCATCGTTTATGTACAGTTCCGACTACATATTTTAGATGATTTCTATAACAGCCAGACACGTTCAATTCTTATTTGAAATAATTCAGCGCTAAATTCATGCAATAAATCTGCACGTCTTTGGAATGTGGGAGGAAACCAGAGAACCCGGTGAGAACCAATGGGGACACGGGGAGAACGTACAAACTCTGTGCAGTCAGAACCCGTATTCAGGATCGAACCCGGGTCTCTGGTACAGTAAGGCAGCAAATCTACTGCTGTGCCACCGTGCCACACAAAAAACTCTTTTGCACTATTCCCCCCCGCCTAAGGGCAACAACCTTTGTCCGAGAAGGTAGAAAAATCTAAACACTTCCACTGTGCCCACTGGAGGATGCTGGTCAGAACCCGTATTCACTGTGTTGAGGAGGCCTATGAGCGTAAGAAGCTGGCTACGCAGAGCTTGCAGCAGAGGCAACGATCCCAGTTGAAGTGGGATGCAGAGGATTTGTTGTCAATCAGACTGGCTTACAGTGCGGAAGACCATAAGATCACTCTCAGAGGCAAATGGATTTGGCTACTGCGTCAGGGTGAATCTTTGACACACGCTGAGGGCTGATCATCCACAAAAACCCTGTTTATAGTGTTAAAAGGCCGAAACACCCAGTGATGCAAGGGTACACTACTGATGATGTGTCCTGTGCCCAACTATCCTGAAGGTTACACAGGCCAAGATATGTGTATCACCCCCCCGCCCCCCACCGATGTTGAGCGTCTACCACTCTCAACAATCAACGGATGTCGTGAAATGCTCCCCACCTATTGGCACAAGGGACTTTTATCTAGTCCTGTGTATTTGATTCCTTCTTAGCATTCTGCCTGTACATATTTTAAGATTGTGGCTGCTAGACTTTATTATATTGGCTTTGAATTTTCTCAGAGAGGCACATTTTTGCCCAGTTTTTAAGAAAGGAGGGAGAGAGAAAATGGGAAGTTATAAGCCAGTTAGCCTTACATCAGTAGTGGGGAAGATACTTGAGTCGATTATTAAAGATGTAATAGCAGCACATTTGGAAAGCAGTACAGGATTGGTCAAAGTCAGCATGGATTTATGAAGGGGAAATCATGCTTGACTAATCTTCTGGATTTTTTTTGAGGATGTAACAAGTAGAATGGATAAGGGAGGGCCAGTGGATGTGGTGTATCTGGACTTTCAAAAGGACTGACAAGGTCCCACACAAGAGATTAATGTGCAAAATTAGAGCACATGTTATTAGGCGTAGGGTATTGACATGGATAGAGAACTGGTTGGCAGACAGGAAGCAAAGAGTAGGAATTAACGGGTCCTTGTCAGAATGACAGGCAGTGACTAGTGTGTTGCCGTAAGGCTCAGGCTGGGACCCCAGTTATTTAAGTCAAGTCAAGTCGTCAAGTTTATTTGTCACATACACATACGAGATGTGCAGTGAAATGAAAGTGGCAATGCTCGCGGACTTTTATGCAAAAGACAAACAACCAAACAACCAAACAAACTATAAACACAATCATAACACACATATTCTTTAACATAATAAATTATGGAAGGAAAAACGTTCAGTAGAGTTGGTCCCTGGTGAGATAGGCGTTTATAGTCCGAATGGCCTCTGGGAAGAAACTCCTTCTCAACCTCTCCGTACTCACCGCATGGCAACGGAGGCATTTGCCTGACCATAGCAGCTGGAACAGTCCGTTGCAGGGGTGGAAGGGGTCTCTCATGATATTGTTGGCTCTGGAGTTGCACCTCCTGATGTATAGTTCCTGCAGGGGGCCAAGTGAAGTTCCCATAGTGCTTTCGGCCGAACGCACTACTCTCTGCAGAGCCTTCTTGTCCTTGGCAGAGCAATTCCCAAACCAGATGGTAATGTTCCCGGACACAATGCTTTCCACCGCCGCTGCGTAGAAGCACTGGAGGATCCTCGGAGACACTCTGAATTTCCTCAATTGCCTGAGGTGGTAAAGGCGCTGCCTTGCCTTACTCACTAGTGCTGAGGCGTGTGATGCCCATGTCATATCCTCAGAGATGCGGACTCCCAGATATTTAAAACAGTTCACCCTATCCACAGGATCCCGATTTATCCTCAATGGAGTGTACGTCCTCGGATGATGTGCCCTCCTAAAGTCCATGATCAGCTCCTTCATTTTTTTGATGTTCAAGAGGAGGCTGTTATCCTGGCACCAGAGTGCTAGATCAGCCACCTCCTCCCGGTAGGCCTTCTCGTCGTTGTCTGAGATCAGGCCCACCACCACAGTGTCATCAGCAAATTATTACAATTTAGACGAGGGAATTAAGTGTAACATCTCCAAGTTGTGGATGACACAAACCTGGGTGGCAATGTGAGCTGCAAGGAGGATAGAAACATAGAAACATAGAAATTAGGTGCAGGAGTAGGCCATTCGGCCCTTCGAGCCTGCACCGCCATTCAATATGATCATGGCTGATCATCCAACTCAGTATCCCGTACCTGCCTTCTCTCCATACCCCCTGATCCCCTTAGCCACAAGGGCCACATCTAACTCCCTCTTAAATATAGCCAATTAACTGGCCTCAATACCCTCTGTGGCAGAGAGTTCCAGAGATTCACCACTCTCTGTGTGAAAAGGATGCTATGAGGCTGCACGGTGACTTGGATAGGTTGGGTGAGTGGGCAGATGCATGGCAGATACAGTATCATCTGGATAAATGTGAGGTTAACCACTTTGGTGGCAAGTACAAGAAGGCAGATTATTATCTAAATGGTCCCTGTTCCAGGCATACACTGGCCCTATCCTTGAACTCTATCTCCATTACATTGATGACCGCATTGGTGCTACCTCCAGCACGCATGCAGAACTCATGGACTTCATCAACTTCACTGCCAATTTTCATCCTGCACTCGAATCCACCAGGTGGCGCCAGCAATGGCTGCCTCGCCAACCGTCTGTCTGTCCCTTCCTTTTTTGTTGTTTATTTGTGTTAAATGTATGTTTTTTGTGTTCTTTAGCTTGTTTTATGTGGGTGGGTGGGGGGAGGGAGTTGGGGGAACGGTGCGTTGGGGGAACGGATTGTGTTGATGGAACGGGTGAGTGGTGGAATATTGCGTTGGGGAGCAGACCCAACGGGTCTGCAATTAGTCTAGTTGATCATTAAAGTTAA
Source organism: Leucoraja erinaceus (assembly GCF_028641065.1). Taxonomy (NCBI): domain Eukaryota; kingdom Metazoa; phylum Chordata; class Chondrichthyes; order Rajiformes; family Rajidae; genus Leucoraja; species Leucoraja erinaceus. The sequence goes on along the minus strand of NC_073389.1, from coordinate 19,199,785 downwards.
CTCAAGATGGATGGTCATGGAAGAATTTAGCTTGATTGAAGGTGTCTAGTTCCAGCCAATTCATTTCTCTGCTATTACATTATTGTCAGAAGAAGGGTCCAAAACGGAAATGCTGCCTCTTGGACTTTGAAGAAGGGCCCTGACCCAAAGTGGTGCCTTTTAATGTCCTCCAGAGGTGCTGTCTGACCCACTGAGTTACTTCATCACTTTATGTTTAAAAAAAATAATAAACCAGCATCTACAGTTCGTTGGGTCAACTCCTGAGTTTTTTTGAAAAAACATTTCCTTTTGAAAATGACACTTTTAATAGGGCATACATTATGTGAACAAATCTGTCAATCAGCTTGGACTGAGGAATAGTAGGTATTGTGACTGTAATCATTAAACCACCTGTGCCAACGCTGTATCCTCTGGGCAGAATTATGTTGTACAAGAAGAACTCACCATTCAGTACATACATTATTTATTATGTGTCAAATCATATGGAGCACATTAGGTATGAAGCAGTGAATAGCATAATATAATGATTGTCTTCAGCAGCTAAAATCTGTTACCCATAATGCCTGACCATAAGCAATGCCACATAATAATTTTAGTCTGTTATTCCGCCTTGGCAAGTCATTTGTTGCTTCGTACATTCATTTAGGTCCCAGATGCCCTGTATCTACTTTCCACATTTTCAGTATGCAGCTCCAGTAATCTGCCATCTAGAAATTGAAAACCCCAAATGCCATGGGTACAGTTGCCATTTGATGTTCTGCTATATCAACGTGTAGGCTCATATATTTTTTTATACTTTAAATGTGTCCTTGAGTTTTGTATAATAACAAATTCTGATCTGATCTGAAGGTTTTATTGAAAAGTAATGCCATGGCCAGCAGTAAGATTTGACCTGCCAAAGCTATTCTAAAAATTGATCACCTGCAATTGTGCAACATAAAACAATCCTTGCGAGCGAGCACCTGGCATTCACCTAACATTAATCCTCCGCAGTACAGATTGAATATGGCACACAAAGAGTTTTGTGGATAGTCCCTTGTCATACCACTTTGGTGGTTCACATGTTCTTACTATACAGTATTAAAAGGTTCAGATGGTTTTACTTTTGACTTTTAGGATACGGTGTGGAAATAGACCCTTTGGTCCACCGAGTATGTGCCAACCAGCAATCACCACGTACACTAACACTATCCTACACTCTAGGGACAATTTACTCTCTGTTTACCAAAGCCAATTAACCTACAAACCTGTAAGGCTTTGGAGTATCACAGTAAACTGGAGCACCCAGAGAAAACCCACGTGGTTCACAGGGAGAAAGTAAAACTCTTTACAGATAGCACTCGTAGTCAGGATCCAACTAGGGTCTCTGGTGCTGCGGGCAGAAACTTCACCGCTACGCCACTGTACTGCCCAAACTGTACAGTTATGGACCAGATCATACTCACTGTAACTGGTAAACTGAAAAAAAATGTGTCCAGCCTTTAAAATTGTATTGTGCAATTTGCAATTGCAGCCCTGACTCCCATGGTTTTCAGTGCTCATTCTCAACCCACAGACCTGGAGTCAAAATATGTCTACTTTAATTATTTTGCCTGACTCTATAGTTTTAGTCATTTCATTGATTTAATTATTTCTGCTTGCTTTTAATTAACTGTATTGCTTCAATTTTGTTTAATGATTAAAACAATATATTTACATCAATTTGAATAATTTTAAATGTCTCTAACTGTCATAGACATTTATAAACTTTTAAAATATATGGCAGCTTTAATGAAAGGCAACTGCCTGTCAAACCTATTATGGAGCAGACATGACTAAGGCCACCAGCATAATCAAAGACCAATCTTACCTGGTCACTCCTGTTCTTCCCTCTCCCATCAGGCAAGAAGAACAGAAGTTTGAAAACATACACCTCCAGATTCAGGGTCAGCCTCTTCACAGCTGTTGTCAGGCAACGGAATGGTCCTCTCGTCAGCTACTGCAGTCCTGACCTCCTATCTACCTCATTGGAGACCTTTGAACTATCTTTAATTGGACTTTATGGGACCTAATCTTGCACTAAAAACTAAACTAAACTAAGGCCAGATATTATTAAAAAAAATATTGCTCCTGGATGTACCCATATATACCCAGGTATATGTTGAGACTGGGTTCAGGTGGACTGGTCCTTCAGGGTTTTGGTATCAAATATTATCCACATCAATAAGGGATGAGCATTTTGACTGTTCACGGACATATCTTTTAGTCAGCAAAAAGATGATTATGGATGTATTATTGGACCAAGACAAAACGTAATTAAAAAAATATATATTTATTTTATTAGAAGCAATTGTACAAAGAGAAAGTAATCGACATAACAGTCATACAATTTCGTACTGCTTCAATTTTAACATTTTATAAACTAATAACTAAATCGGATAAAATGAAAAAGGAAAAAAGTGAAAGAAAGAAGAGAAGAAAAAGAAAAGAAAGAATTTCGAGAAAGTCACGATAAAGAAAAAAGAAAAACCCCAGAACTAACGAAGAAGTGAAAGAAGCAGAGATTTATCCCACTACCCTTCCATACGCCCGCTTGCCCGACCCTAGCGTCTGTTTTGAGTTTGTGGTCAACCATCAAAACATATAATTTAATTTCTTTTTTGTGGCCTTTGTAAAACAACCACATTGATAAAATTAATTAATTTAATCGAACAAATGAAACATCAACCTAAAAATGTCAATGTCAATGAGTGGCTGTTATTCACAATGGCTGTAATGGAAGGTGATTTGTGTCTGAAAGTTTCTAAGTGGGTAATGTTGCAACCTTCTATTGTGCAACCAGAGGAAAATCCAAATTGAAGAAGATATGATATATGGAAAATATGAGATGCATTACAATAAAATGACTGGGTTACAATATGCCCACAAACTCAGAAAATGCTTACACTGCTTCATCTTACGCTACACAGCAAGAAGTACTAATGCCTGAAATCAGCTGAGAAAGTAGTAATGTCCGATCATCTGAGAAGGTTGTTGGTTGCAACCTTCCCCCCATTGACGAACTGTACACTGCAAAGGCCAGGAAGCGAGAGGGTAAGATCATCCCTGATCCCTCTCACTCTGGCTACAAACTCTTTGAAGCACTTCCCTCTGGAAGGCGACTCCGGACTGTCAAAGACGCCACAGCCAGACTTAAAAACAAAAGTCTGTAGTCTTATTTTGCTAAGGTATTTTATTTCATCCACATGTTTAAACTGTAATGTTTTATTATTAATGTTTAATGTTTTATGCTCATTCTTAATTGTTACTGTGTGTCGTGTTGTTACTGCGAGCGGAGCACCAAGGCAAATTCCTTGTATCCATACATACTTGGCCAATAAACTTAATTCATTCATTCATTCATTCAATCATTCATTCAAATCTTCTGGGGGAAAATAACAACAATATACAGTACAATAATGACGCGACAATTGAGTAAATCCGCTGATACTAATCATAATGCCATCAATTCTAAATCATTTTCCAAAAGCCGGATTTCATTCTTCTTTTACTTGTATGACTATATAAAAAATGAAAGAGAAATGCCTTGGTTTTGTCTCCAAAGTGCTTGGTGATCAATATTTAAAATTGTACTGATGCCTGGCAGAAACAAGTGATAATGGGCTGATTATGACATTTGCCAACGGTGATTTGACACCAACATTGTTAACATGGTCAGGCAGCATCCCTGCAGAACATGGATAGGTGATGTTTCAGGTTGGGATGCTTCTTCAGACAGTTTGAAGAAGAATCCCAATCCAAAACATTACATATCCAAGTTTACAGAGATGCATCCTGACCTGCTGAGTTACTTTATTCCATCATTTTGTGCCTTTCCTTGGTAAACCAGCATCCCTGCTGATGCCCTTTCTGATCCACATACAGAACATCACATCCCACCGAGGCTTTTGCCTGCACCCAACCCCAAGCATGGACCCTGACCCCGACCCTGAGCTCACGGAGCAGCACGAAGCATAGACCACTCACTGAAACGTAGGTCCGATAACGAAAGATAACACACAACAGATCTACACCCTCCAATGTTCATCTGTAGTGACCTATGACCGTGGCATGCGCAGTCGGAATACCAAAATCGCTTATTGATTTCTGCTGACTATTGGCATGAATTCACAACGTTTTCGAGAGTTAAACCTTTTTAAGCCCATATGGAATAATGTGTCGAATGCTGAAAATCTTTGTCTTGACCACAGAACAGATATCCGGTTCCTCATTGCACTTTTGCCATTTTGTGTCCTTTGATTTAGTGAAAATGAGACTCCTATTTTGCAATTTAACTGAAAGTGAACAGAAAGACAGATGGTATATCTTAAGGAATACTGATGTGCTAACCAAGTCCTATAAACCATGGATGTAGAAAACATAATGAATTGGAACGTTATGTTATGTTATGGTATACTGCACTGCCGCAAGATGAATCAGTATATTTTCTTTCACATTCATAATTACCCATCAGATAATAAATATGTGCTTATAACTAATATAAAATATTTAATCACAGATTATATTAAGTAAAATTGAGTTAATATAGCTAATACTTTAGTTTTGTCTCTGTAGTATGGATAATGAAGTTGATGATGAATGCTGTCTAATTGCTTTTGCTACTTCCCTCATCTCTTTAAATTGTATTTTCTCTCAGTCATTTAACCTACATTAATTTATCTCTCTTATCATTGTCAGGCACTTCTTTGGAAAAATAGAGTTAAAATGTAGAACATTTCACTAGAACACCATCTAAAAAAAGTCTAATTTTGTTCTCAGGGAAAATAATTGCAATAGAGACAATGTTTTTGTTTATGTGTGGAGATTACTACAAAACACAGTTGATTATTAGTCGGATATTGCGGAATTTACATCTATGTTCTATATATTTCAATATGCAGAATAGTTGGATGTACTATCACCTGCAGTTTTTGTCAGTCTGTACCTACCTGGACCAAGTGCAGGAAGTCAATGTACTGATCCAATACACCTAGAAACCATGTGGTGAAGTGCCACAAAGGTCTTGCTGACAACTAGGCCTCAGTTAGTGTACTGCTGGCCCCCCTGGACTGCCCTGGCAGCTCTTGACATCAAACAAGTTCAGGCCCCTGCCCTGTGTCAAAGCTCGCAAGGCTTTACAATATTTTAAATATCCATATCAGAAAACAGAGCACAGCACCACAATGAGCCCTTCGGTCCTCAATGGTTGTATTGAAGAAGATATAAGAGCCTGAAAACTGTAACATCCAGATTCAGGAGCAGCTTCTTCCCTACAACCATCAGACGATTAAACACCACAACCTCCAAATAAACTCCAAACTATAAAGACTTGGGGACATTATTTTTGACTTTGCATTACTATTATCTATTGATTTGTTTGTTTGATTTTTTTAAATATTTACTGAACTTTTTTTTCTATTGTTTATTTTGGTTTTTACAGAGTGATATGTTTACATGTCTGTTGTAGTGTTGCAAGTAAGAACTTTAATAGTCCATTTCGGAACATATGACTATGAAACACTCTTGACTCTTGAAAATTATGCCAAGTTAAACTGATCCCATCTGCCTGTACATGATCAATATTCCTCTATTCCCTGCATTTCCATGTACCTCTCCAAAAGCTTAAACCCTACTATAGTTTCTATCTCCACCTCAACCGCTGGCTGTACATTCTCTGTGTAAAAAAACCTGCCTCGCACAGACCAAGTAAACTTTCCCCCTCTCACCTTTTATAGATATGCCATCTAATGTTGGACATTTCTAGCCTGGGGAAAATAAAAATAAATAATTTAAAATACATGAATATTGATCAATTTAATAATATTTCAAGAATATTACTGGAGTAAATAAAATAAAATTAAAACACAAATAAAAGAAACAAACAATAAAATAAAGTTAAATATAATTATCTTACCTGTTTCTTATTAAATAATGATGCATTGCCAGGTATGGAGTAGATTGGCAGACATACTGATATCCATCACCTAGACGTCCAATGCAACACATCTGCGAATGATTGAAATACTATATTTCCCATTGAAACTGAAAGTCAGTCAATTGGATTTAAGCCAATTAAGAGGTCCAGAATTGCAACAAAAAAAAAAACAAATAAAAGTTTGTATATTCTCACTTTTTTTTAGCAAATTCCAGTTCATTATCCGTTATCCGTATTTGATACTCTGTGAAAGTTGAAATTTTACAGTAAAATAATCAGCATTTCCATGGAATTGGAGAGCACCTTGCCATAAATGAAAGACACTTGCAAGGACTCTCAGTCTGAAGAAGGGTCTGGAACCGAAATGTCACCTATTCCCTTTTCTCCAGAGATGCTGCTTGACCCACTAAGTTACTCCAACATTTTGTGTCTATCTTAGAATGTGAAGCTTTAATTCAAGGATTGGTTCAATCACGAGGAACTAATTCAGTTGTTGAACTTCAGATTTGCTCAGGCACTCAGTGCTGGATTTAGATGAAGAGAGGCCCTAGGCTATTCCACTTGTGCGGCCCCTCCCAATACCCCACCACCACATTGAAGTTAACGTTTGCCCTCGCTTTCTTGTTAAGTAGGTCAACATGGCATTCCTGTGTTTGGAATTCAATGTTTGGAAATAGTTTACATACAAAGCAATATATACGGCCTTTTGAGGGAGAATACACAAGCCACTCTCGGCTCTATGTTTCTCCATTGACTTTTGTTGAATAAAAAAGAGTTTTTGTGCAAAACCTAGACTGCCTTTTATACACTCGCTGGGAATTTGAAAATGGTCTACAACGATGCAGAACTTGAGAGGGGCCCCTTTCTACCCAATAGGATACGTCCTCATGTGATAATTCTGTCAACAAACCAATGTCTGTTACATAAATGAAAGACAGTAGATCTATGTTCCAGAGATGCTGCTTGGCATAAGTTACTCCAGCATCTGTGTCTATCTTACCTTATACTTTACCCAGATTTCAATCTCCTATTTAAAATTCAGTTGTTTGAACTTCAGATTTGCTCAGGCACTCAGTGCTGGATTTCAGAGTGCCATGATCCACTTGTGCCCTCCCTACCCCACCTCAATGAAATTACGTTTTGCTCACTTAGTCAAGTAGGTCATCTATATTCCCCTGTGTTGAAAGGAACAATGCAGGTGCTAGTTTACATACCGAAGATAGACACGGTTTTGAGAGTAAGTCAGTGGCCACCAGGCAGCATCCCTGGATAAAAAACTTTTTTCAGGGATGCTGGCTGGCCCCCTGAGCTACTCCAGTACTTTGTGCCTCTCTATATTCCCTTGCAGATTCACAGTATCCTTTTAACAGCCTATATTTGTATCATGAACAAATTGGGTGGCATCATCTATATCTGAGTCTGGAATACCTTGTACTTCACCCAGTTTCAATCTCCTATTTAAATAATAATTCACCTTTTGATTTCTCTTATTTCAAGTGCATGATCTTGCTCTCCTTCTCAATAAATTACATTTGCTCACTTAGTCAATCTTCAACATTGTGATGCCACTTTTCAATACATTCTAACACAGTCCTATAATGCCATGGACTTAAAATGAATGCAAAAGCCTCTTGTGTGGTACTTTGTTCAATGCCTTGATACAGTGTTCCCCTACTCTACCAGTTAGATTCAAACAAATTTGAGTGCTGAAGGAAGTCAGTGGCCCAGGCAGCATCCCTGGAGAAAAAACTTTTTTCAGGGATGCTGGCTGGCCCCCTGAGCTACTCCAGTACTTTGTGCCTCTCTATATTCCCTTGCAGATTCACAGTATTCTTTCCTGTCACAACCTATATTTGTATCATGAATAAGTTCACCTGGAAATTTGGAAATCTGGGCAGTTGTTATAGATACTTGGTGTGATGAAAATGTCTGTGTGGAGATGGATAGATTTCTGTTGATAAATTGTTTTAAGGAATATATAACCGATCCTTTGGAACGGTACAACCGTTGGTCATTCCAGTCTAAAAGATACCTATTTACTGGCAACACCTTGTGATGCCACTTTTCAATTATTTCTAGTTAGTCCATAAGTCATGGTTTAAAATGGGGGAAACTTTTACTTTTCTGTGTGGGGACTTTGTTCAATGTTTGATACAGTGTTCCCCTCTACCAACTCTCCCAGTTACAAAGAATTCAAACAAATTTGTCAAAAAACAAAAAGTGTTGAAGGAACTCAATGGATCAGGTAACATCTGTGGAGGAAATGGACAGGTGATGTTTTGGGTCGGGACTCTTGTAGCTTACATCACCTACCGAGGCAATGAATTACAGAGATACATCATCCTCTACAAGAAGAAATGTTGATGCATCTCTTTTAAAACTGGCCACTTTACTTGTAGAGATGACCCCTGTTCAAGATTCTCCCACCAGATTCTTCCTGTCAATCCTCTATAGGACTCTGGTTATATGTCCCGCCACCCCCGACGTCGGACTTGTTCACCTGGAGCGGTGGAAATCGGGGCCCGTAGCTGTTATAGATTCTTGGGGAGGATGACCATGGGGAACAGTGGAGATGGATAGATTTCTGTTGACTTTGGTGTTTTAAGTGGGAATATTCTGCTGTGTATGTTTAGTGTTACATGGATAGGATGATGCTGTTAAATGGATATGGTACATTTCACGTTGGCAGGTGGGACTATTAAATAGATCTAGGACATGTAGGCTGATGATGTGGGCAAGTTGGGCTGAAGGGCCTGTTTCCACACTGTGAGACTCTTTGACTAAGTCAAGTGGGTAAAAGACCTAACTAAATTAATGGAATAGGATGCAGGGATTGAATGGGCTGCTCCTGTTATTATGTTCTGCCCACCTTCAGACAGTGAAAGAAGATGAGCAGGTGAGAAGAACAAAGCTATGTCAATGAATTTGATCAAAGGCATGTTAACATCAAACAATTTGGTTGGAGAAAATACTCTTTGTTGCAACAGATCAAAGATCGCTGCAGAACAATCGGGTGGTAACGAAAACAGTGTGAATAGAGAACATATTGTGTGACTAGACAGTAGAAAATAAATTTAAAATGTGCATTAAGGATGAAAACAAATCCATTGCACAATCGGTGGCAGTTGCTACTGATGTTATTAGGAATGAAAGAAAGTTGTTTGTGTAAAGTCTGCATCCTCTATGTAGTCGAACATTTGTTTCATGTAGCTTTTAAATCCAATAATTGGATGTGGAGGTTTGGTTTAATCACAAATGCTTAAATAAACAAGATCCCGCTTGCCATGAATTGGTCCAGAAAATTGAGTTCAGCAATTTGATTGAAGAATAGATCATTAGGTCAAACCCTTCATCTGAGCTGCCTCTACTCAGTCTTCAAGGACAGTGTAGAAGAAAGCATTTAACGGCTCTTGAACATAGTTTAAAAAGTTACTTTTTTTAATGTGTATCTTAGGGGCACAAGTGATTTAGCAGAATAGTATATGCTTCTGTGTACAGCATTACCCAAGCCAAGAATGATAGAAAGGCCATTATTGTTGATAATGTACTGGTGTTCACTGAACAAAAGCAGCAATGGTATAATCAAATGAAAAAAATAAAAAATAAATCCATGTTCTCCAGAGATGCTACATTGAGTCGCTCCAGCATTTCGTCTGTCTTTGGTGTAAACCAGCATTCACAGTTCCTTTTTTCCACTCCCCTTAATTACTTCTACCTCAAATCTGAACATACAGCCCTCTGCTCACTCTGTAGCAACCCTGACATTGTAATCAACCCCGCCGACAAGGGAGATGCCGTGCCAGTCTGGCACGCTGACCTCTGCAACCGGGTTGAATCCAGGCGACAACTCTCAGCCACCTCCTCCTCCTAATCCTTGGACCATGATCCCACAGATGAGCACCAAGCCTTAATCTCAAACACCATTACTGATTTCATCACTTCTGTCTGTCTGCCCTCCACATCCTCCATCTTATCGTTTCCCAGCCCCGCACAGCTCGCTTTTACCTTCTCCCCCAAAATCCACAAACACAACTGCCGTGGCAGACCCATTATTTCTGCCTGTTCCTGTCCCACAGAAATGATTTCCATGTACCTTGACCCCAACCTATCCCCCCTGGTCCAATCTCTCCCAACCTATTTCCAAGATACTTCAATGCCTTTTGTCTTTTTAATGACGTCTGCTTTCTGAGCCCCCACTCCCTCATCCTTACTATGGACATTCAGTCACTCTACACCTCCATCCCCCACCATGAAGGCCTTAAAGCCCTCCATTTCTTCCTCGGCCGCAGAATCATCCAATTTCCCTCAACTCACGCCCACTCCGCATAGCGGAGTTGGTCCTCACCCTCAACAGCTTCTCCTTTGACTCCTTCCACTTTCTCCAAGTCCAAGGCATAGCAATGGCCACCCGCATGGTCCCCAGCTATGCCTGCCTCTTTGTAGGGTTTGTTGATCAATCCCTTTTCCAGGTATACACAGGCCCGATCCCCGAACTCCGTTACATTGATGACTGCATCGAACCCACTAACTCCCACAACTATCTTGACTATACTTCTTCCCAACCTGCTTCCTGCAAAGGCTCTATCCCTTACTCCCAATTCTTCTGTCAACGCCACATCTGCGCCCAAGATAAGGTGTTCCATACTAGAATGTCTGAGATGTCCTCATTCTTTAGCAAACAGGATTTCTCCTCTCCCATCATAAATGAGACCCTCACTTGTGTCTGCTCGGTACCCCGCAGTTCCACCATTACTATCCCTTCCTCTACAGAGACCGAGTCCCCCTAGTCCTGGCCTTCCATCCTATCAGCCGTCGCCTATAATCCTCCGAAATTTCCGCCACCTCAAACGGGATCCCACCATTAGCCACAATTTCCTATCTCCACCCCTTTCCGCCTTCCACAGAGACCGTTCCCTCTGCAACTCCCCAGTTAACCCGTTCCATCCCACCCAAACCATCCCCATCCCAAGTATCTTCCCCTGCAATCGCAGAAGATGCAACACCTGTCCCTATATCTCCTCCCTCGATTCTGTCCAGGGTCCCCGACAGTTCTTTCAGGTTAGGCCGAGATTCACTTGCACCTCCTCCAACCTCATCTACTGTATCCGTTGTTCAAGATGTGGACTCTTATACATCGGCGAGACCAAACACAGACTGGGCGATCATTTCGCAGAACACCTTCTCTCAGCCCGCCTGAACCAATCTGATCTCCCGGTTACTGGACACTTCAATTCCTCTTCCCATTCCTACACAGACCTTTCTGTCCTCGGTCTCCGCCATTGTCAGAGTGAGTATAATGCAAATTGGAGGAACAGCATCTCATATTTCACTTGGGCAGCTTACAGCCCAGTGGTATGAATATTGATTTCTCTCACTTGTGGTAGCCCCGGCATTCCCTCTCTCTCTCCCTATCCCTCCCCCAACCAAGTCGCACAAGCTTCTGATTTTCACCCAACAAACAGCATACAATGGCCTATTTCCTTTATCGATGTAACTTTTTTGCATATCTTTCATTGGTTGTTCTTTATCTCTCCACACCACCATCTATATCATTTCTATATCATTTCCCTTATCCCTAACCAGTCTCAAGAAGAGTCTCTACCCGAAACGTCACCCATTCCTTCTCTCCAGAGTCTGCCTGTCCTGCTGAGTTACTCCAGCTTTTTGTGTCTATCTACAGTTCCTTGTTGTATAATTAAAATGCTTTATTTCAAAAACTGTAAGAACTACTTGAAAATATTGAATAAGAATTGTGCTATTTACCTGCAAGTCTTGAACGATAGGAAGAGATCAAAGGGATATGGGCCAAGCACAAGTAAATGGGTATTGCATAGTTGAGAACATGCATGGAAATTATTAGCAAGTTTGCTGATGATACAAAAGTGAATGGTTTTGCAGATAGTGAAGATTGTTGTGAAAAATTGCAGCAGGATCTTGATTGATTGGCCAGGTGGGCTGACGAATGGTTGATGGAATTTAATTAAGAGAAATGTGAGATGCTGCATTTTGGGAAGTCTAACATGGGCAGGACATACACAGTGAATGGTAGGGCTCTAGTGAGTGTTGTAGAGCAGAGGGATCTAGGAGTGCAGGTGCATGGTTCTTTGAAGATGGAATCACAGGTAGATAAGGTAGTCAAAATGGCTTTTGGCACATTGGCCTTCACCATTCGGAGTATTGATCTTGAAGTTCGGAGGTCATGTTGCAGTTGTATAAGACGTTGGTGAGGCCGCATTTAGAGAGTTGTGTTCAGTTCTGGGCACCATGCTATCGGAAATATGTTATCAAGCTGGAAAGGGTTCAGAGAAGATTTACGAGGACTAGAGTGTCTGAGCTACAGGGCGAGGTTGAGTCGGCAGGTTCTCTATAAAGACCTCTATAAAGGTATATAAAATCTTAAGATGAATAGATTGGGTTGATTCACAGTCTCTTGCCCAGAGTAGGTGCCTCGAGGGGTTTTACTTAGGTTTACTTAGGTTTAATGTGAAGGGGAAAAGATGTAATAGGAATCTGAGGGGTAATGTTTTTGCACAAAGGATGGTGGGTGGATGGAACAAACTGCCAGAGGAGGCAGTTGAGGCAGGGACTAATGCAGCGTTTAAGAAACAATTAGACAGGTACATGGATATTACAGGTATGGGGGGATATGGGCCAAACACAGGCAGGTGGGACTAATGTAGCTGGGACATGTTGGCTGGTGTGGGCAAGTTGGGCAGAAGGGCTTCCTTCCATACTGTATCTGTAAACTAAACTAAACTGCAAAAACTGTTAAAGCCATTGTACAAGCTCTAGTTATCTATTTGTTTTATCCATCTCATTCCATTCATTGAAATCCAATGTGTATAAAATGAGTACCAACAATTAACAACAACAACAAAAACTTTATGAGTATGAAAATTATGGTGTCAATGAAGCAAATTATAAAAAATTTAAACAACAAAAATACATGTCAGTAGTTAAATCTTGAATTTCCTGCAGAGTAATGCAGTCATAGAACTATACGGCAGGGAAACAGGCCCTTTGACCCAGAAGATAGACGCAAAAAACTTGATTAACTCAGCGGGACTGGCAGCATCTCTGGAGAGAAGGAATGGGTGATGTTTCAGGTCGAGACCTTTCTTCAGACTGGTTAGGGATAAGGGAAACGATATAGATGGTAATGTGGAGAGATAAAGAACAATGAATGAAAGATATGCAAAAAGGTAACAATGATAAAGGAAACAGGCTATTGGAAACCAAAGATCCTATAGCAGAGCTCTGCTATAGGATCTTTGTTGTAAACTGTTAGTAGGGTGAAAATGAGCAGTTAGTGTGACTTGGGTGGGGGAGGGAGAGGGAGAGAGAGGGAGAGGGGGGGAATGCCGGGGCCACCTGAAGTGAGAGAAATCAAAAGTGAGAGTACCACTGGGCTGTAAGCTGCCCAAGCGAAATATGAGATGCTGTTCCTCCAATTTGCGTTTAGCCTCACTCTGACATTGGAGGAGACCGAGGACAGAAAGGTCTGTGTAGGAATGGGAAGGAGAATTAAAGTGTCCAGCAACTGGGAGATCGGGTTGGTTCACATAGGCTGAGCGAAGGTTTTCCGCGAAACGATCGCCCAGTCTGTGTTTGGTCTCGCTGATGTATAAGAGTTCACATCTTGAACAACGGATTCAGTAGATGAAGTTGGAGGAGGTGCAAGCGAACCTCTGCCGAACCGGAAAGGACTATCGGGGTCCCTGGACAGAGTCGAGGGAGGAGGTATAGGTGTTACATCTTCTGTGGGTGCAGGGGAAGATACCTGGGGAGGGGGTGGTCTGGGTGGGAAGGGATGAGTTAATCATGGAGTTGCGGAGGGAATGGCCTCTGCGGAAGGCGGAAAGGGGTGGAGATGGGAAAATGTGGCTAGTGGTGGGATCCCATTGGAGGTGGCATGTTATTCCTTCAACCCAGTTCATCTATACCAACCAAGCTAGTGTCACCTCACCCATATCCCTTGAAACATTTCCTATCCATGACCCTGTTCAAGTATATTTTAAATGCAGTAAGCATGCCAGCCTCTACCATTTCCTCTGACAGCTTATTCATATGCATAATAGCTTCCATGCAAAAATAAATTCCCCCTGAGGTCACCTTTCACTCCAAACCAATGGCCCTCCGTAAAATATCTCCCCATCCTGAGGTCACCCCTCAGCCTCCGATGCCGTAGGGAAAAAAGACCCAGACTATCTTCTTATAATTTAAACCTTCTATTCCTGGAACATCTTCAAAATCTTTATGCACCCTTTCAAGTTTGGTGACACCCTTTTTACAGCAGGACGACAACCACCATATACATTACTCCAGATGTAGCCTAACCAACATCTTGCACAGCTGTAACAAGGCATCCATTATTTTCCTCCTGCTTAAATATGTGACATGTCAACATATTGAGCCTCTTATATTAACATGTTAAAATCCAACATAGAACAGTACAGTGCAGGAACAAGCTTTTTCGGTTCACTATTAGGGAGCTTAGATTTAATGTGAGAGGGGAAAGATTAAATAAGGACATGAGGGGTAACAGTTCTACACACCAGATGGTGTCTACATGGAAGGAGCTGCCAGAGGAGGTGGTAGAGGCATGTACTTAGGATCAGGAAATGCTGCTGGCAAAGTATCATACCAACAGAAGGGCTCAAAATGTGTCCTGGCAAAGTTGTGTATAAAAGCTGAGAGAAAGAGCACTTAACTTAAAAAAAAATACCTCAGAAGTCTTTTGAATCTCCTATCACAATCCAAAATGAAAAGTGACTGCATTCTATTCAGTTACTAGACTAAGTGGGACCCGTTGGGTCCCATGTTCACACGGGAGGACTGGTCCCCCAATGCAATATCCCACCTCTCCACCAATTCCAATATTGGTGGCCAGTGGGGGGTGGGGGGGTGGGGCTTTCTGGATCACTAGTATGGGTGTTGTGGGCCAAAGGGACTGGTTTCCAGAGGGCTAGTATGGACTGCGGGCAAATAGATTCTTGGGCTGGCAGCTCAGTCACTCAGGCCTGGTGGGCTGACAGCTCAGTGACTCAGGGCTGGTTGGCTGGCAGCTCAGTCGCTCAGACTGGTGGGCTGGCAGCTCAGTCACTCATGGCTGGTGGGCTGGCAGCTATCATTCAGGGCTGGTGGGCTGGCAGCTCAATCACTCAGGGCTGGTGGGCTGGCAGTTCACACACGGCTATTCCTTGAAATTCCATTTCAAGCTGAGTGCAGACAACCAGACTCAATTTAACCATATAAACCATATAACAATTACAGCACGGAAACAGGCCATCTCGGCCCTACAAGTACATGCCGAACAAATGTCATAGCATTTAAAGCAGTGCAGGCCACCAAACTCAATTTCATAGCATTTCAGGCAGAGTGCAGGCCACCAAACACAATTTCATAGCATTTCAGGCAGAGTGCAGGCCACCAAACTCAATTTCATAGTATTTCAGTCAGAGTGCAGGCCACCAAACACAATTTCATAGCATTTCAGGCAGAGTGCAGGCCACCAAACTCAATTTCATAGTATTTCAGTCAGAGTGCAGGCCACCAAACTCAATTTCACAGCATTCCAGGCAGAGTGCAGGCCACCAAACTCAATTTCACAGCATTTCAAGCACAGTGCAGGCCACCAAACTCAATTTCACAGTATTTCAAGCAGAGTGCAGCGCACCAAATTCAATTTCATAGCATTTCAAGCAGAGTGCAGGCCACCAAATAGCCGAACAACTCATTGCATTGAATTACTCCAGCACTTTGTATCTATGTACAACAAAACTGAACTAGCCAAATAATTACACATATATGCCAGGATTGGTATCCACTAAGTTATAAGAAAGCAATAAATAATGTCCCATTGACTCCACTTTAATGTTATCTACCATCAATTTTATAATCACAGGAACATAAGAATGGAAGCAATCAACTCATCCTTTGAGCTATTGTTTTGCTTTCAATTCGGTCTAGGTTGAAGTAAACATCAATACCCTTAATCTAATTTTATTTCTTAACTCTTGTTTTCCAAAGGACTATTATTTTATTACATTGAACATCACTTCAAAAACTACAATTGACCCAATTTGTACAGCCAGTTCAAATTCCCAGCCTGTGTAATATGATTTTAAACCAAATTTTGCTACTTTTGGATTTTAAGTTGCCCTCCAGTTTTCTGTTTGTGCCCCACAAATTATTTTCTACATCCCCTGAATATAAATTACTAACAATGCCCTCAAATGTTCTGCTGTTGAAATAAGCATGCGTGTTCATTATCCTGTCCTGAAACTTTACCAGAATGTTGCCTAGATTGCAGGACTCCAGTAACAGGGTGATATAGAGATATATATATTTCGAAGAGGCATAGATAGGAGGATAGAAATCAGAATCATATTCCCATGGCAGGTGTATCGAAAATAAGGGCTGCACAATTTCATGTTATTTATATTCATAGTTCTTGGGATTCAGGGACATTTTATTGCATTCAAAAAAGACTAAGCATTGTAGACTATGACCCCATTATAAGCTTCCCAAAAAATGTGCAAATTTCAGGGAATGATTCAAAGACTTACTTAAACAGATCTTCGGATTCCAGAGTAATAAAATCTGTAGGACATTAAAATGAAGATTGACGCAAAATGCGGGAGTAACTCAGCGGGACAGGCAGCAATGGTGAGCCTGTGGAATTCTCTGCCTCAGAGGGCCGTGGAGGCAGGTTCTCTGGATGCTTTCAAGAGAGAGCTAGATAGGACTCTTAAAAATAGCAGTGTCAGGGGATATGGAGAAGGCAGGAACGGGGTACTGATTGGGGATGATCAGCCATGATCACATTGAAAGGCGGTGCTGGCTCGAAGGGACAAATTGCCTACTCCTGCACCTATAGTCTATTGTCTATTGTCTAATTTACAAACTTATGAAAATAAAGTGAGTAAACTACTTCTAAGTGTTTATGTGAAGTTGATGATCCAAATCGAATAAAATTATTTTTTTTCTATCAACTACCCCTTGCACAAGGCTTAAAGCTGCATATACTTCAGAGTGCCTGTTGATTCCATCACTGCTGATGAAGTTCCAAGCTTATTTTCATAATCAACAGATTCTGAGATATTATTAATTTGGTAGGAACTCTGGGCTTGTCAAACAAGTTCAGTGGTTGCATATCAGTATCAATTCTCCCATCATCATTAACAATGCAAAAACAAGATAACTTGGCAACTAACACAATAGTCTGGAGAACATGGCATTGCCTCCATTATAAAAATGCTTCCATTTCCAAAGAGCTTAAATGCAAAGATCTGCAAATACCAGGTTGGAAAAAAAGGCACAAGGTGTGGGATGCCTCACTTGGTCAGGCAGCATCTCTGGAGAACTTGGATAGGTGACGTTTCAATTTGGAACCCTTCTTCAGATATAAGAAAGGTCTGGACCCGAAATGTCACCTATCCATTTTCTCCAGGGTGTGATGCCTGACCCGCTGAGTCACTCCAGCACTTTGTGTCTCTTTATTTTTCAGAAGCCTTTCATTGGCTGTAAAGTGCTGTGGAGCATCTTGAAATTAGGCAAGGCACTTGAAAAATGTGAATCCTCTTTCATTGATGTGAAAAATCCTTAGCAGTCAATGGATTTAATCAATTTCTGTTGATAAAGGTACCCAGCGGATGGACATTACAAGATTAACTGATACATTGCGAAAAAGCTATATTGCCACATTACCATATTGAATTCATGACACCCTGCTCTGAATGAATGCCCTTCCCATATGTTCACCTGGAAGTGACAAGTTAAAATGGATAAGAACCATGGGACAATACTCTAAAAATTCCCTGTGACTCCATCATCCTCAAAACTGATCAAAACACATTTCAATGAAGCAAAAAAAATCACTCAACATCTTATAAGTAGTGATATCAGTCTTACTTGGGAACATAAACAGAGAATGTTGTCAAGCAGTGTCAGTGTGGGCAGCAACTGATTCCATGCACAAACGAGTATCCTGTTTCTCCTTCCATTGATACTACTTGATCTGCTGAGTGCTTCCAGCAATTTGTTTTTTATTTGGATATCCAGAAACTGCAGCTTGTTTTTGCTTCAGGATCATGTATAGTTCAGTTTCAAGAGGTTGCAATGCATTTATACTGATGCAAACATTGACAACTATGCAGAAACTAAAATCTTCTGGCATCTAACATAACTGCATAAAATACAGGCATGGCATGCTGCTTGATTATCCCTAATTAGCTAATTCACATATACCATTATATGATCAGTCTTGTCTCTTCATTTAAATATGACTTTTCCTGTACTTATTTAGTTTTAGGAGGCATAAACATGCATGTCAGGAAGGAACTGCAGATGCTGGTTTAAACTGAAGATAGACACGAAATGCTGGAGTACCTCAAAAGAGAGATCTCTTGTTTCCCTTTCCCCTGACTCTAGTCTGAAGAAGGGTCTCGACCCCAAACGTCACCCATTCCTTCTCTCCAGAGATGCTACTATCTGTGAGAAAAAGTGTTTCCTCGTCTCCGTTCTAAATGGCTTACTCCTTATTCTTAAACTGTGGCCCCTGGTTCTGGACTTCCCCAACATCGGGAACATGTTTCCTGCCTCTAGCATGTCCAAACCCTTAACAACCTTATATGTTTCAATGAGATATCCTCTCATCCTTCTAAACTCCAGAGTGTACAAGCCCAGCTGCTCCATTCTCTCAGAATATGATAGTCCCACCATCCCGGGAATTAACATTGTAACCTATGCTGCGCTCCCTCAATAGCAAGAATGTCCTTCCTCAAATTAGGGGACCAAAATTGCACACAATACTTCAGGTGTGGTCTCACTAGGGCTCTGTACAACTGCAGAAGGACCTCTTTGCTCCTATATTTGATTCCTCTTAATATAAAGGCCAACATGCCATTCGTTTTCTTCACTGCCTGCTGTACCTGCATGCTTACTTTCATACACTGATTGATGTACAAGGACCCCCAGATCCTGTTGTACTTCCCCTTTTCCCTTGACGCCATTTAGATAGTAATCTACCTTCCTGTTTTTGCTACCAAAGTGGATAACCTCACATTTAACTGCAATAAACTTCATCTGCCATGCATCTGCCTACTCCCCCAACCTGTCCAAGTCACCCTGCATTCTCATAGCATCCTTCTCACAGTTCACACTGCCACCCAGCTTTGTGACATCTGCAAATTTGTTAATGTTACTTTGAATCCCTTCATCCAAATCATTGAAGTATATTGTAAATAGCTGCGGTGCCAGCACCGAGCCTTGCGGTACCCCACTAGTCACTGCCTCCCATTCGGAAAGGGACCTGTTAATCCTTAATCTTTGTTTCCTGTCTGCCAACCACTTCTCTATCCATGTCAGCACTCTACCCCCAATACCATGTGCTCTAATTTTGCCCACTAATCTTCTATGTGGGACCTTATCAAATGCTTTCTGAAAGTCCAGGTACACTACATCCACTGGCTCTCCA
Organism: Leucoraja erinaceus; assembly: GCF_028641065.1. Classification (NCBI taxonomy): domain Eukaryota; kingdom Metazoa; phylum Chordata; class Chondrichthyes; order Rajiformes; family Rajidae; genus Leucoraja; species Leucoraja erinaceus. The sequence continues at coordinate 19,180,355 of NC_073389.1, read as the reverse complement.
TTGTCCACTCCTAGTTACATCTTCAAAAAATTCCAGAAGATTAGTCAAGCATGATTTCCCCTTCATAAATCCATGCTGACTCAGACCGATCCTGTTACTGCTATCCAAATGTTCGGCTATCTCATCTTTTATAATTGACTCCAGCATCTACCCCACCACCGATGACAGGCTAACTGGTCTATAATTCCCTGTTTTCTCTCTCCTGCCTTTCTTAAAAAGTGGGATAACTTTAGCTACCCTCCAATCCACAGGAACTGGTCCTGAGTCTATAGAACATTGGAAAATTATCACCAATGCATCCACGATTTCTAGAGCCACTTCCTTAAGTACTCTGGGATGCAGACCATCAGGCCCTGGGGATTTATCAGCCTTCAGTCCCATCAGTCATCCAACACTATTTCCTGCCTAATGTGGATTTCCTTCAGTTCCTCCTTAACCCCAGAACCTCTGGCCACTACTATATCAGGAAGATTGTTTGTGTCCTCCTTAGTGAAGACAGATCCAAAGTACCTGTTCAACTCATCTGTCATTTCCTTGTTCCCCAGAATAAATTCACCTTTTTTGGTCTTCAAGGTTCCAACTTTGGTCTTAACTATTTTTTTTCCTCTTCACATACCTAAAGAAGCTTTTACTATCCTGATTTATATTCTTGGCTAGCGTACCTCATCTTTTTCTCCCCGTATTGTCTTTTTGGTTATCTTCTGTTGTTCTTTAAACATTACCCAATCCTTTTGCTTCCCACTCATCTTTGCTACGTTGTACTTCTTCGCTTTAATTTTTATACTGTCCCTGACGTCCCTTGTCAGCCATGGTCGCCCCTTTCTCCCCTTGGAATCTTTCTTCCTCCTAGTAATGAACTGATCCTGCACCTTCTGTATTATTCCTAGAAATACCTGCCATTGTTGTTCCACTATCATCCCTGCTAGGGTATCTTTCCAGTCAACTTTGGCCAGCTCCTCCCTCATGGCCCCATAGTCCCCTTTATTAAACTGTAACACTGACACCTCCAATCGACCCTTCTCCCTCTCCAATTATAGATTTAACCTGACCATGTTATGGTCACTATCTCCTAATGGCTCATTAACCTCGAGGTCCTTTATCAAATCCGGTTCATTACATAACACTAAATCCAGAATTGCCTTCTCCCTGGTAGGCTCCAATACAAGCTGTTCTAAGAATCCATCACAAAGCCACTCTACAAAGTACCTTTCTTGGGGTCCAGTACCAACCTGATTTTTCCCAGTCTACTTGCATGTTGAAATCTCCCATATCAACCACAGCATTACTTTTGCTACATGCCAATTTTAATTCCTGATTCAATTTGCGCCCTATGTCCAGGCTACCGTTTGGGGGCCTGTAGATTAGTCCCATTAGTAGAAATGTTACAAAATTTTGAGATTTAAAAAATCAAGTCTGTAATTTATCCCACCAGATAAAGCAGAAAAAGAAGTTTAATTTGGCACCTAATTCACTTTCATATCTCAAGTATTTAAAAAGTTATGGCCATTTTCATACTCGGAAATTAGCATCTTGTTCCCTATTGATTTTCTATGGGCATAACAAAAAAGCTGTGATCGTGAACAGTCAAACGCACATAACATTCTTAAAAATTAAGAGAACTGAATGAAATTTTCAGTTATCATAGATTGAACCATTCTGAAACAAATATAAAATAATCTTACTCGGATGACCTGAAATTAAAGCATATAATTAGTTAGTTACCCACTTGTAGCTAATTTCAAACTTCAATTACTAGATCTAAACATCTATCCATTTCTTAATAAACGATTAACATTTTTAAATAGCCTAAGTGTCCAAATAATATTCACAAATAATTCACAATAAAACATGATTTTTAAATCTCATTTACATTAATGTATAGGCCAAATGGAAGGAATTTAGTGTTCAATTGCTGTGAATTAAAGTCCATTTTAAATCAGCTTTCTAGTGGGTTCCTGTGAACGTGCTGGTTTAGAACGTTCACATTGCGGTGGATTTGTGCCCTCAAATGCCCAGAAAAATACTGCGGGATATAATGGGCCCAAAATTAGCTACTCACAATATTAAACTTTGTATAAAGTGATCTTAAGAAGCCCTTTTTAAAGTAAAAATATACTGCTACCCTTCAGATTTCTGCTCTGTAGACCCAGCTGGTTGCGAGTCGTCGGGGGTTTAGAGGTTAATTTTTAAACTACTATAGCACTTAGGAAAAACTCGTAAAACTAATAATAGCTCATGTGAGGGAACCTACCAGCGAATTTTCGTTAATAATTAACTAGGCTGAACAAACTCGATTTGAACAGCCTAGAGAAAATCGCGTTTTAAACCCGCCCCCCTCTAAATGGCGCCAAAATTGAGCACACGGGCTGGGGCAGATTTTCAGCGACGTTTCAGGTACGCTTAATGTAAAAATATACTGCTACCCTTCAGGTACGCTTTGCAACATAACTGCCATTAAGGTGTTTTTACCCTTACAATTCCTTAGTTCTATCCATACTGACTCCTTTTTCAATGTCGCTCCTTGCAAGGGACTGAATTTAATTCCTCACCAACAGAGCAACCCCACCCCATCTGCCCAGCTGTCTGTCTTTTCGATAGGAGGTATACCCTTGAATATTCAGTTCCCAGCCCTGGCCCTCTTGCAGCCATGTCTCAGTAATTCCCACAACGTCATACTTGCCAGTTTCTAACTGAGCCTCAAGCTCGTCCACTTTATTCCTTATACTTCGCACATTCATATACAGCACTTTGACCTACGTAATCACTTCCCCCTCGCACCGCTAACAATTGGCCCTGACCTTACTGTGTTGTCCCTTCTCGAGCTTTCCTTCCCATTGCTAACCAAATTATATTTGTTTGACCCATCAGGTCTACTCCACCATACTTCCCAAATCTGAGGAAGGACATTATTGCCATAGAGGGAGTGCAGAGACGGTTCACCAGACTGATTCCTGGGATGTCAGGACTGTCTTATGAAGAAAGACTGGATAGACTTGGTTTATACTCTCTAGAATTTAGAAGATTGAGAGGGGATCTTATAGAAACTTACAAAATTCTTAAGGGGTTGGACAGGCTAGATGCAGGAAGATTGTTCCCGATGTTAGGGAAGTCCAGGACAAGGGGGTCACAGCTTAAGGATAAGGGGGAAATCCTTTAAAACCGAGATGAGAAGAACTTTTTTTCACACAGAGAGTGGTGAATCTCTGGAACTCTCTGCCACAGAGGGTAGTTGAGGCCAGTTCATTGGCTATATTTAAGAGGGAGTTAGATGTGGCCCTTGTGGCTAAGGGGATCAGGGGGTATGGAGAGAAGGCAGGTACGGGATACTGAGTTGGATGATCAGCCATGATCATATTGAATGGCGGTGCAGGCTCGAAGGGCCGAATGGCCTACTCCTGCACCTAATTTCTATGTTTCTATGTTTCCATTCAATCAAATCAGATCTATCTTTCCCTCTCAACCCCATTCTCCTGCCTTCTCCCCATAACCCCGGACACTCGTACTAATCAAGTTAATCAAGCATCAACCTGTACTAATCATTTTACTTTAACACTTAAAAGTAACTCTTAGTATTTAAAGTAATTTTAATTATTTTTTTCTAATCAGAGACATCTAAACATGGCTTTAAAGGCCTTGGTTAGCAGTGAATTGTCAATGGACCAGACAAAATGTTCAAAGAACATGGCATTTGGATCCGCCACCTGATAAACTAAACCTAAACTTAAATCTCAGGACCAGGACCATCCAACCCAAAATACTAGACTCTCCTCAAAACAGAAAATCTGCTTATATAGTTACATGGATTTGAGAAAAGTGCATGCTTTCTCTGTGAGACAAGGAGCTATAAATGATAGACTTTAAATTTGAGAATTTGATACATGAAAGTGCTGCATTAAATCTGTTAACTGCAGTGGAAATCGATTACCATTTAAGTTTATAACAGGAAATTGGAGTGGATGAATAATTTGGATTTAAAAAACAATTCATAACTGCAACAAATGTATCATTCTAAAAGCTATTAAAAAAGAAATAAAGTAACTAAAAGTAAAGAATAGATGTTGCACCCTGATGAGGTTGTGCACTGCCCCATGATTTATTCAACAGGATTTAAAAATGTGCAGTTAAAAAATCCATGCGAGCATTTGAAATAGAATTGGGCAAAGAAGCAAAGATGTGAATTAAAGTATTGAAGATAGGAGACTACTCATTAACTAACTGAGAGGTGACCATGTGTAAAAGATTGTGCAAGGCAGTGCTATTGCAGCAAGCTAATGAACTGTTGGGGTTTATTTGCAATAATAGAAAATAATTAATATATTGATGAAAGTTGGAGCTCCAGTTTCTATGGTCAAATCAAGTTTAGTTTTATTAGATTATTAGACCAAGTGGGGCCTGTTTGGGCCCCTCCCCCCAACAAGCGGTTGGGGGGGGGGGGGGGTGAGGCAGCCTGCGGCTTCTCACACATACAGGGGGGGGAGGGGTGGTGAGAGGGGGAGGGGGAGGGGGGGGAGAGGGGGGGAAGTAGGGGGAGGGGGGAGGGAGGTGGAGGGGGGGGAGAGGAGGGGGGGAAGTAGGGGGAACAGAGGGGGGGGGAGGGGGAGGTTGAGGGGGGTAGGGGGGAACAGAGGGGGGAGAGGAAGGGGGAGAGAGAGAGAGGAAGGGGAAGAGAGAGAGGAGGGTAGAGAGAGCAGTGGGGGTGGGGGAGAGAGGGGAGGTAGAGGGGGGGGAGGGGGGGAGAGGGGGGAGAGGGGGGGGGAGAGGAGAGGGGGGGGGGAGGGAAAGGAGAGAGGAGGGGAGGGGGAGAGAGGAGGGGATAGAGATGGAGGGGAGAGGGAGAGAGAGAGAGAAGGGTAGAGAGGGAGCGAGAAACTCCAGATAACAATCTCCCCCTCTCCTCTCTCCCTCCCTGCCCCATGTAACTGAAGCTCCTGTAGGGAGAGAGAGAGGGAGAGGAGGAGGGGGAGAGGAGGAGGGGGGAGAGGAGGAGGGGTGGGGCGAGAAGAGGAGAGAGAGCGGAGGAGGAGGGGAAGAGGAGGAGAGGAGCCGAGCAGGCGAGCGGGCTGTGGGCAAGCGGGCTGCGAGCGAGTGGGTTGCGGGGCCCACAGCAAGCGGGCTGTTGGGCCGACGGCGAGCAAGAGGCAGAGGGCGGGCGCGATTTGAGGATGGTCAAAAGCAGCGGAGGGCCGGCCGATCGTGGCTTCCATGAGGGGAAGTCCACCCACCCGCGTGACAGATGATCGGGTGGGGGAGACGGAGAGGAGATTGTCGCCCGTGACGGCAGGTGGGATCGGGATCACCAGCGAGGAAAAGGCGTCACGATACCCTAAGTCCCTGCGATCGATGGAGGAATCACTGGTCTCCATAGACGGTCTCTCCCAGAAAGAGTAATGGCCGCCACAGCCACCTTCCCATCGCGCTGCCCCGCACCGTCACCCACACTCTCACCCAGCGATAACGACTACCGCCGCCATTTTCTAGAACTTCAAGGAGCCCAGCGGAGCGCGCAACACGACCTGAGCAGCAGTTTAAAAACGCTAAGTGATGAATTTAAAGAAGTAAAAGTTAAGAAGTCAAGAAGCACAGAAGACAGAACAGCGGTGAAGTCACTCGCAGGGTGAGCAGAGGCAGGCAGTCAGATCCATTGTGATGTCATCAGTGAAACCATCTCATTTATTTTCTAAGTTATTTGAGATTTGTGAACACTTCCATAAATAACTCGAGAAATAATGCATGAAATTTTCAGATAAGGCGATTTTTTACATCATGACGTATGTAAAAATGTCACTGTTAGCGCATCGTGTTTTCGAGGAGATGTGAAATGTACACGAACATCACACACACACACACACACAACACACACACACACACACACACACACACACACACACACAAATACACACACATCCAAGATCAGAGTTTTATAAGTATAGAGATGAAATGGAACAGCAATATGTAAATTGGGTAGTATAACATCCTGTGTCAGCAAACATGGCTGAAAAATATTAACATTTATTAAATGGAGATGCCTTTTCCCTGTCATATAGATGGACCACAAAAGGAAACAAAATGTCATTCTGCTAAATTAATGGGAATCCTTATTTCTGAAATACTATCACAAAATCTTTCAGTGATCAATAATATTTTCTTAGGTAGTAATCTGATCTGTTTTCTATATCTAGGAACATGCTGGAATATATTGCTGAGCACTCTAAATGCAAGCAACCGAGTAACCTGGTTTTCATTGGAGTAGTTCTCAGCACATAGTCATGGGCTTGTGAGGTTCATTAACATTTATGACTCAAAGATAAAATAACAGACTTATTGTTTATGTGTAGTAGATCAAGGTCTGCTTACAGGTCTGCCTCTTGCAGACTGATATATTGTGGACCAGCCCCAGCTGATTCAGCCCAACTATTTATTGATGTTAAAATAAATCAGGAAATGTTCACAATATGGGGCTGATGTTAACCAGATGTGACCAACTGGTGTGGGCCAGCAGATAGTTCATCCCAAATTGACATTCTCTCTGATGCATTCATGCTGAATTTTCATCTGCTACCATTCATGTAATTTTTATGAATTGACTGAGGCATCAAGAAGATATATGCAAGGACATGTGGAATAGATACAATGAAGGAAGAAAGAAACTCCATTAAAATTACAGTTTTCACAATCTCAATACTTCACAGTCTCAAAGCACAGGAAATGTGGCAACTAAATTAGACACATAGAATTCCACAAACACCAACAGGCAGAATATCACTTTATTAAATATTTATTTAAGATTGGGGCATCATTGGCAAGGCCAGCATTTATCACCCATCCCTAAGCCCTGTGAAAGAGGTGGTGAGTGATCTTCTTGCACTCCTCAACTTCTGACTTGCTCATGTAGTCATGTTGTTTATGTGACTGTTTGCAATCAGTGGTGACCGCAGGATGGTGCGAACTAGGTGATGAAATACTACTAAATGTCAAGGGGAAGACGGTTATGCTTCCAGCTTTGCCTCCAGTTTCAGTTTCCGGCACTTTGCGCATGGCAGCCAGACAACAGTCGATCGTCTTATCCTTTATTTTTACTCATCTAATTCCTATTTATTTTGTTTTTCTTTGGTTAGCTAGTTGGTTTATTGTAGCGTCTTGTGGTGGGGGAAACTTTTTTTTCTCTTTCCTTATTGGGGAGACACGTTTTCACTGGATTTCTGTCCCTGCACTGCAACAACTAGGACCTTGTCTGTTTTAATGTCTTCACCAGGGATACAACTCCACCCCATACTGTCGTGGGGTAGACTGTCTCCCCCCCCCCCCCCCCCTCTTGGGATAAATAAAGTTGTATCATATCGTTATATGTTTTTTTGGAGGTGGTCATTGCTTGGAATTCTTGTGGAATAAATGTTATTAGTACTTATTAGCAAGTTACTGAATGTTGTCTAGATCTTGATGTACAATGCTTTTCGTTTGAAGATGTGTGAATGGAAATGAATGCTGTGTAGAATGTATCAGCAGACGTCATCACTTCTAACTATATGGTGGAGAGAAGGCCATTGATGAGGCAGCTGAAAGTGGTTGGGTCTAAACTGAGAAACCCTGCAGTAATGTTCTGGGCATGAGACATGTTCCAACAACCATTACTGGGTTATTTTCTCTTTGATGCCCATCGACACCTCAATACCAAACTTAGACAAATACTGAAGATAGACACAAAAATCTGGAGTAACTCAACGGGACAGGCAGCATCTCTGGAGAGAAGGAATGGGTGATGTTTCAGGTCTAGACTCTTTTTCAGACTTCAGACAAATACTGTGTTTATGTAAGGTCAGTTTCTTTCCCCATACCCCTGAAATTCAGCTTTTGGTTCATGTTTGGATGAAAACTGTTGTGAGCCTGGAGCTGAGTAGTCCTGGCCAAAACCAAACTGGGCATTGGTGAGGAGGCTATTGATGAGTGTCTGATGATTTCACTGTCATTGATGTTTTCCATAATTTTTGCTGATAATTAAGACATGACTTGCCAAGTGGAAATTAGCCATATTGGATTTGTCCTGCTTTTTGCGATCTGCTGGAAGTATGAAAGTTGTTTTCCATATTGTCTGGTCGATTGCTAGCGTCATCATTATCCTGCAACAGCTTCACTGAAGAAACAAGGAATTGCAGATGCTGGTTTATACAAAAGGACACAAAGTGCTGGAATAACTCAGTGGGTCAGACAACATCTCTGGAGAACATGGAAAGGTGACGTTTTGTTCATCCATCCATGTTCTCCAGAGATGCTGCCTGAACAGGTGAGTTCCTCCAGCACTTTGTGTCATTTTAACTTTACTGAAGACATTGATTATTCTAGAGTGTGGGTCTTTAGTACTATAGATGGGACAGTGTCTAGTCCAACAGCATTTGCACGATTCAATAAGTCAGTAAAATTATGATCTGATTGTACAGTAACTTAAACTTCACATTTCTGTCACCCATAACTGGTTCTGTCATTTTAGGACGAGATTTCCAAAAGATCTAAGTGTCTGTGAAAGACAGAAATGCCTTCCCTCTGTCTTAAAAGATTTTTACCCTTTCTTCTATACTCACCCAGAAGAGAAAATATACTCTTCACATCCATCCTTATCATTTCATATGTTTCAATTAAGTTCCCCTCTCATCTTCTAAATTCCACGTCCTGTTATGACACCTTGGATGCCCTCAGCCATTTCAACACTTGTGCCTGGTGCCAACAATGCCGCCCTCTCCCGGTGCCAACCGGATAGGGCGGCATTGTGGCTTAACTGGTACAGCTGCTGCCACACAGCGCTAGAGACCCAAGTTCAATTCTGACCTCAGATGATGTCTGTGTGGAGTTTGCACATATGCTACGTGACCTCATAGGGTTCTTCTCGTTTCCTCCCACATCCAAAGACATGCATTGTTGTAGGTTAATTGCCCTCTGTAAATCGCCCTGAGTGTGTAGGGAGTTGATGAGAATTAGTATGAGCAGGTGATCGAATGTTGTTATGGATACAGTGGCGGGAGAACATGTTTCCATGCTGTGTCTCTAAACTAACGTAAATGGTTTATCTTCACCAGAGATGTATAATCCCACCTCAGCTTCATCGCATATCACGAAGATCTGAGAGTCTTTTGCTCCTCCCTTGAACAGAGGCCCAGTAAGTTATATTCCACCAGCAGACTCATTTGTGTGGCCAAACTCATCCTCTCTGCCTCTCCTCAACTTCACTTTATTTTGCATGGACACAAGCTGTGGCTGACATATGAGAGTAGATGTGTGCACATTTTATTTCTGTCCCACTGTGACCCAACTCTCAACTCTTGTTCTGATAGATTGGTGGTACAGTGACGTAGCAGAAAAGCTGCTGCCTCACAGCGCCGGAGATCCGGGTTCGATCCTGACTACGGGTGCTCTCTGTACGGAGTTTGCACATTCTCCCTGTGACCATGTGGGCTTTCTTCAGGGGCTCCAGTTTCCTCCTACATCCGAAAGACGAGCAGGTTTCTAGGTAAATTGGCTTCGGTAAAATTGCCAATTGTCCCTACTGTGTAGCATTGTATTAGTGTAAGGGGTGAACGCTGGTCAGCTTGGACTCTGTGGGCCGAGGGATCTATTGCCGTGCTGTACCTCTAAAGTATAAAGTCGAAAGATAGATTGTTGACTCTGGTATGGCTTCCTGCACTCACACAAAAGTCAAAAATTGTGTCACTTTTGCTGCCAATTTGCACCTGAGATGTATATCCATCTCCATGTCAGAGGATAGGCTTGCATTGACATCCATTACAAGCCGAGAAACTCCCACTGGTATAATGGTAAATGGCATTAGTATACCATAATTAATAATAGCTTTTAAAGTGTGGAATAGATCCAGGAAACTTCTCCCAAGATTAACATCAAGAAATAATTATATTGCAGATGAGCTCTAAAAACATATGAATCAGTGCTTTGTCATCATTCTTATTCATATTTTGCTATGGTCACATGTTTAAAGATATCATGGTTTAGCTCTTGTTAAACAAAATTTGATTCTGCTTCCTTGCTCTCCCCACCCTCCGTCTCACATAAGGACCCATTTTCATTCTCCCAATTCCTTCTCACTTACTTACATGGTATATTTTTTGGATATTTAGGAATCATAGCATCTCTGAGCCTTAAAAAAGGTTGAAACCGCAGCACTGCTCCTTGCATAGTACCTTTCATTACAATTTGGAAAAATACACATTTAAACCTTATCTCTTTTTCCACGTAGCCAGCTACACTTTCATCCATAATACTATGGCTCCTTCACTATGAGCTCTTATTATCCACAATATTCTTGGTGTGGCACCTTATCAAATGCATTCGGGAAAATTGAATATTGTACATCTATTGTTGGGTGGCACAGTGGCGCAGTGGTAGAGTTGCTGCTTTAAAGCCGTGTCCCACAATGCGAGTTCATTCAAGTGCTCTCCCGAGTTAAAAAAAAATTAAACTCATAGTAAGCACGGACAATGAACGTAGCAGGTACGTCGGAGCACGGGGACGTCTCGTAGTGACTCGTATTGCTAATGGCAGGTACTCGGGAAGACTCGCTAATGGCAGGTAAGAACGGGAAGACTCGTGAAGATTTTTCAACACATTAAAAAATGTCCACGAGAGCCCTGAGTACCAACAAGTGGCCATTACCGTAAATCTCTGAGTTCGAATCAGGACAAATTCGGGATAACTCTTGGAATGAACTCGCACCGTGGGACAGGGCTATTTCAGCGCCTGATTATGGGTGCTGTCTGTATGGAGTTTGTATGTTCTCCCTGTGACTGCGTGGATTTTTTCTGGGTACTCCTTTTGCTTCTACATTCCAAAGACATACAGGTTTCCAGATTAATTAGCTTGTGGTAAAAATTGTAAATTGTCCCTAGTGTGTAGGATAGTACTAGTGTATGGGGTGATCGCTGGTCGGTGTTCACTTGGTGGGCCGAAAGATCTGTTTCAGCACTGTATCACTAAAGTCTAAATCTGCCAGACTCGTTCAGCAACAATAAATCACTTCTTCAAAGAATTCCAATAAATTTGTCGAAAACTGAGCCTTGAATTTTTCTGGTACCTGTATACCATATTTAATAATAGCTTCTAATGTGCAGAATAGATCCAAGCAACTTCTCCCAAGATTAACATCAAGAAAGAGCTACACTGCAGATGAGCCATACACAGTGGCGGACTGGGTCTAAAAATATTGGTTGTTAGGAGACAAAGGGGGCCCACTTCATCAAAGGCCCACTTGCCATCGGCCAAGCTGACACTCTGGCCACTCCACCACTGGCCATACAGGGATATGAATCAATGCTTTGTTATCATTCTTATTCATATTTTGCTATGGTAACATGTTTAAAAGATGTCTCAGTTTAGCTCTCTTCAAACAAATACAAAGTTGTTGAAAAATCATTATTGAAAGGCAGTGTCTCATAATAATGCTAGAGTGGAGAGGATTAAGCAGTTCCTTTGTCAATTAGTGTAAGAAGGAACTGCAGATGCTGGTTTAAACTCATCCTTTGTCAATTAGTGACTGCAATGCTGTAAGTAACTGAGATTAATTTTATTTCTATGCTTTTGTTAGGAGAAATTGCCACAGTTTCTGTTTCATCTGCTCTTGAAATAGACTTTTTTTTGTGTCCGAATGGATTGGCTATGCTGTAGAATGGGCTGATTGCTGTGTCATCCATCAGCTCAACCTCACTCTCTTCGGCTGACAAGGATTGTCCATAAAGACTCCATTGAAAGTACAAAGGAAAACATACTGATTACTGCACATGAAAACACCCAGTACAGTTGTCCGTCCATTCAGCATTTACATTGTTGGAGAATTTAAATATGAGAGTTTGGCTACTCAGCTAATTAATACAAATAACACACTTGTAAAAGGGGTTTAGCTACTTTTGCAATAAAAGCAAAAGCCTGCTTTCAATGTGCTAAGTAAGATTTGCACCATTATAGACAATAGACAGTAGGTGCAGGAGTAGGCCATCCAGCTCTTCGAGCTAGCAATTGCGAGCCAGCTCCTCGAGCTAGCAATTCAATGTGATTTTGGCTGATCATCCCCAATCAGTATCCTGTTCCTGCCCTCTCCCCATATCCCCTGACCGCTATCTTTAAGAGCCCTATCTAGCTCTCTCTTGAAATAATCCAGAGAACCCGCCTCCACCGCCCTCTGAGGCAGATAATTCCACAGACTCACCACTATCTGTGAGAAGAAGTGTTTCCTCATTTCCGTTCTAAATGGCTTACTCCTTATTCTTAAACTGTAGCCCCTGGTTCTGGACTCCCCCAACATCGGGAACATGTTTCCAGCCTCTAGCCTCTCCAAACCCTTAACAATCTTATATGTTTCACTGAGATAACCTCTCATCCTTCTAAACTCCAGAGTGTACAAGCCCAGCTGCTCCATTCTCTCAGCATATGACAGTCCCCCCATCCCGGGAATTAACCTTGTAAGCCTACGCTGCACTCCCTCAATAGCAACAATGTCCTTCCTCAAATTAGGGGACCAAAACTGCACACAATACTCCAGGTCAAGACATTGGGCATTTTTAAACTGGTGATTGACAGATTCTTGATTTAAAAGGCATGGCAGTATGAGAAGAAGGCAGGAGAATGACATCTTTTAATGGATACCGGTCCACAGAGGACGCAGTCTGCACTACACTCCACCTCTCGCTGTCACACCTCGAGGAGAAGAACACCTATGCCAGGATCCTCTTCATAGATTTCAGCTCAGCTTTTAACACAATCATTCCCCAGCAGCTGGTGGAAAAGCTGAAGCTGTTGAAGGTGGACACTGGGACCTGCAATTGGGTCCTTAACATTTTGACGCAGCGGCGGCAGACAGTCAGGGTGGACAGCCGTATATCAAGAACCATTGCAGTGAGCACTGGCTCACCCCAAGGCTGTGTCCTAAGCCCCCTGCTGTTCAGTCTGCTTACCTATGACTGCACTGCCAGACTCAGCAACAATTACATCAACAAGTTCGCTGACGACACAACAGTGGTGGGTCTCATCAGCAACAATGATGAGTCGGCATACAGGATGGAGGTGGAGCTGCTTACAGAGTGGTGCAGATCTCACAACCTCACCCTCAACGTGGACAAGACGAAGGAGATGGTGAATGATTTCAGGAGGTCTGGCAAACACCATCATACACCGTTGCACATCGACGGTGCTGCTGTGGAGAGGGTTAGCAGCGTGAAGTTCCTGGGACTTCACCTAGCAGACGACCTGACCTCAACGACCAACACCACAGCAGTCATCAAAAGAGAACAGCAGCGGCTCCACCCCCTCCGGAGAGTCAGAAAAGCAGGTCTCCCCACTGTTCACCTTACCACCTTCTACAGGGATGCCATTGAAAACATGCTGACCTACGGCATCACTTCCTGGTTTGGGAGCTGCAAGGCCTATGAACAAAGACAGCTAAACAGGATAGTGAAGACAGCCAGTGGGATCATTGGTGTACCACTCCCTTTCCTGTTGGAGATCTACCAGAAGCGCTGCATCCGCAGAGCCATCTCCATCATTAAGGACCCTTACCACCCCTCCCACTACATCTTCTCCCTCCTGCCATCTGGGAAGAGGTACAGGAGTATCAGCTGCAAAACCAGCAGGATGCTAAACAGCTTCTTCCCACAAGCAATAAAAATGGTTCACGGACTGTGTCCCCTCCACATACACATACACCCCCACATCTAACCTCGCCCAAAGCCACTGAACAGCACCTTGAAGTTGTTCCTATGTTAGGGATCGATTGTTCTACTTGAATGTCTGTTTTAGTTCTATTTTAGTTCTATTGTAGAGATGATCATTTTTAACGTAAGTATTTATTTCTGTTTTTTATTAATTGCACTGACGACAAAAACTGATGAGAAACAGTTTTTCGTTTCTTCTGTGTGTGCAAGTACTCGGTGAAATGACAATAAAGGGAATACTGAATATTGAAAAAAAAATACTGAGAATGGGGTTGAGAGGGAAAGACAGGTCAGCCGAGATTGAATGGCAGAGTCGACTTGATGGGCTGAATGGCATACTTCTGGTTCTATGACTTAGGAACATTTCCTTTTAGGTTAATGTTTTCTTTAATCACTGTTTAGATCTGAAACCATAGTCAGGTCAATTCTTTTGTAATATACAGCGCAGGAGGAGGCCATTCAGTCCAATGAATGGATGTCAAAATGCTGAAAATCTGAAATAGACACAAAAAGTGGAAAAACACTCAGAGAGTGGTGGGTATATGGAATGAGCTTCCAAAGGAGGTAGTTGAGGCTGATACTATAACAGCATTTAAAAGACACATGGACTGGTACCTGGCTTGGAAAGATTTAGAGTGATATGGGACAAATGTGGGCACTTGGAACTCGACTAGATGGGGCATCTTGGTTAGAATGAATAAGTTGGGCCAAAGAGCTTGTTTATGTGCTGTACGACACTATGATTCTTTCACACTCATTGGGTCAAGCAGAATTAGTTCTGAAGAACTTGAAACATTTCCTGGAGCCAAATACTTTTGTTGACATTTCTACTGGATTTTGATTTTCTATGTAATATGTAGGTATGTTGCAAAGCGTACCTGAAGCATCGCTGAAAATTTGTCCCAGCCAGTGTGCGCGATTTTGGCGCCGTTTAGAGGGGGGCGGGTTTAAAACGCGATTTTCCCTACGCTGTTCAAATCGAGGATGTTCAGCCTAGTTAATTATTAACGAAAAATTGCTGGAAGATTCCGTCGCTTTAGCTATTATTACTTTTAAGGGCTTTATTTAATTGTTATAGTAGTTTAAAAATTAACCTCTAAACCCGCGACCACCGGCAACCGGCCGGATCTCATACAGGGGACAACAGGAGGTAGGCTGTTTATTTTTACATTAAAAAGGGCTTCTTAAGATCCCTTTATACAAAGTTTAATATTGCGAGTAGCTAATTTGGGCCCCATTATATCCCGCAGTATTTTTCTGGGCATTTGAGGGCACAAATCTACCGCAATGTGAACGTTCTAAACCAGCGCGTTCACAGGATCCCACTAGAAAGCTGATTTAAATGGACTTTAATTTACAGCAATTGAACACTAAATTCCTTACATTTGGCCTATAAATTAATGTAAATGAGATTTTAAAATCACGTTTTATTGTGAATTATTTGTGAATATTATTTGGACACTTAGGCTATTTAAAAATGTTAATCATTTATTAAGAAATGGATAGATGTTTAGATCTAGTAATTGAAGTTTGAAATTAGCTACAATTGGGTAACTAACTAATTATATGTTTTAATTTCAGATCATCCAAGTAAGATTATTTTATATTTGTTTCAGAATGGTTCAATCTATGATAACTGAAAATTTCATTCAGTTCTCTTAATTTTTAAGAAGGTTATGGCCTTTTGACTGTCCACGATCACAGCTTTTTTTTGTTATGTCCATAGAAAATCAATAGGGAACAAGATGCTAATTTCCGAGTATGAAAATGGCCATAACTTTTTAAATACTTGAGATACAAAAGTGAATTAGGTGTCAAATTAAACTTCTTTTTATGCTTTATCTGATGGGATAAATTGCAGACTTGATTTTTTAAATCTCAAAATGTTGTAACATTGCTATAATATGTAACTGCTTTCATACCAAACCTTACATTTACCAATTTAACTTTATTTACTTCTTTTTTGGTGCATTTTTTGTTGTATTATCGGTACTTTCTGCCACTATGAATGGCTGTCATTTATCATATGTCTTTTTTTCTAACTTGAAACCAGCTAGCTCTCCATCCTGCATTTTGTTTGTGCCAACATCTCCAGGAACACCAACCAGTATTTCCTGCAGGTATTTGTTGAAGCCCGGACCTTTGTTGGAGAGTTGCTTCCCTTCCAGCCCAAAATCCCACACATGGAGATGTTAACAAATCCTAGAGCCAATAACATTATTTTGCACGTTGCTTTTTTCTACCCTTTCAAGAATCTCACTATTCCATGTAATACAATTTATCTGCATTCATTTGCTGCTGACAGTGCAAAATTCTGTTTCATGGTCCAAATTACACGATTTTTTAAATATAAACTATTTGTACTAGTAAAATTTAAATAGGTTACATAAAATAAAATACATCATAATTTGGCCTATTAAAATAGACAAAAGGGTATGTATGATCATAATTACTTATGAATGGTGCCAAAAACGTGTGGAGAATGGAGTCACATTATTTTATTAAACTCATACCAACCTGTTCCAACTGTAGTCTTGGTTTTATTTTTATTTTGCTTGTTGAAACATCTAGTTATTACTTTCTTGCCAATTCATCAGGATGTATAATGATAGGATTACAGAGGCTTTTAGGAAAACCCAGAGTTGCAACGTTGACCATGTGATATTCATTTATACCAGGATTAGGGCAGATAATAGTCTTTTCACATCAATCATGGTGCTTTTGTGCTTGTTGAGTAGTCTTTTACAGTTGCATCGGAATACAAAAGCTAAACAATATCTTGCTTTAAATCTTCTATGAAGACCACTGTTTACGACAAACAATGAAAGTAAATGGGTATCATCCAGAGCCCTAGTGAGACCACACCTGGAATATTGTGTGCAGTTTTGGTCCCATAATTTGAGGAAGGACCTTCTTGCTATTGAGGGAGTGCAGCGTAGGTTTACAAGGTTAATTCCCGGGATGGAGGGACTGTCATATGCTGAGAGAATGGAGCAGCTGGGCTTGTACACTCTGGAGTTTAGAAGGATGAGAGGGTATCTCATTGAAACATATAAGATTTTAAGGGCTTGGACATGCTAGAGGCAGGAAACATGTTCCTGATGTTGGGGGAGTCCAGAACCAGGGGCCACAGTTTAAGAATAAGGAGTAAGCCATTTAAAACGGAGATGAGGAAACACTTTTTCTCACAGAGAGTGGTGAGTCTGTGGAATTCTCTGCCTCAGAGGGCGGTGGCGGCAGGTTCTCTGGATACTTTCAAGAGAGAGCTAGATAGGGCTCTTAAAAATAGCGGAATCAGGGGATATGAGGATAAGGCAGGAACGGGGTACTGATTGGGGATGATCAGCCATGATAACATTGAATGGTGGTGCTGGCTCGAAGTGCCGAATGGCCTACTCCTGCACCTATTGTCTATTGTCTATTGTCTATTGTCATTCCTTTCCATTTTATCATTGGTGAAACTTGCCAGTTCTCTTAACTGTTGATTCTCACACAATATACGTGATACTAAATAAAATGAAAGTCCACTTATCAGCGCCGTATGTGGCCGCTGTGTGTATACCTTGGGTATGCAAGCAAAAAATGTCACTGTGCCTTGTCACATGTGACAATAAAGTATTCCATTCCATTATGACAAAATTATTCAGATGCTTTTATCTCATTTTTAAATTGGCCAAATTTCCCCAAGGAACCATGTAGGACATGTACAATTTCACACAGAAGCATATTGGAGGTATTAAGACAGAACTAAAAATGTGAATGAAAGCGCAGATTTTCAAATAAGAGAATCTTGTCACTATGATATATCTGGATGAAGCAACCAATGGGCATAGGTCTGTACAGCATGGAAACTGGCCCTTCAGTCCACTTGGCTGCATACTGGGCTCATTCATTTGCCTGCATTTGGTCCATAGCCCTCTAAACCTTCCCTATCTATATATGTCCAGATTTCTTTCTAAAGTCATTAAATTAAGCTACAATTAAAATATTCCAAAGACTTTTGCAATAATTAATTTCCAATCAATAAATCGGTAACTGAACAAAGGGAAAATATAAACCCATTTCTTCCTTGGAAAATTTGTTCCCAAGTGGTAACATGAGTAAGAGAAATTGCAATGTGGTAATGTGGTACTAACAATGCAGTTCAGTCCACACAGTCCAACGCACAGTTTTATCCATAATATAGTGGGCAAGGCTTAATTTAAGGAAAGTCATGAGTAGTAATGTTCTAAAATAAACTAAACATGGATATCACATGAAGGCAACTTTGTGTACTCAGGCACAGTGATTTGCCTATATTTTTTTCGAAAAATCCTTCTACCCCCAACACACAAAAAACCCATGTGCACACACACACACACACACACACACACACACACACACTCGCACTCGCACACACACACACACACACACACACACACACACACACACACACACACACACACACACACACACACACACACACACACACACACACACACACACACACACACACACACACACACACACACACACACACACACACACATCACACACTGACAGATATTTACCAACACAAAGTGGATTGAGACAAAATTCTACCTTGCATCTCTGGAAATTTTGATTTCAAATTTTGATCAGATTTGTGAAGATTTTTATTAATAACTCAATAGATAAAGCACAACATTTTCAGATAAGCCAATTTCGGACTCCAGGGGATAAATCTCTACCGGAATATGTAAAAAATGTTCAGTTTGTCGTCGTCATTTTTCAAGAAGATGTGAAATATTAAACACAGCACAACACACACACACACACACACACACCACACACACATGTTCAGTTCACACACACAACACACACACACACACACACACACACCACACACACACACGCACACACACACACACACACACACACACACACACACACACACACACACACACACACACACACACACACACACACACACACACACACACACACACACAAGATCAGAGTTTTATAGTTATAAGGATAAGGATATATAGAGATAGATAGATTACCCATGTGGAAAGACAAAAATCTACATCTTCAGCAAAATAATTTGGGTGGGCAGGATGCTGTATAATTATGAACAAATAATATTGTTGACATTTTGGGGCCATACTACCTGTAAAAATAACTGCACCAAGTTACCTTTGTTTATCCAATTGGTAACTGTACCATGTAGTTCAGGAAGTTTGAGATTCAAGTCCAGTTAGAACTGAATACCCAACCTTATAAGTAGAGTTGACATAATTGTGCTCAGCATCTGTGGTTGTGCTTTGCCAAGGTTTCTCAATCCAGATCAGGATTCAGAGAAGTCTCTGCAAGAACTACAGATGTGAAGATTAAGAGGTTTGGATTTAAACATGATGATATTCAGATTTAAATTGTCTGATGCCGATCATTCAAGAATCATCATAGCCACTTTACTGAAGAATTGAGCAGTGACTGGTACCCAAGGGACTTCACAAAAGCAGGGGATTACCACTGTAAAGAGGTGAAGAACATTGTAGAAAAAGCAATAGTGATATTAAAACGTTCTTGTCAATGTCAGTCACTTTCCAACTGGATATGTGAGTGCCAATGTGCAGTCAAATCTGCTTACATGCAACTGATTTACTGAACACATTTACATGTAGATGAGCCATTGCCTTTACTGCTGCTGTAAAATGATAATCAGAAATTGAAGTGCTTATTCATGGTCTTTTTGCATAACTAAATATCATCCATAAGATGTTAGAAGCTCCTACTCATTTTTGAACCAAATTAAGAAGTTAATACCTTACAACTCCAAATATATGTCTTGTCAGTGGAGAATGTAAGTTGATTTGGTTCCCTGCCATGGAGAATTTAAAGAAAGCATTGTTTTTGAATACATTTTCACAAATTGTTTTACGTGTAAAACTTATTTACCAAATTAACTGGAAGTATATTCTGCAAGTTTTCTGATTTCTGATTGTTTTTTTCACCTTTTTGTTCCAACTTTTATTCCACATTTTGATCATATAGTTGAACCTTGTTGTTTATATTTTTGCTATGTAATATGTCAAATTCATCTAAAAACAATTTTATTAACACACATTAATTCTGACAATTGGAAAGGGAATTTTATCAATAGGCAAAGTAAATATTTAGCTTTCTTGAAGTAAAAATAATGTTTGATGATGTGTAATTTTGAATGCACAAGGGACAAATTGTCTCTTCAAAATACATTTGGTACTAATAGCTGTTGTTCACATGGAAATACCCCATCCTTTCAGACCATGATTTACAATGGGTTTGCATTGGTCTAGATAAAGAATAGTTTAAAATCCTATAAGAACATATTCACATTGATTTCTGCATATCCCAGTCCAGATGTTAGATTACGCAAATTCATTTGACAACATTTTTCAGACTTTTTCTGTTCTTGTGCAGGTTTGTTTTTATCATTTAAAAATAAATTGGATAGTTATATGGATGGGAAGGGAATGGAGGGTTATGGTCTGAGCGTAGGTATATGGGACTAGGGGAGATTATGTGTTCGGCACGGACTAGAAGGGTCGAGATGGCCTGTTTCCGTGCTGTAATTGTTATATGGTTATATGGTTATTTTTCAGACTTTTTCTGTTCTTGTGCAATTTAGTGAAAGTTGGAAATAATGCAACTCTAACCCTTGAAATTCTCTCTTCCTTATTTTGGAGCAGGATGAATAGCATTTTGTTGATGTCATTCCCCATGATGTCATTCCCTCTGGAACTCTCTGCCACAGAGGATAGTTGAGGCCAGTTCATTGGCTATATTTAAGAGGGAGTTAGATGTGGCCCTTGTGGCTAAGGGGATCAGAGGGTATGGAGAGAAGGCAGGTACGGGATACTGAGTTGGATGATCAGCCATGATCATATTGAATGGCGGTGCAGGCTCGAAGGGCCGAAGGGCCTACTCCTGCACCTAATTTCTATGTTTCTATGTTTCTATGATCATTGTTTTTATAAAGCTTTGCTGCAATGATTTTATGAAGACAATTGCCTCTTCTTGATGATTTTACTGCACTTCTGACTTACTGGTTTTGTAGCATCCAGCCATACATATGATCTGGATGTGAAATAAACTGCTCTTGTATCACCATCAATATCACTTAAAAGTGTCAAGAGGGGTCCTAAATGGATCATCCAAATCAACATGAGCAGGATCACACTGATTTTTAAAAAACTGTATATTGATTACATATCCTTAAATCCTTTTTAATCAGTGATGGACTCAGCAGTTCTGCAAGTTGTAGCAATTCAATATTTGTCGGAATCCACATGGCAGATTTGTGGTTGAGCACTTTTTTTGCACACAATTTATTGAACACCATTTAAAATATTATAATTGGACAGGAGTATGGGTCATGTAAGAAAGAAAATCAATACTTGACTTATTTCAGTCCAGTAGTCCCATAATTATTGTTCACTTGGTATTATACTAATTATGTGATAATGTATTACGCTCTAAATTAATAGCCTAAAATACAACTTGACAATAACAATGCCAAAAATGCATGTACTATTAGGATAATTAAGTGTGAAAGCAGTTTATAATCATTAGCTTTACTTGATGCCCGAACTTAATTTTGAAATTCGACTTTTGGCCTTACAGCTTTATAAGGAGATGGAGATCATAGAGATTAATATGGTCCAGGACTTTTGCGAATGGATGATTGGATCCATGAGAATAACCATTGATAAAACATTGCAGAGGCAAAGCATTCAAAATAGTCAAGCAAAACCTGCATTGAAATATTAAGAAACTGCTTCACAATAAAAGAAAAGGGAAGGCCAGGGGCAACACGGGAGTAAAAATAATCCCCAGTGAAAATAATTATAATAAATTTAAAAAGACAGAACTCATTTGATCACTTTTAGAGAACGTTATAAACGTAGAATTACATGTTTCCTGTGCAAAATAAATTAGAAGAATAGGCTTTGCAAATTTGCAATAATTTGTAATAATTTTAGAGGCAACTAATATATTGCAGGTGTAGAAGCTGTAATATACGTCATCCATGAACGGATAGTTCTATTAACTGCCTTTTGTGAAGCAGTCTCTTCTATAATTCAATATAAAGATGTAAGAGAAGACAATTTGTTGATTTATTGCATTCTCCTAGCTATTCATTATCCTGATCTCAGTTTATGGTTATTTAATATTATAATGTATAGGAGATTATTCAGAGAATTTCAGTGGTGAGGTTTAGTGTAGTTTAGTTTAGTTTAGAGATACAGTGTGGGAACAGGCCCTTCAGCCCACTGAGTCTGCGCTGGCCAGCGATCCCTGCACACTAACACTTTCCTACACACATGCTAAGGCCAATTTACAATTTCGCCTAAGCCAATTAACCTACAGACCTGTACATCAATGGAGTGTGGGACGAAACCAGAGCATTTGGAGAAAACCCATGCAGGTTACGGGTACAACATACAAATTCTGTCCAGACAGCACCTGTAGTGAGGATTAAACTGGGTCTCTGGCACTGTAAGGTAGCAACTCTATTGCTGTACCACCATGTTGCCCAGTTTGATGCAAAATGACTGAGGATAGAGCAGAAATTTGGCTGCTGCGATGTAGACTTAATGTGAGCATATCAGGAATTTACATTTATCTTGTGCTTTTAGTTTTGTAAAACATCCCAAGTGCTCCATAGGAGGATTAATAGATAAAATGTGAAAGCAAATCCTAAGGGTGATCTCAGGACAGGACAGGCTACCAAAAGCTTGGTCAAAACAGCAAAGTTTACAGAGAGTTGTGAAGGAACAGACTCAGAGAGTTAGGAAGAAATCTTTGGAATTAGTGTCCAAGCTGTTATAGGCATTGCCAATAAGAGAAAACCCACGGAGGTCCCGGGGAGAACGTACAAACTCCATACAAACAAGCAGCCGTAGACAGGATTGAACCGGGGTGACTGGCGCTGTAAGGCAGCAACTCCACTCTGTAAGTAAGAATGTCATTGTTCCGTTGACATATGACAATAAAACACTCTTGACTCTCTTGACTTTTGTGATGATAAGGAAGTTGTGGTGACTTTACGATATGATCTGACTCTGGGCACACATTTGTTGCTAAGCTTCAATGACAATCATGCCACACATTGCTCAATGGTCTCGGTGACAGCTGATACAAATGTACAGATGAAGACTGCACTGACTCTTTCTTCTTCTGAGTTGGAAGTTAGGACACTGCCACACAGGACCATCATGAAGCTATAAAGAAAAATTGATATGCTTCAAGAGAGCAGCTTAATGTCCGCATTGAGCAGGGAGTTAGCAATTGTGAACAAATTGTACTTCTCATTGAGCAGAGAGATCACATTTATTTGCAGAAGAGTGCTGTCACTGGACACCAGGTTACAACCAATAAGTAGTTCATATATATCCAAGATCGGAGATGCGCCATGTGAATAATTTGTCTGCAAACAGAGAGAGGATGAGCGAGTGTGAATCGCTTACCTGTCACAGAGATGTCACAGGCCTCACAGTCAGAGCCAGTTGCTTCTTCAGTTAACTGTGGGCTGCAAAGTGGCACAGCGGTACAGTTGCTGCTTTACAGTGCCTGAGATAAAAGTTATGAAGTCATCTTGCAGCTTTATTCAATCTTGGTAAGGCTACATTTGTAGTGTTAAGGGCCTGCCCACTTTCACTAATTCCCCTTGATTCAAACTCGCAGAATGTTCATAACGAGTCTGTAGGAGGTCGTAGTAGTTCGTAGATATATCATAGGTGCTCGTTATGCCGGCCGTAGGTACTCGTGGCATCAGGTAAGTCGGGACGTTTTTTCCAGCCCGATAAAAAATGTCCACGAGTGAAAAATTATCGGGATGAAAGAAATTGCAACTTTTTACTTGTAAGGAGGGCATCGAAATAGTCGTTGGAATTCGTAGACATACTCATAGGAGTTCGTGAACATAGTCGTGGAAGGTCGTAGGAGTTCGTAGATTACCACGATCTTGATTTTTTTATTAGGTCCTTTAAACTCAGCAGAGGTTTTGAATTAAGTCGTGAAAGTGGGACAGGCCCTTTATGTGAAGTTGTGACTGCCTGATCACAGGTAGGATATGGTAACTTTGGAGTGGGTGAGGAAATGGTTTAACAGGTGTATCCTAAACACGTGACAATTTCCATGAGCATAGTCCCACGATGAGCCACAACTAGCTGCACATTAAGGGAATGGAAAACTCACCTGTCCATGACAAGGTCATTTTCTTGTCCATTTGCCAGAACTTTGTCCATTCACTTAACATAGCTGTATCCTTTTGTAGCCTCATTATGTTTCTTCACAACTTACTTTCCTACCTTTCAATGTATCTCCAGCAAATTTAGCAAACAGACTTCCATCCACATCAGGTATGTAGATTGTAGAAAGCTGAGACACCAGCACATTTCCTGCAGTGTCATTATATCCTATCTACCAGAAAAATATAAATCTGTTCTCTGCTTCTGGTTAGCTAGTCAATCATTTATCCATATCAATATGTTAACTCCTACACCATGAGTTATTATTTTGACAATAATTTTTGATGTGGTACATTATCTAACGCCTTCTGGAAATTGTATATCCACCTGTTGTCCCTTATCCACAGCATGTTATTACTTGGAAAAAATACCTCCAATTAACTAAAGAAACATGATTTCCCTCTTCCAAAAACACACCATCTTTAATTGATTGAGTGAATTTTTCTGAAAGTCTTGTTATGAAGTGTTTTGTAAAAATGTACAACATGTTCCTTATGTTGCATGCTTCAGGTTGATCATCCATCAGAACTGTGAGCTGCTAGTAATCAAACATTAAGATGCAGAGAGAGAACAATGCTCTATTAGAGGATTTTTGGCCTAGCAAACCAATTAGACCAGCAAGGAGGCGGCACGGTGGCGCACGGTAGAGTTGCTGCCTTGCAATGCTTGCAGCGCCAGAGACCCATGTTCGATACTGCGCTTGGATTGTAATTGTAATTGTAATTAATTTATTAGCCAAGTATGTTTTGCAACATACGAGGACTTTTATTTGCCAAGTCAGTTTTACAAATAAAAATCAACAGAACACACAAAACACATTTTACCGTAACCATCCACCACAGTGACTCCTTCACATTCCTCACTGTACGAAAGGCGATAAAAAAAGTGAAATCTCTTCCATTGTTTGCTCTCCCGTGGTCGGGGGCCTCGAGCCCTCTGGCGATGGGACGATCTTGACAATAGACAATAGGTACAGTAGTAGGTCATTCGGCCCTTCGAGCCAGCACCACCATTCACTGTGATCATGGCTGATCATCCACATTCAGTGGCTCCCGTAGCTGGCCCTCTATGTCGGGGAGATCAGCTCCTTCATTGGGGGGAGGGATGTCAGCTCCCGCACGCGGTGATCGAACCCCGGATCAGGGCTGCATTCGTTGGAGCTCCCGACTAGCCTCTCCTGAGACGGCAAGCTTGATGGTAAAGTCTGCAGGCCGCAGTTGGAGTGATCCCAGGCAAGGGATTGACTTCAATGTTAAGTCCATGCCTCACGGGTGCGCACAAGGTCGGTCCGAGGAGGCCTCCAGCTCCATCGATGGTAGGCCGCATAGTGACCGGAGACATGATCTGGAAAATAATCGCATCTCCGACAAAGTAAGAAATTGAAATAAAGGTTCCCCGACCCCCTCCCCCTCTCCCCACATTATACAAACTGGAGAATATTTACACAAACTTTTAAAATGCACTAACATTTATTTAAAAAGACAAAAAAACAGACTGTTGACCGTGCTGCCAATCGTTCGGCGCCCCCTGGTGGTGACACACAACTATATAAAAATTAACATAAACATCCACCAAAGTGCATTGTGATGGAAAGCAACAACGTATTATCTTCTTCCCTCCTTTTCTCTCGCGGTTGGGGAAGTCGAACCATCTGTAGTCGGGACGATCAAAGCTCCCGCAGCCGGCGATAGAAGCTCTCGTGATCGGGGCAGTTGAAGCTCCTGCAGTTGGAGCTCCCAAAGTCAATCCCTAACCAAGGGTCCGCAAATTCCACAATGTCAAGTCCGCAGGCTCCCGCGGTAGAGCTCCCGAGGTCCATCTCTGACAAAGGGATCGCAAGCTCCACGATGTTAAATCCGCAGGCCGGACGGAGACACGATACAGAAAAAAGTTGCATCTCCGTCGAGGAAAGAGATTAAAAAATGTTTCCCCTACCTCCCCCCATAATACAAAACTAAAGACTAAAGATACACTAAAACATATATTTAACACAAGACTAAAAACAACAAAAGAAAAAAAGGATGAGACATACTGTTGGCGAGGCTGCCATCGTACGTTGTCTGTGTGGAGTTTGCACATTCTCCCCGTGACCTTGTGCATTTTCACCGGGTCCGCCATTTTCCCCCCACATCCTGTAAGATGTGCAGGTTGGCAGGCTTAATTGGCCATTGGACATTGTTGCTTGCGTATTGTAGGTGTGTGGAAGAATAGTAGAGTTGATGAAAATGAGGGAAGATTAATAAATGGGATTCATGTCGGTTTAATGTAATGACATGGATTGTTGTTCGGCACAGACTGTCTACCATGCTGCTCCATGTTTCCATGCTGTCTACGTTTATGATTCTATGAAAGCTCTTCCCTTTTATCCTCTCATCTGCCTCCTTCCTTTCCTCTGTACCTGAATTAACATCTGTAACGTTTTTTCACTTTCATTGAAAGATTGCTAACCTGATTCTTTCTCCTCAGACCCTACCTGATCTGTTGAGTTTCCAAATTTGTCTTAAATCGTATCAATATAGTAGAACATCAAACATAAGTGTATGCTGTGTACTGACATTGTATCTAATTTACGTGACTGCCAAAAAGCTGCTGAAATAACAATAGTAAGTCATTCTGTTGTATTTTTAATATTAAATTGGAAAGCAGTCATTTTCAGAAGAATACAATAACACATCACTTGATGGTTTTGTCAAAAAAACGTATTTTGTGTCAAGTGACTGGCTATGACCTGTTTGTTTTTACGCTTTTACACCGACCAAAGAGTGCTTCTGTTTCATTTGTCACAATGATATATACAGTATTATGAAGACAATTGTAGAGACAGAAAATGTGGATCACTGACGAGACCTTGGGAACATGACACATGGAATATGATTCACTTAGGTTAGGCAAGAGCAATATGCATTCAGATCAAATTTTAGCTTGACCATGGGAAACAAGATGAAAATATTGTGCAGCTCTTCCATATTTTCCAAAACCATTGGTCACTATTCAAGGAAAATCCACGATATTCTTAATGGGATCCGTTTATGACGGATGTATTAATCCAATCACAATTTCTCTTTTGCTGTAAACACCTGGCATGCACAACTCAACAGATGATAATTTATGTGATTACGAGGTGCTTAGCTATTAGC
Source organism: Leucoraja erinaceus (assembly GCF_028641065.1). Lineage (NCBI taxonomy): Eukaryota > Metazoa > Chordata > Chondrichthyes > Rajiformes > Rajidae > Leucoraja > Leucoraja erinaceus. The sequence continues at coordinate 19,153,262 of NC_073389.1, read as the reverse complement.
TTAGACAGATGATCAATAGCTTTATTTAAAGTGGAATGGTAATATCTACAGGTTTGCTGAAAATATTTAAAATTCAATCACATGTATCAAAATATCGGCAATATAGTTTGAATTCCACAGCTAATGTGCATTGCATTTCCAATGGGAAAGATCATAACCAATTCATTTTTTCTTCTTTTCTTTCCTCTCTGCAGTTTCAAGGTACACTCAAGGTTGGCACAGCAGCACAGCTAGCAGAGTTGCCCAACAGCACCCGAGACCCATGTTCGATCCTGACCTCGATCGCTGTCTGTGTAGAACTAGCACTTTTTTCCTGTGACTGCGTGGATTTCCACCAACAGCTGCAAGTCCCTCCCACATCCCCAAGGATCCCAAATGTCTGAAACTCAATAGGCCTCTGGTGTATAGGGAGTGGATGCGAAAGTTGGATAACATAGAACTAGTGTGAATGGATAATCGATGGTTGGTGTAGACTCGTGGGTCCAAGGGCATGTTTCCATGCTGTATCTTTCAATTCAATTCCAATTCATTCATCAGACCACATGCTGGAGTGAAAAAAAAGAATCACAGAAACAAAACCTGAATACAATAGAAATACACTGTTCAGACACCGGTGCCCAGCATATCAGCAAAGCTTATCCTCTTCATATAGACCCTAGGGCTTCTTGTGAGTTGCTTGTCATAGCTGGATCTGTAGGTAGTAGGTGCTACTGCTTACAGATGCTTCTCATCTTGATCCAGAATCATGTGGACCAAAATAATTGAGCAAAAAAAAACACTGAAAATTTGGCAATGAGAACATTTTTGACCTCAAGAATCGATGATATGACCAAAGTATGTAAAATAGCTACTAATTAAAAGTGCCATGAACAAAAGTGAAGAGGAGTGGGAGGGAGTGCTCAGGGATTAAGGGGATGGAGAAGGAGAAAGGTAGGAAGAGGGATGGCAAGGTAATGAGGAGCGGAGGGGGAAGAGGGAGGAGCAGAGGGAAGGGGAGGAAGCAGAGGAGTGTTGGTGGAGGGTGGGGAGAGGGAGGATAATGGAGGAGGGGAATAGATGACTGAAGAGGGAGAGTGAGATGCGTTCACATTGATCTTACCTTTTAAAAGTTATTGCCATTTTGAATTTTAAAAACATTGCAGTCGCGCTCCCACTTGCCGGCCGTGCCTGCGCAGTTGGGGGGGGAGGGTTTCCGTGACTCACGTCACAACGGGGATCTCTGGCGTCACAACGGGAACCCATCAGCCGCGACTGCACATTTGGGGGCTATGGGTCAGTGGTGGAATATTGCCTTGGTGGACGGGCCCAATGGGTCTGCACATGGTCTAGTAGTTCATAAAATCAAGCACGGAAGCAGATATGAATACGTATTTCCAAGCTTGGGTTCAACAGTCTCGAATGCCTCTATTCTTTGACTTTAGAGTTTAGAGATATGGCAAGGAAACAGGCCCTTCAGCCCACCAAGTCCGTGCCGACCAGTGATCACCCCATACACTAGCGTTATCCTGCACACTAGGAACAATTTAGAATTTTTACCGAAGCCAATTATCCCACAAATCTCGACGTCTTTGTGGAGTGCAGTAGGAAAGTGGAGCATCTAGAGAAAACCTACATGGTCACAGGGAGAATACACAGTAAAGAACTCAGTACAGAAAGCACCTGTAGTCAGGATCGAACCTGTGTCCCTTGCGCTGTAAGACAGTAATTCTATCGCTGCACCACTGTGCCGCCCCTTTGTCTTACTTTCGCCAGCAGATTAAATATGTGGATCTAGTCAAAACACAAATTAACACTAATATCACTAATTAAGCAGTAAAGAAATCAAAATTGATAACCTGTCTCCCCCCAAATGTTTCTCACACACTGCCTTAGGCACTTAGTTAAATACTGCAGTGTATGAGCAGATTGCTGATTGCATACATCTCTCTAAAGTTATCACTCGTCACTATCCATAATTAAACTGTTATTGAGAATTGATCTTTTTAGATAGAAACATAGAAACATAGAAAGTAGGTGCAGGAGTAGGCCATTCGGCCCTTCGAGCAAGCACCGCCATTCAATATGAGCATGGCTGATCATCCAAAATCTATACTTCGTTCCTGCTTTCTCCCCATATCACTAGATTCCGTTAGCCACATAGAGCATAGAACATTGCACAGGACAGGAGCATAGTACAACACAGGAACAGGCCCTTCAGCCCACAATGTTTCTGTCAAACATGATACCAAGCTGAACTGATCTCCTCTGCCTGCACCATTCATATCCCTCTATTCCCTGCATTTCGATGTGCCTATCCAAAAACCTCTTAACCGCCACTATAATATCTGCCTCCAGCACCACCCCTGGCAAAGTGTTCCAGGCCCACACCACTCACTGTGTACAAAACCTGCCCCACACATCTCCATTAAACTTTCCCCTTCTTACCTTAAAGCTATGGCCACTGGTGTTGGATATTTCCACACAGGGGAAAAAGGTTCTGACTGTCGACTCTACATCTGTCACTCATAATTGTATCTACTTCTATCAAGTCTCCTCTCAAGCTCCAACATTCCAGGGAAAACAATCCAAGTCTTTACTATCCTATCTCGTGCTGCCACCTTGAATGAGCTTTGAACTTAGATGCTGGTGATCTTGCATTTTTTACATTTACTATCAATTTGGCAGGCTATTTTACAAGAAATTGTTTTAAGATCATAAGGTCATAAGTGATAGGAGCAGAATTAGGCCATTCGGACCATCAAGTCTACTCCGCTCTTCAATCATGGCTGATCTATATCTCCCTCCTAACCCCATTCTCCTTCCTTCTCCCCATAACCCCTGACACCCGTACTAATTAAGAATCTATCTATCTCTGGCTGAAATTTCAGAATTTCAAACTTGTGACATCACATCTTTGCTCAGCTTTTTTTGTTGGTTTATATTCTTTCGGTATTAACACTAAATTTTGCCAACCTGGCCAATCAGTAATCATTTACGTCTTCTCCCTGTCTGGTACTTGTCTGAGAAATGTGGTGCTGACGAAGAACATTTCTGGTTTGCAAGCATCAGTTATTCATCAGTCAATCAAAGACAAATGGGAAATCTTCATAATTCATGAATTAAATGTCTGCAATTTTACAGCTCTGTGCCAAAGTTAGTTAACGGAACAGTGGGTATAATCATGAATAATTATTTCACCTGCATTTTCTTCTGTCCTGATTCCATCGTCTATATTGGTTGCAATGTAAATTGTCCAGTCAGAGCTTCCAAAATCCTACAGTAATTGAATCAGCTACAGAATGTTGTGAAACAATGAGTAGTGAAGAAATATGAATGATATTTTGATAATATACTTCAAAACCAACTTGATTACGATCGTTGTTTAGCATCAAAATAGCTTTGCAATTAGAATAAATAATGTACTGTATTACTCTGGCAAAATACATTCCTGACTGCACAGTGAATTTGTCATTTTGCTGGAACTAGATAATGAATCTTTTCCACATGTTGTTACCAATTCGCATATATTGCATTATGACAAAATTCATCATTAATTGATAGTTATGGTTTTTGAATATAGTTGCCTCCTGACTAAACATGACAGATAAATTACTGAAAAGCTTTCACTCTCAAGCATAGAATATAAAGTGAATAAGACCTATATATTTCTATGCCCTACTATTAAAATGACTGAATATTCAATATATTATTATATATACAATACATTCAATACATATTCAAACCATTAGTAGGGAAATTCTTAAATATGTTGCTGAATATTTCTGCTTTGAAATGACGGACCTTATAAATTGTAATAATCTGTGTTGACAAAATGTCATTTAGTGCGCAGGATTTTCACTGTTCAACATTTCTAGGAATAGGGAGACAGTCATTTGCTCCAGAATCTCAACTGGAACTTATTCCATTTGGCTGCAGAGAAGATGATTCATAACATTTCATGTGCTTTTCCAATTGGATTGTTAGGGGTGAGAAAGAGGCATTAAGCACACAAATGCTATTTAAGAGACGTTAGGTCACCACTCTTCACGGTTTGCCTTCGGCTGGAGTGTCTTAGGAGCATCCAGAAAGTAAGAGGCCTTCTCAAAGGCAGGGCAAGCAAGAGTAAGAAAGGGCAAGCAAGAGTAAGAAAGTAGGAAATTAGTCTGAAGAACCGAAACGTTGCCAATTTCCTTCGCTCCATAGATGCTGTCTCACCCGCTGAGTTTCTCCAGCATTTTTGTCTACCAAGAGTAAGGAACCCTGGTGAATTAGATAAATTGAGGTCCAGGTTAGGAAAACGAAGTAAGCATAGGTCAGGTATAGGCAGCTGGGTTCAAATATATCCTGGGAGAGGACAGGGGATTGAAGAGCATACCAAGGAAGGAAATCAGGAGGGCAAACATGGACCTTAAGATAGCTCTAGCAAATAGGATTACGGACTTATACAGAATGGGAAAAAGATTAATGATGTAACATACATGTCACTGAGGGAATATGGTCACTTTAATCGATTAGGGAAAAAAATTAATCCTAAAATTTTGGAAAGGTCCTACGGCCCCCACAATCAAATGTGGATTATAGAAATGACGGAGACCTTAAACATGGAAAGAATCAGATTTTCCCTGTTGGATAAACAGGAATTATTCGTTGGAACATGGTCTCCTTTTATTGATTACTTAAAGGGTCAGAATAGTTCAGCACAGGAACCTGACTAGCACCCGGACTAAAGATTGGATGAAATGCTATACTTCGAAATGTACGAACATATCTCGAATGATGTTTTTAAACTCTAACAAATTTTTCCATTCTTCTTCAATTACCTCTTTCACTCCTCTTCCTTTTTTTTTTATTTTAGTTTTCTTTTTCCTTCTTCCCTCTCTCTATTTCATCTATCCCTTTAGCTCTATCTAGTTATAAAAAAAAAACGAAGAAAAATGCAAAAAGTTTGGAGACAATGTATAATAATGATGTGGATTTGACGGAGACCTTAAAAATGATGTCCCAGATAAATGAATGTATTAGATCATGCAGAAGCCAAACTGGTTATCTATGAGTGAAGAGGCAGAGGAAAGACAAGGTCCTCAATGAATATTTATCTTCTATTATTATTGACCTGGTATAAAATCATGATAGCCAAACTTAGGTCGAATGGACAGGGTATTTTATCCAGGATAGGGAAATGAAGAACTCGGGTGCATAGGTTTAAGTTGAGAGGGGTAAGATTTAATAGGAGACTGAGAGGTAATTTTATTTTTTCACAGAGAGTGGTGGGTATATGGAATATTGCCAGTGAAAGGAATTGAGGCTGGTCCAATAACAATGAATTAAATACATTTAGACAGGTACATGGATAAGAAAGGTTCAGAATACTATGAGCCAAACATGGGGAAATTGGACGTGTTTTGATGGGGCAGTTTGATTGGCATGGATGACCTGGGTTGAGTGGCTTGTTTCCATGCTCTATGCCCTCAATGAAGAGTCCAAACATAGTCAACAGAGATAAACTGTCCCCATTGTTTGGAAGGGTGATGAACCGGTGCCTGTGTTATGAAGATGTTCAATAAAGGAATCAAAAGTACATTAGATAAAACATTTTAAGTTTATGCAGCAAGTGATTAGAAACTCATATGCAAACCAGAATAAAAATGTAGGTATATTCAAAAAAAATATAATTCAAAGGAAACTGAATTGTGTAAAGTTCCATTTTAAGAATAACTGAAGCAATCAAAATGCCTTAACACAATTATATGTTCTTGGAGATCAAATTAAAATTTAAATCTTTTAAAGTAGTGCTTTTGGTTGATCCTTGGAAAAAGATAAACACCTCAGCAATGCACTTTCCTGTGATATTTTTCTGGGGATGAATATATAAATCCTCTTTTTATTCTTCCCAGCTACTTTCATAACATAACTACTGTCACTGTTTTTGGCAAAAGTGTGTCAGTGAAAGGGGTTAAAAACATTTGGGTTACGGTTGTCTTGTCTCAATAACTAACAAAGTGTGCATGTTGTAATCCGCAGGGATTTGTTAGCAGTGTTATGTGAGTGAGGCTTTGGTAAAGCATACCATCCCTGCTATTGTTGGTTCTTACAGATTGCCTGTGGATGGTTGATCTATTGAAATGTGCAGTGTTCAGTTTAGTTTAGTTTTAGTTCAGAGATACAGCACGGAAACAAGTCCTTTGGCCCACTACGCCAACCAGTGATCCCCGCGCACTAAAGGGGCTGTCCCACTTGGGCAACCTAATCTGCAAGTTTAGAAGAGTGTCTTCAACGTTCAAACTCGCAGCATGGTCGACACGTGGTCCTAGGAGGTCCTATGTGGTCGCTGGAACTCTCCTTCATGCTCGAGGGAAGTTCCCGAAAACTCGTGGCCTCAGCTAGGTCGCGTAAAATGTTTCAGCATGTTGAAAAATTTTCCGCGAGTAAAATTTGGTTGGCATGGGTCTTTTTAACTCGTAGTGCTGTGGAGTGGGATTGCTATTTTGTTACAGGCAGTCGAGGGCAGCCGTAGGCAATCTCCTTCGCTGACCAGGCATTTTGATTGGTTCATTGGAGTTTTCAGGACCAAGGAAGACCCGCTAAATACCCGCTAAACTTTATTATACTTCTTAAAAGTGTCTCCACTCCTTCTCCCCCTTCCCCTTCTCCCCCCTTTCTCTCCCCTTCTCTCCCCTTCTCTCTCTCCTTCTCTCCCCCTCTCTCCCCTTCTATCCCTTCCTTTCCCCCCCCTCCACGCTTTCTAAAGGACTTACTGTTACTGTGCAGCTGTTTTACTTTCTTCTTCATCATGGGTGTGAATTTCAGACAGCGCTCCCCTGCTTTCCCTGGCCCCCGCCTTTGCGATGTGTTTGTGTGCGTGTGTATGCGGTCAGTCGATCCAGCTCTCGGTTTCAACGTGGACGGTCGATCCAGCTCGAGGCTTTCCAGGCGAGCGCCCTCGAGCTTGAAGGTCGAAGACACTCGTCTGGACTTGCGGATTAGGTCGCCCAAATGGGACAGCCCCTTAACATTATCCTACACATACTAGGGACAATTTACAATTATACCAAGCCAATTAGCCCACAAACCTGTACGTCTTTGGAGTGTGGGAGAATACTGGAGATCCAGGAAAAACCCACATAGGTCATGGGGAGAACGTACAAAACTCCTTACAGACAAGCATTCATAGTTGGGATCGATTCCGGGTCTCTGGCACTAAGGCAGCAAATCTACTGCCCTTGGTGGAAGAGACTGTTTGGTACATTTAGAAAATAGATAAATAAACACTTAATCAGTTTGACAACTTTAATGGGATCATTAAACATGGTGAGTAGTTGCCTTCTTATTGGCCCATTAAGCTGTAGGCAGCTAACATATTGTTCCTGTGACCCCGTGGGTTTCCGACTGGTGCTCTGGTTTCTTCCTGCATCCTAAAGGCTGGTAAGGTTAATTAGCTGCTGTAAATTTCCCTTGGAGAATGTACGTCATAGAATATGGATTGCTCGGACTTGGGAGAGCAGGTCACAGGGAAAACTATTGGAGAAATCTATGAGCTAGCATCAGGTTGATGGGGCTGAATGGCATCCTTCTATGGCAGAAGCCAATATAGTAAAAATCACCAACACTGCATTCATTCTGAATAGCAACCATCCTGACATTTCTCACCTCTGCCTCTTAAGTGAAAACAATGCCAAGCTTCCGTCACTCGGCAATGTTGTTGGAAATCCTGGTACTTTTTATTGACTTCCATGTTCAAATCAGCCTTTTCAGAGTCAATTTAAAAATCTCAGCTTCATGTTTTGAAATCACTTCCATGACTGTCTCTTTGCGTGTTGTTTCTTACAAATCTTGATTTCCTCCATCTTCATTTCTGTATGATTTGATTTCTGACATTTTCTTTGTCTGAAGAAGGCTCCAGACCCGAAAGGTCACCTATCCATGTTCACCAAAGATACTGTTACTCCAGTATTTTGTGTTTTTTCTTTGGTAAACCAGCATCCGCTGTTCCTTGTTACTACTCCGATCGTTGGCCCGCGAACTATAACATCCTGAATTTGCAGAGCTTCTAGCTGCGGGCGCGGCGTGGACTTTCTATCGCGGAGTCTGGGATCCCTCGCCAGGGATCGCCAGAGGAGAGCTCCGACCACTGGCCTGCAGCCTATAACATTGTGAAGCCGTGGTCTCCGGTAGGAAGCAACCAATTCGGGACCTCCAAGCCGCTAAGTGTCCGTCCGTCCCGACGTTGGAGTTTTGAGCATCCCAACGAGAGGGCCTGTACATCGGACCGTTCGTAGCGGCGACTGCGGAGGGTTCATGGCCCCGACCAGAGCTGAAAAAAGGAGGAGGACTGACTGGACGTTATTGCCTTCCACCACAGTGAAGAATGTTGATTCCACTGTGGTGGATGTTCATGTTATATGCTATTGTGTATTGTGCTCTTTTTCATTGTGTGGCTGCAAGGTAAATCAAATTCCACTGCACCTTAATTGGTGCATGTGGCAAATAAATGTGAACTTGAACTAAGTTACAATCTCATCTGCCCTATGGATATGGGACATCTCTCCATCTTTCCGTCTCGCATCTTCGCTCGATATGGAAAATTGATTTGTATTTTTTCTGGCAGGTTCCTCAAAATTTCATAGCAATAAACATTTCCACAACTGCTTGCATGCGCGGGTTGCCTCCTCTTTAATAGAAGTGGATAGTCTTTAAACAGCACAAAGATGGTGTTGTACGCAGTCACTGAACATTATGGATAACGTGAGCTGCATGCAGAATCTCTTAAAGGATTAGGAAGTGCAAATCCACCATGCTGCTTGCAATACAGTGGATAAGCACAAGTCTTAGCTAAGTTCTTCCCCATTAACCTTATTTGTAGCCTGTCTTGCAGTGAAATGGCTCAATAAAAAAATAATGTTCCATCCAGTTAGAGTCAATAAAATAAGAGGCTCAATCAGTTAGAGTGTCTCTTGATTCTTGATTTCACTTCTGTTTCTCAGACTTCAGCAATGCAGTTAAATCTCGATTAAATTGATATGAATAGGCATCTCCGGTTCGCTTTCTTCTGCACAAGCAATGGTAAGTATGCTTGGTTTTATTTCCACTGCACCAGTTCTCCATGCTAATGTTCAAAGATCATTTTGGTTTCATTATATGCAGTCTTCTAGGCAGCTCATTCTTTAATGTTTCTCCGTTAGCTTCCTTAACTTGGCATTGTGTTCAGTTTTGTTGGAATTTCTGTTTGACTTCCATGTTCCAATCAGCCTTTGGAGCTAATCGGTTTCTAAACACTCCAATTTCAAAGGTGATTTAGAAATCTCAGTTTCAACTTTTGAAATAGTTTCCCCAAGTTTGCCTCCTTGTGTTTTGTTTCTTACAAATATTGTCTTTCTCCATCTTCATTTCTGTATGATTTGATTTCTGGCATTTTCTACCAATCAATCTATTGAATTGTGCTGCTCATATTGTATCATACCCTTTCTTCTGTGACATTGTCATTATTTTATGTTACCTGTCATTTTCATTCCTCTGTTAATGTAATTGCAATTTTGGAGCTACTGTTTTTTTTTTGATCAGTTACCATTCCCAAATTGCATTTAGGAACATTGATTAGATTGATTAGATCCTTTAATAATCCTTTACAGGAAATTACAGTGCCTCTCTTGAGTGTCTTTGCCAAGTTAGCTTTATATCAATGTGTCTTTGATTCAATTGGTCTATGTTTTTTTGTGTCATTTATTTTATACTTAGCCACCTTCATCTTTTTCTTTCCTTGGAACCTTCTTTGAACCATTGTGACTAATATGGATCTACTGATGGGTTTTAACTGGGGTCCTGAAGCATGTTGATTCCAACTTATATGAACGAAATTGTGCAGAAGTAAATTCAGTGACTTGATATGGAAGTTCAATGGAGCAAAAAGGAAGGTGTCCTCCCCCCCCCCCCCCCCCCCCCCCCCCCATTCCTCAAGCCCCCCCTCTTTTAAAGGACTAACAGTACATGCCCTTAATTACAGCACCAACCTTCCTGTTCATTGAGGTGTGTGTCTGTATCACCTCGGCTTTGCACAGACAGCGCTCCCCCCGCTTGCTCTGTCTACGGAGCAGTCTGCACAGAGTTTGTATGTTTTCCCCGTAACCGCGTGGGTTTTCCCCGCGTGCTCTAGTTTCCTCCCACATTCCAAAGGCGAGCAGGTTTTTAGGTTGATTGGCTTCTGTCAATGATCCCAAGTGTTTAGGATAGAACTAGTGTTTGGGTGATTGCTGGTCAACGTGGACTCAGTGGGCCAAAGGGCGTGTTTCCATGCTGTATCTCTAAACTAAACTTGCAGTTCCTATTTTGGCAAACACAAAAGGCAGAGCAGGCACTTGATTAATTCCTGAAGGATTTATTTCCTTCATTATATAGACATTTATATCTACTCACAAGTACATTTTGTGGAGGGATCTTATAGAGAAAATTGCATTTTTTAAATGGTTGTTAGTAAATCCTACAATTTTTAAAATAGATCTTAACCAGTAAGATATTTTTCACATAACCAGTGATTGTCAAAGATCTTATTGAGACTTTCACAGAAATCAAAACATCAGCAAAGAGTCTCTCCGTGATAGCAGTACTAATTTTCTCTGATGGAGGCACAGATTAGAAAATCAGTATGAAAGAAATTGCAAATATGTTCACATTTATTGGAAGAAATAAATATTCATGGTGTATGAATGAACACAAAATATTAGGTGTTGGTGTTAATTTGCAGGCTTTTTTTATTTGTATCATAATAATTAGACTTCATAATAATTCTCTATCTCTATCTTATACTTCATAATACTTCATAAGAACATAGAAAACAGTAGCATGTCGGACATTAAGCCGCTTGTCCAGGGCTCCTCCATTCGATAGGATTAATTAGTTAGTTGTTTTATTGTCAAGCGCACCAAGTTACAAAGAAAAGCTTTTTGTTGCGTGCTCTCCAGGCAGCGGAAAGACTACACATAATTACAAAACACATAATACATAATTACATAAACACATAAATTACAATTGAGCCATCCATAGTTTACCAATACATGAAGAAGGGAATAATGTTTAGTGCAAGATAAAGTCCAGTAAAGTACGATTAAAAATAGTCTGAAAGTCTCCAATGAGGTAGATAGTAGCTCAGAACTGCTCTGTAGTTGTTGATAGGATGATTCAGTTGCCTGATAGCAGTTTGGAAGAAACTGTCCCTGAATCTGGAGGTGTGCATTTTCAAACTTCTGTTGCTCTTGCCTAATGGGAGTGGTGAGAAGAGGGAGTGACTGGGGTGAGACTCGTCCTTGATTATGCTGGTGGCCTTTGTGAGACAGTGGAGGTGTGGATGGACTCAATGGTGAAGAAAGGTCTCGACCCGAAACTTCACACATTCCTTCTCTCCAGTGATGCTGGCTATTCGGCTGAGCTACTCCAGCTTTTTGTGTCTATTAATGGATGGAAGGTTGGTTTGTGTGATGGTCTGGGCTGCATCCACAATTCTCTGCAAATTCCTGCGGTCTTGGATGGGGCTGTTCCCAAACCATGCTGTGGTGCATCCCGATAGAAAGCTTTCTAAGCCACATCTGTAGAAGTTGGTGAGACTTGTTGGGAACAGGTCAAACTTCCTATGCTTCTAAGGAAGTAGAGATATTGGTGTGCTTTCTTGGCCATTGCTTTGATATGGCTAGCCTAGGGCAAGATGATTGAATCAAAGAGAAATACAGCAAAAAATGGGTCTTTCAGTCCACCGCAATCATCAACGACCCATTTAGACGAATTTCTCTTTTTTAAAATTATTTTCACATTGCCATCGACTCCTGCAGATTCAAGGTTTCAAGGTTTCAAGGTCAGTTTATTGTCACATTTACCAATTAAGGTACAGTGAAATTTGAGTTGCCACGGCTTGGAGCTCCCGAATCTGTCTCTAACCAAGGACAGCAGGCTCCATGTTGTTAAAGTCCACAGGCCCGCGGTTGGAGTTCTCCAGAGTCGAGCCCCAGCAAGGGGATCGCAAGCTCCACGATGGTAAGTCCGCGCCGCGCTTGCGGTTCAAGCGCTGGGTTGGTCTCCAGGAAAGGCAGCACCACTCCACGATGTTAGGTCACATACAGAAAAAAATTGCTTCGCTGTCGAGGTAAGAGATTGAAGAAAGTTTCCAACAGCCCCCCACTCTCTACATAAAACAAACCAAGGAACAGTAATGGTCCGGTCGCACTTAGGCGATTTTTCAGCGGACTGCCAGCGACTGTCAAGTTGCCGGCAATCGCCTGAAAAACTGGCAACTGGAACGGCGACTGTCAGAGTGGAGCACACACACACACAAACACATCGCAAAGGCGGGGTCCAGGGCAAGTGTCTGAAATTCCCACGGTGCAAAGCCAAGGTGATACAGCCACACACGGCGATGAACAGGAGGGTTGGCGCTGTAATTAAGACGGCTAAAGCACAGTGTACGGTAAGAGGGAGGGGGAGAAGGGAGGAGAAGGAGGGAGAAGGAGTGGAGACAACTGTTAAAGAACCAGACAACATTTAAGAAGCCAGAGATACACGGTTGTGAAGCTCGGCGGACATTTAACATTACCGGTCGGTTATCCGTGGTTCTCAAGACTACTGCTTACTTTTTTTCCCCAATGAGCCAATGAAATTCACCGGTCAGCACCGGCTACAACCTACGAGAACCTAAGAGAACCTTCGACCTACTGGCAACCCACTAGGACCTCCTGGCGACCCACCTACGGCACGAGAATTCTCTCTACTCTCCATGGCTGCTTCATTCTAGTCGCCGCTAATATTTCAACACGTTGAAAAATTCTCAGCGACCATAATGAGGCCGCGACTAGTTCCCAGAATGCGGGAACTACTTACAACCATGAAGGCGACTCCAGGGTGACTATGTGGCGACTGCAAAGTCTCCTGCAATTGCCTAAAAAGTCACCTAAGAGGGACAGGCCCATAAAACATACACTTTAACACGTACTTAAAATAACAAAAACAGACGAAAGAACAGACAGACTGTTGGTGAGGCAGCCACTTCTGATTCCGATCCATTCTGATTCTCATCTGCACAATAGTGGCCAATTAAACATCTAATTTGTGCATCCTTGGGATATGGGAGAAGGAGGAGCATAAGTAGGAGAAGGAGGATATTTTTAAGGCAGAGATAGATAATTTCTTGATTAGTACAGGTGTCAGGGGTTATGGGGAGAAGTCGGGAGAATGGGGTTAGGATAGAGAGACAGATCTGCCATGATTGAATGGCGTAGTAGGCTTAATAGGCCAGAAGGCCTAATTCTGCTCCTATCACCTATGCTTTCTTGATTTATGAGCTCCTGTGGAAAACCCACAAGGTCACAGGGACAAGGTGTAAACTTCACACAGACAGTGCCCGAGGTTCGGGATGGAACCCAGGTTGCTGGAGCTGTGAGTCGGTGAATCTACCTGCTGCACCACTATCCCCTACATGATTGATCTTTTATTTCAACATCACTTCTCTCCATCAGCACTCATCGCTTTATTCTCTTAATATCCAAAACATCATTAATCTCTGTTTTAAATATGCTCAACAATTTAGCCTCTCAGTCGCATGGATAGAGAATTCTAAAAATTCTCCTTGCAGTGCATGATAAATTTCTTCTCATTTTATTCCCAAATAGCCTACCCTTTCCCATTCCAAGAGTGTGTGTATAGATATATTGTGAATTAAATTGGTGGACACTGTCCTGGTGCCTTCCATAGGGAAATGTTCTACTATTATATATTTGCCAGGCCCATGGAGTGGTCATAGTCAAGGTCAAGTTTCCCATGAAACCATAATAAGTGCTCTATCATAAGACATTGGAGCAGAATTAGACGACTTGGCCCATCGAGTCTATGCCGCAAAATATGCATTTGTAGAGCAGATCTCATGTCACTCTTGAGGCATCTTGAAACAAATGGGGTGGGTCAAACTGAATTGAGTTACTTACTTATTCCTGCCATCTCTGGGACCGCCTTGAGCTTCTCATGGAGTCAGTCCCACATTATAATGATAGAGTGTCTGGCAGAGTGTCCCATGGTTTAGAACAGAGAACATAGAACATTACAGCACAGGAACAGGCCCTTCAGCCCACAACGTCTGTGCCGAACATGAGGCCAAGATATCCTTCCAATCTCTGCATAGCCATATGCTACAAGTCTCTTAAATGCCACTATCATATCTGTCTCCACCATACCTAGAAGCACATTTCAGGCATCCACCACCTTCTATATAAAAAACTGGCCCCACATAAACATTTCTCCTCTAACCTTACAGCTATGCCCACTAGGCTTTTGACATTTCCACCCTGGGAAAAAAATGATGACTGACTAACATAACTATGCCTCGCATCATTTTATACTTTTATTAGGCTCAATAAAGACAAACAGAACTTGTTGTCTGAAAGCTGGTAAGGCCTGATCATTAATTACAAATGGACTGGTCTCCCACCAGAGCTACCATTTGTCAAGTCAAGAGTATTTTATTGTCGTATGTCCCAAACAGAATAATGAAATTCTTACTGGCAGCAGCACAAAATAATATGTAAACATAATACTATGTAAACAATATAATAAATGAAAAATTTTGTGCAAATATATATATATATATATATATATATGCATACATACACATAAAAACAAACAAATAAACAATGCAACAAAGAATACATAGTGCAAAAAAGAAAAAAACAATTCCCCCAAGTCTATGTAGTTCAGAGCTAATTTGGAGGTTGTAGTGTTTAATAGCCCAGTGGCTGTAGGGAAGAAGCTGTTCCTGAACCTGGATGTTACAGGAAGATGGTCATCCAAACTTCTCAATCTGAAAAAATAAACTTTTTCCATAATCTCCATTTGAAAAGGATGGACAATATTTCTGGTAAGGAGAACACGCATGGTCACGTGTTTTATGTTGGTGCAGTTCATGACAATCAATGTGTCAGTCGTATGTATACTGCAAATCGTGAAATGAATTATGCGTGTGGACATTTGTTAAATATATTAGTGGTACAGTATTGAGAATTCATTCAAGAATCTATAGTTATAATGTATTTATGAGGTTTTAAGATAAATGAAGTACAACATGACAACATACATTATTTACTTATTGTAAGAGTGAAGGAACCATGAACAAGTTTCCACATAAACATTTACAGTATATATACGACAAGCTAATCGTGAGGCATTCTTAATCATTCAAACTCACAAACATATGGGTATAATAAGAGATTTATCCATTATAAACACCACATATTGCCTTTCTGTTCATGTACATATATATTTTGTTTTTTCAGCTACCACAACATATTTAATATTTTTGTTAACATTTACCTATTGAAGAAGAAAAATTGGATTCCTGCCAAGCTTTAATACATTTTCACAGCACAAATTTTGTGAATTATGTTGTATAGTTGTGCTTCAATGTGTTATTCACAATTAGCCGTTTCGACTTCACATTTGCAGCTTAAATAAATAGCATACTTAAGTTGTTTTATTTTATAATTGCGTACAACAACAAATGTCTGAAAGGTGAATTTATAACTCTGAATACATTTCTGTTGTCTTGAGGTGTGAATCATGCAAACATTTCTGCTTTACTGCCAACTTTGGAAGAGATGTGCAGTCTAAGAGCCAGAAGCTATATCATGTCAGTATCTGGGAAATTCACTTTTGTTCCTGCTTTCAATCAGAAACTCATGTTCCAAGACTCCAGCTGGCGATATAACACAAATCAAAGATCACCATTCAGATGCCTTTCCTGTTAGAGCCACAGTAGCTAACTAAATTGGTTGCATTTTCTCTAGAAGCATTTAAATGTGTGTTGAACAACAACATTGAAAAGAGATGGGATATGGGGGAACAATGACACAACAAACAAAACAAATATTATACATAAGATAGACACAAAATGTTGGAGTAACTCAGCGGGACAGGCAGCATCTCTGGAGAGAAGTAATGGGTGACGTTTCAGGTTGAGACCCTTCTTCAGACTAAAGTCAGGGAAAAGGGAAATGCGAAATATAGACAGTGATGTAGAACAAATGAATGAAAGATGTGCTAAAAGTAACGATGATAAAGGAAGCATGCCATTGTTAGCTGTCTGCTAGGTGAGAAGAAGAAGCTGGTGTGAGTTGGGTGAGGGAGGAATAGAGAGAGAGGGAATGCAGGGGTTAATTGAAGTTAGACATATCAATATTAATACCACTGGGCTGTAAGCTGCCCAAGTGAAATATGAGATGCTGTACATCTGATTTGCGTTTACCGCACTCTGACAATGTAGGAGGCCTAGGACAGAAAAGTCAGTGAGGGAATGGGCAGGGGAATTAAAGTAAATGGCAACCAGGAGATCAGGTAGGTCCAGGCGGACTGAGAAGAAGATGTTCAGCGAAATGATTGCCCAGTCTACGTTTGGTCTTGAACACCGGATATAGTAGATGAAGTTGGAGGAGATGCAAGTTAACCTCTGCCTAATCTGAAAGGACTGTCGAGGTCCCTGGACAGTCAAGGTAGGAAGTACAGTATATGGACTGTGGTTGCAGGGGAAGGTACCGGGGGAGGGGGTGGTTTGGGTGGGAAGGGATGAGTTAACCAGGGTGTTGCGGTGGGAACAGTCTCTGCAGAAGGCGGATACGGATGGAGATGGCAAGATGTGACTAGTGGTGGTATACTGTTGGAGGAGGCAAAAATGTCAGAGGATTACAGTTTGTGTTGTATGCGATGGCTGATGGGGCGAAAGGTAAGGACTAGGTAGACTCTATCCCTGTTGCAAAAAGGGGAAAGGGCAGCAAGGGCGAAGCTACAGGGTACCGAGGAAACACGTGTGAGGGCGTCATCTATGATGGAAGAGTGGAACCACCTTTCCCTAAAGAATGAGGACATCTTGGATGTCCTGGTATGGAACACCTCATCTTGGGCGCAGATGCGGTGTAGATGGAGGAATTGGGTGTGGGGGATAGAGTCTTTGCAGGAAGCAGTGTGCTAAGAAGTGTAGTTGAGTTAGTTGTGGTAGTCATTGAGTTTGTAATAGACGTTAGTCGATAGTCTGTCTTCTGTGATGGACATGGTGAGATCAAGAAAGGGGAGGGATGTGTCAGAGATGGTCCAAGTGAATTTGAGTGCGATGGAAATTGGTGGTGGTTACTTGGCGGTGAATATTATGCTTACTTGTTGAAAATAGCAGAACAGGTTTATCAAAGTACATTTTTTTTACACAAGCGATAACTTTATTTACAAAACACAAAGATTGATAATCGAGAGTCAGTTCAAAAGTATAGATGCAGAAAAAGCAAAATGTCATTGTGCTTTGTGAGATAAGCTAATTGTTATATTCAGAAGGTGTATGAAAAGTGCTGAGATAAAGAGAGGGATCAGACATCTTGGAAAAAATTCCTTAAGGCAAACAACTTGATCAGTACAGATGTCAGGGTTTATGGGGCGAAGGCAGGAGAATAGGTTTGAGAGGAAAGATAGATCAACCATGATTGAATGGCAGAGTGGACTTGATGGGCTGAATGGCCTAATTCTGCTCCTACAACTTATGAACATGAACCCGCAGGTAGTCAGATGAATCCTGGTGAGGCATACAGGATTTTCTTTAGATTTTAGACTTTAGAGATACAGCGTAGAAACAGGATCTTCGGCCCATCGAGTCCATGCCGACCAGCAATCAACCTGTACACTAACACTATCCTACACATTAGGGATGATTTACAAATTACAGAAACCAATTAACCTACAATCCTGAACGTCTTTGGAGTGTTTGGGGAAACCGGAGCACCCGGAGAAAACCCACGCTGTTACAGGTCAAACGTACAAACTTCATACTGACAGCACCCATAGTGAAGATCGAACACGGGTCTCTGGCACTGTCAGGCAGCAACTGCTGAGCCATTGTGTCGCTCATGTGGAGGAAACATTTTTTTGAAGTTTGGGTTTAATTTCCACTCGATCAATCACTGGGTGACATCGCTGTGATTACTGATGTGTTACAGCAGCCCAATCTATATATGGCACAACCTCGATATAAAACACTTCATTGGAGCACAACTGGGTATTTAATATCTTCCCCAAAATCAAAATTAGGTAAATGTTAGTTTCATTTAATCCAGATATATAATAACGCAGGAGTTAAAGTTGGCCCCAAAGCCTATGTCATGTCAACATTGCACTATTTAAAAAATGTAAACATATGAATTAGAGCAGGAGAAAGCTATTTGACCCTTTGGACTTGCTCCACTATTTGATAAACCCATACATGATTTATTTGTAACCTCAATTCCATTTTCTCATCGCAAAATTCTCATCTCCAAAATCTTATTAAAAATGGCACCATACTGTGGCGACAATTTGCCAACAGCACAACAGCAAAGCATCAAATATAACAGTTCTGAACTTTCTCGGGTAAAAGAGACAGCACAAATCAGCTCTATAGCTGACAAGCTGCTAGTACATTTAAATGGAATAGTGTTATTACAATCCCCTGACGGCAACAGAGTTACCGATGGCAAGGGATTTCCTGACAGCGGAGGATCGTGCTTACAGTGTGTACAGTGTGTACAGTGCCAGGAAACACCAGGGAGGCCACTGTTGGGCTTGAAAATATGGTCGATGGCACAGCCTGCCAGTATGACTGAAGCGCAAGGGAGTATGAGCTTCCCTCCCTAACCTTCTGCTGGCCAATGTAATGTAGAAAGCTGCTTTATCAAAGATAGATGAGGACATGCTGTGTGCTGTGTTTCACAGAGACAAGGCTCACTCCCAGCTCCCCAAACATAGCACTCCAGCCTGAAGGTTTCTCCATTCATCGTGTGGATCGAATGGAGGCATCTGGAAAAGGGAGATGCTGTGGCATCAGCCTCATGGTCAACTCTTTGTGGTGCACAGATGCATGGTCCTGTCCAACTCCTGCTCCTGCAACACCCAGTGGCAAAGTACCATCCCTTCTACCTCCCAAGGGAATTCACCTCCATCATCATGACCGCAATCTACAACTCACCCCAGACAGACAATTGTCTTGCACTGGAGAAGCTGCACACCATGTGCAACAAATACCAACCGGCGTACCATCATAGTCAAAGACTTTTAGCAAAGCCAGCTTCAAGAAATCACTCCCAAACTACCCCCAGCATATGTCCTGCAGCAGCAGATGATCAAATACACATGATGCTATTCCACCATCAAAGATGTCTATCTCTCCATCCCTCGTTCTCACTTTGGGAAACCCGACCACGTGGCTGTGCTCCTTCTTCCTGCGTACAGGCCGTGACTGAAGAGTGTGGTCCCAGTGGGTGAGGACTACTTGGGAGACAGCGTATTGCTTGGTTGGTAATCAGCAAGGACCTGAACAACCTAAACAAATATGCCACAGTTGTTGCCGACTACATAAGAAAGTGTGTTCCCAAACAAAAACATTGATGTGTTCCCCAAACAAAAGCCCAGAGGACTTGGGTGATCGATGGTTGATGTGGACTTGGTGGGCCGAAGGGCCTGTTTCCACGCTGTAACTCTAAAGTCTAAAATAAAATCTTAAGAGAGATTGGATAGATGGGGTTCATTCTCACCGGAATGTTCATCCGGAACTGAGGATGATCTACTTGGTGATTTATAAAATTGATGAGTATGATAGATATCTATGGGTCTTTTTGCCAAAGGATATCTGACTGGTAATGTTTCCACACAGAGGGTGATAAACAATCTGCTGAAAGAGGTGGTGGAAACAGATACAATTAATGTGTAAAAGGCATCTGAAGAGGTATCTCTGCTTGGGAAAGATATAGATGGATATGGGCATAGTGCAGGCTAATTGGATTACCATGATGGACATTAGAGTTGACATGAATAAGGTGGATTGAAAGGACCCATTTCTATGCTTCATGCTCAGAAATGTGTAGGTAGCACAGGGCTTAAGGAATCAGGGGATATGGGGAGAAAGCAGGAACAGGGTACTGATTTTGGATGATCAGCCATGATCATATTGAATGGTGGTGATGCCTCGAAGGGCCGAATGGCCTATCCTGCACATATTTTCAGTTTTCTATGCTTCATGCTTCTATAATAAATGTCAGTTTTGCAATGGAGGCCATGAGGATGGCGGGGTCATGTGGGGATGAGAACTGCATTGCCAGTCAATGCTTCAGTCCTCTGCATTGCTTGGAGATTAGATTGCAATGGCCTGCTGTGACTTCTTCAGAAACCTCCTCATAATGTTCCTGCAGATCCCCAGTTGAGGCCCTTGTCTCTCAGGTTCTGTGTCTGCAACCTATACTTCCTCCATGAATGTCTGCTGTTCTCAGATTGCCAGGTTGTGCAGCATATGGCATGAAATTATGTGAATGATCAATGGCATTTTTCACAAAGAATTTCATACTTCATTGGCTCATGTTGGTAGTAATGCTCCACAGCTGTGAATTGGGATTTGCAGGCCAATTAGGTAGAAGTTGGAGCATAGGATTCATTCCTCTGGACAATACTCTCCGAACCAAAAATGGCTGGAAGTTTTATCTCACTGCGGATGAAAAGGTTAAATTTTCTTTCTGAAAAAGTTTCACCATGAGGGAAACCTTATGATGATCCACAACCATTTTCTTATCAAATCCACATCACAAGAGTAGAAATTGTTCAGCCAGAGCTGAACACACTTCTCGGCAACTGCATACAATTGTGTCTTGTGCTTCTTGTGCTTCTTGTGCGTGGTGGTGAAAAGATTGGTGGAAACAGGGCCGTGATATGAACGCACTTTCCTTGACCTCCACACCCATCTGAAAGCTGTACATATGGAAACTTTCCCCACTGATAAACTCGTCTTGGATATAAATGGGAGTTCTTTGGTGCAGTCAGTCGCTATCTGCGTAGGTAGACAAAAGATAGATACAAAATGCTGGAGTAACTCGCATGACAGGCAGCATCTCTGGAGAGAAGGAATGGGAGACGTTTCGGGTCACAACTCTTCTTCAGACCCACACATTTAAAGATAGACAGCATTGCTGTAGGATCTCTAAATCTGAGATGCCATTATTTTCTCATTATAATCAAAGTCATTAACAACATCTCTGTACATGGATGACTGGTTTAAGGCAGCAGTGCTTTGCAAAGTAGGCTCTTTGGAAAGATCCGGAGTCGAGTATATTGAGTTTCAAAGTGACCTTGACTTTCCAGTCTAAGTGTGTGACCACGGGCCTGCTCACTGCATCTCACACACTTTTATGGTGACATTCTGAAGCTACTGAGTCTGGCAATACATTGATCATCAGTGCCATCTCGGTAGGACATGAGATTTTCGAAGATTCTTTGGAAGTAGTGTCTTTGTGGATGGCCATGATTGATTATGTGTCTTGAGGGTGCCAACGTTCTCTGCATGACCTATCATTACCCTACAGATGTCTTCAGTAATGGGTTGTAGCCAGTGGGGTAACGGCAAGGCACCCATTGAATGCCTATTCCATCCGTTAAATAACAGAAAAATCATCACATAAAGCCAAAGAGTCATACAGCTCGGAAACAGTCCTTTGGCCCAACTTTACCATGCCGCATACTCAGGTCCTCAACTGAGGGGGAACACATTCTTACAATTAGCCATCCTAATTGGTAAACATAAATTAAACTACTCTTTAGAAAGGACCAGGCAGGGTGGTAACATTGTGGCACAGCGGTAGAGTTGCTGCCTTTCAGCGCCAGAGTCCCAGGTTCAATCCTGACCATGGGTGGGTGCTGTCTGTACAGAGTTGTCTGCATTCTTGCCATGACGAGTGGGTTTTCTCTGGGAGATCCAGTTTCCTCCCACATTCCAAAGATGTACAGGTTTGCAGGTTAATTAGCTTTGGTAAGAATTATAAATGGTCCCTAGTATGTAGAATACTAGGTTCCAGGTTCAGCGAGGATTTGGTGGGCTGAAGGGCCTGTTTCCACACTGCATCTAAACTAAACTAAACTAAACTAAACTAAACTAAACTAAACTAAACTAAACTAAACTAAACATGGATTTAAAAAAATTAGGTTTCATGCTGCAAACTTACCATGTTGTGTTGTCCGTCTTTTTTTACCTTTACCTTGGACATGGTGCTGATGAGCCCACAATTCATTATTGGCAAGGATATAAAGTGATTATCCCACATTTATATGCGCTGACCAAGTCTATGTTTCTTGAAGATCAAAATAAATTAAAAGTAGGTGGTGTGTAAAATGAGCAGCTGATCTCATCATGTCAGTCTCTAGCCAGGCATTATAGATGAAAATTATCCCATCTTTGAAGCAATTTCGTAATTAGAATTTGGGACCAGGATTTTATTTCTTGTTGTGAAACGATGGATGATCATTTCATATTCATCTGGCAGGAGGCTGGGCTGCATAAAAATAGGGCACTGCACATTTCCACACAGAGGAAGTGTAATAGAATTGTAAAATGGTAAATTCATTGTCAATTTGTGGATTAATCTCAAAACGTAACATCAAGGTAGCCTGGGAAGAATAATTTTATTCACAGACTCTCTCTCTCTCTCTCCTCTCTCCCTCTCTCTCTCTCCTCTCTCCCTCTCTCTCTCTCCTCTCTCTCCTCTCTCCCTCGCTCTCACTACCTCTCTCTCTCTCTCTCTCTCTCTCTCTCCCCCTCCTCTCTCTCTCTCCTCTCCTCCCCCCCTCTCCTTTCTCTCCCCCTCCCTCCCTCCCTCCCTCCCTCCCCCTCTCCTTCCCCCTACGTCCCTCCTCTCCTGATCTCTCCCTCTCTCTCTCTCTCTCTCTCCCCCTCATTGTCTGTCTATGTGTGTCTCTCTCTCTATCTCTGCCTGTCTGTGTCTCTATCTCTCTCTCCATCCCTCAGTCTGTCTATCTATCTATCTATCTATCCTCTATCTATCTATCTATCTATCTATCTATCTATCTATCTATCTATCTATCTATCTATCTATCTATCTATCTATCTATCTATCTATCTATCTATCTATCTATCTATCTGTCTATCTATCTGTCTGTCTGTCTGTCTGTCTGTCTGTCTGTCTGTCTGTCTGGGTTTAAACTTAAAATGTTCTTACAATATGGCCGATATTATAGAATAAGGGTTGTTAAGTCTGGGCGAAACTTAGAGATAGAATTGGAATGCATGTGAAAACTTGGGGAGGTGCAGTGAGGCTGAGGGGGAGCGAGGGAGAGCAACAATCTGAAGTTTTTAACAGCTTATCTAACATATTAACATACTAATAGAAATAAGTCAAGCATTAAGTTTTGTGTTTTAATTTAACATCTCACATTTAACTATGAGTGTTACCAAATTCATGTCACGTTCATTCAGTCTGCTCATATTCAGGTGATTGCAAATCACCCGATAAAAAGACGTTTAGACCTCCTGACAGTTTGCGTGACACAGCAAGAGGGCACATGGTAGAGAAAGTGTGGGGTAGGATTAGCGTAGTAGAGAATTAGGGGTTGAGGAAAGAAGAGTGAGCTGGGGAGAGTTATAGAGTATAATCTAAAGGGAGAATTAGTGAGAATTAGTTTGGAAGTCACAGAAAATTAGGGAAGTCACGCAGTGACGGGAGAAGGTGGGAGGCCCAGGGAGAGGGCAGAGATTTATAGAGAGAGAGGGCTCGAATAAGTGTTGATAGGTACTAAGCAAGCTGCAACAAGATGTGGGAAAGTCTAGAGATTTTATTGGAACGAGTGGGGAAGCTGCCGGGGAGTTGAAGGGTGTTTGAGAGGGGAGGAGAAAGAGTACTCACATATTCTCCATCCTGCCATCTGGGAAGAGGTACAGGAGCATTAGCTGCAAAACCAGCAGGATGCTCCTCAGCTTCTTCCCGCAGGCTATAAGACTGATAAACGGACTTTGCCCCCTGCCAAAGTATCGCACACCAACCACCAACCTGGACACACTGCAGCAGAGCCACTGTCGTGCCGCTGCCGATAGAATAGAGTGTTTAATTTGTTCATGATATATGTATTTTTATGTCTATTTATTTTTTACTGCACACTGAACGGACACTGGTTGAGCAACGTTTTTTTTGTTTCCTCTGGGTGTGTGAGTACTCAGGAAAATGACAATTAAGATATACTACTATACTATACTACTACTCGCTCTGTCTACGCAACTGCTGGTGGTAGTGACAAATTGCTTTAAGTCTACCGATTTTGAATCGGCTATTTATTTGACATATTAATTTCACTAAACTAGTTAATAAGTCCTATATATTAATCTAATTACCAAATATTCACCTAGTATTCACTGTATAAAATTATATCTAATCTTTTGGAATTCTGGCTCTCCAGACAAATTTATTACTGACCTTCCTTTTTTTTCTATTATGTTCTGTTCGGTCCTTTTTTAAATTATTCTGTAAGGAGCGGAGCTAATTGAAATTAACATCTACGGAAGTTTACAGGAATCATTTCACCTGGGGGTGGTATGCACCGGCAGCATGTCTATATGCTGTAATTTTTGTTGTTTTTACTTTTCACCTTTTAGCTTGCCTACTGCACTCTTCATCTATCTTTCTTAAGGCACTTTTTCCTGGGAGATACCCACAGGGGATTGGAATTGGGCTCACCCGCCCAGCAACTAAAAGTCTTATTTTAAATAGTGTGCTACTCCATTTGAAACAAGGTAAACCATGTAAGCTTTAATGCAAGATGATCCTTCCAGTAAAACTGGAGAAATCACTTGTTGTAGTTGGAATGTTAGGGGCGTCAATGAGCCAATTAAAAGGGATAAGGTTTTAGCACATCTAAAATCTATTAATACTGATATAATATTTTTACAGGAGACACATCTTAAAGTTGGAGCTCATAACAGGCTGAAGGCTAACTGGATCGGTCAATTATATCATTCTACTTTTCCTTCTAAAGCTAGAGATACTGCAATCATAATTCGTCAAGGTACACCATTCAAACACAAAGCCACCATAGCCGATAAGGAGGGTAGGTACGTTATAGTATCTGGGGAGTTGTACTCAATCCCACTTACTATGGTGAATATCTATATCCCTAATTTTGACAACCCACAATTTTTTAATAAAATAATCAACATAATTTAAGACTCCACCCAGAAAAATCTGATCATTGGAGGAGACTTCAATTGTGTACTGGACCAATATCTGGATAAATCTTCACAGCAAAGGAGATACAATACAAAATCAAAATCCAGTGAACTTGTAAACACTTGCATAAAAAATACAAACATAACCAACGTATGGAGGATTGCTAATTCATCCAGAAGAGAATATTCTTTTTATTCAGGTGTTCACAAAACGTGTACACGTATTGATTATTTTCTGATCTAATTTTTTAAATGGTGTGATCCTTTTCCATTTTTCTCAGCTGATGTGCCAGGTTTATGTGGTTTATCACCAGATTCAAAGTTTTTTTGCTTAGTATATTGAAATAACAATAACTTTTGCGGAGAGAATTTGATTTAACTTGAATTGTAATGCTGCTAGCATTTTCTAAATCAAGCTGTTTAAGCTGTTTTTCTAATTCCAATTGTTCCGACCTGTTTTTTTTATTTTGATTAGCGATATGAAATAACAGAACCTCTAATAAAGGCCTTAAAATATTCCCATAATAAAGAGGCCGAAGTACCAGGTGTGTCATTTGTCTCATAAATAGTTCCATCTGTTGATTCAGATACTCACAACAAGCTGGGTCAGTTAATATTTGTGGATTAAATCTCCAAAACATTTTTTTATTATTTAATCCTTCTAGTTTTAAGGAGAATGTTAATGGACAGTGATCAGAAATAATGTTATTATGATATTTGGGATTGATTGTAAAAGTTATCAATTTTGTAAAACTAAATTAGACCTCGATATAAAACTGATCACATTAGGTATGTCAGAGGCCTGTTCTAAGCTAACGATATTTCAAATACATTTCCTTAACTATGGCCTAATAACGGCAAAAAATGAATACTCAAATTTTGGAAACAGACGACAGTCCCTACAGTGAAGATGTGGATCACAGCTATGTCCAAGACACTACATTTGGAAAACATTAGGCTTGTCTCGGCGGAAAAAAACAGATCAATTTCTTAAGACATGGAGACCCTTTACTGAATTATTACAACAATAGGGGGGGGGGGGGACATTATCTTTTCAATTTTTACTTATTTTCTTTCTTGCTTTCTCTATCTTTCCTTTTTTCATTTTTATAATTTAGGTTATAAGGATATAAATGAAGCTGTACAATAATTGTATAATTGTAGTCGTATGTTTAATCTTTGTACAATTGCTTCTAGTAAATTAAAAAAAATATTTAAACATTTATGAAACGGTAATGATATGGGCTACCTTATCTGGACGGTGTCAACCTTTTTGAATGCTGTGCTGACAAGTGGAGAGTATTATATCATCTTTCTTAATTCTGCTTTGAGATATCAGTGGTTGAATCATTAACTCTGTGATATTCAACCTTTTACTTGCTCTGCTAGAGTCACTGCCTCGCATTGTCAGACACTCGGTTTGATCATGACCATGAGTGCATGGAGTTTCCACATTCTTCCTGTGACCATGTGGCTTTCCTCAAGATCCTCAGTTTCCTCCCACAACTCAAAGATGTGCAAGTTGGTCATAAATTGGCCTCAGCAAATTGCCCGTAGTTATATAGGCGAATAGTAGAATCTGCATGACTATTATTTAATGAGAATGTGATATAAGATTAGTATCGATAGGAGGTTGATAATCAGCAAGGACTCAATGAATCAAAAGGCCTATTTCCGTGTTGTATTTTACTCTACGCAAGTAATCCTTTTCCGGTACAGTCCTGCTTGAATTCTCTCTCATCCCACTGCTCTCTTCCGCCATCCACTCCGTGAACTCAACCTTTAAAAATCACCCTTTTCCATGTTCTTCCCTCTATCCTACAGAGGAAAGACACTATTATAAATGGGGTTGATTTATTGTGCATGGCACCTTTTATCTCAGTGTAACAGTATAGTGAAGGATGGGGTGGGGAGGGGTGGGGAGTGGGTGGTGGGCCCTCATTACACTGGTGTAGTCTTCCTGGCAGCTATGCTTTAATGGGTGTTTTAAGACAAATTTCATTGTCTGGGTCATGGTCGTTTGCTGAGAACAATTTCTCCAACTTCCTTTTATCTCCTTCTAATATTTTGTGCTATATTCTGAGCCCTGCTTATTATTCCACTTTAGACTT
Source organism: Leucoraja erinaceus (assembly GCF_028641065.1). Taxonomy (NCBI): domain Eukaryota; kingdom Metazoa; phylum Chordata; class Chondrichthyes; order Rajiformes; family Rajidae; genus Leucoraja; species Leucoraja erinaceus. Next base: position 19,126,151 of record NC_073389.1, on the reverse strand, counting down.
TAGACAAGCCCGGCGGCCCACCGAGTCCACGATAACCAGTGATCACCCTGTACACCAGCACTAGCACTATCCTACACTCTGGGTATAACCAACAATTTTACTATGGCCAATTTACCAACCAACCTGTATGTCCCATGCAGTCACTGGAAGAACCTACAAACTCCGTGCAGTCATAACCCGTGTGTCTGGCGCTGTAAGACAGCAGCTCGACTGCTGCGCCACTGTGCCGCCTTGATGTACTTCAAGAGGTATGCATATAGAAGCACCCATATGGGAAAACAACCGGTTTGTACAAAATCCATGATCATTAAATGTCTCAGAGTACAGGAAGGCCTTTTAAATTAAAGCAACTATACAAATCAGGAAACATTTGTCGGATTATAGCAACATTCAGAAAAAAAACAGCTAGCAGCTAATCTACACTTAATTGAAAATTTTGTAAATTGCTCTCGTGGAAAGTCCTTGTGATATCAGATACAGATTCAGATTAGTTTTTTGTTATTTTCACCAGGGTACAATGGAATTCCTTGTTCGCATGCAGCTCATAGAGTAAATAGTGCACTTATATTTCCAGGTCCAGTCTGGGGGAGTTCCCCCTGCCACGGGTACCATGTAATCCTGCACTACCTGCTCCATGGTCGGATAGTTGGTGACTAAACAGTCTCCATCACCTGATTTTCCAGGTGAGGAGGGGGCTGTGGACCTCCAGCAGGATCAAAAACAAGACCTGTCAAAGGACGGATGAGCTTCTAGCGAGCCAACGGCCATCCACACTTCAGTAGAAGTTGCGATCATTGTCGAACATAGCATTGCAAGGAATGATGATAAAGCACACACACCAAAATCCTTTACTTCCAGCGGCAGAAGTCCGCAGGAACTGGAGGACAGAGATGTGCAGAGTGTCCGTCACAGTTCCCATTGGAAACCAGCACCACTGCATCGCTAATGTTTTCAACGATGATGAATGAATTATAGTAATGATAAATATGAAAATAAATACCATGATGAGTGCAGAAGAGCAGAATGGTGCAAAGATTGGAATGTAATCTAAAGTAGTGTAAAAAAGTAAAGTACAGTAAATTAAGAATAAGAGTACATTACAACACCTCTTGGAAGGGAGTGTAAAAGAGGTGATGGTTCAGGAATCTATTAGCAGTGGGGACATCTGGGCTAGCAAGCTCCTGTATCTTCTCCCAGAAGGTAGAAGAGACAAAGGGAATGGCCAGAGTGATTGGAACCCTTGACGTTACTTCCGGCCTTCCTGATGCAACGGATGTGGAGGCTTTGGAAAAGGTCCAGAGGAGGTTTAGCAGAATGATGCCTGGATTGGAGGGATTTAGCTACAGAGAGAGGTTAGACAAACTGGGATTCTTTTCTCTAGAGGGGGAGATCTGATAGGGGTATATAAATGTATGAGAGGTATAGATAGGGGAGACAGTCAGAACTTTTTTTCCAGGATTGAAAAATCAAATACCAGAGGGCATAATGTTAAGGAGAGAGGGACAAAGTTTAAAGTTTGTGAAGCAACTTACTTTACAAAGAGGCTGGTGAGTGTCTGGAATGTGCTGCTGGGCTTGGTGGTTGAGGCAGATGCAATAGTGGCATTGTAGATAGGAACATGGATATGCAGGGAATGGAGAGATATGGATTATGTACAGTTAGATAAGAGATGGTCTTGGCATCATGTTCAGCACTGACATTGTGGGAAAAAGGGCCTTTGCCCATTGCTACAGTGCACTATGTTCTAATGTACTGTGAGGTGGTGAGCAGGGGAGGAAGTGACAAGCCTATGATGGACTGGGCTGTGTTCACCATTCTTGGTGGGTTCAGGCAGTCAAGAGCAGAGCAGTTTCCAAACCAGGCTGAGATGCATCCCATGTGAATTCCAACTATACCATGTCTATAGAAGTTCAAGAGAATCCACATGGACATGCTGAATCTTCTCAAACACTAAAGAAAGTACATACAGTGATTTGTTTTCTTGATCACTGCATCAATGTTGAATGTACGTTTGACTTTCTTAAGAAATAACATTAGCTGGAGTATTGAGCTGCTATGTGCAATATTGGCATTTAAACACAAATGCATGCTGAGTGATATTGTAATATTTCTATTGTGTATTCCCTTGATATATGTTAAATTAAAATTGTACTGAAGTGTTGCGACATTTTGATTGCCGCTGACCAGGGTAATATTACTTATAACCGTTTCAAATTATTTTTGTTAAGAAAACCAGCACAAATCAATGCAACAACCAACTGGCTTCTGGACTGTTTAAATGAATTACCAGTCTTACAATAACTCAATTGACACAGACACTCAATTCTGTGACACAGAAACACAGTAAGTACAATAGCTGGAGATGCTGGGGTGGTCTCCATGTAAGAAATAAGCTTCTGGGATTACGTTCCTGCCTCCCATCTACCCCACCATCCTCTTAGCCAATAAAGAGTCCTTGGAAGGTAAGAACGAGGAGCCCAGGCCAAGGTTGCTTTATAAAAGGAACACAAGGGAATGTTGCGTACTCAGTTTCATAGAGATGAGGCCTATCCCCAGCTCTCCAGACACCACACCTCCCCAAAGATTTCTCCATCTATGCTCTGTAACTTGTGAACGTATGAACGTATGTCGGAGGAACTCAGTATGGAAATGGACAAGATGTCGAGACAAACTAATCTCATCTGCCTGCATCTATCCATTCCCAGCATATCCATGCCAAGGTTACACTACATAATTTGGCTTGCATATTATGGACTGGTTTACATCATACAACTGATAATTGAGTGTATGTTTATTTGTTGTTGCATATAATGTGCGTGTAAAGGATAATGTGCATGGATAGGATAGGTTTAGATGGATATGGGCCAAACGCAGGCAGGTGGGCCTAGTGTAGATGGGGACGTGTGGGGAGGTTGGGCCAAAGGGCCTGCTTCTACGCTGTATGACTCTATGACTAAAGCTTCAGCAAGTAAGAATTTCATTTTTCAGTCCTAATTTTCAATTTGCAAATTAAACACCCTTGACTCCTCAGGTTCTCCTCAATTCCGGCTTGGCCCCCATGGGCAATTTTGTGGGCGAAGGAGGATTTACATCGTAGTGGGGGGGGCTTCCAATTTAATTCTAGCCGTTGCGGAGACCACACGCGACGTGATGCGGGGAAAAAATAATGTCCCTCGGTTTATCCTCGGCCCGGCAAGCACTCTGCAGCGTCACGCACATCAAAGTTGCAGAGTGCGGTGATTTACAAAGCAAATAAGCTATTACAGTTAAGAGCGGCAAATCAATCAAATTCTTACTTACAGTCACCGCGGGGAAAGAGAAGGCGAGCGATAGGGAGCTAATTTGAAGCCAAGCTGCAAGTGTGCTCTGCCTCTACAGAAGCTGCAGTTGTAATGATCACTGAGTTGTACTGAGTTGGATGATCAGCCATGATCATATTGAATGGCGGTGCAGGCTCGAAGGTCCGAATGGCCTATTCCTGCACCTATTTTCTATTTTCTATGTTTCTATGTTTCTATGTAATAGCTTGCTCACCATTGTAACATCTTGGGTGATTTACCCACAAGCACACTTATCCCCGAAATGTTGAAATCACAGTGGAGCCTTGTTTGCGTACTTGGAACAAACCAGTTTAGTGTGATGCACATGCTGAAGTCAGTTTGAAGGTCTGAGTGCGTTAGTAATGCTCGGAAAAGGGCACCAATGACCCAGTTGAAGGCTAAGCCTTGAGGTAGCAGAAGTGTTGAAGAGCTTTCATCTATGTTCAGCTAAGGCAAGGGAAGAACATTTTAATATTAAAAGCGGCTGAGCTTGTATACTCTGGATTTTAGGATGAGAGGGAATCCTATTGAAACATATGATTATTAAGGGATTGGACATGCTAGAGGCAGGAAACATGTTCCCGATGTTGGGGGCGTTCAGAACCATGGGCCACAGTTTAAGAATAAGGGGTAGGCCATTTATAATGGAGATGAGAAAAAAGTTTTTTACCCAGAGAGTTGTGAATCTGTGGACTTCTCTGCCTCAGAAGGGAGGCCAATTCTCTGGGTGCTTTCAAGAGAGAGTTAGATAGAACTTAAAGATAGCGGAGTCAGGGAATGGGGTACTGAATGTGAACGATCAGCCATGATCACAGTGAATGGCAGTGCTGACTCTAAGGGCCGAATGGCCGAATCCTGCACCCATTGTTTATTATCTATTATTATTATTATTATCTATTATGACAAGGTGCATTTTAGTATTGCAGTTATGGCAAGGGAGCAGAAAAGACATGAGGATGTTGCCAGGACTCGAGGGCCTGAGCTATAAGGAGGGATTGAGCAGGCTAGGACTTTATTCCTTGGAGTGCAGGAAGATGAGGGGTGATCTCATAGAGTGTACAAGATAATGAGAGGAATAGATCTGGTAAACGCAGTGATTTACCCAGAGTAGGGGAATTACCCACAAGCATCCAGCTGGTGCTGACGATGGCTACCATGATGTACTACTCCTTGTTGTTTTGTATGTGTTTGTTTGTTTGAGTCATCTGTGAAAACCCTAGAAAGATCACTTTCATGAGAGATGTACTCATTAACATCAGATATACGGTACCTCCAAATATCGTTCCAGATTTCTCTCACTCGCTGGATAATTTGGACATACTCGTCGGTGGGGCTGTGGCTGTGTTCAAAGTCTGGAGCACTCACCCAACTCCAGCGACGAGAATTACGCACACCGCTCCCAAATATATTCCCTGCAAATCTACGTTCTCTCAACAACAAAGTGGACGAACTGCAACTCATGTGCCAAACAAACAAGGACTTCTCTCGAGCCGCTGCCCTGTACTTCACCGAGACCTGGCCGTGTGAGTCGACCTCGGACAATGCGCTGCAACTGGCTGGCTTTCAACTACATAGAATTACATAGAAGCAGAGGCAGCGGGAAAATCAAAAGGCGGTGGAATATGCTTCTATACTAACCAGGACTGGTGCAGCAACATCACAATACTGTCCAACTTCTGTTCTCCTAATCTAGAATCCTTCTTTATAAACTGCAAAGCCTTTTATTCTCCGAAGGAATTTACCTCTTTTATTCTCGTTGGAGTTTACATCCCCCCCCCCAAGCTTGCGTACGTGAGGCGCAAACGCAACTCGCTGACCAAGACCAAGTAATGAGGGTAGAGAGTGACTTCCTAGCCTCCATGGCCATTGTTTTGTGGTACAGCTGTCGTCCTGGTGCCTTCGTAACAACCTGGAGCTCAATGTTCTTAAGACAGTGGAATTGATCGTAGACCTTAGGAGAGCTCCCCCTCCCATCGCCCCACTCACCATTAACCACACCACAGTCACATCTGTGGAGTCTTTTAAGTTCCTGGGAACCATCATCTCCAAGGACCTGAAATGGGGGGCCATCATCGACACCACAGTCAAAAAGGCCCAACAGAGGATGTACTTCCTGCGGCAGCTGAGGAAACACAATCTGCCACAGGCAATGATGGTCCAATTCTATACTGCCATCGTAGAGTCTGTCCTCACCTTCTCCATCATGGTCTGGATTGGCTCAGCCATCAAACACAACACCTGGAGGCTGCAGTAAATCGTCCAATCAGCTGAGAAGGTTGTTGGCTGCAACCTTCCCCCCTAGTGATGAACTGTACACCACAAGGACCAGGAAGCAAGCGGGTAAGATCATCTCTGACCCATCTCACCCTAGCCACAAACTCTTTGAAGCACTTCCACTTCTGGAAGGCGACTCCGGACTGTCAAAGCCGCCACAGCCAGACAAAAAAACAGCTTTTTTCCAGGAGTAGCAGCTTTACTCAATAACCAAAAGTCTGAAGCCCCATTTTGCTCTGGTATTTTATTTCATTCACATGTTTAAATTGTAATGTTTTATTGTTAATGTTTAATATTTTATGTGTCATTCTTAATTGTTACTGTATGTCGTATTATTACTTGTGATCAGAGAACCAAGGAAAATTCCTTGTTTGTGTACATACTTGGCCAATAAACTTATTCATTCAATCACACATTCATTCATTCAGCCATTCATTCATTCATTCATTCATTCATTCATTCATTCATCCATTCATTCATTCATTCATTCATTCAATCATCCATTCATTCATTCATTCAATCATCCATTCAATCATTCATTCATTCATTCATTCAGTCAATCATTCATTCATTCATTCAAGAGCCAAAGGACATAGGCTTAAGGTGAGGGGGGGGGAAAGATTTAATAGTAACCCGAGGGGCAATTATTTTTTACCCAAAGGGTGGTAGGTATATGGAACAAGCTGCCAGCGGAGGTAGTTGAGGCTGGTACTACCACAACATTTAAAAAACATTGAGACAGGTACATGGATAGGATAAATTTAGAGGGATATGGGCCAAATGCAGGCCGGTGGGATTATGTGGATGGGGCATGTTGGTCGGTGTGGGCAAGTTGGACCAAAGGGCCTGTTTCCACGCTGTATGACTCTATGACTCGATATGCAGTTTTTGAGATAGATACTCCTCTGTCATGTGTTGCTTCATCCATCTTCCATGAAGATGTGTGCTACATAAACTGGATGTAACATTTTCACGGGTGAAACTGAATTAGATAGCTTCTGTTCAATTTAGAACATTCTGGCATATCCACAAGCACACTTATCTCTGAAGCATTGAAATCATGATAATTAGCTCATTACAGTTTATTGTGGAGCCTTGTTTGCTTAGATTACTTGGAACAGACTTTTTCAAAGCGATGAGCTCACATACGACAGCAGTTGCAAAGTATCACTTTGTGCCCTCATTACTTCCTAAATTGTGCCTGCCATTTCGGTGCTTGCAGAATTGATTTCATGCTTCCACCAGCTTAACAAAACAATCTATATCTTCTCAGCTTATTTTGTCCTTCTCTGGTCACAGTCATGTTTTGGAGCTCCTAAATATCAGTATTTTCAGAAGCTGCTCATATCTCTTACCGGGCAGCTCCCATTAAAATTAAAGCATGTTTTTGAGAGATACTTTTTAATTCCTACAAGGAACAATTGCTGCTTGCTGGCAGGCAGCACCAGCATATCATACATCAATCCTGGAGTTATATCTTCTCAAAAGATCACCAAGATCCTCAACTTCATTTATAATTTAATATTAAACCACTTATAGGTGAACCATGTTATTTACCCTGGTGGGGCTACAGGCCAATATTTTTTGTTCACTATCTGGCATATATTACCATGGACTGCTCAGTTTCTTCCATTGACACAATGTGTCATTTCAGCTATTATGTGACATATCAGTTTTCAATATGTATGAGAAAAAGTAGAGACACAAGAGACACAAAATGCTGGAGTAACTCAGTGGGACAGGCAGCATCTCTGGAGAGAAGGAATGGCTGATGTTTTGGGTCGAGACCCTTCTCAGACTGAAGAAGGGTCTCGACCTGAAACGTCATCCATTCCTTCTCTCCAGACTGTTCTGCTGAGTTACTCCAGCAGTTTGTGTCCACCTTAGATTTAAACCAGACACAAGAGACTGCAGATGTTGGAATTTGGTATAAAAAGCAAGCTGTTGGTTGGTGAATCTGTGGAATTCATTGCCACAGGCTGTGGAGGATAAGTCAATGGATATTTTTAAGGCAGAGGTTAACAATGTCTTGATTAGAACGGGTGACATGAGTTATGGGGAGAAGGCTGGAGAATGGGGTTGAGAGGGCAAGATAGATCAGCCATGATTTAATGTTGGGGTAGATTTGGGCCAAATGGCCTAATTCTACTCCAATAACATATGAACATGTTGGAGGAATTCAGTGGAAACTGGACAGTTGCCATTTCAGGTTGAGACCTTTCTTCGGAATAAATAGGTTTCTTTCTAAAATTACTGATGTTTCTGCTGATTCCAAGTTTAAATAATGATTAATTGTAATAACACCTTGGCACATATTGTACCAGGAACCTAGGCATAGGAGCAGTAGCAGGAGAGGGTAATAAATTTGCTCAGGACTCAGATTCACCATTCATTTGTCACACATGATCATATGTGTCAATTCAATTTCTTACCCCTCCCCAAACCACATGATTGTCTTCATTTTTAGTAGTCTATCAAGTCTCAAGATTATCTCAAGAAAAGAGATATGCATGGAGTTAATAGATTTAGTAGTGATTGGAACACGAGTTGGAATAGAGCAACAGTAGACTGGAGGCTGGTAATTTTTAGGAATGTACAGCGTTTGGTGCTGGGTGCTCTGTTGTTCATTCTTCACATTAACGATTTGGATGTTAATTTGCTTTAGTTTTGTTTAGAGATACAGCGCCGAAACCAGGCCCTTTAGCCCACCAGTTCCGCCCTGACCAGTGATTCCCGTACACTAGTACTATTCTACACACTAGGAACAATTTACAATCTTCACCGAAGCCAATTAACCTACAAACCTGAACGTCATTGGAATGTGGGAGGAAACCGGAGCACTCGGCGAAAAACCCATGCGGTCACAGGGAGAACGTACAAATTCCATACAGCAGCACCCGTAGTTAGGATCGAACCCAGATCTCTGGTGCTGTAAGGCAGCAGCTCTACTGCTGCACTGCCATGCCACCCTTAATGTAGGTGGCATGGTTCGTAAATTACACTAAAGTTTGTGGTATATGGACAGTGAAGATGCATACAATGGGGTCTTGATTTATTTATTTATTTATTTAATTCTTTATTTCGAACAGAATAAAAGAATAAAAAGCAAGTGTGAAACAGCATACAAAAAACAAAACAATAATATTTATAAAGTGTCATAAACAATATCTATAAATAAATGAAATCGTATGTATCCGAAAAGGAGGAGGAAGAAGCCAAAGCTTATTAATTCCCACCCCTTATTCAACTGCTTATACAAATTTAGCAGCTATATGTACACCATATGTACACCATATGTACACCAGCAGCTATATGTACACCAAATTGTTTACATTTATACATTGATCAACTGGGACAATGGGCTGAATGTTGCAGAACATAGAGACCTTGCGATGAAGACATATATTTCCATTAAGTGTTGACACAGGTGGAAAAGATGGTATATAATGTATTTGATATGCTTGCTTTCATTGGTCAGGGCACCGAGTACAGATGTTGGGATGTCATGTTACAGCTGAACAAGAAATAGATAAGGTACATTTGGAGTACTATGAATCTCCACCAGGTTAAAATTGGCACAAAATCTGTGACCATTCATTTCAGTGGCAAGAATCCAGTGTGAGCATGAGAGGTAAATTGTAGCTGAATTCTAATTTTAAAATAATTTTGTTTACTCTTTTAAATATATATGATTTTCTTTTTACAGAGTTTTCTAATGCTTTTACTTTCTCTAATTTTCAATTAGGTCATCTTACTTTGGAGAGATGGAAATACAAAAAGCTGCAGATGCTGGAATCTTGAACATAGACCAGAGTGCTGGAGGTTCTCAGCAGGTAAGAAAGCATTTGTGTAGCTTTCGAGTGCTAGCCATTTTAACAACCCTTCCCATTCCCATCCCAGCCTTTTTGTACTTGGCCTCCTCCACTACCAAAGTGAGGTAACATTCAAAATGTAAAACAGCTCCTTATATTCTGCATGGGTAGCCTATAAGCCACTGATATGCCATTTCTCCCACCACCGCCATTAATCTGTTCCTCTCCCATCCTTCTAATGCTCATCTCCCACCCATCCTACTCACCCCAATTTTCCTTTCAGTTCCTCTCGCCCCCCCCATTTTCACTTCCCCTTATCCCCTGCCACCCACATCCTTCCGTCTGGTTTATTATTTCATCGCTCTTTTTTTGTCTGACACTCTTTTATCTCCTTTTCTCCTCAAGCCCTTGTTCTCCACCCAATCATCACTCCCTCATCCATATTCACCTAACACTTGCCAGTCTTTGCCCCTCTCGTTCCTCTGGAGAAGAGCCCAGGCCCGAAACATCGTCTGTTCATTTTCCTCCATTGATACTGCCCGACCCGCTGAGTTCCTCCATTTCCTTTTACTTTGGGAGGTGCCTGGTATGGCCACTGGTCTGTTTTCAACCAGCTGAACCTGCAGATAGTGGTGAACACAACCCAGACCAACACAGACTGACCACTCCATTCCATCCAGTCACGGTGCGTTGCCATCCTGGCTATTCCCTTTTTCCTCTTCTACATTCTGGGAGAAGGTACAGCAGCTTGGAAGTCCAGACCTCCAGACTTGAGAGCTGTGCAGGAAGGAACTGCAGTCGATGGTTTACACTAAAGACTGTCACAAAATGCTGAAGTAACTCTGCAGGTCAGGCAGCATCCCTGGAGAAAAGGAATAGGTGAGGTTTCAGGTCGGAACATTTCTTCAGACTGAAAGCTAGAGAAGGCCACAACAAATCAGGGCCGCAACGGATGTCCTCAGGACGGGTGGAGTCCACAATGGCTCATAGTTGGCTGGTGAAGACCTTCTAATGACAGGGATACAAGCATACGAACAATGGAACTAGTAGAACAAATGAATAAGGTGTGGACTCAGTCTGAAGAAGGGTTTCGATCCATCTCCTGTTCTTTTTCCCAGAGATGCTGCCTGACCTGCTGAGTTACTCGAGCATTTTGTGTCTATCTTCAATATAAACCAGCATCTGCAGTTCCTTCCTACACATTGATACCGCTGGGTTGCAAACATCAATCTGCTGTTTTGTATTTGTCATTGGATTTATTGCTGTACATTGCCATGTGTACTGTTTACTCTTTAGGATTCATGCAAATAAGGAAACGTACTGTACCCTGTTGTATATGATAATAAGCTAATCAAAATCTGCAGCTGACTTGCTCAAAGAAAGTAAGTGGGTGACTGATGATCTGCAATACCATAACCTCAAGCCAATATGATTGATGAACTGTGTGAAAAAACAGGGTGATATGAAATAGAAGGAAATAACAATTCTAACAGAGCTTTTTGAGGGCAGGCCTAACAAGATAATTACTGGGAAATCAGCTGATGTTATATACCCCGAACTTGCAAAATACATTTGATAAGAAAGAAATCACAATAAAAAATGTTGCAGAAAGTTTCACGAAGATTGGGGTAACAGTTTGCAGATATTTGGGATTCGGTCAGACCCCTCAGCTATATATAATTTATATTAATGACAACTGTAAAACGGTGAATGTTGAGGATGACACAAAGAGTTTGCAACTAAATAATAATATTCATAAATAAAACTTACGTTGATGGTATATGATTTTCTTTTATTCCATCCACAGCGATAATCGATGTGAAATATTTAATACCAGTTCTCTTTGATTTATCATTCTTTACATCTGAGAGGGAAACATATAATTAACAACATTGAATGTTACATATAGAAATAGAACAACAAATTACTTGTCATGTGCAAAGGAGATTTTATTCTTATAATTAGTTATAAAATTACCTTTGTGTCATATGCCAGGTAACAGGTAATATAAATTAGACAATTCTGTTCCAGTGATGGAACAATCTTGCACGTCGCCATGCCACACAGAAATTTAATTTTTGGAATATGGGATATGCCTGCTGAACATAATTAGGAGTTCCATCATCTTGCCTGAAGGTGATTTATCGTTTTGGTCGTGTGACAGATGGTGGAGAGCAAGCAGATGCGTAATCCCCAGAGGTTGTGTACGAAAGAAACAAAAAGTTTATTGACCTTGTTTATGCCTGTATTCATTAAATGACACACATTTTAAAGCAAAAATATCTGTATATAATTATGAGTAATTGTATATAGACAGCTCCTGGTTTATGAATGACCAGGCTTTACCGTAATTCTCCCATACATTTTTAAAGTATTTTTCAAAATAGAAATAACAATAAAATGTTTCATTGTATTCATTAATGGATACTATACTATATCCTGTCATTATCTTATTTATGGGTAGTGCTTAATAATTCCCAGTGACTAGTTAACCTATCAACCAACATGTCTTTGGAATATTGGAGTAAAAAGGAGCGCTTGGGGAAAACAAGGTACTCATTGTAAGAACATGCAAACTTTACAAAGATAGCACATAAGCATAACACCTGGCGAAATAAAGCTGTATGGACAAGCACTTTCTGCTGTACCTCTGTGCTGCCCTTAACGTTGTGATCTATCTGCTTTCTGCATCAAGGGGTGGCACAGTGGCACAGCAGAGGAGTTGCTGCCTTACAGCACCAGAAGCTTATAGTATAGTATAGTCTATTTAATTGTCATTTGGACCCCTGGGGGTCCAAATGAAATGCCGTTTCTGCAGCCAAACATTACACACAAATAGACCCCAGACACAACATAATTACATTTTACATAAACATCCATCCCATAGCTGTGATGGAAGGCCAAAAAAACTTATCTCTCCACTGCACTCTCCCCCCCCCCGATGTCAGAGTCAAAGTCAAAGCCCCCGGCTGGCGATGGCGATTGTCCCGCGGCCATTAAAGCCACGCCGGGTGGTGCGAGGTCGCACACCGGGTCTTGGTGTTAAAGACCCCGGTGTGCGCTCGCAAGCCATTCCAAGCCTTGGTGGTGTTAGGCCCCTCCAGGAGCTCTTCGACCCCCGTAGTCGCCGTTGCAGGAGCCCGAAAAAAGCGGTCTCCCCCCAGGGATCCGCGGGCTCCCGGTGCCGCCGTCCGCAGACCCGCAGCAGCAGCCTCCGAATCAGCAACAGCAGCGGCAGCGGCAGCAGCGGCAGCAGCAGCGGCAGCAGCAGCGGCAGCAGCAGCGGCAGCAGCAGCGCTCCTCCACCGCTCCACCCGCTCCGGTCTCGGCCAGCTCCGCGACGGCGACGGCGACGGTGAGTCGTAGCACCAGAGTCCCCGGCTTCTTCCTGTTGGAGGCCGCTCCTCGTTGCGGCACACGACAACTGAGACCCGACAGAAAAAGGTCGGGTCTCCAGTGCAGGGAGAGATTCAAAAAGTTTCCCCCCCCCCTCCCACCCCACCCCCCCCCGCCCCCCACACACACACCCCAACATAAAATAACAAAACTACATAAAAACACAGACAAAAAATAATAAAAACGCGGACAGGCTGCAGAGGCCGCTGCTGACCAGAGTCGCGCCGCCTACCGGAAAGACGGATGCTGCCTATATGGAGTTTGTATGTTCTTTCTGTGACCGCGTGAGTTTTCTCCAGGTACTCCGGTATCCTCCCACACTCCAAAGACGTACAGGTTTGTAGGTTAATTGACTTCGATAAAATAGTAATATTAAACGAGAACTTACCATTTGAGTGAGAGATTACGTGAAGAACCCACCAGAACCCAGCAGCGCGTCAATCTTCAAAGCAACTGTATGAAACCACAGACCACTTGCACCAAATTAAACTATAGAAAGATTAATAACCCTCGACTAACCGAATGATCTTTATGAGATTCAGGGTTGCGAGTGGAGGGCATGTAGTCTCTCACACTAACTTCTCATAAAATAAAGATCAAACTTCAAATAGTAAGTTCTCATTTAATCTTTCTATTTTATTTCGAAGTCTCATGACGAAACTACGTGAAAGCCTTCAAAGCTCTGTGGTTTCATGCAGTAAACCAATCTATATATGAACACACTACACAGATAAACCATAAATGGTAGAAAAGACATGGGCCATTAACAACATGATGCTAACTTTACTTTCTTGTACATCGCCCTTAATTGGAACACAGGCCAAATTGCCTTTGAGTTAGACTACAGCTCATGTAGCACTGTCCAGAATTCTATCTGCAAATGTCCAGACATGTTGAACGATATTTTATAACTTCCGAAAGTGCATTCATCTGAGCCTCCTGCTGTTGGAAGAATGTGATCAAAGGGGAATATCCATTCTATTGGCTGCTGATGAGCCAGCAGCTCTGGTAGAATGAGACTTGAAATTATTTGTATTCACTCCTGCTTTCAGCTGCTTACACTCTATCCATCTTGAAAGAGTCTGCACCAGCAATCTCTTGTGAAACTATTATATAACTATGAAGAAACCTTTCCTTCATCTCATAGGTTCTTAGTAACCTCAATGTACCTTTTCACATAATGAACACCCACAATCTCCAATCTGGTGGGTATGCTGTCAACTCCAACTTGTACCCAACCGTGCCTGCTCTGCTTTATGAGTTCATTCACATAAAATGCTACCCTCATGTCAGATATGACCGAGTGATCCAGACGGAGATTGCGTAAAGACTGTGCTCTTTGTGCTGAAATCAGTCATAAGCATGACTAACTGAAGAGTAACTGCTCCAACGTTAGGGATACAGCTGATGATAATCTGCATAAAAATGTATACTTGCTGTGTATGTAATAGAAATGGTGTTACCTGCCTCCAAGTTAAAGGGGGAGGAGTGTTAGGTATGACATATAATTAAGATATGTGATGTCTTGCGCAATGGTACGCATGCACAGGGGAGACTTGAGGTGGCGTCCTGGAATAAAGAAGCTTGTTAGTTTACTCCCATGTCTGTGTTATAAGATAGGGGGCGCCATCCAGTTGGGTATGGCTGCCCTGCCTGCAGCTGTCTGTCTTTTCACTTCTTTCTTTCTTTCTTTTATTTTTAGTGTGTTAAAAAGTGTTTTGTTTGGAGGTCTATTCTTTTTTATGTGGGGTGTTACGGCTCCCGAATGCAGGTACTTCAGAGCCGCGTAACATAATTCAAAAACCAGGTTCAAGTTCAAAAATCTTTTAATTATTCAATGGAACACAAAACCCAAACCTGATTTAAACAACCCAGTCAGGGATATGCCTGTATTCATTAAATGACACACATTTTAAAGCAAAAATATCTGCACAAACAATTAAACAGTGTTCCAGCCAGCCACGTAATGGACCGTCGAACCAGAGACTCTAAAACCTGCCTAAAGAGATATAACCCTGAAACAAAATACACAAAAACACTAAGGTCAGCCCTTATCCATTCCAATTCAATATTTGTTAACAAGTAATGGTGAAAGTACACAAAGTTCTATGCCATGTGGCCAGGCCTTCCTCAGCTCATACCAGCAGATGGCTCACTAGTCAGGGTCTACGAAGAAGAGAGAGAATCCTGGGAAACTCTGGTATTTAAGCTTCAGATGAGTCACCCGTCACCTGACGCAGCTTGGCCAATCGGGTACAGGAGCCTTTAACCCCTTGATTCCAGACTCACAGCCATGAGGCCTGTACTCGGGAGAGAAACATAGAAAGGTAAGTACATAGCATTCACCAGGGGAGAGGGGGAAACTGCTCTTCCTGGTCCCTACCCAGTCGGAGAGGCGACTTTTCTCTGGGATGCATCTTCGACCCGTTCTCGCGGCCTACCAACGGGCCTGGAGCGGCGTTTCCTGAGGGGACCGGCCAGGACCACGGCT
This sequence comes from Leucoraja erinaceus, assembly GCF_028641065.1. Classification (NCBI taxonomy): domain Eukaryota; kingdom Metazoa; phylum Chordata; class Chondrichthyes; order Rajiformes; family Rajidae; genus Leucoraja; species Leucoraja erinaceus. The sequence goes on along the minus strand of NC_073389.1, from coordinate 19,110,858 downwards.
TCGGCGGCGGCACAGTGCTGCAGAGCTATCGTGGAGCGGAATGGGCGATGCCTTGCCCAGGTCACCGCGCTGGAGCTCCGGAATGCTGAGAACGCAGGTGAATATTGTGGAGCGGCGGGACAGTAGAGTGGTCAGTTGCGGGCGGCGGCGCTGAACTTTAACTTCAGGAGTCTGGGATCTCTCGCTGAGATCACCAGTGGTGCAGCTCCATCCAGCGCGGCCTGCCGGCTTCGACAGCCGCAGTCTCCAGTAAGGAAGCGGCCGTTCCATGTGTCCCAAGCCGCTGAGAGGGTTCTCCCAACGCCGGAGCACCATCACCCGGCAAGAGGGCCTGAAACATCAGGCCGTCGTAGCGCCGACTGCAGAGGCCTCAATAGGCCCGACTATGGGTGGAGAAGGGGATGGGGACTGGACTTTGTGCCTTCCCTCACAGTGGGAACCATTGTGGGGGGATGTTTTTATGTTTATTGTTAAATTCTTTAATGTTGTGTCTTATCTTTATTTGTGTGCTGCATGGCAAGTCAAATTTCACTACACCAATTTGTGTATGTGATAATAAATGTCCTTTGTATCCTTTGTTATTTAGCGTTAGTTCCAAGCACCAAATACACAACAATACTGATTAAACATTCCACACTAATTTGTATCTAGGCTTTAGAGTGTTCATATAAAAGACATCTTCCATAACTTATTAAGTCACCAGCGGGTGAGAGCCAATCGTTTATTGTCCCACTTCTAGTACTAGATATGATAACAAAGCACTACGAACAGTTTTAATTGCGCTATAACAAGTCAAGTCGTCAAGTCAAGTTTATTTGTCACATACACATACGAGATGTGCAGTGAAATGAAAGTGGCAATGCTCGCGGACTTTTGTGCAAAAGCCAAACAACCAAACAACCAAACAAATTATAAACACAATCTTAACACACATATTCTTTTACATAATAAATAATGGAAGGAAAAACGTTCAGTAGAGTTAGCCCCTGGTGAGATAGGCGTTTACAGTCCGAATGGCCTCTGGGAAGAAACTCTTTCTCAACCTCTCCGTTCTCACCACATGGCAACGGAAGTGTTTGCCTGACCGTAGCAGCTGGAACCGTCCGTTGCAGGGGTGGAAGGGGTCTCCCATGATTTTATTTGCTCTGGAGTTGCACCTCCTGTTGTATAGTTCCTGCAGGAGGGCGAGTGAAGTTCCCATAGTGCGTTCAGCCGACTGCACTACTCTCTGCAGAGCCTTCTTGTCCTTGGAAGAGCAATTCCCAAACCAGATGGTAATATTTCCGGACAAGATGCTTTCCACACCGCTGCGTAGAAGCACTGGAGGATCCTCGGAGACACTCTGAATTTCCTCAATTGCCTGAGGTGGTAAAGGCGCTGCCTTGACTTATTCACGAGTGCTGAGGCGTATGATGCCCGTCATATCCTCGGAGATGTGGACTCCCAGATATTTAAAACAGTTCACCCTATCCACAGGATCCCCATTTATCCTCAATGGAGTGTACGTCCTCGGATGATGTGCCCTCCTAAAGTTCATGATCAGCTCCTTCATTTTTTTGATGTTCAAGAGGAGGCTGTTATCCTGGCACTAGAGTGCTAGATCAGCCACCTCCTCCCGGTAGGCCTTCTCATCATTGTCTGAGATCAGGCCCACCACCACAGTGTCATCAGCAAACTTAATTATTGAGTTGGAGCTGAACCTAGCCACACAGTCATGTGTGTACAGGGAGTACTATAGGGGGCTGAGGACACAACCCTGGGGCGATCCTGTGCTCAGGGTGAGGGACTTCAATGTATTCCCTCCCATCTTGACTACCTGGGGCCTGGCGGTGAGAAAGTCCAGGACCCAGGCACACAGGGAGGTGTTGAGTCCCAATTCCATTAGCTTCCCGGAGAGTCTGGTGGAGACTATCGTGTTGAAGGCTGAACTGTAGTCTATGAACAGCATCCTCACGTAGCCCCCCTTCTGGCTGTCCAGATGGGAGAGACCGGTGTGCAAGACCTGGGAGACCGCATCGTCCGTGGATCTGTTCGGACGGTATGCGAACTGCAACAGGTCCATGTTCCGAGGGAGGAAGGCGCAGATGTGATTCTTCACCAGCCTCTAAAAGCATTTCATGACTACCGAGGTAAGGGCCACTGGACGGTAGTTATTCAGACAGGCTGGGGAGGCATTTTTTGGTGCCGGTACAATTATGGATTTTTTGAAGCAGGCAGGGACCACGGACTTGTCCAGGAGAGGTTGAATAATGTAGTGAGCACTGGAGCTAGCTGCGTAGCACAGGACTTGAGTACTCGCCCCGAGATGCCATCGGGGCCTGCAGCTTTTCTCATGTTCACCTGTGTCAGAGCCCTCCTCACGTCGTGCTCGGACAGCGAGAATGTGTGCACATTCTTCCCTTCAGCTTCGGTAGCCAGCCTGCTGGTGGTACGCTTCTCATAAACCCAAACTGAAAGAAACCCACAAACCTCTGCTATGTCTGCTTAAAAGTAGCTCACATGTGCCCTTCACAAAACTTCCATACACCATGCAGTGATAGGTGCACAACTTATAGGTTGAACTAGCCACTGCTCTAGTCTGTGAGCAAATATGGGAGCTTCTTTCAGCAGACTTATTTACAATGGAAGCCATGGTTGTGTAGACCAATTTGGCACTACTATAATTCATCTTGCCTCGTCTTGAATTATCTTTGGAGGCATCTTCTGATATAATACCCCGAGTCACAGTGGACAAACGCATCCGGGTCTACCCCAACCAGAAGCTTTGGATGACCCGGGAGGTCCAGCGGCTGTTGAAAGAGAGGAACACCGCTTTTAGGTCTGGCAACAGGGCTTTATACAGCACGGCCCGAGCTAACCTGAAGAGAGGCATCAGAGAGGCCAAATCAAACTACAGGAGGAAGATCGAGGACCACCTGGACAGTAATAACAGCAGGCAGGTGTGGCAGGGGATCCAGTATCTCACCAACTATAAGACCAACCTTGGAGCTGTTGAAGGTGACGCCTCGCTGGCAGAGGAGCTGAACCACTTCTTTGCTCGCTTTGAAGTGGAGCCACCCGAGACAGCCACATCACAGCACATGGTCCGCAGCAGCCTAACCCTCAAGATAGAGGAGCATGAGGTGAGGCGCACGCTGCGGGCCATAAATCCAAGGAAGGCTACTGGTCCTGACGGCGTCTCTGGACGCGTGTTGAAGGACTGCGCAGACCAGCTGGCTGGAGTCTTTACAAGGATTTATAACCAGTCTCTGGCCCAGTCCACTGTCCCACCCTGTCTGAAGTCCTCCACCATAGTCCCCTTGCCCAAAAAAACCAACATCTCCAGCCTCAACGACTACCGGCCAGTCGCACTCACACCAGTGGTGATGAAGTGTTTTGAAAAACTGGTCCGGGGTCATATCACATCACTTCTGCCCCGAAGCTTTGACCCCCACCAGTTTGCGTACAGAGCAAATAGATCTACAGAGGACGCTGTAGCCACAGCTCTCCATGCTGCACTGTCTCACCTGGAGCAGCGGGGAAGCTACATGCGGATGCTCTTTGTGGACTACAGCTCTGCTTTTAATACCATCCTTCCCCACAAACTGGTGGACAAACTGGGGGACTTGGGACTTCCACACTCCATCTGTACGTGGATAAATAGCTTCCTGTCGGGTCGCAGCCAGAGAGTCAGAGTGGGCCATCATACATCCACGGCCCTCAGCCTCAGTACCGGCTCTCCACAGGGCTGCGTACTGAGCCCCCTGCTCTACACCATCTACACACATGACTGCACCCCCGCCCACCACAGCAACACCATTGTCAAATTTGCGGATGACACTACGGTGGTGGGACTCATCTCCGGGGGGGACGAGTACGCCTACCGGGATGAGGTGGAGCAGCTGACAGTGTGGTGTGAAGAAAATAACCTGCTCCTCAACACCTTAAAGACAAAGGAAGTAATAATAGACTTCAGGAAGAACAAAACGGACATGGTACCATTGACTATCAGAGGGGACTGTGTAGAGAGGGTGGCGGATTTCCGCTTCCTGGGAATCCATATTGAGGAGGACCTGACGTGGAGCGTGAACACCACTGCGCTGCTGAAAAAGGTCCAGCAGAGACTGCACTTCCTGAGGGTGCTCAGGAAGAATAACATCACTCAGAGACTGCTGCTGTCCTTTTATCGGTGCTCCATTGAGAGCATACTAACATACTGTGTATGCGTGTGGTACACCAGCTGCACAGCGGCTCAGAGGAAAGCGCTCCAGAGGGCCATTGACAACGCCCAGAGGATTGTCGGCTGCCCTCTCCTTACCTTGGAGGACTTACACAGTTCCCGCTGCACCAAAAAATCCCAGAATATCACATTTCCCACCCCGGACACTCCCTGTTTGAACTGTTGCCGTCAGGCAGACGGTACAGATCTACAAGGACAAGGACAAATAGACTAAAAAACAGTTTTTACCCCACTGCTATAAAAGCACTAAATGTAGCCGCCAAGGAACGCAGGGGCGATACAGACTAAGGGACTGTGGTAACTGTGGAATCGACAGAAGGATGGAGGGTTGGGTGTGTATGCGTGCTTTGTCCGTGATATTTATTTAGTTGTTTATCTTTAATATTTTACCTTGTATGTATCATTAGCTTTTAGAAATGTTTGAATGCTGCACTGACTGGCTGACATTTTAAATTTCGTTGTACATGGTTCATGTTACAATGACAATAAAGAAACTATTCTATTCTATTCTATTCTATTCTTATCTGTGGGTAGGGCTAGAGACATATCTGCAGAGTTTATGACAAAACCTAAATATGTAATAGATAATGCCGGCACCAGTATGGACTTTCCTGGATGAATAACCCTAGATATTCTCGGAATGCCTTGGTTGCTGAAACAGCTAACCCTGTGACACCTGATCTCTTCCTTACAATAAGCATGTCCTCTATAAACTCCATGACAAAATGCCCTTTAGATCTGAGTAGGGCAACATTGACTTTAGAATCTTTGTAAATAGCCTAGGGCTAAACTCAACCCCTTAGGTAGAGCCTAAAATTGCCACAACTGGCCTTGCTAGATAAACTTCAGATATATACTGTGACTCTCGTGTATTGATATGGAATAGTATGCATCTTCAAGGTCGATTGAGGCCCTAAAGCAATCCTCTGTAATCAGCTCTTTTGCTGAATGAAAAATATCCATCTTAAAATGGTTATATTCCAAGCACGTGTTCAGACTAACCAAATCCTAGAATGATTCGATATCCTCCACTTTTCTTCAACCTTGAGAAGATAGTAGAGATATACTCCTCTTGTTCATGGGCAGACTGCTCAATCCTTTTGGGGGCGACAGATAGCACAATGGGCTAAGAGTTCGGCTGGCGACCGGAAGGTAGCCGGTTCAAATCCCGCTTGGTGTGCATACTGTCGTTGTGTCCTTGGGCAAGACACTTCACCCACCTTTGCCTGTGTGTAATGGAATGTAATTACGGCGGCAGTTTTTGAACAGTCACAACGCGACTCCGACTTGAATGTCTCCCATTCAAGGGAGATGCTAAAATTTGCATTTCGTTGTCCACCTCTGTACTGTTTGCTGTCCATGACAATTACAGATTGAATCTGTTCATTTCATTTCAAATTCCTCTAAGAAAGCACTTGGATATAATAAACCCTCTTTAAGGCGTATGTACGGAAGTCAAGGGTGATTATCACCTCTGCCACCAAGATCCAGGAAATTGATCAGCCAGAAACTGAATCTTATAACCGTTTATGATTTGTAAAATGGAAGGATCAGAGGTTATCTGTCTCCACCTGTTTTTGAACAGTTTCAACCTATCTCTGACTTGAATATCGTCAGCACATCTCATGCGACTGGTGGAATAATATTTGCATACCTCAACGGCCTCCACCTTTTTGTCGTTTTGCTGTCCATGACGAGACAGATGGTGGCTGTAGATGTGATCAAGGCAGTTTCTAAGAAAGCACTTACTATAAAAACCATCAAGGCTGCCAATAAAATAATAGGCAAGAGGTGATTATCACCAGCTGCCACCAAGATCCAGCAACCCCTGAGACTGACACCACCAAAAATGGCCTTAGACGGTTGATCAACAGAGTCAACTGACCCTAGACTTTACTCTGTCCCCTTGGCTCTAGCATTGTGGCCTGCTGGGAAACAATCCTGAGTATGTGGAGCATGCTGCCTCCATGGTGAGCGCTGAAACCTGCGAATAAAAGGCCCTCTGGCTTGGTTTTAATTGTGTAGGCCTGGTGCTCCAACCAGCCTCAGTGTAGCGGTGTCTGCCTCTAGCTTGGTAGGGATGATATGCATGCAGGAAAATGAGAGTCTTACCCACAAAGGTGTCTTTACCACACCCACCGCAGCCGTAAATTACTCTTGCATTACACAGAAGTGCTAAGGCGTCTACTGCAATTCAGACAGCTGAGTTCCCTCCACCGACTTTGTAAACCCTCTTTGAGAAATCTCTGAACTCGCTGGAATTTAAAGTCTTTTGACTGTTTTGCCCCCAAATGGTGGCATTAACCTACCTGGCATATTAACCTACCTGGCAGATATCAGGGCTAGCATATTTCCCATCTGTGTCCTGCATGCCCTTTTCAATCAAATGAAGAGAAGTCAAGTAACCAATGCTACTTGCCAGTTCTTCCTCTAACGGTTCTCCTATACCAGAGGGGATGGCAAATTTAGTAACAAGTGTCAGCAGATCCTTATTAGACTTGAGTTGAAGCATATCATCCACTTGTTGTGGGAATTCGAGTTCACTGTCAACTACCCCACAGTCAGAGTCTCCACGAATAATCCTCAAAACACCTCTTAGTGGGAGATATCATAATGCAACCCTGAACCAGGTATTGCTGTTGCAGCCATTTGACTGTAACTACCTATCTCAGTCGCCAGTGTGCAGAACCCATTCCCTTCGACCAGCCTCTCAATCAGGATTTCCAGTATTGAGAGCCTACAGATGATATCCTCAATGGATGTTGAGGCAGTACCTTCCTGCCCAATATTGTCCTTTTGGACATTGCCGTTTTGGCTTTGGCCTTCCCTGAACTTTGTTCACCAAACTGCTCCCTTACTGAGCTTTTGCTTCTCATTATTTATTTATTTACTTTTTACATCACAAACCTGCAAGTCAGGTAATAATGCCACATGCCAGTTCGGCCTTTACTGGTTTACCTATCCCCGAGACAATGGCAAATTATGTTCCAGCATGCCGGCATGCGGAGGTTCATCTGCAGACCTTACCTGCCAGTCGACCAGCTGCTCCTTATCGGAGCTTCAGCGCAGTTCCTTTCGCATGCCATTCCTGTTCACCCCTTTGGCCCCACGCTTCCCAAACTGCTCCCTTTTGGAGCTTTAAACGGAGGTTGCTGTGCAGGTCGCGCCTGCCAGCGTCTCCGAGCCCGGTGCGACAGGTTGCTCTATGCGACAGGCTGCTCCATTTCGGAGCCTTGCAACGACGTATTGACGCGCAAGCGGGATGGTGGGTTCTTCACGTAGTCTCGTCATGAGACTGTGAAATAAAATTGTAAATTGTCCCTTTTGAGTACGATAGTGTTAGTGTACGGAGTGATCGCTGGTCGGTGTGGACTCGGTGGGCTCTCGGGCCTGTTTCCACGCTGTATCTCTAAAGTAAACTCTAAATCATGGTGGTCCTCCCAACAGTGTAATGGAACATCAAATGTTAAATTGAAAGGTAGATGCACTGATAATACCAAATAATGGGCATATGCAACCGTTCTTTTTAATCAAATTATATATTTGTTAATTTTCTGTGCCTTTATTCTATTTTTTCGCTCAGACAGGCTGAAAAAGTATTTTGCTCAAATGTATTTCTAACAGAAAACAATTGAGCTCAGCAACTTGAACTCATGGATAATGTAATTTTCTAAATTAACTATTCTGTGATGCAAATATAAAGAGTATGCATGAATGCACCACATTTTGACAAATCATCCCATATAAGTTTACCATTCCTTGACAACTATTTCAAGATTGAGAAAATAAATATATTGATATCTCATTTGGATGTAAATACTCATATACTGAATTGGTTATATAGTAAATTAAAGGATATAGTGCTTTTTGGACAAATAGAAGAGGCCTTGTCCTCTGTTCAGCATCACATACTGTGCAATTTTGCTTTTTACTGAGCATACAAAATGCATAGATTTTAATTTTAATTTTTTCTCACTAACTAAGCGCTAGCATCTTACTCGGCTCAACGAAAGTCAAGATTGCATATGGTGGAGAAACGAGAATTATTATTTGAAGACTGCTTTGGCATTTCAACCACATTATTCTCTGCTTGTGTTTCATTTGCACAATCCTTATCTTGTAAATGTTCTGTTAAGTTTAAAGGCAAATACAATAAATTTGATCTACAGTGGTAGTGACTAGAAACAATCCCCAAAACTAACAATTTATTTCTGATAGTAAGAAATGATTGTGTCAATATATCTTTAGGCTTTTTTGCACAGCTCACCATGGTTTGAAATGACAGTTCAACATTATATGTTCTTACTATTAGCCTCGGCCCAGATCTGCACAACTTTAACATGATTTGCATTTAACAAACAATTACCATGGATTTTTTTTAGCATTATAGTATAAAATGCGAAAGAACAAAATTTTAGTATGGTTTCTGGACAATGAGAAGAAGTCTTGACCTACCTTTGAAAGTCTTGACCTACCTGGTGGTCACCATTGACCGGAAACTCAACTCTTTCTGATTCTGATTAGTTCCCTTTTTGAATCTCAATTCCTATAAGATGAAAGGGTAATGGGCAAGTATTGTTACTGTTACCTACATACTTGCCAAATGACTTGGAAACATATCTGCTGGTGGTCACCATTGACCGGAAACTCAACTCTTTCTGATTCTGATTAGTTCCCTTTTTGAATCTCAATTCCTATAAGATGAAAGGGTAATGGGCAAGTATTGTTACTGTTACCTACATACTTGCCAAATGACTTGGAAACATATCTGCTGCCTCATTTCTTGTCAGGTTAAAATCCTGAAACCTACCCGATAGCATCACGGGAGACCAATGCCTCAAACTCTTGAGCAGGTCAATAAGCTATCTCTCCACCACACTTTCAAGGTTAATAATGGATGCTGCAGATAGATCTATGGTACCGGGCCTGGCTCTGAGGCACAGCACAGAAGGGGGATGTCAGGCAGAGCCATAGTGATATGAGATGCATAAGTTAGGGAGGCAGACAGGAGAGTCTATGGTAGCAAGTGAGATGCCACGATGGTGTGTTGCCTCCCTGGTGAGTGGGTCCGGGACATCTCTAAGTGGCTCCACACCGTTTTCAAGGAGGAGACTAAGCAGATAGAAGTTATTGTGCATGTTGACACAAATGATATACTATAGGAGGTAAAGGGATGAAGCTCTACAAATTGAATGAAGAGAGTTGGGTAAAACGATAAAATCACAGGACATACAGTGTAGTGATCCATGGATTACTAGCAGTGCTTTCAGCTAATGAGGGCAGGAAAAGGACGAGAGGACGTATGAATACGTGGCTCAGGAGTTTCTGCAGCGGGCAGGGATTTGACCTTTTGGACCATTGGGATCACTTCAGGCGATGAGGTGACCTGTACAAGAGGGACGGGTTGCACCTGAACTGAAGGTGAACCAATATGCTGGCCTTGTGCCACTCGGATGGGTTTAACTAGATTGGCAGGGAGCATGAGATCCAATGCAGGAGCAACCAGGCGGGTGAGAAGCTGGAAGTTGCTATGAAAAATGGTGGCAACAAGTTCAGTGGTCACGATTTGCAGGAGCTCAACAGGGAGTTAGGAAGGACTGTTGGGTTGAATTGCATTTATTTTAATGCGAGAGGCCTAACAGGTAAAACAGATGAACTCAGGGCGTGGATAGACATGTGCAACTGGGATGTTGTAGCCATTACGGCCACCTGGCTAAGGGAAGGACAGGACTGCAGCTCAATGTTCCAGAGTACAGGTGCTACAAGCAAGATAAAGTCAGGGGTAAAAGGCCAGGGGATGTTGCTTCATGATGTAAGATAAGGAGAAGATGTTGAGAAGGAAATTGTTACACATGTGTTCAAGATGATATTAGAGAGAGAGTCAAGAGTGTTTTATTAACATATGTCCCAGATAGAACAATGAAATTCTTACTTGCAACATGGTACACTGTAAACAATATAATAAACGAGAGCAATAATTAAGTTCCATGGGTGTATATATACACATACTCACAAAAACACATATGTATTGATCATATAAATATACACGTACACACACGTACATATTAAAAAAACAATAATAGTGCAATAATAACAAGAATAGTTTATGTAGTTCAGAGCTTATTTGAGGTAGACACAAAATGCTGAAGTAACTCAGCAGGACAGGCAGCAGCTCTGGAGAGAAGGAATGAGTGATGTTTCGGATCAAAACCCTTCTTCAGACTGATGTCCAGGGAAGGGGCGGGACAGAGATTTGTAGTCTGAGACAGTAAGACTGGTGGGGGAACTGGGAAAGGGGGAGGTGATGGAGGGAGAAGCAAAGCAAGGGCTATCTGAAGTTAGAGAAGTCAATGTTCATACCACTTCGGTGTAAGCTACCCAACAAAATATGCGGTGCTGTTCCTCCAATTTACGCTGGGCCTCACTCTGATAGAAAGGTCAGATTGGGAATAGGATAGGGGAGTTAAAGTGCTGAACAACCGGGAAATCAGGTAGGTGTAGGCGGACTGAGCAAAGGTGTTCAGCAAAACAATCGCCGAGCCTGCGCTTGGTTTCACCGATACACAGTAGCAGTCACCTGGAACAGCGGATATAGTACATGAGGTTGAAGATGGTGCAAATGAACCACTGCCTCACCTGAAAAGTCTGTTGGGTCCTTGGACTGATTCGAGGGTTGAGCTAAAGAGACGTGTTGCATCTACTGTGGTTGCAGGGGAAAGTACCTGGGGAAGGTGTGGTTTGGGTGGGAAGGGACAAGTTGACCAGTGTGTTGCGGGGGGAACGGTCTCTGCGGAAAGCAGAAAGTGGTTGTTTGGCCTTGTTACGGACGGGGGGAGGGGCAGCAAGAGCGGAGCTGCGGGATATCAAGGAGACCCTAGTGAGAGCCTCATCTCTAATGGACGAGGGTAACACTTATTCCCTAAAGAATGAGGACATCTCCGATGACCTGGTATGGAAACCCTCATCCTGGGCGCAGGTGCAGCATAGATGGAAGAATTGGGAGTAGGGGATAGAGTCTTTGCAGGAAGCAGGGTGGGAAGAAGTGTAGTCTAGACAGCAGTCATCAATATAGCAGAGGTAGTGTTCGGGGATCGGGCCAGTGTAGGCCTGGAACAGTGATTATTCGACGTACCCTACAAAGAGGCAGTCATAGCTGGGGCCCATGCGAGTGCCCATAACTAAGCCTTGGATTTGGAGGAAGTGGGAGGAGTCAAGGAGAAGTTAAGGGTAAGGACCAGCTCTGCTAGGCAGAGGAGAGTGCGGTGGCTGGTTGTGTGGTCGAGGAAGAAACAGAGCTTCCTGGTCGGGGATGAATGTAGAGTGTAGAGTGACTGGACATCCATAGTAAAGATGAGGGAGTGAGGGCCTGGAAAACAAAAGTCATTGAAAAGACGACGGGCATGTGAGGTGTTTTGGACATAGGAAGGGAAGAAGTGGACCAGGGGGGATAGGATGGAGTTGAGGTATGTGGACATTTATTCAGTGGGACATGAACAAGCAGAAACAATGGGCCTGCCAGGGCAATTGTGTTTGTGGATTTTGGGGAGATGATAAAATCGGTCCGTGCGGGGTTGGGGAACGATAAGGATGGAAGCTTTGGAGGGCAGAGAACCTGAAGTAATTAAATCAGAAATCGTGTGTGATATTACGGTCTGACGCTCATCTGTAGGATCATGTCCAAGGATAAGTAGGAGGAGGTGTCTGAGAGTTGTTGCCTGGGCTCAGCACCAGACTACCATGGCACCTCCCATGTCAGTGGGTTTGATTGTCAAGTCGGGGTTCTTTCCTACACAAGAGCTTATTTGAGGTTCCCGATGGCAGGGGTGAAATGAGTGTGTTGCCGGGATGGTGTGGGTCTCTGATTATGCTCGCTGCCTTTTTGAGGCAGCGACTCCGGTAAATCCCTTCGATAGTGGGTAGATCAGAGCCGGTGATGGACTGGGCAGTGTTCACAACTTTTTGTGGTCTTCTTCGATCCTGGGCATTTAAGTTGCCGAACCAAGCTGTGATGCAACCAGTCAAAATGGCATTTAGAATCCTCTCTGACGTACCAAAACTCCGTAATCTTCTCAGGAAGTAGAGGCATTTATGAGCTTTCTTTATAATTGCATCAGTGTGCTGAGTCCAGGAAAGATCTTCAGTAAAACTCAAGTCCCGGAATTTGAAATTTTTGACTCTTTCCACCATTATATAAACAGGATTGTGGTCCCTCATTCTTCCTCTTCCAAAGTCCACAATCAGTTCATTGGTCTTACTGACATTGAGAGCCAGGTTGTTGTGCTGGCACCATTTGGTCAATCGGTTAGCCCTACTTCTATACTAAGACTTGTCACCATCTGTAATTCGTTCAACAACAGTGGTGTTGTCAGCAAACTTGAAGATGGAGTTCGCACTATGTCCGGCTATACAGTCGTGAGTATAGAGTGAGTAAAGCAGGGAGCAGAGCACACAGCCTTGAGGTGCTCCCGTACTGATTGTTATTGAGGAAGAATTGTTTCTGCCAATTTGAACAGTCTGTGGTCTGTTGATGAGGAAGTCGATGATCAAATTGCAGAGAGATTACTGATGATTTGTTCAGTGAGTCAATGTAGGTGGAGATGAGAAATAAATAAGGGCTGATCACTTTGTTGGGAGCGTGTTATAGTTAATGGGAATTAGAACAAAAATGGCAGGAGATTGCAGACAGCGGGAATACTAATAGAGTTTTAACTTTCCCAATACAGACTGGGATTTCAAAGTGCCAGGGCCTTAAACTTGGATGCAAATGTAGGAATTATGATTAGTAACTTTGTGAGAACATAAATATTGGCGGTGTTGTTGATTGCAAGCAGGGTTGTCTAAGACACTAGGAAGCAAGTTTAATCTACAATTGGAGAGGGAGAAGGGTAGATCAGAGGTGTCAGTGTTGCAGTTGAATAAAGGGGACTATGGGGCCATGAGGGAGGAGCTGGCCAATGTTGACTGGAAAGATACACTAGCAGGGATGACAGTGGGACAAAATGGCAGGTGTTTCTAGGAATAATACAGAAGGTGCAGGATCAGTTCATTCTTAGGAGGAAGAAAGATTCCAAAGGGAGAAAGGGGCGACCATGGCTAACAAGGGACTTCGGGGACTCTATAAAAATTAAAGTGAAGAAGTACAACGTAGCAAAAATGAGTAGGAAGCAAGAGAATTGGGTAATGTTTAAAGAACAACAGAAGATAACCAAAAAGACAATTGGGGGAAAAAAGATGAGGTACGAAGGTAAGCTAGCCAAGAATATAAATCAGGATAGTAAAAGCTTCTTTAGGTATGTGAAGATGAAAAATTTAGTTAAGACCAAAGTTGGACCCTTGAAGACCGAAAAAGGTGAATTTATTCTGGGGAACAAGGACATGGCAGATGAGTTGAACAGGTACTTTGGATCTGTCTTCACTAAGTAGAACACAAACAATCTTCCTGATATAGTAGTGGCCAGAGGATCTGGGGTAACGGAGGAACTGAAGGAAATCCACATTAGGCAGGAAATGGTGTTGGTAGCAAAAACAGGAAGGCAGATTACAATCTAAATCGCGTCAAGTTGGGAAAAGGGGAAGTACAATGGGATCTGGAGGTCCTTGTGCATCAGTCTACAAAAGTAAGCATGCAGGTACAGCAGGCAGTGAAGAAAGCGAATGGCATGTTGGCCTTTATAACAAGAGGAATTGAATATAGGAGCAAAGAGGTCCTTCTGAGGTTGTACAGAGCCCTAGTGAGACCACACCTGGAGTATTGTGTGCAGTTTTGGTCCCATAATTTGAGGAAGTACATTCTTGTTATTGAGGGAGTGCAGCATAGGGTTTACAAGGTTAATTCCGGGATGGCGGGACTGTCATTTGCTGAGAGAATGGAGCAGCTGGGCTTGTACACTCTGGAGTTTAGAAGGATGAGAGGTGATCTCATTGAAACATATAAGATTGTTAAGGGTTTGGACATGCTAGAAGCAGGAAACATGTTCCCGATGTAGGGGGAGTCCAGAACCAGAGGCCACAGTTTATGAATAAGGAGTAAGCCATTTAGAATGGAGACGAGGAAACACTTTTTCTCACAGAGAGTGGTGAGTCTGTGCAATTCTCTGCCTCAGAGGGTGGTGGAGGCGGGTTCTCTGGATACTTTCAAGAGTGAGCTAGATAGAGCTCTTAAAAATAGCCGAGTCCGGGGATGTGGGGAGAAGGCAGGAACGGGATACTGATTGAGGATGATCAGCCATGATCACATTGATTGGCGGTGCTGGCTCGGGGCCGAAGGGCCTACTCCTGCACCTATTGCTTATTGTCTATTATCTATTGTCTACTACAGCAGGATATAGATCAGATGGAAAGTTGGTCACGGTGTTCACAGTTGGAATTTAATCCTGACAACTGCAATGTGGTGCATTTTAGGGAGTCAAATAAGGGGAGGTAAATGTGAGGCAACTAAAAAATGCGGATGAACAGGGACTTAGTCCATTGTTCCCTAACATTAGCAACACAAATGGATAGGGTTATGAAGGAGGCATGTGGCATGCTTGCCTTCAATGTTAGGGGGGATAGATTAAAGAGATTATGGTGCAACTGTTAAAAATGCTGATTAGACCATACTGGACGTATTCCTGACATCACACTATTGGGAAGGATCTGATTGCACTGGAAAGAATGCAGAGGAGATTCACCAGAATGTTGCCAAGATCGAAGGATCTTAGTTGTGGGGAGAGATTGGAAAGGCCATGTTTGTTTTCTGTAGAATGAAGGAGGCTGAGGGGTGACCTTCCAGAAGATTATGCGAGGCATAGTTAGGGTAGATAGTCAAAATCTTTTCCTTGTCGTAGGGATATTAAAAAAAAGCATAGGTTGAAAGAGAGAAGTTTTAAGGGGATATAAGGAATAAATATTATATACAGAAAGCACTTGATATTTGGAGTGCACCACCTGGAGATGATGGAATCAGATAAATAATGATAGTTAAGAACGTTTCGACAGACACTTACATAGACTTTAGACTTTAGAAATACAGCGTGGAAACAGGCCCTTCAGCCTACCAAGTCCACACCGACCAGCAATCACCCCATACACTAGCACTATCCTACTCACTAGGTACAATTATTTAAGATTTACAGAAGCTAATTAACCTGTGATGTTGTGGCGATCAGTGAAACGTGGTTGCAGGAGCGCTGTGATTGGAAACTAAATATTCCAGGATTTCGCTGCTTCAGGTGTGATAGAATTGGAGGGGCAAGAGGTGGAGGTGTTGCATTGCTAGTCAGGGAAGATATTACAGCAGTGCTTTGGCAGGATAGATTGGAGGGCTCATCTAGGGAGGCTATTTGGGTGGAATTGAGAAGTGGGAAAGGTGTAGCAACTCTTATAGGGGTGTATTATAGACCGCCAAACGGGGAACGAGAATTGGAAGAGCAAATATGTAAGGAGATAGCAGATATTAGTAGTAAGCACAAGGTAGTGATTGTGGGAGATTTCAACTTTCCACACATAGACTGGTGAAACACATTCTGTAAATGGGCTGGATGGGTTGGAGTTTGTAAAATGTGTGCAGGATATTTTTTGCAGCAATACATAGAGGGTACCTACTAGAGGAGGGGCAGTGCTGGACCTCCTGTTAGGAAATGAGATGGGACAGGTGGCGGAGGTATGCGTTGGGGAGCACTTTGGGTCCAGTGATCACAATACCATTAGTTTCAAGATAATTATGGAGAGGGTCAGAACTGGACCTAGGGTTGAGATTTTTGATTGGAGAAAGGCTAACTTTGATGCGATGCGAGATGATTTAAAAGGAGTGAACTGGGACATTTTGTTTTATGGGAAAGATGTAGAAAAGAAATGGAGGACATTTAAAGGGGAAATTTAAGAGTACAGAATCTTTATGTTCCTGTTCGGTTGAAAGGAAACAGTAAAAATTGGAAAGAGCCCTTGTTTTCAAGGGAAATTGGACATCTTGTTCGGAAAAAGAGGGAGATCTACAATAATTATAGGCAGCATGAAGTAAATGAGGTGCTTGAGGAGTATAAGGAATGTAAAAAGAATCTTAAGAAAGAAATTAGGAAAGCTAAAAGAAGATATGAGGTTGCTTTGGCAAGTAAGGTGAAAGTCAATCCAAAGGGTTTCTACAGCTATATTAATAGCAAAAGGATAACGAGGGATAAAATTGGTCCATTGGAGAGACAGAGTGGACAGCTATCTGCAGAGCCAAAAGAGATGGGGGAGATATTGAACAATTTTTTTTTTCGGTATTCACCAAGGAGAAGGATATTGAATTATGTGAGGTAAGGGAAACTAGTAGAGTAGCTATGGATACTATGAGATTCAAAGTAAAAGAAGTACTGACACTTTTGAAAAATATAAAAGTGGATAAGTCTCCAGGTCCTGACAGGATATTCCCTAGGACATTGAGGGAAGTTAGTGTAGAAATAGCCGGGGCTATGACAGAAATATTTCAAATGTCATTAGAAACGGGAATAGTCCCCGAGGATTGGCGTACTGCGTATGTTGTTCCATTGTTTAAAAAGGGTTCTAAGAGTAAACCTAGCAATTATAGACCTGTTAGTTTGACTTCAGTGGTGGGCAAATTAATGGAAAAGATACTTAGAGACAATATATATAAGCATCTAGATAAACAGGGTCTGATTAGGAACAGTCAACATGGATTTGTGCCTGGAAGGTCATGTTTGACTAATCTTCTTGAATTTTTTGAAGAGGTTACTAGGGAAATTGACGAGGGTAAAGCAGTGGATGTTGTCTATATGGACTTTAGTAAGGCCTTTGACAAGGTTCCTCATGGAAGGTTGGTTAAGAAGGTTCAACTGTTGGGTATAAATGCAGGAATAGCAAGATGGATTCAACAGTGGCTGAATGGGAGAAGCCAGAGGGTAATGGTGGATGGCTGTTTATCGGGTTGGTGACTAGTGGGGTGCCTCAGGGATCTGTGTTGGGTCCTTTGTTGTTTGTCATGTACATCAATGATCTGGATGAAGGTGTGGTAAATTGGATTAGTAAGTATGCAGATGATACCAAGATAGGGGGTGTTGTGGATAATGAAGAGGATTTCCAAAGTCTACAGAGTGATTTAGGCCATTTGGAAAAATGGGCTGAAAGATGGCAGATGGAGTTTAATGCTGATAAATGTGAGGTGCTACACCTTGGCAGGACAAATCAAAATAGGACGTACATGGTAAATGGTAGGGAATTGAAGAATACAGTTGAACAGAGGGATCTGGGTATAACCGTGCATAGTTCCTTGAAGGTGGAATCTCATATAGATAGGGTGGTAAAGAAAGCTTTTGGTATGCTAGCCTTTATAAATCAGAGCATTGAGTATAGAAGCTGGGATGTAATGTTAAAATTGTACAAGGCATTGGTGAGACCAAATCTGGAGTATGGGGTACAATTTTGGTCGCCAAATTATAGGAAGGATGTCAACAAAATAGAGAGAGTACAGAGGAGATTTACTAGAATGTTGCCTGGGTTTCAACAACTAAGTTACAGAGATAGGTTGAATAAGTTAGGTCTTTATTCTCTGGAGCGCAGAAGGTTAAGGGGGGACCTGATAGAGGTCTTTAAAATGATGAGAGGGATAGACAGAGTTGATGTGGACAAGCTTTTCCCTTTGAGAATAGGGAAGATTCAAACAAGAGGACATGACTTCAGAATTAAGGGACAGAAGTTTAGGGGTAATATGAGGGGGAACTTCTTTACGCAGAGAGTGGTGGCGGTGTGGAATGAGCTCCCAGTGGAAGTGGTGGAGGCAGGTTCATTGGTATCATTTAAAAATAAATTGGATAGGCATATGGATGAGAAGGGAATGGAGGGTTATGGTACGAGTGCAGGCAGGTGGGACTAAAGGGAAAAAAAATTGTTCGGCATGGACTTGTAGGGCCGAGATGGCCTGTTTCCGTGCTGTTATTGTTATTGTTATATGGTTATATGGTTAACCTACAAATCTGTACATCTTTGGAATGTGGGAGGAAAGCGGAGCACCTGGAGAAAACACACGCCTTCATAGGGATAACACATAAACTCCATGTAGACAGCACCCATACGCAGGATCGAACTCAGGTGTCTGATGCTGTAAGGCAGCAACTCTACCACTGCGCCACTGTTTCGCCCTAATTTAGTTTTTTTAGTTTAGAGATACAGTGCGGAAACAGGTCATTCGGCCACCAAGTCCACACTGACCTGCAATCCCCACACATTAACACTATCCTATACACTAAGGATAATTTACATTTATTCCAAGCCAATCAACCTGCAAACCTGTACGTCTTTGGAGTGCGGGAGGAAACCGAAGATCTCAGAGAAAACCCACGCGGTCATGGGGAAAACGTGCAAACTCCGTACAGACGGCACCCATAGTCGGGAGCAAATCCGTGTCTCCTGTGCAGCAAGCGTTGTAAGGCAGCAACTCTACCGCTGCACCACAGTGACGGTATGGCATAGAAGGATCTATTCTTTACACAGGCAAATAAGATTAATAATAATAATAATAATAATAATAATAATAATAATAAATGTTATTTGCGGGCGCCTTTCAAAGTCTCAAGGACAACTTACAGAAAATAACAAGAGAGAAAAAACATATAGTCGGAGTAAAATAAATAATAAAGACATCACCAATACACAAATTAAAGACAGAATTCGCTCCAAGGCCAAAAAATCAAAAACACAATGTGAAGAGAGAGCAGCGGCAGCTAAACCGCGCCAGCGTCCACTCTCCCTTCCGACAGCCATCTTGGACACAAACTAACATATTTACATTACACACAAAAAATCATCCCCCCACAATGGTTACCACTGTGGGGGAAGGCACAATGTCCAGTCCCCATCCCCAGTTCTCCCAAAGTCAGGCCTATTGAGGCCTCCGCTATTGCCTCTACGGAGGCCCGATGTTCCCGGCCGTTCTGGCCGGGTGCTGTTGCCCCGGCATCGGGAGAGTCCTTTCAGCGGCTGGGCCATCTGGAACGGCCGCTTCCTAACTGGGGACCGCGGCTTCCGAACGCTCCGCTCCACGATAGCGCTCCAGCGCTGTGCCGCCACCGAAGCCGAGGTGCTGGGCGGTCCCCGCCAGGAAACAACACTCCACACCCGCTGGTAGGCCACAAGGATGGGTCGACGGGGCAGCCCAGAGAAAAAGCTGCCTCACCGACCAGGTAGGGACCTGGAAATATTGTTACCCCCTACCCCCCACATTAAAAAAGTCTATCTCTCCCTGCAAACAGGACACAGGACTCACTAAAACTGCAAAAAAAAAGTGAATTAAACGGACGGCTGCTGGTTAGCAGCCATTCCCCAAGATGGCTCCTCCTCCTGTGGTGTAGATCGGTAAAATTGTCAGCATAGATAAAGTGCACTGAAGTCCCATTTGTGAGAAGTTCAACTATGAGCGATATAGAAGGTAATTGATAAGAGTATGTCACATGTAACAATGTGTGAGGTTACTGGCACACTTCCCAGGAGACTATGACTCAGTACTTGAACGTGACCTTGCCTGTAGGAGTTGTTATACATTTTCTGATGTTGTTACCATATCCAGGACACTTCAACCCTGGCATTCACTCAGTCCATGAGCTCCTCCAAATGTCACTTCATGATGAACTGCAAGGTTTTGTGAGCCCCTGAACTAGATTATCCCTTTCCTCCTTCGCCTGCCTCAAAGGAATTTAGAGCTATGTCAAACATGTCTATTCTTTTTCTGATCTTAAAACATCACAACTCTTTACAATGGCACCGTGGCACGTTGGTTACAGTCTTGCAGCGCTAGAGACTCAGGTTCGATCCGGACTATTGTTCTGTTTGGACAGAGTTTGTACATGACTGTGTCCTCTGGGTGCTCCGGTTTTCTCCGATACTCCAAAGGTGTGTAGGTTTGTAGGTTAATTGGCTTCTGTAAATTGTCCCCAGTGTGTAGGATGGAATTAATGTTTGCTGATCGTTTGTCAGCATGGACTCGAAGAGCCTGTTTCCATGCTGGTATCTCTACACTAAATTTAACTAAAAAAAACGTATCCTCGTGGCTCACACCCGCATCTCTGGCATTTGTCCAACAATCTGCCTGTCAAATAATCCTCTTGCCTGTCTTCACCTATTGCTGGCTATGCTCTGTCCTGCCCCACCTCTCTTCCCACTTTCTTTCCCATCCTCCCACAATCAGTCTGAAGATAGGTTCCAACACAAAACGTTGCCTATCCATGATCTCCTGGTATGCTGTGTAACCCTCTGAGTTACTCCAAAAAGGCAAGTACTGATGGAGATCCTGATGTGTTTGTACATGGAACAACACTTAAAATTGTACATGAGTTTAAATATTTAGGAATCGTGATCGATTCACAGCTCTGTTTCAAACAACAGGTGAAAAGAACAGTAAATTTAATTAAATTTAATTTGTCCAATTTTAGATATATTAGAAATAATTTAACTATTGATTCAGCCAAACTATATTTTAATGCAATGATTGTGCCATACATGACCTACTGTATAACAACTTGGTCACTGGCATTTAAGTCCACACTAAAGCCTGTTGAAATTGCTTATAAACAAGCCCAAAAAACTCTTGACAAACATCTAAAAACATGGTTACTGCAAAATCAAAACTGCAATCATAATCTACCTTAAAATTATCCTATGGTACTCTTTTAATGTTACTTTTTTACTTTATTGTTGGTTGTTTTGTTTTTGACTTCTGTTTTGTCTCTTCTCTTATTGATTGAATGTGTTGCGATGTGTTTACCTTGTTTACCAGAGGGACTAAAGGTGGAAATTAGCTACTGGCTACAATCTTGCGTATTACATGTAAATGTTTATTAATATGCACTGTCCCCTAAATAAATAAATTACAATTACAATTACAATTACAATTACAATTACTCCAGCATTTTTCTATCTATCTTTGGTATAAACTAGCAGTTGCAGTTCATTGTAATTACATCTCCGTCCAATTGTTGACAGAGCCCGATTTTTTTTAAGGCATGGATTTCAATAACTTTGTCTAATCTTTTGAGTAACATTTGGGTGTTACAGTGGTCCAGCTGATAGAGTTTAATCCATACTTTGTTAATCCTGGCTGAAATCGAGCAGCCATAGTACCCATGCTTCTGATGATGCCAGCAAGTCTGGGGCCCATATCAGTGTTGCATTGTCAGTTGACAGATGGATGAGATTTCTGCAAAGAACATCATAGGAAATGTAAAATGCATGAGGTGAATTGGTTCTCTGCGAGACCCTTGTATATATTGTAAATAATGTTGCGAGACAGTTACCCTGTTAAGTGTTGATTGGTTGAAATGTTAAACCCTGTCTGGTTTGCTTGAATCCCAGGGTAAATGTTGCATATTCAAGGTTCTGTTAGCCTCTTCCAGAAGCTTCACCTGCAACAATGAAAGAAGTTTCTGTAATTGGCCTGTGTACCTGTCAGTAATGTGTTATTGTAATTTGTAATACTTGATTGGATTGTAAATGTAGTTTGGCCCCTCAAAGTTCGGGGACCTATAAAAGGCAGCCCCCACGAAGTCTGTGGTCGATCTTCTGGAAGAGCGCTTGGGACTGCGTGACCATTTGGAGTGTTTCTGCTTGCACGAGACTAAAGGGCTTGGCCAAGCAGATACAAGGATCGAACCTGCAGTGGTTTAGGTATCGTATAGGGTGATTTGTTGTGCTTTCTAAAAATAAAGTTTTGTTGTTCCAGTGCTTGAATCAGTGGTTAATTGGCTGACCTAGACTGGGAAGAAGCTTAGAAAGAGCTTATTTCAACTTCAAGTACCGTATGTGTGGAGCTTGCACCTTCTCCCTCCAATCGTGTGGGTTTCCTCCAAATGGTTCAGTTTCCTCCCACATCCAAAGATGTACAGGTTTGCAGATTAATTGGCCTCTGTAAATTGCTCCTTGTGAGTAGAGAGTGGATGCGAAAGTTGGGTAACATGGAGCTAGTGTGAACATTTGGTAGACAATGATGTGGACTCGGTGGGCTGAAGGGCCTGTTTCCATGCTGTATCTTTAAATCAGCCAAACTTGCAGCAACATTGTGAGGCATTTAGCAGCTCCTCTTTGTAGACTAGATGCACCTGGTGAATAATTGCTAATGAAATATATACACTGCAGTTGGTGCTGGTTGGATAGAACAATAATGTTAATGACATGGTGAATGTAGAGCAAATGCAATCTACAATGGGTCAAATTAGCATATGCTATTAGTGAATTAATCATTCCATTGCACCTTTTCCAGCAACTTCGTCCACATTATTGTCACTTTGTGAGCTCTTTGTTTTTAAACCAGTCTGGTTAAAATTAAAGTCGAAACAGTCTATTTACACAGTATCATTAAATACTGTTATATTGTTCCTGCAAGATTCTTTAAACATCCAGTTTCATATTGTGAATATTAGGTAATAATTTGCAATCCAATACTATTTGCTTTTTATTTAAAATTTAATTAACCAATTTAATCGGATGTTGACATGAGCTTTTAGTTCTCTGAGGTATTTTATACTCCCTCAAGAAAACTCATTGAGAAACAGAAAATGCTGGAAACACTTAGCTACTCAGGCAGCATCTGTGGTGAGAGGCACTGAGTTAATATTTTGAACCAACGATCTAACATCAAACCTGAAACATTAATCCTGTTTCTTTCTCCACAGATGTTGCCAAAATACTGAAGAGATAACAGCAATGTCTGTTTTCATTTCATATTTTTGGTAACGGCCTTTTATTTGCTTTTGAGAAAGCTGATTATTTTGGAAGAATAAATGCTGTGAACAAATGAAACACACAGCTCACTTTTTGGCAAAAACTTCAACAAATAATGTACACTGAAGTTTTGAAGGAATATTTCAGTTTTAATCTTAGAATTGAAATAGCTCAAACAATAACCACACAAGGAAAAAAATGCATATATTGAAACAATGGAATTTAATCATCAAATGTGCCAGACAAATGAAGAATCTTCTCAATGACAGTAGAATTTAGAAAAAATAAGAATAAGTTTACAAAATATATATCTACATCATTAATACTTATATACTAGGTATTATAAGGCCAGCAAGGAATGAAGGTATGCTACTACAGAAAAAAAATAACCAAAAAAAAATTGGCAATATGACCTGTGAATATCAAGGGGTGCATCGTGGCGCAGCGGTAGAGTTGCTGCCGTACAGCACCAGAGACCCGGGTTCAATCCTGACCATGGGTGCTGTCTGCACGGAGTTTGTACATTCTCCCCGTGACCTGTGTGGGTTTTCTTCGGGTGCTCCGGTTTCTTCCCGCACTACAAAGATGTACAGGTTTGTAGGTTAATTGGCTTCTGTAAAATTGTAAATTGTCCCTAGAAGGTGTAAGATAGTGTTAGTGTGCGGGAATCACTGATCAGTGCGGACACGGTGGGCGATGGGCCTGTTTCCATGCTGTATCTCTAAACTAAACCTAAAACGATTTTGATAAAAGATCATACACAAGGTATTATGTTTCTCCATAAAATGTTTATATTTTGTTATGGCATCCGATTTTCTTACCAGATGCCTCTGAACAGTTTCTACTTAACTTATTATTGATAACTTATTCATCTCTTGGTTTATCTTTTTCTGCTTTGATGCAGTATTTGCTCGCATATTTTTTTTAAATGGCACGCTAAATAGTCATAGAGTTTTAAATCTATTGCCATTTGGTACTTGTTTCCCACAGTAAATAACTCTCGAATCATCCACATCTTTTGAAAGTTCTGGCCGAATTGGCAGTCTTTTGTACGATTTGGGTAATAATTTAATTGCTTAGAATAGGTAGTTTTAAAAGATTTGCCATTTTCTCAAGTGTAGACCCCTTGACAGTGTGTGATACTGTGCACATCTAAATAGCTACTCTAGTCTTCTATGATATTTGTGACAACTCACTGTCCTCATTAATAAATATATCAGCACTCAAGTTAAGACCTGCATAGATTTCGATAGTGGCCGCCACTCAAAAATCCTCTGCAGTTCTGTACTTAGAGGCAGATTGTTTACTATGCATGCTGTGAGCAATGATTATACCTATTAGTTTTAGTCTTATTTACTAGAACCATAGCTACTTCTCAGCTTAGACAGTGCATCTAAGTTGTGGACAGATTTACAGACCTTTGCTGTGCTGCGGGTAGATCTTTTCTGGAGATTAATCCTCACGGGGAATAGCCTTTCAACTCTTCGTCCTTCATGTCTTATGCAAGCTGCCCCAGCCATTGAGACTTCACTTTGATGTCTCCTCCTTTTGTTTCATATTTTGCCTTTTTCCACCCTCTTTGATCGGAAATGGAACCAGCATCTCAGCTGCTGAAAACGGAAGTAAGTTCAATTTCCATTTTTTGCTTCCTTTCAAGAGATTGTCACATGATGGAAAGATCAAGGAGAGAAATGCATGTTTAGTTGCTAGTTTCAAATGCACAAGGGAACATAGGCTGTTGCTGAACTCACCTTCCTACATTAATTTCCATTATTGCCAGCCTAGGTCTACCAACACATTGAGAATCCATTTGCTCATCAAATTCCATTTTTTACTTTAGATTTTTAGACTTTACTTTAGAGAAACAGCGTGGAAACATCGTGGAAACAGGCCCTTCAGCCCACGCAGTCTGCACTGACCCATGATCACCCCATACACCAGCACTATCCTACACATTACAAACAATTTACAATTTTACAGAAGCCAATTAACCCACAAACCTGTACATTTTTGGAGTGTGGGAGGAAACCGTAGCAACTGGAGTCGATCGAACCCGGGTCTCTGGCGGTGTAATACAGTAAATCTACCACTAAGCCACCCAACAACAACTCTACCCCTTTTTCTGCAATTGACACAATTTTAATGTCACCAAAGCCTTGGACCGTAATACACTTTCAAGTTTGCTTTAGTTCAGGTTTTCAACATAAAACATATGAGAAAGTTTACAAATCCATTATCCTCATTCTCTGCTTAAAATTGTTTGTTCCTGAACTTCATTTTTCTCTGCTAAATTTATTGATTTCAAACATACAACATAATTGAAAATGGAATAGGAAAGATAGATGTACAAACACATTGAAACCTTTTCCATAATGACTTTCTGAAGTAGTCAAGATTATAATAAAACGTTCATCATTCAAAACATTTTTTGTGATTGACATTAATTACTAAAAAAATTAGTCTAGCAAAATATGGTTCTAGCTGGCACAGCAAAAATTTACATATGTTTAGTTTACAGTGTAGAGATACAGCATGAAACCAGGCCCTTTGGCCAACCGAGTCCATGCCAACTATCAATCACCAATTCATACTTTTACATCCACTCCTTGCACACTAGGGGAATTTTACAGAGGCCAATTAACCAACAAACTCCCATGTCTTTGGAATGTGGGAAGAAACTAGAGCACCCAGAGCAAACCCATGCGGTCACAGGGAGAACATGCAAACTCCACACAGACAACATCCAAGCTCTGCATTGAACCGGAGTCTCTGGCACTGTGAGGCAACAGCTCTACCAGCTCTGTGCCACTGTGCTGCCGTTTAAACAACATACACAATGTAGATAGGCACAACATGCTGGAATAACTCCGCGGGACAGGCAGCATCTCTGGGCAGAAGGAATGGGTGATGTTTCGGGTTGAGACACATCTTCAGACTGATATTCAGGGGAGAGGGAAACTTTAAATCCCCTCCCATTCCCATACTGATCTTTCTGTCCTGAACCTCCTCCACTGTCAGAGAGAGGCCCAACGCAGATTGGAGGAACAACACCTCGTATTTCACTTGGGCAGCTTACAACCCAGCGGTATGAATATCGATTTCTCTAATTTCAAGTAACCCTTGGTTTCCCTCTCTCTCCATCCCTTCCCCCATCCTGGTTCTCCGACCAGTCTAAGTGTCTTCCTAATTACAATTTTATCTTTGTATGTTCCGTTGTCACCTTCCCCTAACTAACAATGATCTATTCTATATTTTCCTTAATTTTCATCCCCTTTCATGTCTCGTTTTCACAACACCCTTCCATATCTCTGTCTCCCTTTCCCCTTAATCTCAGTCTGAAGAAGGGTCACGACCCAAAATGTTAACCATTCTTTCTATCCATGCTGCCTATTCCGCTGAGTTGAAAGCTGCCCAAGTGAAATATGAGGTGCTCCAGCATTTTGTGTCTATCTCCAGTGCATACCAGCATCTGCAGTTCCTTCCAAAATACACAATGTACATTGTAGATAATCAGAAGAAAGCCTATCACCGAGTGTTCTGGCCACACATGCTACCTGTCCCGCTGAGTTACTCCAGCATTTTTTGTCTATCTTCATGTTCCTAATCAAATGGGTTAGAGGATGATGAACACAAAATTCCGGAGTAACTCAGTGGGTCAGGCAGCATCTCTGGAGAAAAGGAATAGGTGACCTTTCAGGTCGGAACCCTTCTTGAGATATTTCAAGGTTTTGTCAATTGTGTAGACACCAGAGCACATGCACAGTGAATGTTATTTATTTCACAATAACAATATTCTGAAAATTCCTATTGTAATTATTATAACATTTGCATAATATTCCAATTGTTATTATATAATATTTGCAATTATTATAATAATTCTATTGGTTTCTCCTTCACAGTTTCATTGTACGTAATGTACACAGTGAAACTGTGAAGGGGGAACCATTATTTATTGTGTTCATTTACAAATAATGCTTAACCAGCTTAACTAGGAACTTAATGCTTAAGTATGTATGTATGTTAGTATTTGTTTAGGGTCTATTTTGCTCTTGCTGGTAGAACTAAATTTGAATCCTTATTCATCATTATAAAGTGACCAATTCCTCTGATCATGTGAAATCAAGATCTGTTATTATAATGTTCAAGCAAGGTTGGAAAGATGAACCATGCTGTAGATATCCAGACAGTTTGGATTTATGATTAGCTCCGGCAGATGTTTAGCTGTAAATTAGACAAGTGGTGAATAGTGGGACAAAACTCTTGTACTCAGTTTGCACTTTATTTCTTGCAAAAAATATTAATATAATTTGAGATTATCCGCTGAAACAAGCCTAGAAAATAGCTTGAAATTGGATCATGTGGTGTCAGATATCTGTGAGTTACATGTTTCAATTTTTGTAACAAATAAAATTAATTTAAAATAAGTAACGTGCTGTTTATGTAAAATCCATAACTTTAGACTTTAAAGATGCAGCGCTTTGGCCCACTGTGTCTACGTCGACCAGCAATCCCCATACACAAACACTATCCTACACACTAGGGACAATTTATAATTTTGTACCAAAGCCACTTAACCCACAAACCTGTACGTCTTTGGAATGTGGGAGGAAACCGGAGCGCCCGGAGGAAACCCACGTAGGCACGGGGAGAACGTACAAAGTCCATACGGTCCATACCTGTAGCCTTGTCTCTGGCACTGTAAAGCAATAACTTTACTGCTTCGTCACTGAGCTCCCCCAAACAGTGTTCAGCTCCATTCAGAATTTTTCCCATATTAAAACCATATTGAGCAACATGCAAGAGTTGGAGAATATCCTGCTTTGGGCATGGGTTTGCCACAGGTGCTCCGGTCTCTTCCCGCATTCCAATGACATACTGGTTTGTAAGTTAATTAGCTTTGGCAAAATTATAAATTGTCTTTAGTGTGTGTAGGATAGTGTTAGTCTGTGGGGATCGCTGTTTAGCATGGACTCAGTGGCCTGTTCCCATGCTGTATGTCTAAACTAAACTAAACTACGTGCCAGTCACACCACACAAATCCCAATCAACATAACATTGATAGTCCTTCTATATAAACCACGTGACAATCAGATGCTAGCTAATGAAATTGCAAGTCATGTCAAACTTTCTTCATTTCCATTGTTTATTATTAAGTGACCACTTTACTTCCAGCTGCCTGGTCAATTGTGCAAAATCTTGAATTGCTGTTCCTTTCTGGTTGCTGACTAAACGTTCTGGAGCTCTTTACCAAATGACAAAGTCTTCATCTAATAAGCATACAGAAAGGGGGCGAACAGAACCTTCTCACTATCAGCTGAGGATGGGCAATACATTCTGGTCTTGCCAGTAATGGATTCATCCCACAAATTAATGAAAATTATTTGTAGATGAAATAATAATCTTTGGGACAGAGGGGAAACTGTATTGGATCTATACCCACTCCTCTGACAGCCAATTTTGTAAAGAGAACAACGGTTCAATGGGACTTTATTTGCCACATGTACTGGTAATTAAATTAATTTTTGTATACAGTTCAGTACAAGTGTCACTATACGTAAGCATTTAGATACATTGTCGATACCGTGTGCAGACGTGGCACCGACGGACGAGATTCCGAAGCAAAGAAGTGGAAGCCAAATAACCGAATGGAAACAAAGACGAAACACCAAATAACCGAAAGGAATCGAAGCTGAAACGCCAACTAACCGAAAGGGTGGGATGCCTAAATGCAAACTAACCGAAAGTGCAGGACGTCTAAAAGCCAACTAACTGAAAGGCTGCGTCGCCTAAAAGCAAACTCACAAAATGGCCGCTCTGCTGAAACGCCACCTACCCGAAAGGCGGCGTCGCCTACAAGCCAACGAACCAAATGCCGCTCAACAGAAAAGTCAAATGACATGATGTTGCCGGGGGCGGGCCTTGTCAGCGATTGGTCCAGACCACCGCGTCCATCACATTACTGTGGAAGGATGAACTTTGTCCCACACCTCCGCTACGCTCGACCCACAGCCCACGGGGGGTGGCCGTGGGAAAATGGGGATTGTCCCGAGGGATGCGCACATTCGGCTGCTTACAACTTGGTGCTTGGGTTCAGATTGCCCAGTCACCTATGGCATGTGTGGGAAAATGACTCCCGCCCTCCCGTCTCCACCGGCGGAGGGACCCGCCCCCTGGCAACGTCATGTCCGTTGTTTGACTTTTCTGTTGAGCGGCATTCGGTTCGTTGGCTTGTAGGCAACTCGCCTTTCGGGTAGTTGGCGTTTCGGCAGAGCGGCCATTCAGTGAGTTTGCTTTTAGGCGATGCAGCCTTTCGGTTAGTTGGTTTTTAGGCGTCCCGCCCTTTCAGTTAGTTGGCATTTAGGCATCCCACCCTTTCAGTTAGTTGGCGTTTCAGCTTAGTTTCCATTCGGTTATTTGGCTTCCACTTCTTTACTTCAGCTTCTCGTCCGTCGGTACCATGTCCGGGTATCCTTAGATAAGCATCTCATATACACCACAAGTGTAAAACAGTAGTGCACTGAGACGGTATACAGAGTTTGGCACCATTTTCAACTCACAGTTTGTAAAAGCATGAAGGGTCGGCTTGGCCAACCATAGCCATTCAGTCATTCAGTTGATGATAGTGTTTCTACTAACAAGTGTAAACCTACCAGTTTCTGCCTATAAACTTTTGCTGGAGTGCAGAATGAGAAAAGTAACTAGATCTTTAAAAAGAACAGAAGAGTATTGTGGATACACAGTTAAATTACAGAAACTGAGATCCATGGAGGTTTATTATTTGGGATTGAATGGAGACAGGGTCTGTATTGATCACTCACCCACATTCCTTTATATTTGGCCTTCAGCTTTAATTGATCATTCCTGCATGGAACCACAAATTGCAGTGGTAGCAGGGAACTTGTATGTGTGGTATTGATACTCATCCATCACACTGGTGGCCATGGAAAGAAGTCAGCTGGAATCCTGGCACCAGCAATAGGAAGCAGTCAATGTATCGGTAATAGTCCATGAAGATCTCACCAACAAATCGCCACATTCTGAATGCTTTCCCATCCCATTTAGACTGGATCACAAATAGTCCAGCTTCTTACTTCTCCACTGCTGTCATCAGTTGCTTCACTATCATTACATTCATTATCATTTTTTTAAAATCAATTGTAGTCCTTATTTGTACCCTATTTTGTTTTGGCATATTTTGCATAATATAAAGGATATAAGACAATGCTTATTTTCTCACACCCACGTAAAAAGTTATTTCAAGACTAACAATTTCAGTTGACTTGGCATCTCTTTAAATCATTGTGCAGCATGCAAACTTTTAATGTTGTGCTTGTAAATGTAAACGTACAGTATCGGGCTAAGTGACAGGCCTGTCACACTTTCAACAAAAATACAAGGCTGTTGTTATATAACTCTGCTAGTAAATTATTACTGGTAACGACATTTGCTTGGCAGAATCAGGGAAGGTACTTAAATTGACCTACCTTTCTATTTGATAGTACAATACAGGAGACGTCTTTTTGGAATTGGATTTACGGGAAATAAAATGACACACTTCTGGCAACGGTGGATAATAACTCATCAGAAACAGGAATGCACAGGAGCAGCTTTCTGTCCAACTTAACATTAAAATGAAACGGCTCTGGTAAAGAGGCCGCATCTGAAATTTAATTCCACTGTTCAGTCCATAATTGCTCTCTAACCCACTGAGTTTTTTCACATTTACTTCAGTGCTTCCTTAAGAAGCTTAAATGTTCATTTTTGGTTATGCAATCCGTCTTCTATGTATAGTATTGATGCTAACTCACAAGTGCTGACCTGAAAATAAAATGATGGGTAGGAAGGAACTGCAGGTGCTGGTTTATACCGAAGATAGACACAAAGTGCTGGAGCAACTCAGCAAGTCAAGCAGCATCTCTGGAGAAAAGGAACTCGTGATGTTTTGGGTCAGAACCCTTCTTCAGACTGAAAGTAGAGGTGGGGGTAGAGGGGACGGGGACTAGAGGCAGGAAAAAGCTTGAACAAATCAAGGCCGAACAGCACTCATATTTTGCTTGGGCAGCTTTCAACCCAGAGGTGTGAACATTGATTTCTCAAATTTCAAGTAACCCTTGCATTCCCCCTCTTCCCCATCTCCCCCACCCTAGTCGTCCTGCCAGTTCCACTGCTCACATCCCTGTATCCCTTTGTTATCACGTCTTCCCCAGCCAACAATGGGCCATTGTGGGCTCCACCCTTCCTTGGTCATCCGTTTCCGGCCCCGACTTGTTCTGGCCTTTTCCTACCTCCAATTCCGGTCCCCCCTACTTTCAGTCTGAAGATAGGTTCCGACCCAAAACGTCACCTGTTCTTTTTCTCCAGAGAAGTTGCCTGACCCGCTGAGTTGCTCCAGCACTTTGTGTCTGTAAAATAATGGGACTTTAAAAAAAAAAATAATAATCCAGGCATGGCTTTAAAGCTTAATTCTTGTAAATGTGGCCCATATTTTCCTATGAAGATCCAGCTGCTGTCTACTGCTACCTGTGATTATCACCCGCATTTTGAGGACTCAGGAGGCCCCGGTTTCACCAGCCAGGACAGTTCTGGTGGTGAGAACTGAGACCCTGGGTGGCAAGAGGGCTCCAAGTATGTAATAGGGTGACATGCCCAAGTCCTGCCCACACAACCTTCAACAGGAGAATTATGACACAAAGTACTGGAGTAACTCAGCAGGTCAGGCAGCATCTCCGGGGAACGTGGACATGTGACATTTCGGATTGGGACCCTTCTTCAGACGGGTCCTGAAGAAGGGTCCAGACACGAAACGTCACCTGTCCATATTCTCCAGAGATTTTGCCTGAGCTGCTGAGTTACTCCAAAATGTTGTGTCGTTTTGTGTATTAACCAGCATCTGAAGTTCCTTCCTTTTACAGTTGGATTTCGTCAGCCAGTAAAGCCATGCCCCAAATTTGTCAATGCCAATGTTTTTCAATGTGTCTTAATGTCTCTAACATTCAGACACATTTAGAAAATATTAACATTGAAAGTAAAAAAATTAAGAGCCTAAAAAAATAAAAGCAAATGAAAACACTTACATTAAAAAAATAAATAGAACAAGACAAAATAAAGAGGACATAGGTGTAAGGTGGGAGGGGAGGAATATTTATTTAATGGAAACCTAAGGGGCAACATTTTTACACAAAGTGTGGTGGGTGTATGGAAAAAAGCTGCCAGGGGAAGTAGTGAGGCAGGTGCTATAGCGACTTTTAAGAAACATTTGGACACGTACATGGATGGTGGAGAGGGATATGGGCCAAAAGCAGGCAGGTGGGACTAGTGTAGATGGGGCATGTTGGTCAGCACGGGCAAGTTGTGCCGAAGGGCCTGTTTTCATGCTGGGACTCTATGACTAACATAACTAGAACCTAAGATCGTCACAAAAAGCTGGAGTAACTCAGTGGGTCTAAAACATCTCTGGAGAAAAGGAATAGATGACGTTTCGGGTAAAGACCGTTCATCACCTATTCCTTTTCTCCAGAGATGCTGTCTGACCCGCTGAGTTACTCCAGCTTTTTGTGTCGATCTTCGGTTTAAATCAGCGTCTGCAGTTCATTCCTACACATATCTAGAACATAGCTACTTTTGAAAAATTTGTTCCATTCATTCCTTTTTGTTGTGGCCTTCCATCTCCATACAAATAAAGAAGCTCAAGTCTCCTGTGACAGATTCATCTTCCACATAAGTTGAGAGTCGAGTCCTCAGTGTATAAGTTGGAGTTTAGCAGCAAGTTCCCACGGCTTCACTGGACTCTATGTGATATGTTCTGGAGCAGAGTTCTGTGAATAAAATTGCTTTCTCTTGTTCCATCATTGCAACATTCATTGTTGTCATGTTTTTGGCAATTTGATCCACCTCAGGCACATTACTGGCCGTGAAACGGATCTCCACCTTCCACATGTAGGATATAAGACTCTAAGACCATAAGACATAGGAGTAGAATCAGGCTATTCAGCCCATCAACTCCATTAAGTCCCCACCACCATGTAGGGCTACACCATCATGGATGGTGATGAGGGTTCCAGTAAAACCAATGGCAATTGTGGGTAACCTGACAATTAGTAGCATGTACTGGCCACATAATCTCTCTACTTCTATTGTGCAAAAACATGTTCATAAGTTTTAGGAGCAGAATTAGGCCATTCGGCCCATCAGGTCTACTCCGCTGTTCAATCATGGCTGATCTATTTTGCCATCTCAACCCCATTCTTCTGCCTTCTCCCCATGAGGCACATGCCTTGTTATACACCACCAGCTGTCCCTGAAGCCTGCTTGCTCTTGAGCTGTCACTTTCTATCGTCGGCTGTCAAAATTAGGTTTCAACACCCATGCCTTCCATGTGTTTGCACTTTACATTCCACATGTCCCAACATATTGCAGACTAATGCTCCCTGATTGCTCATATTCTTACATTAAAATTGGTTGGTACAGCTTTTACGAGCGAGTGCTTATGTGCTAAAGTGATTACTGCAGTCTGCAGCTCTATGCCTCTCCCTCTGAACTGACCTACCAGTCCCTGGGGAAATCTCCCAGCTAGTCTACCACTGAGGATCTTTGACTTCTGGGGTCATTTTCTGCCATCACATCTTGCACTCAGAGTCCAATGAGATCACAATTTTTTTGAAAAGCAAAGGAGATTTTAATTTTGGAAACTTTTCTCACTAGTATTGATCCATGTTAAATCTAAAATATCCTTGTAATCTTCGGTGTGGACTTTGATGGGAATGTGGTAAGCTGTAATCACGATGCTATCTCAGCACATGTGGAGATGTGAAATAATGGTGTCTGACAGCAAGGCATGCCAATACATGGTGGTTATGTCCCACATGCATCTGAAACCTGGACTACTTACAGCAGAAACATCAAGACATTGGAATGATACAAGCAACACCTTTCTCCATAAAATCCTCCAAATTCATGCAAAGTGTAAGTGAATCAACATCAGCATCCTCTTTCAGGCCAACCTCCTCATTACAGAGACTTTGTTATATTCTGTCTGCTACATTAGACATGTTGTTGGCATGTCGAATACCAGACTTTCAAAACAGACTCACGATTTCAAGCTCTTTCATAATAAGCCAGCAACAGTTGATAGAGAAAAAGATTCGATAAGCTTAAACCTCCTAAAAATTGCAACATACCTCCAACTCCATAGAGTAGATGCACAGTCTTTTACTCAGAATAGGGGAATCAAGAACCAGAGGACATAGGTTCAAGGTAAGAGGGGAAAGATGGAATTTGAGAGGCACCTTTCTTATACAGAGGGTGGTGGGTATATAGGATAGGCTGCCAGAGGAGATGGTTGAGGCAGGTACTATGACAACATTTAAAAGATCGAAGTGAGACACAAAATGCTGGAGTAGTGGGTCAGGCAGTGATGTTGCCTGACCCGCTGAGTTACTCCAGCAATTTGTGTCAATCTTCGGTGTAAACCAGCATCTGCAGTTCCTTCCTAAACATTTTAAAAACATTTGGATAAGTACATGAACAGGAAAGGTTTAGAGGTACATAGGCCTAATGCGGATAGGTGGGACAAGTGTCGATGGGGCAGCTTTGTCAGCAGGGGCATCTTGGGTCAAAAGACCTGATTCTGTGCTGTTTGACTATGACTATGACTCTATGACTCTTGAGAATCCCGAGCCCTTGATTGCCTAAAATAGAGAAGGAGCATTCTGGATGGTGCTCCATACATCTGGAGCACTTGGAAACGGTAAATAAGCAACCCACCACTGAGCAAACTACCCACTCTTGAGAGTAGAGGCTGCTTGCCCATCCTCTCAAGTAACTCTGACATTTGCCTCATCAACCAGAACCCAAAAGGTTATGTGAACGCAAGGAACTGTAGATGCTGGTTTACAAAAAAAAGGGTACATGGTGCTGGCATAACTCAACGGGTCAGGCAGCATCTCCAGAGAACATGAGTAGGTGACCTTTTGAGTCAGGTTCCTTCTTTAGACTGATCCTGCGGACTGAAATCTGAAAGAAAAAGCAAGAAATTAATATATACGACATTATCATTAATTCTAAAGGATCATCTAAGAATAAGATGATAATATGCTGCTGCACTAACATGTCTTATTGATCAGATAATAATACAATACAATCATGTATTGTAGGGCTCCTGATAGGGCCACACATGGCAGTAAGGTCGAGGGGGAGGTCTCTGACAAAGAGCAATCCAACCATGACCTCAACGATGGGACAGGCGGAGGACGACGGCTGACCTTAGTGGAGTGTCACAACAGCTGGGAAGGCGGATGAAGGCTGCAGCAGGAAACGGTCTCCGGTTGTCTTGGACTCCATGCCACTGGATCCTGACCCAGATCTGTCAAGGGCCGTGGGTGGCTGTCTGTGCAGCAGTCTCCCCACGTTAAACAGAGTCACACACAGGCATCCTCCATATAGGAAATGGCACCCTGGAGACACCCATGGTCAGCCATGACTGAAGGGGGCCAAAGAAGATTAGGTGTCTTCTTGGGATATATCCCTAGAACCTGATGAGACATCCCAGGCTACTTTAGCTGGCAAGGAAAGTGATATTGAGCACCGGCTTTGATTTTTGTATCTTTGTTAGCCTTAGATGATGTGCCAGGAGACTGCAGGATAGTATAGATCCTGCAAATGTGCAAAGAGCAACCGGCATAAAGATCATAAGACATAGGAGCAGAATTCGGCCATTCTGGCCATGGAGTCTACTCCACCATTTGATCATGGCTGATCTATTTTTCCTTCTCAACCCCATTCTCCTTCCTTTTACCCATGGCCTTTAATAACCAAGGCAGTTACAGGCCTGTGAGTCTAATGTCCGTGGTAGAAAAGTTATTGGAAACTTTTCTAAGGAACAGGATTAATCTACACTTGGAAAGGCAGGGATAAATCAGAAATGGTTAGCACAGCTTTGTTAGGTGGAGATCTAGTATGACAATTTTGATTGGATTTCTGGAAGAGATCACAAAATGTATTTGGGAGAGAGGTGCACTTGACGTTTGAAATCTGCATGGACTTCAAGTAAGTCTTTTGCCGAGGTCTCACGAGTGAGATTTTCTAAAAGATCTTTGAAATCTAAGGTATGTAAGCAAATTGGATCTAAAAATTGGTCTGGCAATAGGAGGCAGAGAGGAAGGTTGTTTTTTTGCATTTGGGAGACATAAATTAGTGGTGTGCGGTGTACCACAGTGAATGGTGTTGGCACCATTAGTGTTTGTTAAATACATTAAAAATCTAGAAATAAATGTAAGAGAAATGGTTAATAATTTGGCCCAAAAATTGACATGCAAGGGCAGCATGGTGGTGTAGTGGTAGAGCTACTGCATTACAGCGCTTGAGACCCGGGTTTGATTCTGATGGAGTCTATATGCAGTTTGTACGTTCTCCCTGTGACCTGCATGGGTATTCTCCGAGATCATAAGGAGCACCATCACCCGGCGAGAACATCGGGCGCCGTGGCGGCGACTGTGGAGGCCTCAATAGGCCCGACTCTGGGTGGACAAGAGGATGGGGACAAGAGACTTTGTGCCTTCCCCAACAGTGGGAACCACTATGGGGGGATGTTTTTGTGTTTTGGTGTTGAATTTCTTCTTGAATGCTATGTTGTATTTTTATTAGTGTGCTGCAAGGACATCTGAATTTCCCCTGAATAAGGGGATTAATAAAGTCTAATCTAATCTAATGTCATAAGTGATAGGAGCAGAATTAAGCCGTTCAGTCCATCAGGTTTACTCCGACATTCAATCATGGCTGATCTATCTCTCTCCTAACCCCATTTTCTTGCCTTCTCCCTGTAACCCCTGACACCCATACTAATCGAGAATCTATCTATCTCTGCCTTTAAAATATCCTTTGACTTGGCTTCCACAGCCTTCTGTGGCAAAGAATTCCACAGATTCACCACCCATTGACTCAAAAAATTCCTCCTCATCTCCTTCCTAAAGGAACGTCGTTTATTTCTGATCTTTGATTTCCTCCCACACTCCAAGGACGTGCATGTTTGTAGGTTAATTGGCTTGGTTTAAATGTAAAAAATTGTCCCTTGTGGGTGTAGAGTTGTGTTAATGTGCGGGGATCGTTGGCCGTTACGGACTCCGTGGGCCAAATGTCCTGTTTCTGTGCTGTATCTCTCAGCTAAACTCTTTATTGATAGCAAGCAGGATAGTCAGGCTATGGGATGATATTGATCTGTTTGAATGATGAGAAGAACAATGACAAATTTTGTTCAGATAAGTGTGAAGTTTTGCACTTTGGGATGTCGATTAAGGGCATGATCCAATGAGTACTACAACCCAGGGAGTATTGAGATATGAAATGGTGTTTGTGCACAAATATCCCTGAAGGAGGCAGTGCAGGTGGATAAACTGGTGAAGAATGTACACAGATTATTGCCTTCATTGATGGGACGAAGACTATAAGAGAAAGGAAATTAGTACACCTTGATAATACCTTGGTTAGGCTGCGGCTGAACTATTGTGTGTAGTTCTGTAAAATGGGATTGGACTGGAGAAGATGCAGAGGAGATTCACCATGATGTTGCTTAGGATGAAACATTTCAGTTAAGAAACTGCATAGACTGGGTTTGCTTTCCCTGAAGCAAGGGAGGTTGAGGGAAGGACTATTGTTGTGCACAAAATTATGAGGAGGATAGGTAGTGTAAAAAGTAGGAAGCGTTTCTCCATTGCACAGGAGTCTAAGACTACGTTGCACGGGATTAACACAAGGGATAAAAGGTGTAGAGGCGATCTGAGGAAGAATGTTTTCACCCAGATGATGAAATACACTGCCTGAATGGATATTGTAGGCAGTTACCTTCACGTCATTTAAGTATCTAGATGAGTACTTGAATCACAGGGGCATGGAAATCTATGGACCAAGTGCTGGTAAATGGGAT
The DNA here is from genome assembly GCF_028641065.1 of Leucoraja erinaceus. Classification (NCBI taxonomy): domain Eukaryota; kingdom Metazoa; phylum Chordata; class Chondrichthyes; order Rajiformes; family Rajidae; genus Leucoraja; species Leucoraja erinaceus. Next base: position 19,073,038 of record NC_073389.1, on the reverse strand, counting down.
TATTAATGATAGCTACTTGATAGCCTGAAAGAACATGGTAGGTCAAAGTGCCTATTTCTATGCTGTATGTTCTTAAGACTATATATATTATGTTACACAATGAAATTAGAATCATAAACTCGGAGACAAAGATGAGAAAACTAGATGCAATAGTATGCGGCTGTCAGATTAGCAATAATTGCAACAGTAGAGATTGGGAATTGCAGGGTCTTTGATGTTGCTGTTTACAAAGGCAAACAACAGAGGTAGAGCTACCAATGAAATATATTTTATTGAGTCCTAACTCATGGTGCACTCAGTTCTTTGAGATACTCATCATGCCCAAATGATAGGACAGTGGGGGCAGCGGTTGAGTTGCTGCCTTACAGCACCAGTTTGATCCGGACCGCGGATGCCACCTGTATGGAGTTTGTACGTTCTCCCTGTTACCTGTGCGGGTTTTCTCTGGATGCTCCAGTTTCCCCCCACACTCCAAAGACAAACGGGATTGTAGGTTAATTGGCTTTGGTAAAATTGTAAATTGTCCT